>NC_055993.1:49104788-49733652 GCF_018446385.1 Zingiber officinale
TGACATCATATCTATCTTCTCCTCACTCAGCCCTTTCCATTGATTGATATTTTGGTGAAATTTGACTACCCTAGGTCCATTAGTGGATTTTAGTCAAAACCCACTTATGAATCTAGAGAGGTTAGATTGCACCCGAATCAATTCCTGTGGCTTTCTCATGCATCAAGGACTCCAACGGTGTCATATACTATTGATTTAGATCTCTTCGAAGGTGATCTAATCTTATGATACATTTCAGCGAGAATGTGGGCCTGATATGGAAACTATCAACCCATGGTGGGCCTGATATAAGACCATATCAAGCCCAAAGTGGGCATGATATGGGAAAATATTAAGCATAGGGTTATTCTTGACGTGAGAATGTATCATTGAATAATTTCTTGAATAACAAATAGGGTTGTAAATTGAGTTTCAACTCTAAGTTATGACTTAAAAAATAGGATTTTGTTATTCTTGTAAATTAAAACTCGAAAGTGTGTGTTGTTCATTGAATTCTAGCAAGTGCACTGTTTTGTGCCAAATGGCATGACACAATAACTTTATTTTCAGTAGTTAGAACCTAGGTATGATATCATATCTACCTTTTTCTCGCTCAACCCTTTCCATTAATTGATATTTGGTGAAATCTGACTACCCTAGGTCCATTAGTGGGTTTTGGTCAAAATCCACTGATAGACCTAGAGAGGTCAAATTACATCCAGATCAATTCATATGGCTTTCTAATGCATCAAGGACTCCAACGACACTATCTATTGCTGATTTAGATCTCTCCGGAGGTGATCTAATTTTACGATACATTTCAGCTAAAACGTGGGTTTGATATGGAAATATATCATGCCCACCGGTGGGCTTGATATGGTCGCAATCAAGCCCATGCTGGGCCTGATATGGAAACTATGAGGCCCACCGTGGGCCTCATATAGAAAATATGATATCACAAATAGATACAAATAATTTTTTTAACATAACAACATTAAACTTTTTAACATAACAACAATTTTTTTACATATATATTGAAGTATGCATATAGACAATAATCACACTTGCTCGATCCAGTTTGTGTCTGTTATAATTTTATGTTCAACTCTAAATCTATAAGATTTAATTTTAGTTTACTTAAATACAGTTGATCTCTTAAATATCAAACTTTCTGCATAGCGCAGTACAAAAAAGGCACAATCTAATCTGCAAGATAAAATTTTTAAGTAGGTAAGAATCATTTGCATTCAAGAAATTTACAGGTAGTAAACAATTACTTACGAATTGTTTTGTATTGGGCCATCTACTTGAATCATTTTAAACTCTCATGAAGAAATAGGTTGTAGACCTTGATGCCACATATCAAAGTATAAGCTATCTATACCCTTAAAAAACTCCACCTACACGTAAATGATATTAGTAATTAATACATATCAAAAGCTTAATGTATTAAATATATATAACTTAATACTTACAGTTGTTTCAAATATAGTAGTGTAATTGTTTGTATGTCCGAGAGAGATATAATGAATGAATAGACCTTCTTCCATGTCCATGACCATTAGATGCCAATGATCATCTTTGTTATTGAGCGGATAGAAGATATATTTAATGGCTTCATATTCATCAGTTTGACAAGTTTATTTCAAGACTTCTTCTTTCATCATCTCAAACATATTCTATGTAAACAAGATCCATTTCATTTAAAGACTAAAGTTAAGAAATAATAAATAAGATGATTTATGTTAGTCAAATACTTACATTAAAGGAAACCCCACAAAAGATGGATGACAAGTATGCTTTTCCACAGGTTTTGGCTTCATGTGTGATAATTGAAAAATATGCTTTGATGAAATCACCATGTGCCCATTGAGTCCAATCAAAGATTGTAAATAAATCTTCCATATCTAGTAAGAAAATTGAGTTGGACCCCACTAGAAGCGTCATAACCCTTTATAACCAGCAAAACCATAGTAACAATTTTCAACTATTAATATTATTAAACTCCATAAATCATTAATATTTTACATAATGATGCAACTACGCTACCAACTAACATACTTTAATTGACTAATCTTCAATAATGCATCTATTATAAATAGGCTTTTATTCATCTTGAAAGCTGTCTTTACTTGCATACCAAATTCATAGACAAAAATGTCATTGAGGATTAAAAGATGAGTATGCTTTTCTCACCCTATTTATTCATCCTTATTCTTTCTCAATATGTCTTGAAACCCTACCTTTAATTGATTTTTGACTTCTTGAAGATAAGTACATTTAATTTGTTGACTTGATAAAATGGTGGAACTTACAGTTAATGTGAAAGTGGCTACTGAATCTACATGTTGAATAATCTCTTTGCCTTTCCCTTTATCTTCAGATATAACTTTTCTATCAGTTCTCTTTCCTTTGGGCCTTTGTTCAAATATTGTTGGTGTTGGTGTAGGTTGCACTAGAATCGAACCTGAGTTTTGATATTATCAAAGGTTCAAGTTAAGTCATATTGTGATCTAACAAGTTAACTAAGTGTACAGGATGTTTACTCAACCGGGGAAGTCTTAGGAGATTGTGGAAGCCAGGCAGGAAGCCCAAGTGGGTCGAGAGGCCTCGACACTTGGCAAGGAAGCTTGATAGGTTTGGAGGACCGAAGATCGAGGAAAAGTCCTAGTGAGTCGATCCGATGCTAAGTGACAAAGTCCAAATAGGCATAGAGGACCAATGTTTAGCAGGTAGGTTGAGGTAACCAACTGGAGAGGAGCGATAATGAGGTTGTGTCCCTAGAAGGGGCAAACCCTAGGTCACTGATCCAACTGAAAAAACTGAGAAGATTTCTAAGTTGAGATTAAGACAGTTTTACTGTCTATTACTACTCATGCATCTTTCTATTCATATATTACAATGCTAACTTTTGTGTTGTAGGGATATATTGTCTAACTTTATTTTGCAAGAAATGACCTAATCGATCGACTGAACCTAGGGATCGGTTGACCGAACAAGGCCAATTCAGACCACAAAATAGTTCAGACCAAAAAAGGTTTCGATTAAAGCCTGATCAGTAGATCGAACCAGAAGATTAGTCGACCGAACCTTGATGATATGGAACAAATCAGATCGAGCTGAAGTAGCGAAGGAAATGAGGTTGATCGGTCGACTGAACCCAGGGTTTGGTGGATCAAACGATCATCTTATTAATGCAACATTGAGTGTGAATCTCTACGAACAAGGAAAGTTCACTGTTCGGTTAACCAAAAATAGTGATTGGTCGACCGCACCATTAAAGCTCATAAATACATGAAAATCAGATCTCGATGAAGAAAGAAGGGAGCGCGTTCAGTCGACCAATAGGAGGTTCGGTCGATCGAACTAATTAGTTGATCAAACGATTTATCAATCGACCGATCAATGCTTATATAAGTAGAGCTCGAGGTCCGAGGCAAAGTATCAGTTTTCGGTTCATCTCTGTGCAAAACTGTTGTTCATGCTACTAGTCTACTACTCACCTTCAAGCAAGCTACTGCTCTATCCAAGAAGTACCGACTAAGATTAATCTTCTATCTAGTGTTAATATATTTTGTTTAAGCTTGCATTGTTTTAATTTCTAAAAAATAATAGTGTGTTACTATCTTACATTCATCATTTTGTATGCATTGCTTCTTTCTGAAGATTTTGAAAAGAAGAATTCTAGTGGATTGTCCAACGGTGCAATCAAGGATCACAGGTCTTGGAGTAGGAGTCGACATAGGTTCCAAACCAAGTAACTAACTGAGTCATCTATTTTTCTTTTACTTTTATTTTTTGTTACGGCTTTGATATTCGTTTTACGAATTGTTACGAAAAGGAAATTTTTTAAAAGAAAGCGATATTCACCCCCCCCCCCCTCATCTATCACTTTCTATTGATCCTTCAATTGATATCAAAGCCTAGTAGATCTGAAATTACTTAACCATTTTTCGAGCAATTTTAAAAACTTTTCTTTTTCTTTAAAAGTGTTTCCTTTAATTCTTAAGTAATATTTTTTTTCTTTATCGAACACTACTAATCCTAAGATGAGAGTCTTGAAAATTTTCTTCCTTTTTACTCTGTGTCACAAGGATGTCAAACTCCTACCAAGAAGGATATACCAACGTCCGCCCTCCATTGTTCAAAAGGGAGAACTTCAGCTACTGGAAGAACAAAATGAAATACTACCTCAAATCCAACATCGAACTTTGGTTCACCATAATCAAAGGATACACTCCTCCGATGGTTGATGGAAAGTCGATAGAACTTGAAGATTGGATTCCCCCAATGATCAAGAAGTTGCAACTAAACTACAAAGTAATCAACACAATATAGTGCGACTTGACCATAGAAGAACTAAATCAAGTCGAGCCCTACGAAAATGCAAAAGAACTCTGGGACCATCTGGTAAAGCTGCACGAAGGAACCGATAAATCCAAATTAAATAAAAGAGATTTATTATTAAATATTTTATTTAATATTAAAATGCTTCCTAGAGAGATGGCCATGCAACTACACGCTCAACTGAAAGATATTATCAACAGCTTACATCTAATTGGACACAACCTGGAGAATCGCGACACAATAAGGTACGCACTAAAGCCTTCTCAAGAAATGCTTTGTGGGCATCAATAGTAGATGTATACAAAGTTTCAAGGGATCTTTCCATTCTTAAGTTAGATGAACTTTTTATGAATTAGAATTACATGAACTGTCTAATTTGAGTCAAGTCAAGAAAGGGATTGCCTTATATGTAGGATCAAGCAAAGAAACGAAGACCAGAACCAAGGATGAACTAGAAAGTAAGTTTGACTCAGACTCAACCAATGAATAAGAGCTGGTCAACATGGTCCGAAAACTACTAACAAGAAAGAAGTTCAAAAAGAGCACCAAGAAGACACCAATCAACTAGATACAAAATAAATCAGAAATGATTTGTTACAGATGCAACAAGAAGGGACATTTCAAACACAAATGCCCAAATCGGAAGGAGGAAAGACCAAAATCAACAAGAAGGAAGAAAGCCCTCCAAGCGACATGGGACGAGTCATCTTCCAAGGAGTTCGATGTGGAAGAGCTGAAGCACTCGAGTTATCTTGCCCTTATGGCAAGAAACAAAGATTTCAAGTTAGAGGAAGAGTCCAAGTTGGAGACCGACACCGAGTCCGAGAGAAGTCATGGATCCATATCCATTTCCAAAGATCCTAATATGATAACCTTTTATTCAAAGTCAAATTTATTTAAAGTAGTTAAATGTTTGTTTAAAAAATTAACAAAATCTTAAAAATAAAATAACTTGCTACTTAAGGGAATTGACCACCTTAAGGAGCAAGTTAACTTGAGTAACTCGACTAACCAAGTTCAAGTCGGAACTTCAACTCAAGTTGTGAAACTTGAGGAAGAAAATTCAAACTTGAGAAGTCAAGTTGAGCGACTCAAGAAAATGTTGAAAAAGTTTGAACTGGGATCCAAGTGTCTAAATATGGTACTTGGGTCGTAATGAGTTATGTACAACAAATCGGAACTTGACTATAACCTAAACAAAACCAACAAACCATATCTATCTCTAATTAATCAAAATGTTAAAAATCAAGTTCAAGCATGAGTCCCTAAAAAATATTTACCCAAACAAATCAAATCAAATCAAATCATTATTTGATCCCTAAGAGTCAACTTCACTACTTAGATATACCATATCTAAGTTATGACTCTGGGGGAGTAAATAGAAAAATGGTTCAACAAACTTAATTAACCAACTTTGCATAATTAGGATTAGGTTTACTTTTTTGCTTAGTTTACAACGGTTAGTTAAAAAGGTTTACCAAACCCTAATAACATATCGTCGGAATAGACTGGGATGATAGTACACCGAGGAAGATTTGTCGAAGGCATGTCTAGGCTGAATATTGTGTATTCTACTAGGTGCATTAGACTTAGTGGATCTAGCCGAAGGTACCCCAGTCAAACATGGGCTAGTTAGACCAAAACCTAGTATTAAGTTTTTCGGGCAGGAATAATTTGGAAAGTATTCACAAAGTGGTTCATCGTTGATACACAAGAAAGCCATATGCCTCACCATTGACTAAAAACATATCCTTAAGAATCTTGTTTGATTAACCCAAAGTTAAGTTTAAATCTAACATAAGTTAAATAATCTTTTTTGATAAGTTTTTAAATTAAATTAATTAAACCTAATCAAGACATTAATTCTATGTCTAATCTAAACTAATTAACAATTTAACTTAACAAAATAAAATAAAAATCTTTTTAAAACTTAATCTTTTAAAAAACTTAATTAAAATTATTTTAAAAACTTAATTAAAATTATTTTAAAAACTTAATTAAAATTATTTTAAAATATAATTAAAATAATTTTAAAAACATAATTAAAATTATTTAAAAACTTAATTAAAATTATTTTTAAAACTTAATTAAAATTATTTTAAAAACTTAATCAAAATTATTTTGAAAACTTAATCAAAATTATTTTGAAAACTTAATTAAAATTATTTTTAAAACTTAATTAAAATTATTTTTAAAACTTAATTAAAATTATTTTACAAAAAATAATTAAAATTATTTTAAAAATTACTTAAAATTATTTTAAAAACTTAATTAAAATTAATTTAAAAACATAATTAATGTTATTTTAAAATTTTAATTAAAATTAATTTAAAAACTTAATTAAAATTAATTTTAAAACTTAATTAAAATTATTTTAAAATTAATTAAAATTATTTTTAAACTTAATTAAAATTATATTTAAAACTTAATTAAAATTATCTAAAAATTTAATTAAAATTATTTTTAAAACTTAATTAAAATTATCTTTAAAATTTAATTAAAATTATTTAAAAACTTAATTAAAATGATCCTAAAACTTAATTTAAATTATTTTTAAATTTTAATTTAAATTATTTTAAAAACTTAATTAAAATTATTTGAAAACTTAATTAAAATTTAACTAAAATTATTTTAAAACTTAATGAAAATTATTTTAAAAGCTTAATTAAAATTATTTGAAAACTTAACTAAAATTGTCACGACCCGAGGGTAAGGTTGCCCAACGAAAATCGGATAGTACCTCCCCTGTAGCAATGACAAATGAAACATGTATAAAATGCCACAAGGCTACTCAAAAGGTATCAACAGCCAACACGGCTAGAAGTAAACACAACCACGTAGTTTAAAATAGCCAACACGGCTCGAAGTAAACACAACCACATAGTTGATAAACAATCCACATGGATGAAGCGAAATACAGTGGAAGACATAAGCAAAACATAAAAACAACACAACATATTAAAATGACTACATGCCGACATGACTTACACAATAATAAAACAAAAAAAAAAAAATTAAAGTGGTCACAAGACTCAAAACCATAAACAAGACAACATAACTCGATACCAAGTTCAAATACAAAATACAAATAGTGCAGAATGAAATAATAGTGGAAAACCAATCTCAGATGTGATGTATGACTAGTAGCCAGGATCCTCCAAACAACTCCTCTATCATCTACTTGTTACCTGGCGAAAGAAAAATCAGTACAAAGGGTGGTGAGTGCAGATCACTCAGCGGGTAAAAAGAATATGATAGTGCATGGATAAAAGTGTAAGGCAATCAAAGGTATACAGTCTCAGTAGAGAAATAAGAATATGATCATATATGACATGATAAACACATATACCAGTACCGGTCTAGACATAGTATAATGATAAGTATATCACTGATCAACAACAGACCTGCTCATAACACCTGGGTAATGAATATGATAATATACCCATGCATGATAAATGCACAAGTATGAACCATGGCAAGATCTCAAATATATATGTGATCCTGTCCGAACGCTGAATCAACTGACGCTGGGCACGTGGCGCTCTCCGTGTTGCCGACGCAGATCCGGCGAACCTGCAAAGAAGTCGGGCCGGGAAGGGGTTCCCGGCGACGACCCTCCGACGCTCAAGTCAGGCAAGTGGACAACAAAGAAGTGGCTACCAATATCGTAGAATGCGTACCTCCGGCGAAGTGTGAGGCTCCTTATATAGAGCTGTGAAGGGGCTCATGCACACATACCGAGGCGAATACGTGTCCTAAACCCATACCTCAGTATGGGCTTGTTAGAAAAGCTTACCTGACACCATACTGCTACAGCCCGAGCACACCTCTAATGGGACAGCAGAACCCTGTCATAAGATCCTGCGTATGGCCTGATCGTTGAACATACCCGCTGTCAGAAGATGTTCCCTTGTCCTTTTCTCCTTTTGTTCCCGCGCCAAGCAGCCAGCCGCTCGGCAGGCATAGGTCCGACCGGGCGTAGGTATCGGTCCGACCGGGTGCTCGGCTGAGAGTGTTCCACAGCAACGATGCTTTATGCTTCGGCCGAGAGGGCTATCCACTCAGCCAGGTGACCCTTTTCACTATGAGCGTCGGAAACCCGCCCATGGTCGGGTTGTCTTCTGTCCGGCCCGGGAAGCTCCTGGCCGAATGTCAGGTCAGGTTGGCATCCTTCCGTTCGGCCCGACATCCATCCGCTCGGCGCCGCATCCTTCCGTTCGGCCCGGCATCCTTCCGTTAGGCCCGGCATGCTTCCGTTCAGCCCGGCATGCTTCCGTTCGGCGCGGCATGCTTCCGTTCGGCCCGGCATGCTTCCGTTCGGCCCGGCATGCTTCCGTTCGGCGCGACATGCTTCCGTTCGGCCCGACATGCTTCCGTTCGGCCCGGCATCCTTCCGTTTGGCCCAGTATCCTTCCGTTCAGCCCCGCATGCTTCCGTTCGGCGCGGCATGCTTCCGTTCGGCCCGGCATGCTTCCGTTCGGCCCGGTATCCTTCCGTTAGGCCCGGTATCCTTCCGTTCGGTCAGGCATTCTTCCGTTCGGCGCGAACTTGGGGTTGACCTCCACGTGTCTTTGACCCTCCGCCCATGAGGGTCCCCCGTCCTTACCACCGGATCAATATGCAACATGCATCTACAACATAAGCAACACGAGTACCACAAAAACCTAAGCATGAGCTAGTACATATAACAGTAATAGACCATCAAATGTGAGATCAATGCTCCATCACAAGCAATACAACATATATGGGAGCAACGCTCCACCACAAACAATCTATCGTATGTGGGAGCAATGCTTCACCACAAGCAATCCACAGTATGTGGGAGTAATGCTCCATCGCAAAAAATCCATCGTATGTGGGAGCAACGCTCTACCACAAACAATCCATAGTATGTGGGAGCAACGCTCTACCTTAAACAATCCACAAGTGACCAAGACATCTAGCTATCTTGCTAGGGACTGTGCAAGATCACTTTACTATAGATCATTGTGGGCCGTCCGAAATGTCAAGGTCCTTGTCTGCGTGAGATCATTCTACCACAGATCACTGTGGGCAGACAGGAAGCAGCTATCTAGCCACGGTTGCGCTAGATGACTCTACCACATCACTATGGTTCGACAAGTGTATAACAACACAGCAAGTATATCAACTCCACTGTCAACTCTTTCAACATCGTAGTGGGTCACTCACCAGTAGGAGACTTAGTTGACAAGTCAATGTCAACTCTCTCAACATCATAGTCGGGCATCCACTCGTAGGAGACTTAATTGACAAGGTATACATATCACAATCACTATCAACTCTCTCAACATCGTATTGGGTCACTCACCAGTAGGAGACTTAGTTAAAAAGTCAATGTCAACTCTCTCAACATCATAGTCGGTCACCCACTTATAAGAGACTTAATTGACAGGATATCCAGACAACGACACAGTGTAGACACCCACATAGGTAGAATCATCATGATACTACCAATAATACACCCAACATATGTGCACACACAATAGGCACGTGAGCACACACAACATAGGTGTGATCGACATGATCGTCCAATAGTACACACCAGACACGTGTACACACACCACACGGGTATAATCAACATGATACCTCTAATAGTACACACCCGAGACACACACTACATATGTATAATCAACATGATACCTCCAACAGTACATACTAGACATCTGTGCACATAACAACGTATATATAATCGACAATACACCTCCAATAATACTCACCTGACATATATACACATACACCATGAGTATAATCAATATAATACTTCCAATAAAACATATTAATAGACACGAGTGCACACACAAAATAGATATAATCAACAAGATACCTTTAATAATACACCAAACACGTGTACACATTCTACAACACAAGTTTAATCAATAAGATACCTCCAATAATACTCACCATACACGTACGTACATACAACCTAAGTATAATCAACATAATTCACCAAAAAAACATATCAGATATGTGTGCACACTAAACATACATATATCCTGAAACATGATTCATTAATCATATATATACCTATATACATGAAAAGATCCAACATATGTCTGCCAACAACATCTATACTACGTAGCAACATCTATACACGTGTGCACAACAATATATTCATAATTAGTATGATAACTCCTATAGCATACACCAACCTCGTGTGTATGCTACTGCATATAAATAATCTAAATGCAAATTCCTATCGTACACACCCTCCACGTGTGCACCCTATAGAATAGGAATATCAAATAGTGAGACTGTATAGACAATAAAATAATCATCTCAAAGATCAAGCATGTAAGTATCAAGTATACATAAAATACGAGTGGAGTCAAGGTAAAGAAACCTAATCTATCAATAATCCATGCACTAAGTTCAAAGAACTATAGAGGCCAACGAAGAAGTACCCGCCTTTAATTGCAAGTCATGCTGAACCTTCTTCAAGTCCCTGAGTCTGTCGCTTCAAATCGAATCAAAACTCTGCAATATAGAATCCAAATCATACAAATCTACCATAATTTGATTAACCAAACATAAACCCAATTAGGGTTATGAACCCCTATTTGAATTAACCTAATTAATCCACATACTCACCAAATCTATGGTGGCTAATGGTGACTCACGACCGGATGGATTTCACACTTAGAAGATGGTCTACTACTGCCTACCCTTGCTTCTCCTACTAACCAAACACTTTTAAATCAACTAATCTATCAATTAATCTCTTATATATTGATCAAATCATCCACAAATCCCCCATTGTCTAAACACTAATCATCACTAGAATGAATTCGACAAATGGAATCAGTTACCCAAATCAAACAACCAGCCTTCTTTCTCTCTGGATGGAAGCTCACTGTGGTCGGCAGTGCACAATCGAAGAAGATGATTGGAGCAGGGAACGTTGGTGGACAGTGGTGGTCGGAGTAAAAATTGTCGAAATTGCAAGAATAAACAAGGAGACCACCTCTAGAGTACTAACAACCCCTGGTTTTTGACAGAAGAAATACTAGACGTGCATAGGAGTTAGATGACCTCCTACCGATGGTTGGAACAACTCCGACAAAGAGGAAATAGCTCCGACGATTGGTGAAAGCTCCCAAGAAAGCCTGTTGTGTGTATCCTCAGTCGACTTAAACATCAGGGGCCTGAAGAGCTACCGTTGTCGTCACCCACATGCCTTGCTCGCCTAGCAACGATATAGATAGCCAGCGATGGGTTAATAGGGAAGATGAGGAGGTGATGCTGAGTTGCCTTCATTCCAAGAACCGGTGATGTGGAGGAGAAGAATCACACAGTGGCTTCTAGACGACAGTGACAGAAGGACAGTGGCATTGGCGATCGACTATCGACGATGGCGCGAGGGTGTGCGACGACGAAAATCAAGATCTAGGGCATAACCGTAAAGGGAGCTTGTGTGCTAAGCTTTTGACAAATGTTCGTGGCCAGGAACACAAGGATGACGACTGGATTGGGGCTTGGGCGGTCGACATAAGTGAGAAGAGCTGGAGGTTAGGGCACAAGGAAGAAGGGGATTGGGAACAGAGAAGGGGAGTCGGCGATGAATAGGGAGGAGAGAATTTAAAACTTAGGTTTTAATACTAACTTTATATTAATGGAATCAATCAACTTTCACATAAGGGATATTCCAAATAGGCTTTC
Organism: Zingiber officinale; assembly: GCF_018446385.1. Lineage (NCBI taxonomy): Eukaryota > Viridiplantae > Streptophyta > Magnoliopsida > Zingiberales > Zingiberaceae > Zingiber > Zingiber officinale. The sequence goes on from NC_055993.1 coordinate 49,116,792, forward strand.
TCCTAACCTAATCGACTCATCCCCTTTAACGAGTCATATGGACTTCGTTTAAATCTTGAAAAATTTCTAAAAAATCCTAAAAAATCTAATAAAGTTATTTCTCCAATAATACTTATTATTTAACTCATAATTTGGGTACCGTATTTTACATTCTCCCCCACTAATAAAAATTTGGTCCCTAAATTTACTACTCAAACTCAAGGATCCTTATTCAAGGGTAACAGCTAAACTGCATGCACATAAACTACTCCATCCTAGTATCTCAACAAATCTCCAACCATAAGAGATTAAGATTCCATTATAAAATTACATGGTGATCCACTTTCAAGTAGATAGTCATGACTCTGTGGGTTATGAACTCAGCCAACTTCCACTATGCTCACACTATTGTAAGGGAAATTCACTAGACATAGAGGATTTTCATAACTACCTTCAAAATCTATAATGACCACTTACAACAAATCCCCTAATATCTGTATAGTGTGCTCAGACTGTCAATCTGTTTGTGGGCGGAAAGCTGGAATCACAGATCTCTATCTGGTATGGTACTCAAAGGTACACCATGAACTCTACTAATCAATCTAAAGAATCTGTCCTATGGATTGGTAGAAATTGAACAAATTTGGTTAATCGGTCATCAATTATCCTAATCATATCATGTCCTCTCTGTGTCCTGGATAATCTCACAACAAAGTCCAAAGTGTCACTTAACCTCTTGACTAAGAATCTACCCATTAAGAGGGTATTTCCATAACTCTCATAATCGTGTCCGTGAATGCCCCCCGACAAATATCGACAAAAGGTCGAATACTCTGCTCTGATATATAGACTCTAAGACCTTAGATAATTAATCATGTTGTTAAGGTCTTGAGCTACTTGATGGAGATAATGTTAGTTGAGTTGACTAAGCATTGCCTTGTAATCCATTATACTACGATTGCTTTATTTAAGGTTCATGAACCTCTAACGATGAGCAATAGAAAAGGAGGCAAAGAAATACTAGCTCTCCATAACATCTCAAAATCAACACCAAAAAATGCTTTGCTTCTCAAAGATCATCTTCTATACCTTATCACTAAACAATGTCATGATCTTGCAAGTGATAAGTAAATAACTCCAACTTCTCCACTTCATTGTGGGCCATATATCTCAATACACCATCGAGGAACTCTAGCCATATGCGATCATTCCATGAGTCAAGATCTCCTCTAGAATAACATTAGGTGAGTCAACTAACCATCACCTTGTTAACCCTTATGCCTCGATTCCCCCTTTTTGGGTTCAAGAACACCTGATGATAAGCTATACAGAAAGAGGTAGAGAAATACTATATCTCTAGAGCATCTCAAAATCATCAACAAGAGATGCTTTGTTTTCTCGAAAGTCATCCTCCATTTTCCACCAAATAATGGTCAAATCTCATAGATGGTATGCAGCTAAATCAGCCTTTCATACATCTGTACAAGTCATATACTCGAATGTAGCTTCTAGGTTATCTAACTAGGTATGAGGAAACTAAGGATCAGAATCTCTATGAAATAAAGTAAGTCGATCATCTACTGATGAAACTATCATGAGTAAATCGATCCTCTACTGCTCAAGACAACAAGGCTATACATGCCTTATCTTCCACCTAGCAAGTAATGGTCGGGGTTAGTATAACTGGTGACTGTGAACTTTAATCTCCAATAAGTTGTTGACAGACTTGACCCTTGTTTCCCAACTTGGTATCAGTTGGTGCCACAGAAAATTCTACATTCTCTACATTAGGTTAGAGTCTCAAAGTGTCAACTAGTCACGTCTGTGGTCGTCCTTGACCACAAATATAAATAAGGCTGGCTCATTAAGTATCACCATGCTAACACAAAGTCAATGGATACCTAACAGACATGTATACAAATAGATATACAATCCGACATAACTAAACAAGGTGATGAACCTAAACAAGTATGATAACCATTAGAACATACCTTATTTTCCTATAGCTTGGAGATGTCCTGCAGCTGCCTGGTCCCAAAACATGAAAAAGTCACATCGAGAAAACAAACCATGAAATCCAAAACATAAAAAATAGGCCTCATAAACTTATGGCTCTGATACCAATAAATTGTTACACCCCGAGGGTAAGGTTGTTCGATGAAAATCAGACAACATCTCCCCTATAGCAGTGACAAATAAAACATGTATACAATGCCACAAAGCTACGCACAAACTATCAACAACCCACATGGTTGGAAGTAAACATAACCACGCTGTTGATAAATAGCCCATACGGCTAAAACAAAATACAACGGAAGACATAAGTAAAACATAAAAACAACACAACATATTCAACTGAATACATGCCGACATGACTTACACCACAATAAAATCCAAAAAAAAAGAATTAAAGTGGCCACAAGACTCAAAACTATAAACAAGACAATATAACTCGATACCAAATCCAAATACAAAATACAAATAGTGTAGAATGAAATAGAAGTGGGAAACCAATCTCAGATGTGACGTGAGACTAGCAGCCAGGATCCTCCAAGCAACTCCTCTATCATCTACCTGTTACTTAGAGAAAGGAAAACCAGTATAAGGGTTCGTGAGTGTGGATCACTCAGCGAGTCATAAGAACATGGCAGTGCATGGACACAAGTGTAAAGCGATCAAAGATATACAATCTCAATAGGAAAATAAGAATATGATCATATATGACATGATAAACATACATACTAGTACCAGTCTAGACATGGTATAATGATTAGTATATCATAATCAGCAATAGACATGCTCATAACACTTGGATAATATATATAATAATATATCCATGCATGATAAATGCACATGTATGAATCATGGCAAGATCTCAAATATATGCAACATGTGTGTACAACATAAGAAACATGAGTACCGTAAAAATCTAAGCATATGCCAGTACATATAATACTAATAGACCATTAAATGTGAGAGCAACGCTACATCACAAGTAATATAACATATGTGGGAGCAATGCTCCACCACAAGCAATCCATCGTATGTGGGAGAAAAGCTCAACCATAAGCAATCCATAGTATGTGGGAGCAACACTCCACCACAAGTAATCCATCATATGTGGGAGCAACACTCCATCACAAACAATCCACATTATGTGGGACCAACACTCCACCACAAACAATCCATAAGTGACCAAGACATCTAGCTATCTAGCTAGGGGCTGCGCGAGATCACTCTACCATAGATCATTATGAGTCATCTGAAATGTCAGGGTCCTTGTCTGTGTGAGATCATTATACCACAAATCACTGTAGGTAGACAGGAAGCAACTATCTAGCTATGGTTGCACTAGATCACTCTATCATAGATCACTGTGGGTAAACAAGGGTATAACAACACAACAAGCATATCAAATCCACTGTCAACTCTTTTAACATCGTAGTGGGTCACTCACCAGTAGGAGACTTACTTGACAAGTCAATGTCAACTCTCTCAACATTATAGTTGGTCACCCACTCGTAGGAGACTTGATAGGGTATACATATAACAATCACTGTCAACTCTCTCAACATCTTAGTGGGTCACTCACCAGTAGGAAACTTAGTTGACAAGTTAATCTCAACTCTGTCAACATCATAGTTAGTCACCCACTCGTAGGAGACTTAATTGACAGGATATCCAGACAACGACATGGTGTAGACACCCACATAGATAGATTCATCATGATACTACCAATAATACACCCAATACATGTGCACACACAACAGGCATGTGAGCACATACAACATAGGTATGATCGACATGATCATTCAATAGTACACACCAGATACGTGTAGACACACCACACGGGTATAATCAACATGATACCTCCAATAGTACACATCCGACACACAAACAACATAGGTATAATCAACATGATACCTCCAACAATACACATTGGACACGTGTGCATAAAACATCGTAGGTATAATCGACAATACACCTCCAATAATACTCACCTGACATATATGTACATACACTATGAGTATAATCAACATAATACTTCCAATAAAACATAATAGACATGAGTGCACACACAAAATAGATATAATCAACAAGATACCTCGAATAATATACCAGACAGGTGTACGTACTCCGCATCATAAGTTTCATCAACAAGATACCTCTAATAATACTCACCATACATGTACATATATACAACCTAAGTATAATCAACATAATTTTCCAATAAAACATATCATATATGTGTGTGTCCACACTAAACATACATATATCTAGAAATATGATCCATTAATCATATATATATATATATATATATATATATATATATATATATATATATATATATAAAGATCCAACATGTGTCTGCCAACAAAATCTACAATACGTAGCAACACCTATACACGTGTGCACAACAATATATGCATAATCTGCATGATAACTCCTATAGCACACACCAACCTCGTGTGTATGTTACTGCATATAAATAGTCTAAATACAAATTCCTATCGTACATACCCTACACATGTGCACCCGACAGAATAGGAATATCAAATAGTGAGACTGTATAGACAATAAAAAGATCATCTCAAAGATCAAGCATGTAAGTATCAAGTACACATAAAATACAAGTGGAGTTAAGGTAAAGCAACCCAATCCATCAGATAATCCATGCACTACATTCAAAAAACTATAGAGGCCAAGGAAGAAGTACCCGTCTTTAATTGTAAGTCGCGTTGAATCTTCTTCGAGTCCCCGAGTCTGCCGCTTCAAATCGAATCAAAACTCTATAATATAGAATACAAATCATACAAATCTAACATAATTTGATTAACCAAATATAATCCCAATTAGGGTTATGAGACCCTAATTGAATTAACCTAATCAATCCACGTACTCACCAAATCTGTGGTGGCTAATAGTGGCTCACGACCGGACGAATTTCATGGTCGGAAGATGGTCTACTACTGCCCAGCCTTCCTTCTCCTGCTAACGAAACATTTTTATATCAACTAATCTATCAATTAACTTCTTACATATTGATCAACTCATCCACAAATCCCCCATTGTCTAAACACTAATCATCACTAGAATGAATTCAACAAATGGAATCAGTTACCCAAATCAAACAACTAGCCTTCTTGCTATATGAATGGAAGCTCACTGTGGTTGGCAGTGCATGATCGAAGAAGATGACTGGAGCAGGGAACACTGGTAGACAGTGTTGGCCGAAGCTAAATTTTCCAAAATTGCAAGAATAAACAAGGAGACTGTTAGCATTTTCGAGCCGCAAAAATCACTTTTTGCGTTGCGGAAACCTCGAAGCTAGCCACGGATCTGTGCGAAGATAAATAAAAACATTCATGTACATGTTTGTCTACACTAGATCTACCTTATATCTACATGAAAAGGAAGATTACCCTTGTAGAGAAGCCCTTCACTTATCCCGCTCGTCGAAATGGTTGCCGGATCTCGTAGAGTGTCAAGTGTACACTCCTCTATACGTATCCACACAGACAAAAGGTGGAGAGAACCACTTAGAGTGTGTTAGCACCCTTGAGAGGTCTCGGCAATGGAGGAGAAGGAGAGAAGAGATGAGAGGAAGAAGAAGAAGCCTTGAATGAGAATTCACTCACCACTAATGTGGCCGGCCACTTAATGGAGGTTTTATACCTCCATGTAATACCAAGAGTCATGACTTTTGGTCTTCCTCATGAGGTGGCACATAATGATGTAGCCTTGATGATGTGGAACACCATCATTGGCCGACCCATGCCAAGTCACAATGAAGTGGCATTTGGTCAAGTCAAACTTGACCCTTCATCTTCTCTCTCAAGTCAAGTCAAACTTGACCTTTTATCTCCCATGGTTGATCAAATCTAACTTTTGTTTCAAATCAATTTAATTTAATGAATCTCTATTCATTAGTTTAAATTGACTCAATGAATCATAGTCTAAATTAGATTCATTCGACACATGAATCAAATTGAGTCCAACTCAATTAGTCTAATTTGGATTACTCTTAATCCAATTTGGTTCATCACATGAACCTAATCCTCTTGGTCCATTATATGAACCTAATCTCCATCTAACTGCCCTTTTTGTGTGACCCTATAGGTTCTTGTAATGTTGACAATGCTCCTAAATCCATTTAAAAACATAAGTAATGAACGGTATCTAGCAACACATCATTACTACCCAAGTTACAAGAATGTTGAGATCCAACATCACCATTGTGACTACTAATTGTGACTCTCACAATATATGACAATGTCCTTCTATCCTTGACATCTAGATTGATCAATTGAGGCATATACCATGTCATCCTCTAATCAATCTATATCTTGAACTCTAAGTAGATTCACTCTAATCAAATGATCTCATATTGACTTATTTGGGCATGCCCATGCACTTAGTGGTCTCACTCTATCAAGAATCATGATTGTTGGAGCAATCTGGGTACCCTAGGTTTTGATGTTTGGGCAAAGGTTTAAGTTAGGTTTATTGTTGTATTTGATATGCATTGTGAGTGTGCAGGATACAGGTACAACAAGGAAAGTCCAATGGTGAGTCTTGGCGGTGTAAGTCCAAGCATGTAGTCTTGGCAACGTAAGTCCAAATGTGATCTTGGCAAAGGAGGAAAGTCCAAGGATGAGTCTTGGCGGTGTAAGTCCAAGCATGTAGTCTTGGCAACGTAAGTCCAAGTGTGACTTGGCAATGGATGAAGTCCCGGAGGTGCGACCTCTTGGCAAAGGAAGACCCAACAACAGTGACAAGGCCGATGGAAGCTCCAGAAGGCAAGACGTGAAGGATGGGGAGGCATCTGAGGGACGCAAGGCTGATGGAGGAGGCTAGAAGGCTAGGTCTAGGTTGGTCGGGTGAGAACGAGTGCTGAGTGAATGTACTCGGGGTAAAATCCCAAAATTAGGGTTTACTGCAGCAGTACTGTAGCATTACTATAACAGTACTGTAGCAGTCGACTGGTGGTTTCATCAGTCGACTGGTGCAGTCGACTGGTAGCGAACAGAGGGTTAGTATCGGGCCGTTGGGCTACAACGGTCGAATTTCCACGAAGGGCAGTCGACTGCATGTTTTGGCAGTCGACTGGTAGGCGGAGTTTTCTAACCCGTGGCCTATATAACTAAGCATTGGAAGCTTGGTTGAAGTTGACGAAATTAGTTGTGGTTAACCCTAATTAGAGTCTCCTAGTGCCCAAGTGATCTAGCGTGCTTGTACAAGGTTGTGGCGAGGTTTCTCCACCCACAAGGAGCTACACGAGCTAGCTGGAGGTTTTCCGGGGAGTCATCCACCGACGAATCAGGATCGTCCACCTTACGGACAGCCGTGGAGTAGGAGATTCATCTCCGAACCACGTTAAACAACGTGTCATTGGGTTTGCTTCTTGTTTATTGCTTTCTAGGGTTAGCTTTGCTTTTGTTTGTTAGTATTTTTGTTTCCGCTGTGCACTAACAAGCGTAGGAAGCGATCATTTTGGTGAGACGCTATTCACCCCCCCTCTAGCGGACGTCAAGGTCCCAACAAGTGGTATCAGAGCGAGGTCGCTCTTCTACGGACTAACCGCCAAGAGAGCAAGAAGCTAGAGGAAGAAGAAGATGGAGTCCGAAGGACCGCTCGGATGGGATATCCGAATTCCACCTCCGTATGACAAAGAAGACTTCAATTATTAGAGGAAGCGGTTGGAGACATGGTTCCAAATGGATTGGAACCAATGGATTGTCTTGAGTGACCCATTTGAAGCTCCTACGGACAAGAAGGGTTAACGCCTCCGACCTCGGCATTGGACCGAAGAGCAACGAGAGCAATCGGAGGCGGACAAGGAGGTAACGAGAATTTTGCATAATTTACTACCTTCTAATATTTTGTTGAGTGTAGGTGAAACCACAAATGCAAGTGATCTTTGGAAAAAGATCATTGCCTATCATGAAGACCCTATAAAAATCCAAGGAGTGGAAGAGCCCAAGGAGAATGTCTCATTGGTCCAAGAAGAGAAGGACCAATCCGATGTTGACAAGAGGTCAACATTCGAGGAGGAGAAGGAAGAGGTGGAAGAGGAGAGATCTTCCACATCCTTAAGAGATGAAGAAGTGGAAGAGTCCACATCTTCAAGTGAAGAGGAAGAAGAGAAATCCGAGGAAGAGGAGATCTTGGAAGCTCAACCCTCTACCTCAACTACCAAGAAGAGCATAAAGGACCACATCAAATGTTTTGAGTGTGGTAAGATGGGGCACTACAAGAGTAGGTGTCCTTCGCTCAAGAAGGTAAACCCTAAACTCACTAAAGTTAATTTAGAAACTAATGTGAGTTGTAGGAAGAAGAAGAAGGAGAAGAAGCACATTAGGTGCTTTACATGTGGTGAGTGGGGTCACTACCACACAAAGTGCCCAAGGAGAGGAGAGCTCAAGAAATTGGCGCACTTGAAGAAGTGGGAGAAGAAGGGAACTTCCAAGGTAAAAACCAAGGTATCATTTAATGAATCTATTCCGTTGACACATGATAAAAAGCATGCTAGAAATAACTCTTATCATCTTAATGCTATTTATCATGAGAATAGGAGGCATGATAACCTTAAGGATAAATATATTCCTCCTCATGCTAGATTTACCACACCTAAGGTTAGGAAGGTAAATAACAACTTAGGCAATAATACCAAGGATTTTAGATATAAGCCTAAAAATAGAAATGCTCAAAGATTAAATGAAAAACCAAAATCTAGGAATTTATGGAGTGAAAATCAAGTCTTGAGAGCAAGACTTGATAATTTAGAAAGGACCTTAGCAAGAATGGAAAACATGCTTAGGGGTCAAAATGAGCATAACCTAGGAAAAGCTAGACAAGAGCCATCCAATAGCGATAGGGGTTTGGGATACAAACCTAAAGCCAAGGAGGATGTGACTTCCTTTCATAGGGTTCCATATAGCTATGGGGCCAGCCCTAGGTATAGAGGTCAAGTCAAAGATACTAGGGAAGGAATCCCTAAGAGTACTTTTGACAAGACAAATGTGACTAAGAGTTCTAAGAAGTCTAACAAAGTCACAAAGAAGGTCGCAAGGGAGGCCATCCCTAAAGTTAATCTAGTAAAGGTGACTAAGGCTCCAAAAAGGCCTAATAAAGTTTCAAAGAAGGTTACAAGGGAAGTTATTCCTAGAAGTGACCTAGTAGAGGTGACCAAGGCTTCTAAGAAGCCTAGAAAGGTCCTTAGGAAGGTATCTAGGGAAGTCATTCCTAGTAAATACCTAAAGCATCCAAGGAGCACCAATAGGTTGTGGGTTCCTAGGAGTATATTCTCTACACCCTAGATAGGTTTAGAGAGTGTCAACTCCAATTGGAAGGGTAGTTAACCCAAACTTGTTAAAGTTGACACTTGAGAGCATTTTCAAGGTTATTGTTAACCTTTGAAAATGAAAAGGATTGTAGGGTTACTCTTTGAAAGAGTAATATATGTGCCAAAATTTGAAGAGTCGAATTTAATCTAACTTGGCACACTTAAGAAAAGTATAAGAAAAATCAAGTTAGAATTTTGATACTTTCTTAATGAATTAAAAGAAAACACATGCTTTAATCAAATGTGATTAAAGCCTTGAAGAGCAAAATGTGTCAAATTTTGAGGTTTTGAACTTAATTTAAATTGACACATTTAGAAAAGGATAAGAAATGCCAAGTTGAGGTTTTGACATTTTCTTAGAAGGTTAAAGGCAAATCTAAGTCTTAATTTGATTTCATTTACTCTTGGAAAGTGTAAAATGTGTCATACTTTGAGGAATTTGGTTAATTTAAAATGACACAAATTTAGAAAGAAATTAAAGAAATGTCAAGTTGGGGTTTGACATTTTCTTGATGAAATTAGGCAATCTAGGGTTAAATTTTGAGTTAGCTAGGGTTAAGAATACTTAGATAGGTAATCTAGGTAAATTTTATTTATGCTAACTTGCCATGATTGTTTTCCCATCATATGCCATGACATCATATTTAGCATTCACATTTTATTATGAAAAATACAAAAATATCATGTCATGTCATACATACATCATGTAGCTATAACATGCTTTGCTTTTGAAAATTATTTATTTTGATGTATGCCATTAATCATCATGTAGTATGTCAATTTCCTTGTAATTAAGGACAAAGACATTTATTATGTATGGAAGTGTCCCAACAAGAGGGATCATATCAAGTGACATCCTAGATGGATGATCATGATTTTTACAATGCCTAGATAGAGATGCATGATCCCTTAGTTTAGGGCAAGACCAAATATACATCTCACAAAGAACTATAAGGTGACTTGTATGTGTTTTAATACATGTTAGATACAAGTGAGATGTTAAGATGGTGAACAAAATTCAAGATGTTGATCTAGTGCATCTTGTTGAATTTTAGGTTCATCAAAACACATAGTTATGTGTCTTCCAATCATTGGGAAAGCTAATGTACAAGTCATGTGCATTGAGCCCAAAGAACGTGGTTGGATATTGATTTTGAAAATGATTTCAAAATACTTTTGAAAAACCTTTGTGAAGGCTATCTTTTGATAGTAATCATCATTGAAAAGTTAGACACAGATTAGGAGAAAACATTGAAGTTTTCAAGAGTTTTCAAATTTATGTCAATCTTTGAAAATAGAAAGTATTTTCATAGAAAATTATTTTTCCCTGATAAAGTATACCCTAAATAATGTCTACATGAGTTTTCATGATGAAAACAAGTATGGATTGGTTAAGAAAAACTAAAGTGAAGTTTCGGTTGAGGTTTAATTTCATTATTGGATTTTGAACCTCAAAACTTCGAGTTTTGGTTTTCCTAATTATTTAAGAACCCTAAATCATTGTTGGTGCAATGATAGAAGTTTGACCATGTTTTTAGGGGGAGTTACTCTTTGAAAACATAAAAATCTTTTCGAAGACCAAAAGGAGGTCAAGTGTTAAGGTAGCACATGGCATTGGTATGGGAGGTGTGACCAAGGACAAGGGAGAGTCATCCAAGGCCAATAAGAAGGAATATGTTAGGGTGACATATAATTATGGCAAGGATGAGGTGTCTAAGGTGAAGGACAAGAAAAAATTAACCAAAGACAATGTGTCTAAGGTTAAGAAGGTGAGTGTAGTAGGCCAAGTGTCACCCGAGGTGCACCGAAGTGACCTATCCATAGTGGATGAGTCACCAAGGGAGGTGACTAAGGTTAAGATTCCTAAGGATAGGAAGAGCTTTTGGGACCCATGATAGATGGGTTATCAAATATGCCAAGTGGTTTGGAGACAGACTTAAGTCTCTAACATAGTGGGTTGACACAATTGAGTTGAATTTCATGCATAGAAATATGAATTGGGTTCATATTGCATGAAAATTAGTTTTTGATGTATAGATGCCATATAAACTAATGCTAGTGATGCATTATGGTTTAGTATGGGCAGATACATCAAGAGGAAGCCAAAACTAGGACTTTAGGTCAAGGTTTAATTGAACCATTTAGCTAGTTTTGAATTTTGTGTCAATCTTGGGATCTGTGATAAAAATACATTTATATATATATTTTTCCCAAGTATATATTGATATAATAGACCTCTCCACAAAATTTGGGGATTTTTAGAGGTCTGTGGAATTTCTGGCGCATTTCTGACGTTGGTCAGAAAAGGCTGATTTTTTCATGAATAGTGTACCAGTCGACTGGTAGCTCGTTTTCATGGGGGCAGTCGACTGGTACTTCTTACAGTCGACTGATACGGTCTGAAAATATTTTTCAAGCATTAGAAAATGACCAAAAGAGAGGTGAACATGTATGTAATCTTATGGGGGATTAATACATGATGTTTATGGTCATTAGAGGTCAAAGAGTCCAATAATTGGGATATTGTTGGAGCTCTTTTTGATGTATGGAAAAGGGGGAGAAGTTTAGGTTTAAGTGGGAAACTTACATACCTTTGCAAGAAATCCTAGCTCAAGGGGGAGCTTAGGTGAAGGGGGAACGATTGCTCATTTATTAGAAAAAGGGGAGAAGTTTACCTTTGCAAGAAATCCTAGCTCAAGGGGGAGCTTAGGTGAAGGGGGAGCCTAGGATTAGGTTCCATGATTTATGCATGTGTAGATTACATATATTTATTTGCATATGTATTGCTATATTGTTTCCCTAACTTAAACGGGTTGCCAAACATCAAAAAGGGGAGATTGTTGAAGCAATCTGGGTACCCTAGGTTTTGATGTTTGGGCAAAGGTTTAAGTTAGGTTTATTGTTATATTTGATATGCATTGTGAGTGTGCAGGATACAGGTACAACAAGGAAAGTCCAATAGTGAGTCTTGGTGGTGAAGTCCAAGCATGTAGTCTTGGCAACATAAGTCCAAGTGTGATCTTGGCAAAGGAGGAAAGTCCAAGGATGAGTCTTGGCGGTGTAAGTCCAAGCATGTAGTCTTGGCAACGTAAGTCCAAGTGTGACTTGGCAATGGATGAAGTCCCGGAGGCGCGACCTCTTGGCAAAGGAAGACCCAACAACAATGACAAGGCCGATGGAAGCTCCAGAAGGCAAGACGTGAAGGATTGGGAGGCATCTGAGGGACGCAAGGCTGATGGAGGAGGCTAGAAGGCTAGGTCTAGGTTGGTCGGGCGAGAACGAGTGCTAAGTGAATGTACTCGGGGTAAAATCCCAAAATTAGGGTTTACTGTAGCAGTACTGTAGTGTTACTGTAGCAGTACTGTAGCAGTCGATTGGTGGTTTCATCAGTCGACTGGTGCAGTCGACTGGTAGTGAACAGAGGGTTAGTATCGAGCCGTTGGGCTGCAACGGTCGAATTTTCACGAAGGGCAGTCGACTGGTAGACGGCGTTTTCTAACCCGTGGCCTATATAACCAAGCATTGGAAGCTTGTTTGAAGTTGACGAAATTAGTGGTGGTTAACCCTAATTAGAGTCTCCTAGTGCCCAAGTGATCTAGCGTGATTGTACAAGGTTGTGGCGAGGTTTCTCCACCCACAAGGAGCTACATGAGCTAGCCGGAGGTTTTCCGGGGAGTTATCCACCGACGAATCGGGATCGTCCATCTTACGGACAGCCGTGGAGTAGGAGATTCATCTCCGAACCACGTTAAACAACGTGTCATTGGGTTTGCTTCTTGTTTATTGTTTTCTAGGGTTAGCTTTGCTTTTGTTTGTTAGTATTTTTGTTTCCACTGTGCACTAACAAGCGTAGGAAGCGACGATTTGGGTGAGACGCTATTCACCCCCCCCCTCTAGCGGACGTCAAGGTCCCAACAATGATATCACTCCCGCCATATAGGAGGGATAGATCCTATCTACATCACCCACATCCATCCGCATAATTTGTTACATATCCAGTAGTCGCCTTTATAGTCCACCCATTTACGGATGACGTTTGATGAAGCCAAAGTATGCAACTCCGTATGTAGGGAACCATGGTGACTTCAGGTCCAAGGACTGATAGTCATACTAATAGTCACATGAGAAAGTATATGACACTCATATAACGATCCATGATACTTTCTCATGGCGGGTCATTCAGTATACATTCTCTAATGCATACCCATACGTCAACTTGATATCTAATATCCATGACTTGTGAGATCAAGTCATCGAGTTGACCTACATACTAGTCTCATCGCATTAACATTTTCCCTGAATGTTAATACTTGACTAGGAATGATTAAGAGTAGTGTTCTCTATATCATCTCACTATCAATTCAACCAATCAATTGATATAGATAAGAACCTTCTACTCAAGGATGATATTATACTCAGTTATTTGGCACCAATACAAGTGAGTATAATAACCATAAAGAAATGCCTTTATAAATATAGGAATATGATACATCGAGTCCATACAATAATCATCACATGATCGGCTCTAGGGTTCTCACTAACAGAGACCACCTCTAGAGTGCTAACAGTTCTTGGTTTTTGACAGAATCAATACTAGACATGCATAGGAGTCAGATGACCTCCTGCCGGTGGTGGAAACAACTCTCATGAAGAGGAAATAGCTCCGACGATTGGGGAAAGCTCCCGGGAAAGCCTATGGTGTGTCTCCTCAGTTGGCTCGAACATCAAGGGCCTGAAGAGCAACCAATGTCATCACCCACCTCCCTTGCTCGCATAGCAATGATATAGATAGCCAGCAATGGGTCAATAGGGAAGAAGAGGAGGTGGTGCCGAGTTGCCTTCATTCGAAGAACCAGTGATGTGGAGGAGAAGAATCACACAACGGCTTCCAGACAACGGTGATAGAAGGATAGTGGTGTCAACGATCGACAATTGGCGATGGCGCGAGGGTGCGCGACGACGGAAATCAAGAGCTAGGGCATAGTCGTAAAGGGAGCTTGTGTGCTCATCTTCCAACATGTGTTCATGGCCAGGAATGGAAGGACGACGGACGGGTCGGGGCTTGGGCGGTCGACATCCATGAGAAGAGGTGGAGGTTAGGTCACAAGGCAAAAGGGGATCGGGAATAGAGAAGGGGAGTCGACGATGAATAGGGAGGAGAGAATTTAAAACTTAGGTTTTAATACTTAACTTTATATTAATGGAATCAATCAACTCTCACATAAGGAATATTCTAAACAGGTTTTTTCCTAGCTTAATCAACTCATCTCCTTTAAACGAGTCATACGGACTCCGTTTAAATTCTAAAAAATTTCTAAAAATTCTTGAAAAATTCAATAAAGTTATTTCTCCAATAACACTTATTATTTAACTCATAATTTGGGTATCGTATTTTATGAAAATTATTTTAAAAACTTAATTTAAATTAACTAAACTGAATCTTAATTATTAATGAACTCAAACTTAACCTAATTCTTAAATTAATAAACTTAACTTTAAATTATTAAACTTAACATAAAATAAACTAAGCTTAAATTTTAATTATTAATTCAAACTTGAAATCTAACTCAAATTATTTAAACTTAACTTAAAAATTAAATTAAACTTATTAAAATAAAATATTAACTTAAAAAATTAAACTAAAATCATTAAAATTATCAATTAAAATAAAAGTATTAAATAAAAATTATTAAAATTATTAACTTAAAAATTAAACTAAGATTATTAACTTAAAAATTAACCTAAAATATTTAAACTTAACTTAATTTAAAAATTAAATAAATTTAAAAACTTATCTTAAAAAAATTAAAACTGACCTTAAATTTAAAATATATAATTTAAACTTACTAATTATGTACATTAAACTTAAATAAAATTTTAACAATGAATTATTAAAGACTTCATTTAAAAAAAATCAAGTTAAATTGATTCATCAATTAAACATGAAATCATAAATTCAATTCTGAAAAGATTTAATAATAATAATAATAATAATAATAATAATAATAATAATAACTCGGTTCAACTGACAAACGCCCGGTTCGGTCGATCAAACCAGTCCTTGACACAGATTTGCGTCCCGAACTAGCTAAATCAAGCATTTATTCGTTTGACCGAAAACATAAGTTCATCGCCGAACACTGAACCTATCATGAATTGCTCGGTCGACTGAAAACCTAAATTCGACCTTATCTCTTACTCAGAAATTCTACCATGATCAATTTATCGGTCGATCGAAAGACTTGTTCAGTCGACCGAAAACCATCCAACTACTTCTGATTGGCTAAAAACTTGGCGTTTTTAAGGGAATGGTCGATTCAACCCCTTTTCGATCGACCGATTGAGGCCTATAAAAGAATACTCGGGTAGAAGCTGAGTCTCATCCAAACCTCTTCTTACCTTCTTCGCCTATTTCATCGCCTACAACCTTCCTCGGACCAGAATCATGCCTCGGTATGTCTTTAAAAGCATCTTTCTTTTTACGCTTAGTTTCTTTATACTCTCTTTTTGTTATTGTAGCGAAAAACTTCATAAACATGTCCAAAAAGAGGCTAGCTCCTCTAACCCCAGCCAAGACCCTAGGTTTTCCATATAGGACCTGCATCAATCCTTTAGCAACAAAACCTTTTTAGTAGTTGGAACTAGGTGTCTTGATCTACCTTTCTACCAGACCTACTACCTTGAAATAATTGATATCATTCAACATTACTCCTTAGATAGTCTGGTTCTCCGTAGACATGCATACAATCCCACACTTTGTACTGAATTTTATCATAATTTGTATGAGATTGATGCTCATCTCTTTAAAACTAGAGTTGCTTCGAGGGACATGTTGTTTGATTTTTATATATTTTCTCGTTTCTTATGCATGTGTCATTCACTTAACTAGATTTTTCCTTATCCTTTTACCATGACACTTTACCAGATCCATTTTCTCATCTGACTCTTGATGTTATGTATGCTGATTTCTTCTAAGGTCCACACAAGGCAGATGTCAACTGTTTCGCTTAGTCCAAATGACAACGCTCTCTACAAAATGGTTGTTTCTTGCATTCATCCTCTTTCATCCAGAGATCAAGCAGTCCTACGTTCAGTTAATCTTACTTCATATTTTGATGCATCCCAAGTGACATCATCTACAACCCCTCCACCATCTAGAGATCCATTTAGTCAGCTGCGTGACGACATATTTAGATGATTCAACTCACTACAGACTATGTTTCAGGGATAGCTAGCAGAGTTCCATCAGGACATAACTAAATGAGTTGACACTTTAGAAGCGTAGCAAACTGAGATGTTCAATTATTTTCGATATATGGATGATCCTTCATCCCCTCTATCTGATGCTTGATCTAATGTATTTTCTATTTAGACACTATGCCTATGTAGTTAGATTTTATACTTTCTAGTTATGGAACTTTTTAGTTGTGATTTTTACTCTACATTTTAATTGATTTATGCATGTGTTTTATAGAATAGGTTTCTATTTCTTAACATATTTTTTCAAAATTATTAGTTTTTCAAAATTATGTTTTCAAAACTGCCCTTTCAAAATTTGTTTTCAAAATAGTGTTCAAAATATTTTATCTTTTTTGGAGTAGCCTAGGACTTACCATAGAATTGCATATTCCTATAGTATTAGAAGTCAACATCTCACAAACACAGTAGGATACCTTGCTTATGTATTTGAAATATAGAACGGTATGGGATGCTTAGGACTTAGCCTAAGATTTCAGACGCTTACATTAATGCATCGCTATAAATCTAAGCTTTAAACAAAACACATTGATCAATTTGGAAAATCTAGCTAGTAATAAACTAGTTAAAATCAAACTCTCAAATTGATCAACCTGAATCAACAGGTGCTATCTTGTGGTAGTTAGTTAAGTATGAAGGTTGGACATTTCATCATAAGGATATTGTTTTTAGTTTTTTAAACCATGCTTAGAATTTTAGGGGGAACTTCAATATTATTTTTGAAAATTTCAAGAATAAGGAAATTCAAATTTAATTTTTCAAAAAAAATTTAACCTTTATTTAAAAATTGTTTTCAAATTTTTTCTTTAATATAATTTCAAAATTATTTTACTCTATCCTTACAAAAAATTTTCAAAACTATTTTCAAATTTTTTCTTTAACATAAATTCAAAATTATTTTCAACTTTCTCTTTATAAAATTTTCAAAATTATTTTTTAATTTTTTCTAAAAATATTTATCTTCAACTTGAACTTTATCTTTTAAATTTTTAGTCAACTTTCAAAATTTTCAAACTTCTCTTTAAAATTTATCTTCAAAATGTATCTTTGGATAAGCTATCAAAAGTCTTTAAATACATTTTCCAAAGTCAATTTCTTTTAAAGATTAAATGTTTTAGATTCTTGCTTAATTTTTTTTAAAAATAAACACATATTTTTCTAACTTCAAACTTGTTATTTTTGTTTCCCCTATTTTTGATGTGTGTTAAAGGGGGAGAGATAATGAATTTTAGGGGGAGAGATAATGAATTCAGGGGGAGAGTTAAGAAAAAAGTGCTTGTTTACTTATCTTTTCTATGTTATTAAAACTTAATTGTGAACCTTGGTTGCCAAACATCAAAAATGGAGAGATTGTTGGTGCAGGTTACACAAGAATCGAACATGAGTTTTGTTGTTGTCAAAGGTTCAAGTTAAGTTATGTTGTGATCTAATAAGTTAACTAAGTGTGCAGAATGTTTACTCAACCGAGTAAGTCTTAGCAGATTGTGGAAGCCAGGCAGGAAGCCCAAGTAGGTAGAGAGGGCTCGACACTTGGCAGGGAAGCTCGATAGATCTGGAGGATTGAAGATTGAGGGAAAGTCTTGGTGAGCCGATCTGATGCTAAGCGATAAAGTCCAAATAGGTCTGGAGGACCAATGTTAGACAGGTAGGTTGAGGCAAGCAACTAGAGAGGAGTGACAGTGAGGTCGTGCCCCGGGAAGGGACAAACCCTAAGTTGCTAATCCAACTGAAGAAACTGAGAAGGTTTCCAAGTTGAGATCAAGACAGTCTTACTGTCTATTACTATTCATGCATCTCACTATTCATATATTACTATGCTAACTTTTGTGATGCAGGGATATATTATCTAAATCTATTTTATAGGAAACGACTTGATCAGTCGACAAACCTAGGGATCGATTGATCGAACAAGGCCAATTCAGGCCATAGATTAGATAGACCAAAGAAGGTTCCGGTCAAAGCCTAATCGGTTGATCGAACCAGAAGATCAGTCGATCGAACCAGAAGATCATTCAACCGAACCATGATGATGTGACACAAATTAAATTGAGCTGAAGTAGAGAAGGAAATGAGGCTGATTGATCGACTGAACCTGGGGTTCAGTGGATCGAATGATCATCTCATTAATGTAGCATTGAGTGTGAATCTCGACGAATAGGGAAAGTTCACTATTGGATCGACCAAACATGGTGATTGGTCGATTGAACCATTAAAGCTTATAAATGCATAACAATAATATCTCGGTGAAGAAGGAAGGGAGCGCGTTTAGTTGATCGATAGGAGGTTCAATTGACCAAACTTATCAATCGACCAAACGATTTATCAGTCGACCAATCAAGGCTTATATAAGCAGAGCTCGAGGTCGTAGGCAATGCATTAGTTTTCGGTTCATCTCTGTGCAAAGCTACTGCTCATGCTACTAGTCTACTACTCACCTTCAAGCAAGCTGCTACTCGATCCAAGAAGTACCGACCGAGCTCCATCTTCTATCTAGTGTTGGTATATTTTGTTTAAGCTTGCATTGTTTTAATTTCCCAAAGATAGTAGTGTGTTACTATCTTCCATTCATCATTTTGTATGCATTGCTTCTTTTCGAAGATTTTGAAAAGAAGAATTCTAGTGGATTGGCCAACAATGCGATCAAGGATCGCGGGCCTTAGAGTAGGAGTCAACATAGGTTCCAAACCAAGTAACAAACCGAGTCATCTATTTTTCTTTTACTTTTATCTTTCACTGCTTCTTTGATATTCATTTTACAAATCGTTATGAAAAGAAAGTGGTATTCCCCCCCCCCTCTCTATAGCTTTCTATCGATCCTTGAGTTGGTAGGGGTCTCACACCCTTACTGGCTAGCCTCTTTACTCTTGTATGTGTTGGTGGTATGACCTCTTTATCCATGATAGGGGCTACTTGAGCGTCTTCAGATTTCTTCATCTATCGCTTAGTTTGGAGCCCTTTGATGTAACTTTTGACATAAGTAATTAACTTATCTTTTGTTGATAAGAGATTATCCTTTTCATTTATGGCCATGGCCATCTCCCTTTTAACATTCTCCAAACTTTGAACAATAATATTTAGTTATTGCTTTAAATTTTCAAAATGTTCTGCCTTTTCCTTGCACTCACTACGATTGAAACTCTTTGGGCAATACAATAGACCTTCTTGACCCTGATGTGAAGAACGTTGGCCTAATATATCAGGTCCTTAAGTTGGAGGAAACCAATCTGGTACCAAAATTAGTTCAGACTCTGTCGGAATTAAATCTATAATAATTTTCTCACCACTCACATGGTCTATCATCTTTTTTACTATGTCAACGTGATAGTTAGGCCAACTCCATCGAATAATTTTAGGAAATACTTTAGGATGCTTTGGATTAATGAAATAGATGTGCTCACTCATCCATACCTACAATGTGATTAAAGTAATTAAAAATAATTTAGACCAAATATTGTGAGTCACATATAATTTAACTTACTGCCAATATAGTTGGAAATCCCTTTAGCAAGGTGGCCTTGGGGGTTGAATCAGCAATTTGTGGTTTTGGCCTCAATGTAACCTCTAAACCAATGGCCTCCAATTGAGGAGCCATGAAACTATAAATCACATTACACTAGTTAAACCTGGCTAAGTTGTCAAAATCATATATGCAGTCAATCAGGGATAGCATAGGTAATCTAGCAATGCTGCTAGTACCATAAAACAAAACAATTGCAAAAAAATAGCGAATATAAAGCTGATAGTATAACTTATCATTTGATATTGACTTCGTTATGTATTCCTCCAAATGCTTGGCAAATCAATCAGACTATTAGAAAACCTCCATGTATAGTAGGCTGGATGCATCATTTAAATCAAGTGGAACTGTGTCTCCATTGTCGGGTAGGCCTAGAATCAGTGCAACATCAACCTTTGTGAATTGTATTTTTTTCCCGTGGAAGTTGAAGCTGTGTTCCACCGAATCCTAATTATCAAACATATTCTGGACCACAACTCTTACATAAGGATAATTGTTGAGGTCGAGGACCCACAAGAAGGGTGTGCACCGAATCAACTATTCGTGTTGTGCTGTCGGTTGAACAAAAGAAATAAATTTTGTGAAATAGAAATGGCTACTCTTCTAGTTCATTCTATTACTATCCCCTTTGTTTACATAACTAGGATAATTGGGTCGAGCAGTAACTCCACTTGAGAACTCTATTTTTGAAGTCATCTTGAACTAAGCAAGCATAAACCAGTAGTCACAATCAAAATGAATTTGACCGCCCTAAACACTAACGATAACCCCAAGAGAAATAAAAACTAAATAAGCATTGGAGCTACATACATTTGAGAAAGAAGATGATGGAAGTCCTAAGCCACAGGAGGTTCATTTGTCAAGTTTTCACCTCACTTGTAATTTAGTTGACCTAATTTTGAGAAAGAAGACATGCTGAAGCAGATGTGTTCTGTAAATAATGTTGGGCCTAATATTATCCCATATCGAGCCCGATGTGGGCCTGATATGAGAAAATATCAGGCACGACTTCGCCTTATATGATCTCATACCTTGTTAGGCATGAGATGCCACCATATCAGGCCCATGTTCTGGCTGAAATGTATCATAAAATTAGATCACCTCCAGAGAGATCTAAATTAATAATATACGACACCATTGGAGTCCTTGATGCATGAGAAAATCATAGAAATTGATTTGGGTGCAATTTGACCTCTCTAGGTCTATCAGTGGATTTTGACCAAAACCTACTAATGGACCTAGGATAGTTAGATTTCACAAAAATATCAATCAATGGGAAGGGTTGAGCGAGGAGAAGGTAGATATGGTGTCAAACTTATGTTTTAACCACTGTTAATGAATGGCACGGAACAATGCACTTGTTAGAATTCAATGAACAGTACACACTTTCGAGTTTTAACTTACAAGTACAACAAAACCCTATTTTTTAAATTGTAACTTAGAGTTGAAACTCAATTTAAAACCCTATTTGTTATTCAGGAAATTATTCAATTATACAATTCTCACATCAGGAATAACCGTGGGCCTGATATGGGAAAATATCAGGCCCACAGTCCATATCAGGCCCAGCGTGGGCCTGATATATATACCACCATATTAGGCCCACTGGCGGGCCTGATATATTTCCATATTAGGCCCATGTTTTGGCTGAAATGTATCGTAAGATTAGATCACCTTTAGAGAGATCTAAATCAATAATAGACAGTACCGTTGGAGTCCTCGATGCATGAGAAAGATTAGGAATTGATTTGAGTGCAATTTGACCTCTCTAGGTCCATCAGTGAGTTTTGACCAAACCCACTAATGGACCTAAGGTAGTCAGATTTCATCAAAATATCAATCAATCAGAAGGGTTGAGCGAGAGAAGGTAGATATGATGTCAAACCTAGGTTCTAACTATTGTCAATGAAGTTATTGTGCCATGCCATTTGGCATGGAATAGTACACTTGCTAGAATTTAATGAACAACACACACTTTCAAGTTTTAACTTATAAGCACAATAAAATCCTATTTTTTAAGTCGTAACTTAGAGTTGAAACTCAATTTATAACCCTATTTGTTATTCAAAAAATTATTCAAATATACAATTCTCACATCAGGAATAACCCTGGGCTTGATATTTTCCCATATTAGGCCCACCTTTGGGCCAAATATGGTCCCATATGAGGCCCACCTTTGGGCCTAATATGGTCCCATATGAGGCCCACAGTGGGCCTAATAGTTTCCATATCAAGCCTAGCGTGGGCTTGATATGCCACCATATCAAACCCACATTCTAGCTGAAATGTATTGTAAGATTAGATTGCCTTTGTAGAGATCTAAATCAACAATAGACGACATCGTTGGAGTCCTTGATGCATGAGAAAGCCATAGAAATTGATTTAGGTGTAATCTGACCTCTCTAGGTCTATTAGTGGATTTTGAGCAAAATCCACTAATAGACCTAGGGTAGTCAGATTTTACCAAAATATTAATCAATGGGAAGGATTGATCGAGGAGAAGATAAATATGGTGGCAAACCTAGGTTCTAACCACTATCAATGAAGTTATTATGCATTGCCATTTGGCATGGAATAGTTCACTTGATGGAATTCAATGAACAGTACACACTTTCGAGTTTTAACTTACAAACACAACAAAACCCTATTTTTTAAGTCATAACTTAGAGTTGAAACTCAATTTACAACCCTATTTGTTATTTAGGAAATTATTCAACTATATAATTCTCACATCAGGAATAACCCTCGGCTTGATATGTTTCCACTTTCTGGCTGAAATATATCATAAATTAGATCACATTCGAAGAGGTCTAAATCAATAATAGACAGCACTGTTGGAGTCCTTCATGCATAATAAAGCCACAAGAATTGATTCAGGTGTAATTTGACCTCTCTAGATCCATCAGTGGATTTTGAGAAAAAACCCACTAATAAACCTAGGTAGTCAGATTTCACCAAAATATTAATCAATGGGAAGGGTTGAGCGAGGAGAAGGTAGATATGGTGTCAAACCTAGGTTCTAACCACTGTCAATGAAGTTATTATGTCGTGCCATTTGGCACAAAATAGTGCACTTGCTGGAATTCAATGAACAACACACATTTTTAAGTTTTAACTTACAAGCACAACAAAATCCTAGTTTTTAAGTCATAACATAGAGTTGAAACTCAATTTATAACCCTATTTGTTATTCAAGAAAGTATTCAACTATATAATTCTCACATCAAAAATAACCGTGGGTCTGATATTTTCCCATATTAGGCCCACCGTGGGCCTGACATGTTCTAGCTGAAACTTATCATAATTTAGTCATAACTTATAGATGAAACCCAATTTACAAGCACCCACTTTGAAATACCTTGACAATTGACACCTCATATTAGAGATATAAAATTTACAAAACTCAACACAACTGTTTATCTTCAAACTCATGCAACCTTATATCAGTAAAAAAAATATATAGATGTACTACATATAAAATTTTCTAAGATGTACTACATACAAAAGCTATGGATCCATTCTGCCTTCATATAAAATATATAAATCAAGCATAATATTCCTGCTTACAAAATATTCATGCATACATATACCAGTAAGTCAATTAGCAGGGGCTGGCGGCATTCTACAAGTCCTTCAATTATGGCCAAGTTGTTTGTAGCGGTTGTATTTGATTTTTACCTTCTCGTTATGTTTCGACATGATCCATGCCTTCCTTCACCTATAGGGATGCACAAGGCTACGGCGACATAGAACTATAAAGTTGTTTATACCACAAGACCAAAATTCCTTGCTTCGATAAGGATAAATACGATCCATGTAAGTGGCCTTCAAATCTTGCGAATAAAAATAATGTTGATAATACGAGAGTGTATCCATGTTCCTATGAATGATTACAGTAATAGCATGTGAGTAAGGCAATCCAGAATTTTGAAACTCTCTGTAGTTACAATATTTTCTTTCCAAATTAACAATGTATGAAGCACCCTAGGTCTCTATCTCCATTTTAGATTGAGAGTAGGGGTGGACTTTATATGTGTTGGTTCGAGAAATCGCTAGAGGGGGGGAGGGGGTGAATAGCGATTTTAAAAAAATTCGAGTAAGTACGCAGCGGAATAAGCGAAAATCCACTAGTAATTCATAAAATATTACAAGATTTAAGTACAAATGCTTTTAAGGAAAGAGTACCGACAATAATTAGAAAAATAAAACAGTAGCACTTTGTCGGAGGAGCATCGCAGGAGCACAGAAGAGCAAATCTTTCATTATTCTTCTCTGGCTCCAGCCTTTACCCTCCTTATATAGGAGGTTTGGGGCGCTTAGATCCCTTCGGGTGCCCTGAATGTGATGTAGCCGAGCCAACCAGGGTGCTTCAGGTGGCGAAGCTCGTTGGGGATAGATTTTGCATTCCGAGCGCTCGGATCCCTTCTGGGCGTCCGGACCTCCACTTTTCAGCAACCTGCAAAAAAGAGTTAGTCCGAGGCAAAATGCAAACTACCCTGCAATATAAAGTGTTAGCACAGTCAAAGAATATAGTAGTAATTAGATTCCGTCTCTTCGAGACCGGAATCTAGTCACGATCTCGACTTAGATATCCGAAATGGATCTAAGTCGGATTGGCCCCTAATGTTCCCTTCCCAGGAACGCGTCCTCACAGTCACTCCCCTCCAGTGACTTACATTCACTTACCTACCAGACATCCGGTCAGCCCTTCGACCCTTTTGGGCTTCGTGCCAGCTATCCGATCAACCCGTCGACCTAGTTGAACTTCGTGTCAAACGTCTGGTCAGCCCATAGACTCGTTTGGATATCGTGCCAACTATCCGGTCGGCCCGTGGAACTAGCTGGGCTTCGTGCTAGACATCAGGTCAGCTTGTCGACTAGTCTGGCTTCTCCTGCACACTCGTTCAGAGTGTTAGTTATTTTTTAAAGAATTTTTTTTAAAATGATTTTTGAAGTAATTTTAAAAGAGTTTTTTAAAATAATTTCTTAAGATTTTTTCAAAAGAATTTTTTAAAATAATTTTTAATGTTTTTAAAATAATTTTTAAATTATTTTTAAAGTTTTATTAAAAGAATTTTTAAAAGAATTTTTAAACTTTTTAAAAAGAATTTATAAAATATTTTTAAAGTTTTTAAAATAATTTTAAAAATAATTTTTAAAGTTTCAAAAGAACTTTAAAATTTTTTAAAATAAATTTTAAAGGTTTTTTTAAAATAATTTTTAAAGTTTTTAAAAAGAATTTTAAAAATAATTTTTAAAGTTTAAAAGAATTTTTAATGTTTTAAAAAGAATTTTTAAAATATTTTTTAAAGTGTTTAAAATAATATTTAAAGTTTTTTTTAAAAAATAATTTATAACGTTTTAAAAAGAATTAAAATTTTTTTTTAAAGTTTTTAAAATAATTTTTAAAGTTTTTAAAAGAATTTTTAAAGTTTATCAAATAATTTTTAAAGTTTCTAAAAGAATTTTTAAAATAATTTTTAAAGTTTTTAAAAGACATTTTCAAATAATTTTTAAAATTTTTAATATAATTTTTATAGTTTATAAAAGAATTTTTAAAAAACTTTTTAAATATTTCAAATTAATTTTAAAAAAAAATTCAATTTTTTTTAAAGTTTTTTTAAAAGAATTTTTAAAATACTTTTTATAGTTTTTAAAATAATTTTTCAAGTTTTCTTTATAATAATTTAAAATTTTTTTTTTAAAATAATTTTAAAGTTTTTAAAAGATTTTTTATAATAATTATTAAAGTTTCTAAATTTTTTTTTTTAAGATTTTAAAATAATTTTCAAAGTTTTTAAATGAATTTTTAAAATATTTTTAACGTTTTTAAAGAATTTTTCAATTTTTTAAAAGAATATTTAAAATAATATTTAAAAGAATTTCTGAAATAATTTTTAAGGTTTTTAAAAGAAATTTCAAATGAATTTTTAAAATTTTAAATTAATATTAAAAAAAAAATTTTAAATAATTTTAACGTTTTTAAAAGAATTTTTTAAAGTAATTTTTAAAATTTTTTAAAATAATTTTTTTAATGTATTTTTTAAAAGATTTTTTGAAATGACTTTAAAGTTTTTAATATAATTTTTAAAATAATTATTAAAGTTTTTAAAATAATTTTTAAAATGATTTTTAAAGTAATTTTACAAGAATTGTTTCAAATAATTTTTAAAGTTTTTCTTAAAAGAATTTTTTAAAATAATTTTTAAAGATTTTAAAATAATTTTTTAAATAACTTTTAATGTTTTTTCAAAAAGGATATTTTAATTAATTTTTAAACTTTTTTAAAAGAAATTTTAAAATAATTTTTAAAGTTTTTAAAATAATATTTAAAGTATTTTTTTTTAAAAAAATTAAAATAATTTTTATAGTGTTTAAAATAATTTGAAATTCTTTTTAAAAATAATTTTTGAAGTTTTAAAATAATTTTTAAAATAATTTTTATGGTTTTTTAAAAGAATTTTAAAAATAATTTTTAAAGTTTTTAAAAGAATTTTTAAAGTTTTAAAAATAATTTTTGAAGTTTTTAAAATAAATTTTAAAGTTTTTAAAATAATTTTTAATGTTTTTAAAATAATTTTAAAAATAAAATTTCAAGTTTTTTAAAATCAGTTTTTAAGATTTTAAAAATAATTTTTAAATTTTTTTTAATAGAATTTTTAAAATAATTTTTAAAGTTTCAAAAAGAATTTTGAAAGTTATTAAAATAATTTTTTATCTTTTTAAAAGAATTTTTAAAATAATTTTTATAAGTTTTAAAAATAGTTTTACAAATTTTCAAAATAATTTTAAAAATAAATTTTGAAGTTTTTTTTAAAATATAGTTTTTAACATTTTAAAATGAATTTTTAAAATAATTTTTAAAGTTTTAAAAATAATTTTTAAAATTTTTTTAAAAGAATTTTTAAAATTTTTTTAAATTTTTTTTTTAAAAACATTTTTTTGGTTTTTGAAAGAATTTTTAAAATAATTTTTAAAGTTTCAAAAAAAAATTTTAAAATAATTTTTTTGAGTTTTTAAAATTATTTTTAAAGTTTTTAAAAGAATTTTTTTAAATTTTGAAAGAGTTTTAAAAAGAATTTTGTAAAATATTTTTAATTGAATTTTTAAAATAATTTCTAATATTTTTAAAATAATTTGTTAAACAAATTTTAAATTTTTTAAAAGAATTTTTAATGTTTTCGAAATAATTTTTTAAAATAATTTTATAAGTTTTTGAAAAGAATTGTTTAAAATAATTTTTGAAATGTTATTTTTTAAAAGAATTTTTAATAGAATTTAAAAAATAATTTTTATGTTTTCGAAAGAATTTTTAAAGTTTTTAAAATAATTTTTAATATTTTTTTAATGTTTTTAAATGAATTTTTAAAATAATTTTAAAGGTTTTAAAGGAATTTTTAAAATAATTTTTTAAAGTTTTTAAAAGAATTTTTAAAGTTTTTCGAAGAATTTTTAAAATTTTTAAAATAATATTTAAATTAATTTTTAATATTTTTTAAAGGATTTTTTAAAATAATTTTTAATTTTTTGAAAAGAATTTTTTCAAATAATTTTTTTAAGGTTTTTTTTTTGAATAATTTTTAAAATTTTAAAATATTTTTAAAATTTTTAAGAGAATTCTTAAAATAATTTTTAAAGTTTTTAAAGAATTTTTAAAATAATTTTTTACGTTTTTGAAAGAATTTTTAAAATAATTTTTTACGTTTTTGAAAGAATTTTTAAAATAATTTTTAAAGTCTCTAAAAGAGTTTTTAAAACAATTTTTAAAGTTTCTAGATGAAAAATAATTTTTAAAGGTTTTAAAAGAATTTTTAAAATTATTTTAAAAGTTTTTTTAAAAGAATTTTAAAAATAATATTTAAAGTTTTTTTTAACAGAATTTTTAAAACAATTTTGAAGTTTTTGAAAGAATTTTTAAAATAGTTTTTTAATAGTATTTTTAAAATAATTTTTAATGTTTTTAAAAGAATTTTTAAAATAAGTTTAATGTTTTGGAAAGAATTTTTAAAATAATTTTTAAAGTGTTTAGAAGAAGTCTTAAAATAATTATAAAGTTTTTGACAGAATTTTTAAAATAATTTTGAAAGTTTTTAAAAGAATTCTTAAAATAATTTTAAATTTTTTAAAGAAAATTTAAAAATAATTTGTAAAATTTTTTTAAATAATTTTTAAAATAATTTTTCAAAGATTTTTTTTATTTTTAACATTTTAATTTAATTTAATTTAATTTTGTTTTATTTTATTTTATTTTAAATTTGATTTAATTAATTTTATTTAATTTTTTTTTTAAATTTTATTTAAGTTCTTAGTTATCTCACTCGATCTATGTTTTCAATCAGGGAATCATATAATTTTATGAGATGAATTAGGTTCAGTTTTAGGGTTTGATTTAATTTTGTGTTAGATTCAGGGCTTTGGGTTCAACAAATATGCATTCTTCGGATAAACTTCTGGGTTATGGTGTGTCACTTGGACATCATTAGAGTAACCATGTCTTCGTAGTTTTTCAAGTAGTCCTATCCACTGAACTTAATACAAAACCTTGGTCTAACTGGTTAGGATCCATAAAGGGTAGCTTCGGTTAGTTCCACTTAGCCAAATGCACCAGGTCGAAACCATATCTTCCTAGACATGTATAGACTAAGCTGCCCTAACGAACTATCATCCAAAACTTCACCATTACCATAGGTCAAGTTAAACTTGGTCCCTTTTTAACTAGTCCTAATTATCCTGCCGGGTAGGTTAGTTTCAGTTAGCCTGTCGAGTAGATTATTTTTGGAGGTGCCAGCTATTCTGGAGCCTCTCCCTAAATTATTGGCCTTTATTTTTGAGTTTTAGTTTTTGGTTTATGTCTGTTACTTATATAATTATAATTGACATGATGATATTCTAAGTTTTGGTGAGTTTTAAAATATTTAGATTTTAAATTTGTTGGTCCAGGTTTGTATTTTGGTTTTTGATTTGATTTATTCAATTTTATATAATATATTTTTTCTTTGGGTATGTAGTATTGGTTAAGTCCTACTTGCGTGGTTAAGCACGCTTTCGGAACCCAAGCTTTAATTGATTGTTTGTGTTGTGTTATTAACGATTTAAATGTTTTATTTAAACTTGACTTGTAGCCAAGTTCGGTTTTGTTGTAAATTACTTTTTAATTATTTAAAATTAGATCTAAATTCTTAGATCTTGTTGTAAATTTTTCTAAGAGATCTTTTAATTTATTAATTTCTATTTTTAGTGATAAATTTTCCTCCTCAAGTGTTTGGTCTTGAGTTGGATTTGAATTTGTGATTTGTTCCTTGAGATTTTGATTCTCTTCAAGGAGCAATTTGTTTTCATTTTCTATTGTAATTAATTTCCTATTTAAACATGCAATAATTTTAAAGAAATTTCTATACAAATTAAAGTATACCTCTTCGGGAACTTTGAAAATGAGTACGGACTCGTGGCTCGATTTGGGTTCAGACCCGTCTTCCGATTCGTCCTCCGACTCTACTTCGAGAGCCATCAATGTGAGGTGACTCTGGTGCTTCTGGTCTTCGACCTCCGATTCTTCTGATGAAGAGTCACCCCAGGTTGCTTTGAGAGCTTTCTTCTTAGATGTCTTCATCTTGTTGCTCTTCAATCTAGGACACTTGTTCTTGTAGTGGCTCTTCTTGTTACACCTGAAGCAGGCCACGCTCCTTGGTTTGGTTAGGGAGTTAATCTTCTGCTGGTCCTTTTTGCTGAAGGTCTTCTTCCTCCTGGTGAACATTTTACTTACCAGGTTCACCAGGTACTCTTCGTCTTCAGAATCTTGGTAAGATTCATCTTCATGTCCAGACTTGGTCTTCGTTCTTTCCTTGGAGGAACCGACAAATAAGGCAATACCTTTCTTGGTCCCGACGTTAGTTTGCTCGAGTAATTCTAATTCACAAAATAATTCATCTAATTTTAACTTAGATAATTTTTTTGAAATTTTGTAGGCATCCACGATAGATGCCCACAAATTATTACGCGGAAAAGCGTTTAACACATACCTGATTAGATCGTGTGTAACGACCACCCTTCTTACTACTACCACTCTCTAAGGACGTCCGTTACCTAACTACTACTCTACTTAACAGGTATGATTAAAAACCACATGGAAACCCTATCGAAAAATTTTGACAGAATCTCCCCTGTACCAGTGACCAAATCAACAATACAAACAGTGTATACTCAGCCACAGGCGGCTGGATCATATAATTACACAACCACGCAGTAATAAAAACACAATAACTCAAAGGAAACTATTCTAGCAATGGTAAACAACACAATAACTCAAAGGAAACTATTCTAGCAATGGTAAACAAGTATATAACTCCAACGATAAGACATAACAAGCCTACAAGTACGGAATAAACCCAATTACAGTCTCAACCTCATAATAGCGTTTAAGGAAAACTAAAAAGAACTCTAAACAGAAAGGTCTTGACAATTCCTTAGCAAACTCTTGATCTCCCCATAGTCCAGCCATCACACACCTTCATCACCACCACCTTATCGCCTTCCTTTCATACTTTAGCTTTTCCTTTATCTGCAGTAGGAGGAAATACAAACTATAAGCATAAAGCTTAGTGAGCGCTATCTAACTCACAAAAACTCGATATGCATGTATATAAATAAAAACATGCTAAAACTGAATGCTAACATATAAAGCTACTCATGCTCATAAATAGCAAAGGAATCATACTAACTGAAATACTAAACATGTATAGCTAATCATGCTCATAAACCAATAAAGGAATCATATTAACTAAAATACTAAACATGTATAGCTAATCATGCTCATAAACCAATAAAGGAAACATACAAACTAATACTGCATGCTGGAAATAAGAAGAACTAAACTTACTGATTCTAAACATATGTGAAGCTTGTTACACTTGTTTAATACTTATACTTTTATACTTCAAAATAATAATCAACTTCTCTTGGGCCCGACATTGTACCAATTTGCGCGCATCCTTAATAAGAGTTGAGGTAGCTAATCCCGAAACTACTAAGGTACTTCTAGGCAATCTTGTGCCTAGGGGTGATCAAGGAGCCCACCCAATGGACCTTGTGTCCGGTACATGCCATTTAAAAGTAAAATACTTATTTTCTTTTTAACTATAACTTCCTTATACTTGTTATTCTTTTAGCTCTTCTAATATAAAATGTCTTGGCATTTCTTCAAGCACCTTGCGTGCTGCTAATCCTCAAATGCTGGAATTTAGGATCAGGGTTAAGACCTTGGTCTTTTCTTACTTATTATTTCTCATAATCCTCAAGAAGAGTTTAACATGCTTGTGTAGTAGCAAGAAAAATCTAATTCTGCCTGCTTAACATTAAATGGCCAAAAACAAGATCTTAAAACTGAATACTAGCATGATAACAAAATATTTAACTTGCTGGAACTTAAAGAAGCCTAAACTGCTTACTTTCATACAAGTTGTCTAGTTCATGATTAGTAAACCAGCAAGAAAATCAAACTTGTAATGTACAATATTGTTGTTCGTGCTAGTTAATTGCAAAGGAACATCTAACCAAAATGCTAGTTAAACTGAAAATTTGCTCATGTTATTCCAATAACAAAGGAATCTAGAAAATAAAGGAATCATTGCTGCATGGAATTAACAGAATATCATACTTACTAACTCAACACAAAAGGATCTAAACTGCTATGAATTGGTGGTTGTTCTTGCCCATGAATATGCACAACAGAACTTAACGGTAAGCTTCAAAAGGGATCATTCTCAGCTCTAAATGGGCTGTTCATGCCTGCTACAGATACCTAAGGGAGTGGGTTGTTCTAGCATCAATGTTAATTAAGCTCCACATACAAACTATGAACAGAATCTGTGCTAACTACAAAAGATGGTGAGCAATGACATATCACGTATCACACACCTTTCTAATGCATGTAACTCAACGAAATTAAACCACAAGTTCCAAATCTAAATCATTTACTAAATCCATTCAAATCCCTTCAAGCTTCCAATTCCTAAAACATGCTACTGCTGAATAAAAAAAAAACAATCTCTTAAACCCCTAGCAACATTACCTTAAGTATGCTACTGTCGAACGCAAGAAAAGAGACTAAATCCCTAATCAACTAAATTCGGTACAGCATGTTCCAAAAGCAAAGAAAGGACTAAAATCAAAACTCAGAAGTACTCCTACTACATGCTTCAGAAATCTAACTCACGGCAATAAGAACAAAACCAAAGATCCGAAACTCCTTATAGAAAAACAAAGGTCCGAAACTACTCCTACTGCAGGTGAGAAGCAACTCACCTTGCTTCTTTAACTTACAACCGAAGAAGATGAAGGATTCTAGGGTTCGGATAACTTGAGTTTTCGGCTTCTTCTTGCACCCACAGATCCTCCTCGACGATGGTGGTCGCACACGGTTGAGGACCCGCCGGAAAAGCCCTTCGTCGGCGCCGGAGAGAGAGCCCTAGGAGGTGCTGCGTTTTCGCCCGAGCAGGAGTCGGCGCCGTCGCGTGAGAAGAGAAGAGAAGAAAGTTAGGTCACGGGAGAAAATAAAACTCCCTTTATAACTAGGATATTCGGCTACTAACTATACCTTAAATATAATCCGTTCTTTCCTTAATTAACAACTGCTGTTGGCACAGTTGGTTGGCTGCGTTTTGCTTAAGGCGCAGCTCACGGGTTCGAGTCTCGGCTGCAACCATTTTTCTTCCTATTTATTCCCTAATCATTAACTACTGCTTAACTAGAATATTTCTCCTTCTTAATAAGAAACACCCGCTAGCATAGTTGGTTGGCTGGGTTTTAACCGAGTCCAGGGTCTCGGCTTCAATCCCTCAGCCACGCCCTTTTTATTTCGATTTATTTTAAATGTTCCAACTACTGCATATATATACATTTCGTTCCATATATATTCACAAAAGACCCGCCGCTCACTTAGTTGCCTCGCTTTGCTTAAGGCTTATGACTTGTTCGAGGTCTACGAGTTGAATCTCGGCTTACACAATTTTTGTCTATACTTCTTCGTTTTGTAAAAATACCAAACGACCTCCAAAAATTGTGTAAAAATACTCTAAAAATTTCTAAAAATCTCTAGAACATTTTAAAAGCATTTCCAGATATTTTTGAGGACATTTAGAACTCGAAATAGGGAAAATTGGGTTGTTACAATCCCCAATACCTTATAAAAAGTTCGTCCTCGAACTTAGAATAGCTCTGGATACTTCTGTCTCATACTGTCCTCCCGCTCCCAAGTGACTTCCTCGTGCTTCTGGTTCTGCTAGATGACCTTCACTACTAGTACTTCTTTATTTCTTAGTCTCTTAACTGCTCTGTCCACTATCTGTGTAGGTCTGCTCTCATAACTAAGATCCTCTTGGATCTGCACTGACTGAGGCTGAATCACTTGGCTAGGGTCGTGAAGACACTTCTTTAGCAGGGAGACATGAAATACATTATGTATTGCTGAATCCAGCTTGTAAGCTACTTTCCCAATCCTTTCTGTGATCAGGTAGGGTCCTACATAGCGAGGACTTAATTTTCCCTTCTTGACAAATCTCATCACTCCCTTCATAGGAGCTACTTTGAGAAAAACTGAATCTCCTACTTGAAATTCCAGTGGCCTTCGGCGTGTGTCAGCATAACTTTTCTGTCTACTCTGGGCAATCTCAATTCTTTGTTTGATCTTCTGGATGGCCTGAGTGGTCTCATCTATCAGCTCTGTCTGAATGCCCAACTCTACTTCCATTTCTTTTCTTTCACCTGCTTCTTGCCAGCATACAGGTGATCTGCACTTCCTACCATATAACGCCTCATAAGGTGCCATCTTGATGGTGGCTTGATAGCTGTTGTTGTAGGTAAATTCAGCTAAGCATAAATATTTGCACCAACTTCCCTTGAAATCTAGTGCACAAGCTCTGAGCATATCTTCTAGAATCTGATTTACTCGCTCTGTCTGTCCATCAGTCTGAGGATGGAAGGTTGTGCTGAACTTGAGTTTGGTGCCTAGTGCAGTCTGAACACATTCTCAGAAGTGAGAGGTGAAGCGCCCATCTCTGTCAGACACAATAGATTTAGGAACTCCGTGAAGTCTGATCACCTCTTTAACATACAGCTGTGCCAACTGCTCTATAGAGTGGGACACCTTGATGGCTAGAAAGTGAGCAGACTTGGTCAATCTGTCCACTATCACCCATATCGCATCATATCCATTTGTGGTTCTTGGGAGACCTGTTATAAAGTCCATGGATATGTCTTCCCACTTCCACTCTGGTATAGGAAGAGGCTGTAGAACTCCTCCTGGTCTATGGTATTCTTCTTTGACCCTCTGACATGTCAGGCAGGTACTGACATATTTAGCTACATCTCTTTTGAGTCCAGACCACCAGAATCTCTGTTTCACATCTTGATACATCTTGGTAGAACCAGGATGCATGGAATAAGGTGTACTATGAGCTTCTTCTAAAATTTTATTTCTCAGCTCTTCATCATTGGGGACACAAAGGCGGCTCCCCTGATAAATAATTCCACTATCTGATACTCGAAACTCCGAATTTCCTTCTTCTTGTATCCCTTGCTTGATCTTTTGGATATCTGGATCTTCACTTTGCTTTCTCTGTATATCCTCAAGCAGGGTTGACTCTAAGGTCAATGCAGAGAGTTGCCCATAAATAATTTTCATTCTAAAATCTGACAACTCCTTCTGCAGTGGTAGGGCTAATGATGACAAAGACATCAGGGATGCACTGGATTTTCTGCTTAGTGCATCTGCCACTTTATTAGCTTTGCCTGGGTGGTAGAGGATTTCACAGTCATAATCTTTGACCAACTCTAGCCACCTACGATGTCTCATGTTTAAGTCATTCTGAGTGAAAAAGTACTTAAGACTCTGATGGTCTGTGAAAATTCTGCACTGAACGCCATACAAATAATGTCGCCAGAGTTTTAGTGCAAAAACCACAGCTGCCAGCTCAAGATCATGAGTGGGGTAGTTCTTTTCATAATCATTGAGTTGTCTGGAAGAATAAGCTATCACTTTTCCTTCCTACATGAGCACAGCTCCTAAGCCCATCTTGGAAGCATCACTGTAGATGTCAAAACTCCTGTCACTTTCTGGAACTGTCAGGATAGGAGCACTGGTCAGTCTCTTCTTGAGCTCTTGGAAACTCTGCTCACATTTATCTAACCATTCAAACTTCCTGTTCTTTCTGGTGAGGGCTGTTAGTGGAGAGGCTATCCTGGAAAAGTCCTCCATGAATTTCCTGTAGTACCCAGCTAAACCAAGGAAGCTTCTGATCTCCCTGGCGTTCTTGGGTCTGCTCCAGTTGTTGACTGCTTCTATTTTGGCTGGATCCACTTGAATGCCTTCTTTAGAAATTATGTGACCTAGAAATGCCACCTGATCTAACCAGAATTCGCACTTTGAGAATTTAACATACAGCTGCTTTTGCTGAAGGGTTTGCAATATTATTCTCAAGTGTGTGTCATGCTCCTCTGGGGTTCTGGAATAGATTAGAATGTCGTCGATGAACACAATGACAAATTTGTCAAGGTATTCTCTGAACACTCTGTTCATCAGGTCCATGAAAACTGCAGGTGCATTAGTCACACCAAAAGGCATGACTACGAACTCGTAGTGTCCGTATCTGGTCCTGAAAGCCGTTCTGGGTATATCCTTTTCCTTCACTTTCAACTGATGGTACCCAGAGCGCAGGTCTATCTTGGAGAACACTGTTGCCCCTCTCAACTGATCAAATAAGTCATCGATTCTAGGCAGTGGATACTTGTTCTTGATGGTCACTTGATTCAGAGCCCTATAATCTATGCATATCCGCATAGATCCATCCTTCTTCTTGACAAACAACATAGGAGCTCCCCAAGGTGAATGACTAGGGCGGATGATGCCTTTGTCAAGCAGCTCCTGCAGTTGTTCTTGTAGTTCTTTCAGCTCTTCTGGAGACATGCGGTATGGAGCTTTTGAAATTGGACCAGTACCAGGAACCAGTTCAATCCCAAACTCCACTTCTCTGTTGGGAGGTAGTCCAGGTAGCTCTTCTAAAAATACCTCTGGATAGTCACAGACTACCCGAACATCTTCCTGCTTGGGTCTTTCTTGTTCTTTCTTCTGTACTTACTAACTCTAGGCAAAGACGAGCTAGCCTGTTGAATCTTTTGATCGCCTCTTCTACCGGTAGGTCACCTTGTCTAAATTTTATAATCTCCTCATAATGTTTATTGGTGATCCATTGACGGAAGAATTCTTCGTAAAACTCTATCTCAAAGTCAACCTAGCTCATCTGGTTGACTGCTCTCTTACTCTTAACTCGCTCCCACTACATACGAGCACCTCCAGATAGGCAGAAAGAGGCACACTTACCCTTCTCGACTTCTGGTCAGTCAAGAATCTCCATTGTGCTCTCAAGTGTCTTGAACCAAGTCTGGGCATCCCAGGGCTCAGTCGTGCCTGAGAAGCATTCTGGTTCCAGCTTCAGCCACTGGATGAGGTATGCTTCTTGTCATCTAGGTGTTGTGGCGACTTCCAGGGCAACTGATGGGACTTCAGTCACCACTGGGGTCTCCACATTAATGGTTGGGGGAGTGGGAGGAGCTGGCTTTTGATTGACCATTAGATTGACAATCACTTGCTGCTGCTCACTACTTGTCTCTGAAGTTGAGTAACAACTTCAGAGAGAATAGGCCCAGGGGTTCTGGGCTCTTCGTTCTCCTGAACTCGGTCCTCAGTACGAACGGTATGGGGACGTCCTCTTCTTGACATCTAATTATGCAGAGGAAAAAGACTAAATAGCTTCTCTAACCCTTCTAATCATATATATATATAAATAAAGAAAAGGGAAACAAAATCTTCTATCTTACTTAAGCACTTAAAAACAATTACTTTATACTACAAATAGTAATAAAGGAAAGCGATAAAGAAAGAAATTAAATACTTTCTTACTTGAAGACGGCAAGGATGATGCTGGTGTGTGTGTGTGATGCTGGAGAATGGAACACTGCTCTGATACCAACTGTAACGACCACCCTTCTTACTACTACCACTCTTTAAGGGCGTCTGTTACCTAACTACTACTCTACTTAACATGTATGATTAAAAACCACATGGAAACCCTACCGAAAAATTTCGACAGAATCTCCCCTGTACCAGTGACCAAATCAATAATACAAACAGTGTATACTCAGCCACAGGTAGCTGGAACATATAATTACACAACCACGCAGTAATAAAAACACAATAACTCAAAGAAAACTATTCTAGCAATGGTAAACAACACAATAACTCAAAGGAAACTATTCTAGCAATGGTAAACAAGTATATAACTCCAACGATAAGACATAACAAGCCTACAAGTACGGAATAAACCCAATTACAGTCTCAACCTCATAATAGCGTTTAAGGAAAACCAAAAAGAACTCTAAACAAAAAGGTCTTGACAATTCCTTAGCAAACTCTTGATCTCCCCATAGTCCAGCCATCACACACCTTCATCACCACCACCTTGTCGTCTTCCTTTCATACTTTAGCTTTTCCTTTATCTGCAGTAGGAGGAAATACAAACTATAATCATAAAGCTTAGTGAGCGCTATCTAACTCACAAAAACTCGATATGCATGTATATAAATAAAAACATGCTAAAACTGAATGCTAACATATAAAGCTACTCATGCTCATAAATAGCAAAGGAATCATACTAACTGAAATACTAAACATGTATAGATAATCATGCTCATAAACCAATAAAGGAATCATACTAACTAAAATACTAAACATGTATAGCTAATCATGCTCATAAACCAATAAAGGAAACATACAAACTAATACTGCATGCTGGAAATAAGAAGAACTAAACTTACTGATTCTAAACATATGTGAAGCTTGTTTCACTTGTTTAATACTTATACTTTTATACTTCAAAATAATAATCAACTTCTCTTGGGCCCGACATTGTACCAATTTGCGCGCATTCTTAATAAGAGTTGAGGTAGCTAATCCCGAAACTACTAAGGTACTTCTAGGCGATCTTGTGCCTAGGGGTGATCTAGGAGCCCACCCAATGGACCTTGTGTCTGGTACATGCCATTTAAAAGTAAAATACTTATTTTCTTTTTAACTATAACTTCCTTATACTTGTTATTCTTTTAGCTCTTCTAATATAAAATGTCTTGGCATTTCTTTAAGCACCTTGCGTGCTGCTAATCCTCAAATGCTGGAATTTAGGATCAGGCTTAAGACCTTGGTCTTTTCTTACTTATTATTTCTCATAATCCTCTAGAAGAGTTTAACATGCTTGTGTAGTAGCAAGAAAAATCTAATTCTGCCTGCTTAACATTAAATGGCCAAAAACAAGATCTTAAAACTGAATACTAGCATGATAACAAAATATTTAACTTGCTGGAACTTAAAGAAGCCTAAACTGCTTACTTTCATACAAGTTGTCTAGTTCATGATTAGTAAACCAGCAAGAAAATCAAACTTGTAATGTACAATATTGCTGTTCGTGCTAGTTAATTGCAAAGGAACATCTAACCAAAATGCTAGTTAAACTGAAAATTTGCTCATGTTATTCCAATAACAAAGGAATCTAGAAAATAAAGGAATCATTGCTGCATGGAATTAACAGAATATCATGCTTACTAACTCAACACAAAAGGATCTAAACTGCTATGAATTGGTGGTTGTTCTTGCCCATGAATATGCACAACAGAACTTAACGGTAAGCTTCAAAAGGGATCATTCTCAGCTCCAAATGGGATGTTCATGCCTGCTGCAGATACCAAAGGGAGTGGGTTGTTCTAGCATCAATGTTAATTAAGCTCCACATACAAACTATGAACAGAATCTGTGCTAACTACAAAAGATGGTGAGCAATGACATATCACGTATCACACACCTTTCTAATGCATGTAACTCAACGAAATTAAACCACAAGTTCCAAATCTAAATCATTTACTAAATCCATTCAAATCCCTTCAACCTTCCAATTCCTAAAACATGCAACTGCTGAATAAAAAAAAACAATCTCTTAAACCCCTAGCAACATTACCTTAAGTATGCTACTATCGAACACAAGAAAAGAGACTAAATCCCTAATCAACTAAATTCAGTACAGCATGTTCCAAAAGCAAAGAAAGGACTAAAATCGAAACTCGGAACTACTCCTACTACATGCTTCAGAAATCTAACTCACGGCAATAAGAACAAAACCAAAGATCCGAAACTCCTTATAGAAAAACAAAGGTCCGAAACTACTCCTACTGCAGGTGAGAAGCAACTCACCTTGCTTCTTTAACTTACAACCGAAGAAGATGAAGGATTCTAGGGTTCGGATAACTTGAGTTTTCGGCTTCTTCTTGCACCCACAGATCCTCCTCGACGATGGTGGTCGCACACGGTTGAGGACCCGCCGGAAAAGCCCTTTGCCGGCACCGGAGAGAGAGCCCTAGGAGGTGCTGCGTTTTCGCCCGAGCAGGAGTCGGCTCCGTCGCGTGAGAAGAGAAGAGAAGAAAGTTTGGTCACGGGAGAAAATAAAACTCCCTTTATAACTAGGATATTCGGCTACTAACTATACTTTAAATATAATCCGTTCTTTTCTTAATTAACAACAGCCGTTGGCACAGTTGGTTGGCTGCGTTTTGCTTAAGGCGCGGCTCACGGGTTAGAGTCTCGGCTGCAACCATTTTTCTTCCTATTTATTCCCTAATCATTAACTACTGCTTAACTAGAATATTTCTCCTTCTTTAATAAGAAATGCCCGCTAGCACAGTTGGTTGGCTGGGTTTTAACCGAGTCCAGGGTCTCGGCTTCAATCCCTCAGCCACGTCCTTTTTATTTCGATTTATTTTAAATGTTCCAACTACTGCATATATATACATTTCGTTCCATATATATTCACAAAAGACCCGCCGCTCACTTGGTTGCCTCGCTTTGCTTAAGGCTTATGACTTGTCCGAGGTCTACGGGTCGAATCTCGGCTTACACAATTTTTGTCTATATTTCTTCATTTTGTAAAAATACCAAACGACCTCCAAAAATTATGTAAAAATAATCTAAAAATCTATAGAACATTTTAAAAGCATTTTCAGATATTTTTGAGGACTTTTAGAACTCGAAATAGGGAAAATTGGGTTGATACATCGTGATTCTTCATTTGATGTCCTATCGCATGGAGTCTGTTGAGGATGTCTTTGATCCTCGCATGAAGCTGACTTGTCGTTTCTCCTTCCTACATTTTAATATTAAATAATCTGTTTAAAAGAAGGTCGCATTTCGTTACCTTGGCGTCGCTTGTTCCTTCGTGTAGTTCGATCAGCTTGTCCCATAACTCTTTAGCATTTTGATGTGGTCCTACCTGGTTCAACTCTTCCTTCGTTAGTCCGTATTGTAGCGTGTTGAGTGCTTTGAAGTCTGTTGACGCTTTTTTCTTCATGTCCGGAGTCAACTGTTCTGGGTCCAGTGGAATTCCGGAGTTGTCGATCGACACCTTGTAGCCTCTGGTGACGCTAAACCATTGGTTGAAATCTATCTTCAGGTAGACCTCCATCCGCTTCTTCCAGTACGAGAAATCATCCCTGTTGAATAGGGGAGGGCGCACTGTACTGAACCCTTCAACTTGAGACATTTTTTAACCTGCATACAATTAAACAAATAGACGAGGGGTCCCAAGACTTGGTCTTGGATTAGCAGTGCGGAATAAAATAAAAGAAATCAACTGAATTGGTGTTGCACCAATTCAGATTAAATTACAACAACAAAAAAATTCCAAAAAGGTAATAATACCAGTTTGGAATATTACGAAAAAAAATCGAAAGAAAAAAAATGAACAAAAAAAATAGAAAAGAATTCCACCCCTGTCGGATTGGTGGTTGCACCAAATCAGAGTGGTACCTGCTCTGATACCACTTGTTGGATCGAGAATTCTCTAAAGGGGGTGAATAGTGATTTTTTAAAAAATTCGAGTAAGTACACAGCGGAATAAGCAAAAAAATACAACAACTCTAACACAGAATCAATTTACTTAGTTCGGAGCCTATGTCGACTCCTACTCCAAGGCTTGTACTCGTCGAGTGCTTACGTTGGGCAATCCACTAGCAATTCATAAAATATTACAAGTTTTAAGTACAAATGCTTTTAAGGAAAGAGTACCGACAATAATTAGAAAAAGAAAACAATAGCACTTTGTCGGAAGAGCGTCGCAGGAGCACAGGAGAGCAGATCGTTCGTTGTTATTCTCTGGCTCCAACCTTTACCCTCCTTATATAGGAGGTTCGGGGCACCTGGATCCCTTCAGGCGCCCTGAATGTGACGTAGCCGAGCCAACCAGGGGCGCTCCACGTGGTGAAGCTCGTTGGCGATAGATTTTGCATTCCGGGCGCTTGGATCCCTTCCGGGCGCCCGGACCTCCACTTTTCAGCAACCTACAAAAAAGAGTTAGTCTGAGACAAAATGCAAACCACCCTGCAAAATAAAGTGTTAGCACAGTTAAAGAATAGAGTAGTAATTAGATTCCATCTCCTCGAGACCGGAATCTAGTCACGATCTCGACTTAGATATCCGAAATGGATCTAAGTCAGATCGGTGCCTAATGTTCCCTTCCCGGGAACACATCCTCACAGTCACTGCCCTCCAATGACTTACCTTCACTTACCTACTAGACGTCCAGTCAGCCCTTCGACCTGTCTGGGCTTCGTGCCAGCTATCTGGTCAGTCTGTCGACCTAGCTGGACTTCGTGCCAAACATTCGGTCAGCCTATCGACCAATTTGGACTTTGTGCCAACTATCAGGTCGGCCCGTCGACCTAGCTGGGCTTTGTGCCAAACATCAGGTTAGTCCGTCGACCTATTTGGGCTTCTCTTGCACACTCGTTCAGATTGTTAGATAACAATGAAACTAACTTAACCTATTCATCAAAACTTGAGTTAGACCGTTAGTGCTAACCGCACCAACAATATAATCTAGCTTTATCTCTCCTTGAATCTATATCTATAATAGCATTAGTGTCAAAACACCCTCCTATATCGAGCCTTCCTCCCTCCGGTTATAGAACTATTGAGTTACTTTTCTTTTGGTATTATCAATTAACATGTTTATGGAAAGTTCACGTGTATATTTAAACAAAGTATTTAAACTGTCTACACAATTAGAGGTTAGCATTATGTACCTTCTCCCACTAAAGTGTGCATTAGACCATCTTTAGGGCCAATGTTTTGAAGCCACTTATGGGCATCTGGATGTTTTTCAAGCATGGACCGCATTATGAGATCATACCGGAGTGATATGTTTGCTCATATTGCTACCCAAAACAAGCCTATAGATAACTTACTTCTAGTATCTGTTATCATGTTGTAAGACATGTGGTAACAACAAAAAACATGATGG
Source organism: Zingiber officinale (assembly GCF_018446385.1). Lineage (NCBI taxonomy): Eukaryota > Viridiplantae > Streptophyta > Magnoliopsida > Zingiberales > Zingiberaceae > Zingiber > Zingiber officinale. The sequence goes on from NC_055993.1 coordinate 49,159,279, forward strand.
GCGGTTGGGTAGACTTTCCTGACTGCTGATATAATGCCATGATGCCTATCAGATACTATGCTCATTGATTGTGCATCGATAGCTAAGAATTTCTTTGTATGATCCAAAAACCATTCCCATGCATCAATGATTCCAAAGGTAACTAGGAGGACATTCAACTTCAGTGATTCCAAAGGTAACTGGGAGGACATTCCCATTACCATCGATTACTGTAGCCATCAACGACACATCTAGATACTTTTCTCTTAGATGTGTGGCATCAATTCCGATCAATTTGATTAGATACGACCTAAATACTCTTCGACATGTGCCAAAAGCCCAAAAACATCACTGGAACTTATTGTTACCATTCTTGTGTAGTGCCACATAAGTTTCAGGATCCTGGACTCTCAACTCACGCAGATATAGTGGAAGATCTCTATATGCTTCATCATAATCTCTAACCACCTTTTTCATCGCTTTCTCCCAAGCTATGTATGCTTTTCTGCATGATATGGTCACACCAAACCTAGCTTTTATATCAAATATAATCATACTTGGTTTGTACTATTCATTAGAAACAAATTGCTCTTTAATAAAAGATGCTACAAATGAGGAAGAACAAATTTGATGATCAACACTTTCCCTTACGGTGCTACACTGGTGTTCCTTTACATATTTTGTAACCCTAAACTCCAAATCACCCATCCCAACCACTCTCCATGTACATGGTTAGTTAAAGCAGACTGCTTTCACTTTATTTATCCAGGTTTCAACTGGGTCATATCTCATATTTTTATTCACAGTATGCTTCATAAGTACATTCTTAAACTCTTGTCGAGAAGAAAAAATCCATCCAACATAAAATTCATCCTTATCTCTTGCCTCTCCAATAGGCCTTTGTAACAATCGAGAATTCAAATATTTGGATCATCAGCAATTATGAACTCTTCCTCTAAGTCATTGTATTGCTATGGGGGAATTCATCTTATTGAATATGTATATCATCAGCTAAGAACTTTTGTACATCTACATTGCATTGTAATTCCTCTAAAATATGGATATGATGCTCTTCCTCCTCACTCCAAGTAGAATCAAAGTATTCGACAAGTGTCGTACCAAGATTTTGAACCTCATCTTCTAGGTAACTTCCTTCTTCATTTAAATCAAGGCCAAATTGCTTGTATTTATATTTGTGTTAGCCACACCAGTATACTCAGAAGTAGATTGAGTATTAGCTCTAGATAGTACTACTATATTAGCTCCCTGTTTCACAATAGAATTTGCATCAAGCGTATTCTATATTTTAGAGAGAAATTTCTCCAGCAATATGATCATCCCTGAAAAATCAATTCCAAACTAAGTTAGCAAAGTTACAATGTAAGAATCAGTGGTGTTAAAATTCAAAAAGCAACCAACAATAGAGCATGTGTATGTACTAGATTTTCATAATTGATTAGTGCATTTTGACCAAAACACATTGATGAACCAAGAGTATTTGGATTTGAGCAAAATAAAAATCAATAGGTAGGGTTGAGCGAGGAGAAGGTAAATATAGTGTTAAACCTTGGTTCTAACCACTGTCAATTAAGGTGTTGTGTCATGTCATTCGGCACAGAGGAGTGCAACTGTTGGATTTCGATCAATTGCTCCATGTGGAGTTTAAATTAATAAGCTCAACAAAAACCAACAATTTTTTAGGTCAGAACTTACATTTTAAACTCAATTTACAAGCCTATATATTATTCATGTAATAATTCATTATACAGTTCTCATATCAGGATTAAAAAGGACCTTATATGACACCAGATCAGGACCAACATGGACCTGATATGCTCCTATATCAGGATCAACATGGGCCTAATATGCTCCCATATCAGACCCATGTTCTGGCTGAAATTTATCATAAGATTAAATCAACTGCAAAGAGATCAAAATCAATAATAGACGACACTGTTGGAGTCCTTAATGTATTAGAAAGTCATAGGAATTGATTTGAGTGCAATCTGACCTCTCTAGGTCCATTAGTAGATTTTGACCAAAACCCACTTATGGACCTAGGGTAGTCAGATTTCATCAAAATATCAATCAATGGGAAGAGTTGAGTGAGAAGAAGATAAACATGGTGTCAAACCTAGTTTCTAACCACTGTCAATAAAGTTCTTGTGTCATGTCATTTGGCACGAAACAGTGCACTTGTTGGAATTCAATGCACAACACACACTTTCGAGTTTTAACTCAATTTACAATCCTATTTATTATTAGGAGATAATTCAACTATACAATTCTCACACCAGGATTAAAAAGGGTCTGATATGGTCCAATATCAGGCCAATCGTGGGCCTGATATGGGATGATATCACATCCATGTTGGACCTGATATTATCTCACATGAGGTCCACAGTTGGCCTTATATTTTCCCATATCAGGCCCACATTGGGCCTTATATTGGACCATATCAAGCCCAAGTTCTGGTTGAAATTTATCGTAGCGTTATATCAGCTTCAAAGAGATGTAAATCAACAATAGATGACACTGATGGAGTACTTGATGAATCCGAAAGCCATAGGAATTGATTTAGGTATAATTTGACTTCTCTAGATCTATCAGTAGATTTTGATCGAAACTTACTGATGGACTTAGGATTTTTGGATATCAGCAAAATTATAATTTATAATAGGAAGAGTTGAGCGAGATGAAGGTAGGTATGATATCAAACATTGGATTTGATTAAAGAATAACATCCTAGTCTTTCTTGATATTACAAACTAATTTGTAGCAAATACTATACGTACATAACTAAACCGTATATCTCTTCTTCTACCAAATGTAGTATTGCTTGAAATTTGTCCTTCCACGCCGATTTTCTTCAAAATAGTAATCCTTCGAAGTAGCACTCTTTAATGTCTCTTTAATGCCTTACGACAAAACCCAAGCTCTCTACTTGATCTATTGTAATCCGCCGCATAAATGCAGGAAGAGATATAGCAAAGTAAGAAGAAGTTCATATTGAAGTTGTCAATATAAGAACATGAAGAGGAAAGAGAGAGATAAGGTGAGACCTATGATGAGGTGACGTGCATCCCAACCATATAAATAATTTTTGATTTATAAATCTTAAATTTTGGCTCGGATGCATTGGAAAACAACGTCTAGAGGGAGGGGATTTGGAGGCTGACAGGAAGATAGCAAGGAAATAATATTATTTTTTATGCTCTTTTTAATAATTTTAAAATTAAGGTGTTTATTTTAGTAAATAAGAAAATATGATCGTTCTTTTTGATAAAAAATCGTTGTATCTATCATTATCTACTGTTTGTTTCGTCAAATAAATATATCTTCGGACATGACAGACTAAATTGGGAATTAATCCGGATTCCTCATTGATAAAAACTAACTCCTAACGAGTTATTTGCTTTATTTTAGTCTTCGTTTTCAACCATATGGAACAATTACTTTGATAATTCTATGTAGTATTTTTTTTATTTGTGTTCTTTGGACACCCCTTTTCAACGAAAAAGAAATTAATATACTTTGTTTTTCTTTTTTACACTTTGAATTTGAAAATTCCTTTTTAGTCGTTATTTCTAATGAGTAAGAAAATATGAGTTTTATATATGGCAAGAATAATATTTATGCCTTCATGGAAATTATGGGGCACGAAGGCTATTAGTGATGATCGATGAAGATTCCACAAAACCTACAACAAAACCAATATATGAAGACCAAGGCTCAAACTTTTCCAAGCAAATTAGTATATACTCTAATTTTAAAATTCAACTTGTGTTTAAATAAGTTAAAGGCCTATTCGCTGCCCATTACCCCGAGGGCAAAAGTGTTGGTAATTTTCAGAGCATGAAAACTAAAGCGAAATAATACGGTAATCATTCACATTGATCTCCCAAATAAATCATCGAAGAACCGTCGGAGACATCGCTGCTACTGTCGCCGAGAAGATCACCTCACGGAACCTCCTCAAACTCTTTCACAAACCAAATCCTAGCCTCTGGACGTTCTCCTTTACTTGAGCAAATCTCCTCACAATGCTTGGCAGTGCTCTCTCGTTGATCACTTCCGTTTCACCGTTGTCCCTTTTCTGATTGCCTTGGACGCCTCTTATAAGAAGGCTAAGGAAGACGAAGGGGAAAGGACGCCCCTTCGTCTCCTTGGTGTTTGCAGCAAAAGGAGAGTAACGAAGGGGAACCCTTCGTCTCCAGTAACGCCTCACATCTCCCACTCGTCCAAGTCAATCCATATGGTCACATAGACCATGTTAGTCACATAGACTACAAGGTGATCATGTCACGAAGACCATAGCGAAATTAGTCATAAAGACTAAATAAGTCACGTAGACTTTATGAGGATCAAGTCACAAATACCAGAGCAAAATTTAGTCATAAAGACCAAATAAGTCACGAAGACTTTATGAGGATCAAGTCACGAAGACTAGAGCAAATTAGTCACAAAGATCAAATAAGTCACATAGACTTTATGGGGATCAAGTCACGAAGACCATATCAGAACATCTATTCCATACTTTAGGAAAAATGGTTCGTGCGACAGCAAACACAGTGAGCATTCAATTGCTAAGAAGATTGTCACACCTTACTTAGCTGCTCCACAGAACAAATCAGAGACATAAATGTCCATAGAATGAATCAAAGACATAAATGACTTGCCTTTACCCCAGATTAAATTATTTACATCATTATGAATATCTCTAATCCCTCATATTGACCATATATCAAGAGCATGTTCAACATCTCCAATCAAACAAATTCTTCACAATTACATTTTATGTACTGAACTAAAAATGTAACTTGTACCAGTAAATAAATGTCACAGATGTAAATCAATCTTAATCTTCCTTTTTAGCTAGAATCCATTTATTCTAATCAGTCGCTTTCCTAGTTATGCTCCATAGACCGAATCATCCATAGCCAATAAGAAACATGCTAAAGTAGCAGACATTGATCATAATTTCAAGTAGAAAGCTAAATAGTCACTTAGGGTAAAATCGAGATTAACTTATAATCTCAACGGTCTCACATAGTAGAGAAGCAGGGATCCATTCTCCTACTACCCTTCTTGTCGCCATAGCACATGTGGTATGAATCATATGCTACGATGTTATTCTCTTTTCCAAAAAGAGCGCATGTTTTTTCCAAATTTAACATCGTACAGATTTCTATCTAGACATTCCCAATGTCTAATCCTGAATTCAACATATGAATTCTAATCTGGCCTTAAGCAGATTCAGTAAATGGTGGGTGCATTTACTCCAATCATTATACAAATGATCTCATCTTAACACAAATTTCAAGGCGACCTTAACTTATGGGTATGTCTCTATTCACAACTACATAAGCTGCCCCATAAGCAACGATCTTACCTCCATTCGTACTTAACAAATAGAGATAATTGTCCATGTGAGTGGACCAATCTCAATCTGCCAACATGCTTATCGAGACTTTTATTCGAATGTAACAAAGACATATACACTGAATAAATCATGACATTTTTCATTTATCATAATGTCTTTACAATTAGTTACATTCTTCGAAGTCCTAAAGACTTCATATGCCCATGAAATGACTCTTTAGTCAATGGCTTAGTAAAAGGATCAGTAAGCATATTCCGTGTAGGGATGTACTCAAGAATTATCTTTTTCTTGTCAACAATATCCCTTACAAAATTATACTTAATTTCTATATGCTTGCCTTTGCTGTGATATTTGGGATCCTTGGAAAAAGCTATCGCAGCTTTACTGTCACAATACACAGTAACATGACTCCCACTATCCTCAGCAATCTTCAGATGCTTTAGAATCTTCTTAGCCAGACAGCCTCTTGCACAGCCGCTACACAAGCCACATACTCAGATTCCATTGTCGACAAGGCTACACAAGCCTGCTTCTTGCTGTTCCATGAGATGGCGCCATCATTCAGTAAGAAGACATAGCCAGATGTGGATTTTCTGTCATCAAGGTCTCCTACCCAATTTGCATCTGAGTAGCCACTTAGGATCATATATGATCCTTGGAAATAGAGGCAATAATCAGTTATTCCTTTAAGATATCTGAATATCCTCTTCACCGCTTTCCAGTGTCTCGATCCTGGGTTTGACTGGAAACGACTTACTAAGCTAACAGTATAACTTATATCAGGACGAGTACACAACATAGTGTACATCAAACTACCAATGGCACTGGCATATGGTTTCTTCTTCATTTCAGCTATTTCCTCAGGAGTCTTGGGATACATACTTTTGCTCAAGTAGTACCTTTCGCTATAGGCGCCTGTTCAACGTTGCAATCTGACATATTGAAGTGTTGCAGCATCTTAGTGATATAAGCTTCTTGAGACAAACCCAAAAGCCTCTTTGATCGGTCTCTAACGATCTTCACTCCTAAGATGTACTCTGCTTCTCCCATATCTATTATGTCAAATTGTGATGAAAGCCAACTTTTGACTTCTATCACACACTTTATGTCATCCATCTATTAGCATATCTTCAACATATAATGATAAAATGACAAACTTTCCTTTTTCCTTTCTTAGGTAAACACAATGATCCTCATTGACCATTTCGAAATCATAAGATAATATTACTTCATTAAATCTTATGTTCCATTGTCTTAACGCTTGCTTTAGCCCATATATATAGACTTCCGAAGTCTACATACTCTTTTCTCTTGACCTTCAGCAACATAACCTTCTGGTTGTACCATATAAATTCTTCGTCAAGATTACCATTAAGGAAAGTCATTTTTACATCCATCTGATGTAATTCCATGTCATATTGTGCTACTATAGCTAGGATGACACGTATTGACACAAACTTTACAACTGGGGAGAATATCTCTTCAAAGTCAATACCCTCCATTTGGGTATATCCTTTTGCAACCAATCAAACTTTGTATCGATTAATCGATCCATCTTCTTTCCTCTTTACTTTGAGAATCCACTTATTCCCAATATCCCTTCAGCCCGGAGGAAGATCGACTAAATCCCAAACTTAATTCTTTCTCATTGACTCCATTTCTTCATCCATTGCAACTTTCCATTCTTTTCTAATTGAGTTGCTCAAAGCTTCCTCAACTGTTCGAGGTTCCTCATTGTCAACTGGGAGAACCATCAATGCCTCATTCTCAATATCAAACCTTATTCAAGGAATAATCTGACGACTACTTCTTCGAAGGTTAGACTGTTGAGAAATTGACTCATTCAGTGGCAAATTACTCCCACTCGGTTGACTAAATTCAGACATCTCCTGATCTGTTGATAAAGGAACATTATCCTCCTCCTCCATCTCATATAGAGGGATTGTTTTATCAACTTCACCTCGTGTTGGGAACTCAGTTTCAAGAAAAGTAGCATCTCTTGACTCTATTTCAGAGATGATTCCATCTTGTCGCTCACCAATAAAAATATAACCCTTAGAAGTCTCAGAGTACCTTATAAAGATACACTTCTTACTTCTAGGCCCTAATTTTCTATATTCGTGAGTCTTATCATGAACGTAGGCAGCTGACCCCTAAGATCTCAGATTACTTAAATATGGCTTTCTACCTGTCCAACGTTCATGTGGGGTAGATGGAACTGACTTTGAAGGCACTTTGTTAAATATATAGGTCACAACTAATAATGCATCTCCCCAATAAGAGATTGGCAAATTAGCCTGCGCCATCATAGACCTAACCATTTCAAGAAGAGTCCTATTTCTTCTTTTAGCAATCTCATTTTGCTGTAGAGTTCCAGGGATAGTTAGCTGTCTAATAATCTCTTTTTCATTACACATTGTCTTGAACTGATCAGACAAATATTCTCCTCTAAGGTCAGTGCGCAAGGTTTTAACCTTACATTCCAATTGATTCTCAACTTCATTCAAGTAACGAATAAAGCAATCCAATGCTTCAGATTTGTGAGAAATCAAATACACATGACCAAAACGTGTGAAGTCATCGATAAATGTAATGAAATAAGAACTCCCATTTCTAGCCTTCATATTCATTGGACCACAAATATCCGAATGAATCAATTGTAATGATGATTCAGCCCTAATAGCCTTACCAAATGGTTTCCTAGTCGTCTTTCCCACAAGACAATGCTCATATATAGACAAGTTAATCTTAGCATGAGTGCCTAAAAGGTCCTCCTTAGCTAATCTATTCATTCGTTCTTATCCTATATGTCCGAATCTAGCATGCCAAATTTCATCATTAACATCAGCATTACTAGTAAGAGCAATGTTTGAAAAACAATCATCATTATTATTTGGTTCTACATCAAGAACCATAAAACCATTTGTTACAAAACCATATCAAATTAACACAGAGTTAATTCAAAGTTCCACACAACGGCTATAAAAATTTACATTGTAACCTAAATCAAGAAGCAAAATAACGGAAACCAGATTTTGTCGAATCTCAGGAGCATACTGGACATCATGCAGAAACAAGGTGCCTCTACCACGTAGGTTGAGCTTGCAAGTGCCAATTCCTTTGACTTCAATTCTTGCATTGTTTCCTACATATATCCATTTGTTGCCAGCTGGTACCCGACGGTACTCCACATATGTAGCTCGATCACGAGCTACGTGGTTCGTTGCTCCTGAATCTACAATCCACAAAGGATACGAATCAGCTAACAACATTGTACTTGCAACATATTGCTCGTGGAAAGAAGATAAAAATGGATCTACCATTTTAGGCTTAGTACAATTCAAGCAAAATGGCCCTTCTTGCCACAGTTGAAGCAAGTCAACCTGCTCTTAGGTTTTTGTCCATATTTCTTTCCTTTCTTCTTGATTTGGGTTTTCACAGCAATAACATTAGCCTCCTTTCCTTTCCCCTTTCCTTTCTTAAATCATTTGTTCTTATTCTTGGAACTAGAACCTTCAGCTACAAAAGCTTGACCAGAAATTCTTGCGGATTCAATCCTCTCAGCCTCAAGTTCAACATGGCGTAAGACATCAGTGAAAGTCTTGATACTCTCACTATGGGTCAGATTCTATTTCATCGTTTCCCAAGAATCAGGAAGGGAACGAATGACTGCTTGAACCTGTTGTTCATCAGTCAATGCATAACCAGCAGTCTTAAGCTCTCGAATCATGTTACCCATCTCCCTGAGATGTTGGGCCATGGTAACATTCGAGCACTTTTTACAGCTATCAAACTTAATAGTTAGCTGACGGAGCTTACTCAGACTGACTCCACTGTACTTCTCTCTAAGGGCTACCCAGACAGCATGAGCCGATGGTAATGGCTCATATTCAAATACCAGGTCATCCACCATTGAACTAATCAATATACCCTTAGCAATGGAGTCCTTCCTTTTCCATGCCTTATAGGCATCAAGGTCACGCCTGTATTGTGCTGTAGAACCATTAGTTGGTTCTTCCATGATTTGATTTACAGTCTCTAGAACTTCTTGTTCCTCAAGAACGTATTGTATCTTGAGGTGCCAGATTTTGTAGTAATCCCCATAAAATTTCTCACCCTTATTGAGTTCAGCTATGATGTTTTTAGTTGCCATGATCTACATAAATAAATAAATTATTTATTATTTTAGTATAATTCATATATGTGTAATTATTTATTGACTCAGTGTAAATTAGAGTTAGTTTACAAAATCAAGTGATAACATTATTTCCACTCATCATTTGTATGTTCTAATCTAATCAACACTGATCAATCATATTACACACATCCCATCTAATGAACGAATCATTATTAAAATGAACTAATCATTTTTTATATGAACAAATCATATGGATATATGAACAAATCATATCATGAAATGAACTAATCATTTCCAAGTTTGTTAACGTATAACATAACTTTTCATTATATAATTATGTTCATACAAAATGATAGAAATTATTACATGACTCAAAAACTAGATGAGCTTACACTGTTCATACATAACGACAGTAAACAAAACACACTACAACAAAAACCCTCATAGACATCGGTTTTCCACCGGTGTCTATTACATTTTCGACCGATGTCTATGAAGCCGATGTAAAAGGTCTGCCATTTTAGACATCGGGTTAAAATCGGTGTAGTATCACTTAACGACACCGGTGTTCGAATCGGTTATTAACTGGTGTAGTATCACTTAACGACACCGTTTCATCAACGGTGTAAAACCGATGTAATATTATATATTAATAACACTAGTTTTGGCAGCGATATACAACCAATGTAATATTAGTTAATAACACCGGTTTTGCAGCCGTGGAAAACCGATGTAATTTCATTATTTTTTAACAGCATAAATTCAATTTCTGAAACAGTGAACAAGTGATAAAATGCACCAATATTATTCTTACAACAGTATCCATAAAATACACAAATATTCACAAATTACACATATTCTTCTTCCATCAGTATCCATAAAATACACAAATATTCATAAATTACATAAATATTCTTCTTACAACAGTATCCATAAAATGCACAAATTCTTTTCACAACATCAAAAGGTAATAAATATTGTACACATCAAGATAATATCTGCAATTTACATTCCATGCAAATGCATGCATCATCTAAAGTTTTCAAAAATCAAATACATTTCCTACTCAAATGTAATCTAGCATGCATTCAGCCCACTCGAACCGCACTTCATCAATTTCAACTTTGGAGTACTTGAGATTTGTAAACTGTAAAAACACATAAATAATATATTAGTAAACCAAGACAAAAAATCATAATTGAAAAAGTAGTAAGAGCACCATGTAACAAGATGACTAATTGGAATGCTTAAAAAGAAAAACATTCATCAATTATCTCAACCACATCATATAGTGATAGATCTATCATTCCTGGGAACTTAATATAATCCAAACTAAAAATTTTAATCTAACTACATAAACAACAATTTAATCTTTCAAATTCAATTCATTAGTAGTCGACCCAAATGGCATAACTGTTTACCACTAAGAGTATATGGAAAGTAAATAAATTCACTTTTAGTTTGCAAATAATAAATTCACTTTTATCACTAATAGTACATGGAAAGTAAATAAATTCCTCAGCAGCAATAAAGATGAGTAACATCAATTCATTTATATGATTGCCAATGAGATATATACACTAATAAACTAGATAAGCTAGCACTACTCCCACTAGGATAAAAGCTAGAGCAATGGGTAATTGCATCCCGTTCATCCCGGATTCTATAATGGGTGGATCAGCCTCAGATGTATCCATCAGATCCATTTCTGGATCTTCTACATATTCTTGAGGATCCTCCTCTGATTCTTCTGGATCCATCTCTAGATCCTCCTCGGGATCCATCTCTGGATCCTCCTCAAAATATTCAGGATCCATTTCTGGATCCTCTTCAAATTCTTCGAGGTTTATTTCCGGATCATCTTCAGATTCTTCGGGATTTGGATCCTCTTCTAAATCTTCAGAATCCATTTCTGGATCCTCCTCAGATTCTTTGAGGTCCATATCTTCAGGATCTGGATTCTCTTTAGATTCATCAGGACCCATTCCAAATGAAGTAACTATCTGTACATCTCTGAATATGAGATGTGCCTATCAGACTCATCCCAAAGTTGGAATGCTATCTGTCTTAGATGTTCTGATAATGAATAACCCAGATACCATGTTCTTTCTATTTCCTGAACTAGATACCCTTCTTGCTCGAGATTCCAGAACAACCAATCGAGCCGACTAATAAGCCTACCGACTCCGTGACCCGGGTCATATTCCAGCTTCTTGATTTCCTCCCATAGCTCATGTTGTCATTCATAGTGACCAGTCATCGTGTATATCATTCTTTGTATCTGGAATTGAAAATCATGATGTCAGTACAAAACCGACAGACCAGTTACAAAAACCTATTTAATTCAATTCCCACATATAGAACAAAATATACAAGCAATTAAGAAAAACAAATTTCCTTATTTTGGGGAGTCTATGTGACTGACACATAGGATCGGTCTATCAGGAATCCGGATCTTAAGCTTAGTCTATTGTCCTCATTAGAACTAATCTAATTGGACCTATGTTCTGTTATTGTTTAAGCTCATTTGAGTCAATCTCAGACTTATTAATCAAACTCAGGTTCGTTTGGTTTGTCCAATTGCTTATTAAATTAAGTCTGACCCATTAGAACAAATCTAATATTTTTTTTTGATCAAATCAAACACAATTGAACTAATCCAGTCATATTTGATCAGCCCAACTTCTGTAATCAAACTCACCCCAATTAATTCAAATATAAACGAACTGGTTAAACCAATAAATAATTTAAACCAGATCTAGATATCATTGAATCAATTTGGTCTGCTTAAATCAATTAATAATTTAAACCAGACCTGGGTTCGATCGGCCAAGTTGGTCTGGTTCCATTTATAGTAAATTGAACCATAAATTAATTAAATATTTATTAATTAATTAATAATACATCTCAGTATGTATTTAATTAATTAATAAACATATTTAATTAAATTTGAACACATGCACTGTTCTGAAGAAAAAAAAACTTGCATCACCTTTTTTTCTTTATTCATGTTTTTTTTACTTCACTGTGCTTCGTTTAAGGTTATTGTGCATTTTCTCTCAATCGATCCAAGAATCGATTCAGTACTAAAAAAAAATACTGTACGCAATTTTTTAATCGATTGAAACTAAAATTCAATCGATTCAATCCAATTGAATCGATTGGTTAATCGATTCAATTGATGAACAGTGTTACTGTTCATCTTCTTCTTCGCGACAGAAGAAGAAAAACGTGAGCTTTTTCGTGTTGATTTCCATGCTTTCAAAACCATGCATGCTCTGATACCATTATTGGTAATTTTGAGAGCATGAAAACTCAAGCAAAATAATGTGGTAACCACTCACATTGATCTCCCGAAGAAATCGCCGAAGAACCGCCGGATACGTCGTTGCTGCTGTCATCGAGAAAATCACCTCATGGAACCTCCTCGAACTCTTTCACAAACTAAACCCCGACCTCTGGACATTCTCCTTTGCTCGAGAAAATCTCCTCACAATGCTTGGCAGTGCTCTCTCGTTGATCACTTCTGCTTCACCGTTGTCCCTTTTCTAATTGCCTTGGACGTCTCTTATAAGAAGGCTAAGGAAGACGAAGGGGAAAGGACACCCCTTCGTCTCCATGGCATTTGAAGTAAAAGGAGAGTAACGAAGGGGAACCCTTTGTCTCCAGTAACGCCTCACAAAAAGCACTCAATTCATGATATGATAAAACATTATTATGCTTTTATTAGTAGGCAGAGAGAGAAACAATATATGTATAACATCTTTATTTTCTGCATCCATCATGTATCTCAGTTATAATTTTTATTATTTACATCCATTACAAATAATAATAATTATTATATATAGATGAGTTATATTTGATTAGTAACTTCAATTACAAGAAGTTACTTTAGTTTTAATTTCTTTTCTTTTAATTTTAAGGCCAATTATTTAGTAGATAATAATAATTATCTAACATTCTACCATTTAAACTAAAAATTGATGAAAATAAAAATTAAAACATGTATTATAATCTCCATGGGATATCCAGTTGGTTAGAGGGTGGTAGACTTACTATAATGGGGCAAGAGATCAATTCTCGCCAGGTGCATGCCCTAAAAAAAAACCTCTCCCACCCCTAACTTGTTGGTTAGTCCTAAAAAAATCGTACCGGTTCCACTGTAAAAATTTTTTTTGTACAAGTGTCGAACCTTTCCTTAAATAACCTATTGTGTTCTTTAGAAGTTAAATTAGGAATCGTAGACGAAACTTAACATCATTGATTCTAAATTTAACTTATCTGTTCTTAATGGTTTAGATTTGAATCGCAAGCGGAACTTAACACTATTGATTCAAATTGTAACACCCCACCCTCCTCACTACTGGCCTGTGAGGGTGAAGCGCTACTAGACTACTAACTTATCTTAACTAACATTGCACACATGTTGAAAGTAATTCCTAAAACTCTCAGAGAACTCAAAACATACAATTAACTAGCAGCGGAAGACTAAATGACTCATCTAATACATTCTACTCAACTCTTTGTTAATAAATTCTTATGCTAAATCCCAAGGCTTCTATAGTCCAGGCATCATACATCCATCCACACCTCCTTGTCGCCTTCCTTTGCTATAACTTTTCCTTTCCTTTATCTGCAGTAAGAGGAAATGCAACTATAAGCAAAATTACTTAATAAGTGCTATCTAACTCACAAAACTCGATATGCATGTACATATATCTATAACATGAACTAACTGAATGCTTACTGAAGACTACTTATGTTCATCCAATAGTAAAGGAATCAAACAGGCTGAAATGCTAAACATGCTAGCATAAAAGAAAACTAAACTTGCAGGATTTTAAACTTATGTGAAGCTTATTTCTTTTGTTTGAAAACTTATACTTTAATACTTCAAAATAATAATCAACTTTCTTCTTGGGCCCGGCAACTGTACTTGCTATGTGCGCATCCCTAACTAGACCCAAGGTAGCTAGTCCCGAATCTAGTAGGGTTTACTATTGTAACGACCCGACCCATTTGGCGGCCCATTTGGCGACCCTCGGGTTGGCGACCCTCGGGTCGTCGACCGTCGACCGTCGATCGTGCCGTTACTACTAGGTTATCTAAACCTAGGGACGACTATGGGAGCCCAACCCAAGGACAACTGAGAGTCCAGCACAGTGCCACTGATAAAAGTAAAATACTTGTTATCTTTTAATACTTCTAATATATAATGCCTCGGCATTTTAACGAGGACCTTGTGCCAAAATCCCTAAAGTCTTGACTTTGGGATCTACTTAAGGCCTTGACCTTTTTCTTTCTTTTCTTTATCTTTCTTATACTTGTTAATACCTCTAATAAAAGAATGCTTCTTTAAAAACTGAAATGTTTAAACAAATTCTAACTTTGAAATGCATAAACAAAAATCTGCATACTATGCTAATCAAAATTCTGCATACTATTCTAATCAAGATTCTGCATTCTATGCTACACTATTTCTGCATACTATGCAAACATAAAATCTGCACTATAAGCTTAATTAAAATCTGCACAATAAGCCTACATAAAAATCTGCACTATAAGCTTAAATAAAATCTATACTATAGGCTTAATTAAAATTCTACACTATAACTGCTTAATTAAAATCTGCAATATAAGCTCTACATAAAAATCTGCATTATAAGTTTAATTAAAATCTGCACTATAGGCTTAATTAAAAATCTGCACTATAAGCGCTTAATTAAAATCTGCAATATAAGCTCTACATAAAAATCTACATTATAAGCTTAATTAAAATCTGCACTATAGGCTTAATTAAAAATCTGCACTATAAGCGCTTCTTATGCTTCGAATTCAAGAAGAACAAAGGTCCGAAACTACTCCTACTGCAGGTGAGAAGCACTTACTTTGCTTCTTGGACTCACAACCAAATAAAAAGGACTTCTAGGACCTTGGCCGGCCGCCGGAGAAGATGCCCTAACTCCCTTTCGTTTTCTGCCCGAGCTCCGCCATCGTACGCAGAAGAGAAGGAGAGAATGGTTTAAGTCACGAGAAAACAGAGCATCAACTTATCCCTTTTTATAATCCAATATTCTGTTAACTATCTTAAATAAATTCGCTACCTTTTCTAAACAGACAAATCCAACATCAACTTATCCCTTTTATAATCGATCAAATTCTTAATTAATTCGCTACCTTTTCTAAAAATACCAAATCCAAATTTATCCTTAATCCAATATTCTAACTATCTTAAATAAATTCGCTACCTTTTCTAAACAGACAAATCCAACATCAACTTATCCCTTTTATAATCCAATATTCTGTTAACTATCTTAAATAAATTCGCTACCTTTTCTAAACAGACAAATCCAAGATCAACTTATCCCTTTTATAATCCAATATTCTGTTAACTATCTTAAATAAATTCGCTACCTTTTCTAAACAGAAAAATCCGTTTGCCCACCTGGTCAGCCGGGTTTTGACTGAGTCAAAGGTCGTGGGTTCAATTCTCGGCTTGGACATTTTTTTGTCGAAACTTCCTTCGTTTAGTAAAAATACCAAACGACCTCCAAAAATTACATAAAAATACTCTAAAAATTTCTAAAAATCTCTAGAATATTTCTAAAATATTTCTAAATATTTTTAAGAACTTTTAGAACTCCTAATGAGGAAAATTGGGTCGTTACAATCCCCCATACCTTATAAAAAGTTCATCCTCGAACTTAGAATAATTCTATAGCATGTTCTCTACCTTGTACATGCATTAGTTAGTGTCCATAATCTAATGTACTAAGGAAAACCCTATCAAAGGTATCTTAGGACCTCCTAACCTACATACAATGAACATAAGCACAAGCAGTGACATAAGCATGATAGCATAAATATAAGCATGGTAGATGAACTAAACATAATGATAGACTCGATCACAAGCATGTCCATATGCATAGGCAAAAACATAACATGAACATAACGTAGGCCTAAATATAAACATAACATGACTTGAACATACTTGCATGTATACTTATAAACATACTACTGTGGTGGCCTAGTTGCACTTAATAGTACCGTAACATAAGTTGTTGATCAGACAACTACTCTAGCGCTAGGTTGGTAGGGGTCCGAACTTAGGACCGGAGTTCCCCTTTATTCTAGCGCGCTCACCGAGCTTAGGTCCCCGGATCATACCACCATCCCAGAACATATCTTGTTTGATTCTCGCGCGCTCACTGGGCTCAGGTCCCCAGATCATACCACCATCCCAGAACACATCTTGTTTGATTTTGGCGCGCTCACCGAGCTTAGGTCCCCGGATCATACCACCATCCCAGAACACATCTTGTTTGATTCTGGCGCGCTCACCGGGCTTAGGTCCCCAGATCATACCACCATCCCAGAACACATCTTGTTTGATTCTAGCGCGCTCACCAGGCTTAGGTCCCCGGATCATACCACCATCCCAGAACACATCCTAAGCATATGTATCCAAACATAGAAAAATAAAACAAGAATTTTCTTCTTTCTTAAGCGCATATAAGCAGATACTCTATACCGCAATTAATAAGCATAAAAGAAAAATTAAATACTTTCTTACTTGAAGACGGCAAGGTTGGTGCTGATGTGTGATGCTGGAGAATAGGAACTGCTCTGATACCAACTTGTAACACCCCACCCTCCTCACTACTGGACTGTGAGGGCGGAGCGCTACTGGACTACTAACTTATCTTAACTAACATTGCACACATGTTGAAAGTAATTCCTAAAACTCTCAGAGAACTCAAAACATACAATTAACTAGCAGTGGAAGACTAAATGACTCATCTAATACATTCTACTCAACTCTTTGTTAATAAATTCTTATGCTAAATCCCAAGGCTTCTATAGTCCAGGCATCATACATCCATCCGCACCTCCTTGTCGCCTTCCTTTGCTATAACTTTTCCTTTCCTTTATCTGCAGTAAGAGGAAATGCAACTATAAGCAAAATTGCTTAGTAAGCGCTATCTAACTCACAAAACTCGATATGCATGTACATATATCTATAACATGAACTAACTGAATGCTTACTGAAGACTACTCATGTTCATCCAATAGTAAAGGAATCAAACAGGCTGAAATGCTAAACATGCTAGCATAAAAGAAAACTAAACTTGCAGGATTTTAAACTTATGTGAAGCTTGTTTTTTTTGTCTGAAAACTTATACTTTAATACTTCAAAATAATAATCAACTTTCTTCTTGGGCCCGACAACTGTACTTGCTATGCGCGCATCCCTAACTAGACCCAAGGTAGCTAGTCCCGAATCTAGTAGGGTTTACTATTGTAACGACCCGACCCATTTGGCGGCCCAATTGGCGACCCTCGGGTCGTCGACCGTTGACCGTCGACCGTCGGTCGTGCCGTTACTACTAGGTTATCTAAACCTAGGGATGACTATGGGAGCCCAACCCAAGGACAACTGAGAGTCCAGCACAGTTCCTCTGATAAAAATAAAATACTTGTTATCTTTTAATACTTCTAATATATAATGCCTCGGCATTTTAACGAGCACCTTGTATGCCAAAATCCCTAAAGTCTTGACTTTGGGATCTACTTAAGGCCTTGGCCTTTTTCTTTCTTTTCTTTATCTTTCTTATACTTGTTAATACCTCTAATAAAAGAATGCTTCTTTAAAAACTGAAATGTTTAAACAAATTCTAACTTTGAAATGCATAAACAAAAATCTGCATACTATTTTAATCAAGATTCTGCATTCTATGCTACACTATTTCTGCATACTACGCAAACATAAAATCTGCACTATAAGCCTACATAAAAATCTGCACTATAAGTTTAATTAAAATCTGTACTATAGGCTTAATTAAAATTCTACACTATAAGCGCTTAATTAAAATCTGCAATATAAGCTCTACATAAAAATCTACATTATAAGTTTAATTAAAATCTGCACTATAGACTTAATTAAAAATCTACACTATAAGCGCTAAATTAAAATCTGCAATATAAGCTCTACATAAAAATCTATATTATAAGCTTAATTAAAATCTGCACTATAGGCTTAATTAAAAATCTGCACTATAAGTGCTTCTTATGCTTCGAATTCAAGAAGAACAAAGGTCTGAAACTACTCCTACTGCAGGTGAGAAGCACTTACCTTGCTTCTTGGACTCACAACCTAATAAAAAGGGCTTCTAGGACCTTGGTCGGCCGCCGGAGACGATGCCCTAACTCCCTTTCATTTTTTGCCCGAGCTCCGCCATCGTACGCAGAAGAGAAGGAGAGAATGATTTAAGTCACGGGAAAACAGAGCATCAACTTATCCCTTTTTATAACTTAATATTTCTGTTAACTCCTTAAATAAATTCGCTACCTTTTCTAAACAGACAAATCCAACATCAACTTATCCCTTTTATAATCCAATATTATGTTAACTATCTTAAATAAATTCGCTACCTTTTCTATACAGACAAATCCAACATCAACTTATCCCTTTTATAATCCAATATTCTGTTAACTATCTTAAATAAATTCGCTACCTTTTCTAAACAGACAAATCCAACATCAACTTATCCCTTTTATAATCCAATATTCTGTTAACTATCTTAAATAAATTTGCTACCTTTTCTAAACAGACAAATCCAACATCAACTTATCCCTTTTATAATATTCTGTTAACTATCTTAAATAAATTCGCTACCTTTTCTAAACAGACAAATCCAAGATCAACTTATCCCTTTTATAATCCAATATTCTGTTAACTATCGTAAATAAATTCACTACATTTTCTAAACAAAAAAAATCCATTTGCCCACCTGGTCAGCTGAGTTTTCACCGAGTTAAAGGTCGTGGGTTCAATTCTCGGCTTGGACATTTTTTTGTCGAAACTTCCTTCGTTTAGTAAAAATACCAAACGACCTCCAAAAATTACATAAAAATACTCTAAAAATTTCTAAAAATCCCTAGAATATTTCTATAGAATTTTTAAATATTTTTAAATTAATTTTAGGACTCTAATTGAGGAAATTTGGGGTGTTACATAAATCTACCTAAGTTATTAATTCCATAAATATTAATTTCTAAAATTGGCTTCCAGGACTACATGACGAGGCACTTGGCCTTCTTGGATATGGGAGCAACCACCACCACCTAGGCAAAGCCTTTTAAGGAAAGCTAATATTTATTTCCTTAAATAACTCTATGTTTAACCAAAAAGAACAATCGAATCAAAAATTCGAAAAAGAAGAAAACACAAACTCGAAAAAACTATTTCGAAAACTCTAGAATCATATGCCTCTTGTGTTTGGTATTTCCATAAATAACTATACAAAGAAAACTAGTATGATGCGGAAAACAATTACTAGTTATACCTTTCTTTGTAAGCAAAATAACCTCTTGATCTTCTTCCGTATTCCTCTTCTAATCTTGGACGTTGTGTGGGCAACGATCTTCCGAGACGAGAACCACCAAGCTCCTTCTTCTCCAAGCTAGATTCAACCACCATAATTCTCCAAGAGAAATAGAGGTCCGACCTCCACCACCAAGCTCCAAGGGATGCTTCCTTTCTCTCTTTCTTCTCCAAGCTAGAATCCGGCCACCTTCAAGCTCCATGAGATGATGAGGTTCGGCCAATGAAGAAGAAAGAAAAGGAAGAAGAGAAAACCAATATGTCCAGCCACCACCAAGGAAGAAAGGAGAGGAAAAAAATAATAGAGTCGTTTACCAAGAAGGCATCTCTACCCCTTCTTTTATAATCCTTGGTCTTGGCAAATAAGGAAATTTAAATAAAAAACTTCCTTAATTCTTTTGCCATGAAAAGGAAAATTTATTTAATTAAAAATAATTTTCTCTTCTCAATATACATGGTCGGACACTTATTTCCCCAAAACAAGGAGAGTTTTAATTAAAACAAAAATTAAAACTTCCTAATTTGTCTCCGAAAATTTATATAAAAAAAAATCTCCAATAATTTTTCCCTTCATGGTGGTTTGTAAAAAGGAAATTTTATAAATTAAAATCTTTCTTTTAAACATGTGGATAAAAAGGAAGTTATCTCTAAAAATTAAAATCTCTTTTAATCTACAAATAAGGAAAGATATCAAATCTTTTCTTAATCTTTTGTAGAAACTTATAATAGAGAATATTTAATTTTTAAACTCTCTTTTAAATCATGAATATGGTTAAAAAGGAAAGTTTTCTCAAAATTAAAATATACCTTTCAATCTACAAATAAGGAAAGATTCAAATATTTTCTTAATCTTTTGTAGAAAGCTATAAAAGGAAAGATTTAAATTTCAAACTCTCTTTTAAAACCATGATATCCACATAAGAAATAATTTTAATAAAAATCCCTTTTTAATATGATGTGGCCGACCACCTAAGCTTGGGCTCCAAGCTATTGGCCGGCCACCTTAAGGCTCAACCTTTAGGCTTGGCTGGCCCTAAGCTTGAGCTTCAAGCTTGGCTTGGCCGACCCCTATTGGTTGGGTAAGAAGGTGGGTATGTGGTCGGTATAAATCTCTATATACAAGAGGCTACGATAGGGACCGAGAGGAGGAATTGGTTTTGGTCTCCCGATGAAATTAAGCATCCCATGTTCACTCCGAACACATAACTTAATTTCATCAATAATAATTCATTCCACTAAAGAACTATTATTGAACTACCGCACCAATCCCAAATTACATTTTGGGCTCCTTCTTATTATGAGTGTGTTAGTCTCCCTGTGTTTAAGATAATGAATGTCCACTAATTAAATGAGTTACTGACAACTCACTTAATTAATATCTTAGTCCAAGAGTAGTACCACTCAACCTTATCGTCATGTCGGACTAAGTCCACCTGCAGGGTTTAACATGACAATCTTTATGAGCTCCTCTTGGGGACATTATCAACCTAGATTACTAGGACACAGTTTCCTTCTATAATCAACAACACACACTATAAGTAATATCATTTCCCAACTTATCGAGCTTATTGATTTATCGAACTAAATCTCACCCATTGATAAATTAAAGAAATAAATATCAAATATATGTGCTTGTTATTATATTAAGATTAAGAGCACACACTTCCATAATAACTGAGGTCTGTGTTCCTTTATAAAGTCAGTATAAAAGAAACCACCTCTAATGGTCCTACTCAATACACTCTAAGTATACTAGTGTAATTATATAGTTAAGATAAACTAATACCTATTTACACTACGACCTTCCAATGGTTTGTTCCTTTCCATCTTGGTCATGAGCTACTGTTTATAATTTATAAGGTGCTGATAACATGATCCTCTGTGTGTGACACCACACACCATGTTATCTACAATATAAATTAATTGAACAACTACATTTATCATAAATGTAGACATTTGACCAATGTGATTCTTTTATTTCTAAATAAATGTTTATACAAAATCTAGGATTTTAGTATACACTCTAACAATCTCCCACTTATACTAAAAGACTAAGCTGTCATATCTGCTGTCATACATCTGATTCCCAACCCTTCAACATGCTCATCAAAAGCTCTTGCCTTAAGGACCTTAGTGAAAGGATCTTCCAGGTTATCACTTGATGCAATCTAAGCAGCAACAACTTCTCCTCGTTATACGATTTCTCGTATTGGGTAGTACTTGCGCTCTATTGTGTTTACTTGCCTTATAGACTTATGGTTTCTTCGAGTTTACTACTCCACCAAATTATTTTGGTAAACCAGAAATCATATCTAAGTTTATCTTGAAGTATCTGAGCCATACAGCTTCTATGACTACCTCAGAGGCTGCCATATACTCAGCTTCTATGGTGGAGTCCGAAAAAGCACCTATGCTTATCATTCTTCCATAGTTATGACTTTACCTCCTAAAGTAAACTCAAAACCTCGAGGTTGACTTACTATTGTCCCTTTCCGATTGGATGTTAAAATCCATGCAACCCACAGGGAACAAATTATCTGCCTTGTAAGCTAGCATATAATCTCTAGTGCCTCTAAGGTACTTCAATACATGCTTTACGGCAGACCAATGTCTTTGTCCAGAGTTTCTTTAATATCTGCTAACCATGCCCATGGAAAAATAGATATCCAGTCTCGTACACAGCATTGCATACATTAGACTTCCTACAGCCGAAGCATAAGGAACTGCCTTCATGTCCTTTATTTCCTTTGATGTCTTCTGAGACATCTCTTTAGATAAAGCTACTCCATGCCTAAAAGGTAAGAAACATTTCTTGGAGTTCTGTATGCTAAAAACGAGCTAAGATTGTTTTGATATATGAAGCTTGGGATAAGTAAAATATATTCTTTTCTTGTGATCCCTTTGATCCCAAGAATATATGCATTCTCCCAAGTCGTTCATATCAGATTGTTTGGACAACCATACCTTTACTTCTGACAACACTTTGATATTGTTTCCAACTACCAAAAATGTTATCTACGTATAGTACAAGAAATACCACCACGTTTCCATCACATTTCTTGTATACACAAAACTCATTCGGTTATAAAATAAATCCATAGGTCTGGATTACTTTATTAAACTGAATGTACCAAGACCTTGAAGCTTTACTTCAGTCCATAGACTGTTTGAGCTTACACACAAGATGCTCTTTGCTCTTTGCAATGAACCCTTCTGGTTGCTTTATATGGATGTTTTCTTCATGACTTCCATTAAGGAAAGATGTCTTGACATCCACTTGCTAAATCTCATAGATAAAAGAATCCGGGTAGACTTAAGTATGGCTACCGGTAAAAAATATTTCCCTTTTCAACAAGCCTTGCTTTGAAAGTTTCTACCTTCCTGTCTATCCCTCTTTTCCTATTATAGACTTATTTTTACCCAATGGCTTTTACACTATTTGGTGATTTTATAAGCTTCCAGACTCTATTCTAATTCTGTATTCTTTGCAAAGATGCTGCATCTTTTATCTTGGAGTGCTTCGTCATATGTCCGGAGATCAGGTTCATGTCCTCTAGGGATCGAGTCCGAAGACTCTCCCAAAACATGAATCTTTTTAGGTTGCCTAACAACCCTCCCACTATGACGAGGTACTTTTTGCAATTGTGTATCATTTGTGATATGTGTTGCAGTTTCTTGTGATATTTCATCTTGTACAGTTGGTACTAGGTTAGACGTGTCCTTTAATTTCCTTAAGAACAATTTTTACTCATGGGGCTTGTGGTTTATAGTATAGTCCTTTTCTAAAATCGAGTATTGGTGCCAACAATGACCTTCCAATTTTAAGGACTGCAAACCTCTTTTCATTTTTCTAGGATAACTCACAAATAAGTGAACTCATGTCCAATTTTTCAGTGTCTCTCACGTGCTAGACCACCCAAATCCGAATATGCTTCAGACTTACGCCCATTCTGTAATTCTGTGCGAGTAGGGAGTTCTGACTTAGAAGGTACTATGTTCACTTCCGTTTTCAGTGTATATCCTTAAAATGAATTTGGTAATTTTCTAAATAACTCATCATCGATCTAATTATTCCATAAGAGCCTTATACCTTCTTTCTACTACACCATTCTGTTGGGATGTACCAAGTGCAGTTAGTTGGGATTGAATCCCTACTTCTGATAAGTGACTCCTAAATTCTCCCAAGAGGTATTTGCTACTACGATCTCACTGTAGTGTCTCGATATTTTTACTTTGACATTTCTCCGCATCAGCCTCGTACTCTTTGAACTAATCAAAGCACTTAGACTTGTGGTGTATCAAGTAAATTTATCTGTGTCTCGAATAGTTGTCTATAAAATAGATGAAATATTCGAAACTACCTCTTGTCTGGATAGCCATAGGACCACACAAATCAGAATTAATGTACCAATTCCATTATATCTTTGGCTCCATACCCCTTAGACTTAAAAGCTTCTCGGTTATTTTTCCTTCCAAGTAAGACTCTCAGGTTGGAAAGATTTCCACTACCAATGAACCCAAAAGTTCATTAGCTACCAATGAATCCTACTTAAGTTAAAATAACCTAGCCTTTGATGCCAAAGATATAATTGGTTCATTTATGAAGGTTGCTTTCTCTTAATAGTAAGAAGATGTGTTATTAATTTCCATTTATTGCATCGTGGGAGTTATTGGATTTATAAATTATCAACCAATGTACCAGAACAGATAATTTTCCTATTTTTCTTGATAACAAGTTTGTTATCAAAGTAGACAGAATATCTATTCTTTGATAGTTTAGAAACCGGAATCGAATTCTTTCTAAACTTGGTATATATAGGCAATTTCTCAAAAATCATTTTTATTCCTATCATAGGATAAACATCTCCCACTACAATAGCTGCTACTTTTGCAGTAGTGCCCACGTAGACGGTGATTTCTCCTTCATATAGTTATCGGGTTTCCTGGAACCTCTGCAATGAATTGCAGACATGATCAGTGGCTCCCGTATCTACACACCAGGTACCGGTAGATAACACCACTAATCATGTATTAACTAATGAATGAAATACACCTATTTTGTTCTTAGTTTTAAGAGGACAGTCTACCTAAATGTCCAAGTCTTATTTTCAATCATTATAATTGGGACTACTAAGTCTTTTCTATAGTATAACAACTAAGGGATTGACAAATATTTTAAATCCTAAGAATCACAAAAATATTTGGTCAAGACCAACACCTTAAAATCCCCATGAATTTTGTATGCCACGATAGTGTGAACGTATACAAAATCAAAAAGGAGATTTTATCCATTAATTTTATTATCTCGTCAACTTTACTTTATGACAAATAAAATTAATAGTTGATCTATCTTTGATCAAATATTTGGTCAAAACTTTTGAATTTAAAATAACATTGATTCCTCAAACAATATTATTTAAATTTACCAACACCTCAAACACCGTGAATTTTGCATGGCACGTTAGTGTGGACGTATACAAAATCATCATTTGTAAGAGGAGGGTTTTACCCATTAACTATCTTGTCAACCTAACTTAATGACAAATAAAATTATCTCAAACACCGTTAATTTTGTATGCCACATTAGTATGGACATATACAAAATTAATCATTTGTAAGAGGGATTTTAACCCAATAATTTTATTATCTTGTCACCCTAGTTTTATGACAAATTAATAGTTGGTTTCCTTTTGGTCACACAAGTGATAGCAATGGCTCCGTTGGGGAGGATACTATTAAATGTGTCTAAGTGTATACCATTACTTGATACTAAGTCCATTAAATAGAATTGTGCCCCTTCAGTTGGAGAAGATCACACACATCCTAAATAACTTCCTATAACCATCCATTAAGGAAGTTTGATCTAGTGATCCGCAAACAAACTCATCCGTTGTGGAGGGAGGCACTCAGAGCCAACACGCAAGCTTGTTGCATCACTTACAAACCAATAATGGAGACCGTAGGATTAATATACTAATCCCTCTCCCACTTAGTTATTTAAGGTGAGGAATTTTAAGTTATCTTAGCATACATCACATGCATACACACACACCATAGTAAATAAAAGCAATAAATATGGAAATTATTTTCCAACTATTATTGCCTTTTCCTGTTACTGTCCTTCATATGCTCCAACCCTAGCTGCTGCCATCTTTAGCCACCGCCATCGGGTCAAGTTGTCGCATCCATCTTGCTTCTTATTCCACTGTGCCTCTGGTGCTCCAAAAGTACCACGCCTCGCAAGAATCCGATCCGCGACAAAAATAGAATTTTACATATATCGATCCTATATTCCACGAGGGAATGTACATGTAATCTAGATCGAAAATAAAATTCTAAAATCCTAAGGCTAATACAGCTCCTGCTATATTAGTTACATACAATCATGCACACACAAAATAATGCCCTTGACATGTCCAAGGGTCCAATCACACACAACATCTATAAGCCATAATAGTTGGAGCCTGCAACCAAAAAGTTAGTACATCCTACTATTATCCTGCCTAAATTATGTATGACATGTGCATAACCTAATTTGAAAACCAAACACACAGAGGCAAACCCTAGCTCTGATACCAATTGTTGGTTAGTCCTAAGAAAATCGTACCGGTTCACTATACAAAATTTTTTTGTACAAGTGTCGAACCTTTCTTTAAATAACCTATTGTGTTCTTTAGAAGTTAAATTAGGAATCGTAGATGAAACTTAAAATCATTGATTCCAAATTTAACTTATCTGTTCTTAATGGTTTAGATTTGAATCACAAGCGGAACTTAACACTATTGATTCAAATCTACCTAAGTTATTAATTCCATAAATATTAATATCCAAAATTGACTTCCAGGACTACATGGCGAGGCACATGGCCTTCTTGGATATGGGAGCAACCACCACCGCCTAGGCAAAGCCTTTTAAGGAAAGCTAATATTTATTGTGAGATCTCGGAAAATTTAATTAATAGGATTATTTGGGAAATAGCCTTATAGGATTTTTTCGGAATTTTTAGAAATTTTCTGGGAATTTTTCGGAACTCGTACGACGAGTTTTGAGGGGATTAATACTGGGTTCGGATAAAGCCTGTTTGGGATACCGTTTAATTGAGGAAATGTTTTATTTATAAAACCTTTTCCTTCTTTTTATTTTTCTTTCCCCAAACGGCGACCCCGATCCTCTCCTCACCCTAACCTTCTCCTCCTTCCCCGATCTTTTCTTCTCCCCTTCCTCTGTTCTCTCTTGCGGACGAAGCAAAGCCGAGGGTTCCGGCGAGTGTCGACCTCGACGGAAACCAGTGGAGTCACCAGAGCTTGCTGGAGCACGACGGGACTGGTGGAGTACAGATCTTCTTCGGTGGAGAGGTTGCGGCTCGGTGGATTCAGCCACCGATCGTCGGCGATACGGTGTCTAGGGCATGGTGAGGAACGAGATTCGCTTCGTCTTCCAACCTATCGACTCCCTCATACGTCTTCCTCGAGCTTTCCTCCCGGTTCTACCGATCCTTTCTTCCGCCGATCACAGATGGCATTGGATTGGGACTCGATCGCCGGCGTGAGGGGCCAATTAGGGCTTCAAGGGTAAGCAATCGAACCTTCTTCCTCGCTGTGGTTGCGTTCTTGTTGCAATTCATGCCCTAGATCCATCGCTGGTGCTTTGCCCTTCGGATCATTGGTGCTGGATTTTACCCTATCAGATCTTGATCCTCATTCTTGTTGGCGGCTGAATTAGGTCACGGATTGGAGGGGATCAGTGAGTTGTGTTTGGGTTGCCGGGCAGAGACTAGAGGGGTTGATGTTTGATCAGTGGACCTCCTCCTCCTTGCTGTTGACTGAGGTCCCAGTTTGAGGTGAGTTCTTGTTGGAAATTGGGTATTGCTTGGTTAGAGATCTCCATTTCTTGTTGATCTGTGATCTTCTTGTTTGATTCCTTCTTGATCCGATTGATTTCCAGTGAGGTTCAGTTCTGATCAGTGAGGTGTGCTCGGGATTTCAGCAAGGTTGAGTGTTGTGAACTTTCTTGGGTTCCAACAGCAACTACCCTAACTGGTAGCAACCTCTTGGGTGGTGATCTATTGGTGATCACCTTTGATTTGGGTAAGTTTTTGGAGGTCAATTGTTACCTTGTTTTAATGATACGAATTAGGGTTATATTTAGTTGTTTATGTGTAGATTTAGGTTTGATTTGGATTACATGATTACTAGAGGTTGTAAGTAGTGGTTGATTATGATTATAATTAGATTTGGTTGCTTAGATTAAACTAATGGAATGATTAGGGTTAAGGCAATTAACCCTAGTAACTATTGGATTTAATCTAAGTTTAGATTTCTAATCTAAATGGTGATTAGGGTTTTGCCCTAATTTAGTTTTGGAGATTTTATTTAGCTATTCATTGGGATTTAGCTAAATGAAATATATATATATGTTTGTTGACACAGGACTCTGATTCGAGACGGCCGTCTCGACTTTGGATTTGGCGTGATAGTACCTTCTATTTGAAGCGGGTACCCTTTGACTTATCTTTTTGATAATGTCTTATGATATGTGTAGTTTATATATAATTACTAGCGGTAGATGGTAGATTATCTCTTCCCTGGTCTTAGCTTAGTTGATACCTATCACATGCTTTCTTCTGTTAGTTGCTTTACTTTAGAACTGGATGCTTTTATTTTTTGTCATGTGTATATATGTTCATGGAGATGGATATTTATGATGCTTATCTACACTTGATTAGTTGTTGGAGATACTTGTTATATGTTGTTGGATTTGCATTGCTTATATCATTGTTATACATATGCGTTTGTTTTATTGGCACCTACGCATATGGAGGAGGATATGTTCAGGTATGACATACTGTAGCCGCATGCACCATATCGCATGATTGCATGCTGGGCGATTGATGACTCCATTGTTGTTGAGCTCGTCGGCCGGCTACATGGACCTCTGCACATGTGACCACTACATGGGTAGTGGCACAACACTTAGGGTGTGTATGGTAGGTTGCCCGGTGGTGCACCGCTGGGGTGCTCATGGGTAGCACGATACAGCAGGGTTGCAGCCGAGGTCCCTCCCCGTCATTGTGTACTGGGAGATGAGAGCATTGCGCTCCCTCACTATGTCTGAGGTAGGAGGATAGGTGTACTCCGACGGCATCCCGTCCACTCGGTCACTTATCAGGGGTAGTGACGGTAGAGTGCATGGTGTCACAACCCTACCCACTCGGTCTCACCATCGCGTGTGAGATGGCTGACTGGCGTCAGGGGTAACCATGTCATATTGCATCATATGCACAGATTGCATTTATTGTGATTGTTGCATATTGGATGATGTATTTTCGTGACTGCATATGATTGACATGCATACAGGCTACATACTAATATGCTCTGACTATTTTTATCTGTGTATGTTCACAATCAGTTGCACAAGCCTCGCAGGTGAGTACAGTTTATTTCAGCTATGCATTTTCTTATTATTCTTGCTATAGACTGTACTTTATGCCTATTGCTGGTTATTACAGTTTATTTCAGCTATGCATATCTGTTATACTGTTAGGAGACTGTACCGTAGGTTGTACTGTTAGGAAACTGTACTGTAGGCTCTATGGTTTAGCGTACTGTACCATATGATGTTACTGGTGGTTATATGTTGCTGTACATATCTATTGGATTACCTGCTGAGTTCTTTGAACTCACCCCGTTGTTACTATTTTTCAGGTTGAGGCCGTCGGGAGATATTCCAGTCGCTAGCCCCATTATCGCGAGGATTTTCTTTGTCGGATTATATTTTGCTTTTGCATCTTATATACGTGTATTGTGGGTTTGTATTGTGGACATTGAACATTCGGGTTTGCTACTTTGTTTTCCGCTGCGGATTTTCTCATTACTTCGTGGATTTTGTTTTCTTCGTTGTAGTGGAGTAGGAGGTTTACATATATCTTTGAGGATTCTTTATCGTCTTTCTTTAAACTGCGTGGATTGATTATATGTTGAACTGTGTGGAATGTTGATATAAACTGCGTGGTTTGTTTCTTATTTGTATTGTATTGTTCCAGTCGTGTGTGGCCGAGGTATAAATATATGTATTCTGGATTCATATTGTCACCCGTACAGGGGAAATGCTGTCGAAATTTCTTCTGACAGGGACTATCTGGGGCGTGACAATTTATTTGGTATCAGAGCATAGGTTACGATGCTCTGTATTTTCTTTTTATCTGATACCAATTTATTTGGTATCAGAGCAGGTTTACGATACCTGCTTCTGTGTTATAGATTTGTGAGTTTATCTTATACCAATTTATTTGGTATCAGAGCTAAATTTTTATTTAGCTTGGATATTTCGGTATTTCGGATTTGTACGGATTTCTGTCGATTTTCTCATTTCGGAATTCCGAGGTATTTTGATGAGGTTCTATTTTGTGGGGCTAAGCAACGACAGGACATCTCCAGACGACAAACAGGTAAAATTAGGTAATTTTATAGTTTTTATACCTGTAGTGATATCTGAGTAACATTTTGTTTATAGATACGACACATACAGGTGTTCCAATACTGAGGCATGGTCGCCCCCGTAAGAGGGCGATAGATTCTCCGGAGACAGAGTCTCTAAAGAGATCTACTAGGGTCGAGCCTATCCGTTAGGGATAGACTCGTCAGGATATTATAGACACGTCGGATTATGAGACCCCGACGGTTTCGACTTCAGAGGTACATACCTCGACTGTACCACTAGTGGTACCACCGTCGGCATATCAGGCACCTTCCCCATCAGTAGTACTCGCAGTATACTA
The DNA here is from genome assembly GCF_018446385.1 of Zingiber officinale. NCBI lineage: Eukaryota > Viridiplantae > Streptophyta > Magnoliopsida > Zingiberales > Zingiberaceae > Zingiber > Zingiber officinale. The sequence goes on from NC_055993.1 coordinate 49,189,940, forward strand.
GGCACCCACACCGGTAGTACCGGTTACTTCTTACCCGGTACTGGCCATCGTACTTTTAATACTTATGTCTACCCTGTAGGTCCACAAGCAGTACCCACCCCGGTTTATACGGCAGCACCAGTAGTACCTCCTCCGACTTATCCAGTAGTATCATCCATAGGATCAGCTCCAGTGGTTCTGTCTAGTTCCGTAGCGATATCTACGGATATGGTTGCGGCACTAGCACGGATCTCAGCCTTAGCGGAGTCGGTGAAAAGATCGATTTATGCTATTTCGCGGGGAGACTGATCCGAGCGTGGCTCAATCTTGGATAGAGTCTATGGAGCGGACATTCTTTTACATGGCTGCTCCGAGTGGGAGAAGACTGAGCTGGCTGCTTACCACTTACGAGATGAGGCAGAGATCTAGTGGGACACACAACGCTCGATTTTCTCCAGGCGTATCAGATGACACGTCGGCAGGATTTTCTGAGTCTTCGACAGAATAACCGCTCAGTGATGGAGTATAATGCCGAATTTAATCGGTTGGCCAGATTCTGTCCTGAGTTAGTTGCCGAGGATAGATCTCGTATGCTTCAGTTTGTCCAGGGACTAGACGGACATCTTTAAGTGAAGATTGCCGGGTTTGGTCATTCATCATACACAAAGGCACTAGATAGAGTGCTTATGATTGAGTCTGCTCATCAGAGAGTGAATGCAGACAAGAAGAGGAAGCAGACTGATCGGACTTTCGGACAGATCCAGTAGCCACATACTACTGGGCAGCAGCAGAGCAGTCACACTCAGACGGGTCAAGGTACTTCTGGGTCATCGGGACGACCCCAGAAATCAGGATGGTACTCTGAGGTTGTGCATCGATTATAGGCAGCTGAATGCAGTGACTATCAGAAATAAGTACTCCTTACCACGGATTGAGGATTTATTTGATCATCTTAGAGATACATCAGTGTATTCCAAGATTGATCTGCGGTTTGAATATCATCAGCTGAGAGTCAGAGATTCTGATATTCAGAAGACAGCATTCCGCACCAGATACGGACATTACGAGTTTTTGGTAATGCCATTTGGGCTTACCAATGCTCTTGCAGTATTTATGGATTTGATGAACCGTATCTTTCTGGAGTACCTAGATCAATTTGTTATTGTGTTTATCGATGACATATTGATCTATTCGCGTTCCGAGGAGGAACACGCACAGCATCTTCGCATAGTCTTAGAGACTCTGCGACGACATCATCTGTATGCGAAGTTCAGCAAGTGTGCATTTTGGCTATCTTCAGTTGATTTTCTGGGACACGTGGTGTCCAGCCGAGGTATTTCAGTAGATCCTCAGAAGATCGAAGCTATCACTAGCTGGGAGCAGCCAAAGTCAGTCCAGGAGATTCACAGTTTCTTGGGATTGGCTGGATATTACAGACGATTCGTTGAGGGTTTCTCCAGTATTGCTATGCTGTTGACACGTCTGACTAGGAAAGGCGTGAAGTTCACGTGGTCAGAGGCTTGCGAGACCAGCTTCCAGGAGCTGAAGCGGAGATTAGTATCAGCACCAGTTTTGGTTTTACCTTCTGGTGATGACAGATTCGTACTTTACACAGACGCATCTCTTCAGGGCTTGGGCGTTGTTTTGATGCATCACGGTAAGGTAGTCTCCTATGCTTTTTATCAGTTGAAGGAGCATGAGAAGAACTATCCAGTACATGATTTAGAGTTAGCCGCTATTATCTTTGCTTTAAAGATTTGGCGACATCATCTTTATGGTATTACTTTTGAGATTCTTACTGATCATAAGAGTCTCAAATATATTTTCACACAGAAGGAACTCAATCTCCGACAGAGGAGATGGATGGAGTTCTTGAGGATTATGATTGTACTATTAGCTACCATTCGGGTAAAGCTAATGTGGTTGCTGATGCACTTAGCAGGAAGTCCAGAGGGACTTTAGCTTGTCACCGAGTTTTAGTCACGGACTTGATTCAGGGATTCTCCGAGTTGGGCCTTGAGGAGCAGGGACGAACAGAGCAGGGTATTCTTGTTACCATGGTTGCTAAGTCGTCGATCAGGATGAGGATTCGAGAGGCCCAGGCCGGAGATCAGCATTTACAGTTCATTAGCAGCCAGATAGCTTCCGGACAGCAGACCGAGTTTACACGAGATGACGAGGGTATTGTTTATTTCTAAGGCAGATTGTGTGTACCTCAGTCTCACCCGGTCATGGAGGAGTTACTTCAGGAGGCTCATCGATCTAGAATTGCTATCCACCTAGGTGGGACCCGTATGTATCGTGATTTGAGGAGTTCCTATTGGTGGAACGGTATGAAGAAAGACATCACAGATTTTGTAGCTAGATGTCTTGTCTGTCAGCAGGTGAACTTCAGAGGATCCCTATTCCAGAGTGGAAGTGGGAGCATATTACTATGGATTTCGTGGTGGGATTGCCTAGGACTCGACGAGGCCATGATGCGATTTGGGTAATCGTTGACCGATTAATCAAATCCGCACATTTTATAGCGATCCAGAAGACAGATTCTTTGGATCGATTAGCAGAGCTATACTGTCGTGAGATTATTAGATTACATGGTGTTCCTTTGAGCATCATATCGGATAGAGACCCACGGTTCACGTCTAGATTCTGGCAGAGTCTGCAGCAGGTCTTGGGCACACAGCTTCGTTTCAGTACAACATTCCATCCGCAGACAGATGGACAGTCAGAGCGGACCATTCAGACTTTGGAGGACTTGCTGAGGTCTTGTGTCATGGACTTCAGAGGCAGTTGGGAGGACCACCTGCCCTTGGTGGAGTTCGCCTACAACAACAGCTATCATTCGGCGATCTAGATGGCACCGTTTGAGGCGTTGTATGGTAGACCTTGTCGGACACCCACCCTTTGGGAGGAGGTTGGTGAGGCTCAGCTGTTAGGACCTCAGAGAGCTCAACAGGAGGCAGAGTTGGTTCGTACTATTAGACGGAGGATGTCTGAGGCTCAGGACCGTCAGAAGAGTTATGCTGATCAGAGACGGAAACCCCTGGAGTTCTCTATTGGTGATCATGTATTTTTGAGAGTTTCACCCACGAAAGGGGTGAAGAGATTTGGTCTTTGAAGTAAGTTAGCTCCACGATATATTAGGTTATTCCAGATCTTGGAGAGGATTGGAGCAGTAGCTTACCGTCTGGTGCTACCACCATCTCTAGCTGGCATTCACGATGTATTCCATGTATCTATGCTGAGGAGATACGTATCCGATCCGGCACATGTTTTGTCAGATATATCAGTTCCTATTTAGTCTGACGTTACTTACGAGGAGGTTCCGGTACGGATTCTGGACCATAGAGAGCGTCAGTTGCGGAACAAGACGGTCCGATTGGTTAAAGTTGGATGGCAGCATCATTCTGAAGAGGAGGCTACTTGGGAGTTGGAGAATACGATTCGAGCTCGATACCCTCATCTTTTTACTTGAGGTATGTGGGTTAGAGTTTATTTCAGCATTTATACCGTTTAGTTATATTCTAGTGTTTGTTGTTGGTTATAGCGAAATTTGGAGACCAAATTTTTATTAGTAGGGGAGGATGTGAGATCCCGGAAAATTTAATTAATAGGATTATTTGAGAAATAGCCTTATAGAATTTTTTCGGAACTTTTAGAAATTTTCTGGGAATTTTTCGGAACTCGTACGACAAGTTTTGAGGGGATTAATTCCGGGTTCGGATAAAGCCTGTTTGGGATACCGTTTAATTGAGGAAATGTTTTATTTATAAAACCTTTTCCTTTTTTATATTTTTCTTTCCCCAAACGGCGACCCCGATCCCCTCCTCGCCCGAACCTTCTCCTCCTTCCCCGATCTTTTCTTCTCCCCTTCCTCTGTTCTCTCTTGCAGACGACGCAAAGCCGAGGGTTTCGGCGAGTGTCGACCTCGACGGAAACCAGTGGAGTCACCGGAGCTTGCTGGAGCACAACGGGACTGGTGGAGTGCAGATCTTCTTTGGTGGAGGGGTTGCGGCTCGGTGGATTCAGCGACCGATCGTCGGCGATACGGTGGCTAGGGCATGGTGAGGAACGAGATTCGCTTCGTCTTCCAACCTATCGACTCCCTCATACGTCTTCCTCGAGCTTTCCTCCCGGTTCTACCGATCCTTTCTTCCGCCAATCACTAATGGCATTGGATTGGGACTCGATCGCCGGCGTGAGGGGACAATTAGGGCTTCAAGGGTAAGCAATCGAACCTTCTTCCTCGCTGTGGTTGCGTTCTTGTTGCAATTCATGCCCTAGATCCATCGCTGGTGCTTTGCCCTTTGGATCATTGGTGCTGGATTTTACCCTATCAGATCTTGATCCTCATTCTTGTTGGCGGCTGAATTAGGTCACGGATTGGAGGGGATCAGTGAGTTGTGTTTGGGTTGCCGGGCAGAGACTAGAGGGGTTGATGTTTGATCAGTGGACCTCCTCCTCCTTGCTGTTGACTGAGGTCCCAGTTTGAGGTGAGTTCTTGTTGGAAATTGGGTATTGCTTGGTTAGAGATCTCCATTTCTTGTTGATATGTGATCTTCTTGTTTGATTCCTTCTTGATCCGATTGATTTCCAGTGAGGTTCGATTCTGATCAGTGAGGTGTGCTCGGGATTTCAGCAAGGTTGAGTGTTGTGAACTTTCTTGGGTTCCAACAGCAACTACCCTAACTGGCAGCAACCTCTTGGGTGGTGATCTATTGGTGATCACCTTGGATTTGGGTAAGTTTTTGGAGATCAATTGTTACCTTGTTTTAATGATACGAATTAGGGTTATATTTAGTTGTTTATGTGTAGATTTAGGTATGATTTGGATTACATGATTACTAGAGGTTGTAAGTAGTGGTTGATTATGATTAGATTTGGTTGCTTAGATTAAACTAATGGAATGATTAGGGTTAAGGCAATTAATCCTAGTTAACTATTGGATTTAATCTAAGTTTAGATTTCAAATCTAAATGGTGATTAGGGTTTTGCCCTAATTTAGTTTTGGAGATTTTATTTAGCTATTCATTGGGATTTAGCTAAATAAAATATATATATATATGTTTGTTGACACATGACTCTGATTCGAGACGAGCGTCTCGACTTTGGATTTGGCGTGATAGTACCTTCTATTTGAAGCGGGTACCCTTTGACTTATCTTTTTGATAATGTCTTATGATATGTGTAGTTTATATATAATTACTAGTGGTAGATGGTAGATTATCTCTTCCCTGGTTTTAGCTTAGTTGATACCTATCACATGCTTCTTCTGTTAGTTGCTTTACTTTAGAACTGGATGCTTTTATCTTTTGTCATGTGTATATATGTTCATGGAGATGGATATTTATGATGCTTATCTACACTTGATTAGTTGCTGGAGATACTTGTTATTGTTGTTGGATTTGCGTTGCTTATATCATTGTTATACATATGCGTTTGTTTTATTGGCACCTACACATATGGAGGAGGATATGTTCAGGTATGACATACTGTAGCCACACTCACCATATCGCATGATTGCATGCTGGGCGATTGACGACTCCATTGTTGTTGAGCTCGTCGGCCGGCTACATGGACCTCTGCACACGTGACCACTACATGGGTAGTGGCACAGCACTTAGGGTGTGTATGGTAGGTTGCTCGGTGGTGCACCGTTGGGGTGCTCATGGGTAGCACGATACAGCGGGGTTGCAACCGGGGTCCCTCCCCGTCATTGTGTACCGGAAGATGAGAGCATTGCGCTCCCTCACTATGTCTGAGGTAGGAGGATAGGTGTACTCCGACAGCATCCCGTCCACTCGGTCACTCATCAGGGGTAGTGACGGCAGAGTGCACAGTGTCACAGCCCTACCCACTCGGTCTCACCATCGCATGTGAGATTGTTGACTGACGTCAGTGGTGACCATGTCATATTGCATCATATGCACAGATTGCATTTATTGTGATTGTTGCATATTGGATGATGCATTTTGGTGACTGCATATAATTGACATGCATACAGGCTACATACTTATATGCTCTGACTATTTTTATCTGTGTATGTTCACAGTCAGTTGCACAAGCCTCGCAGATGAGTACAGTTTATTTCAGTTATGTATTTTCTTATTATTCTTGCTATAGACTGTACTTTATGCCTATTGCTGGTTATTACAGTTTATTTCAGCTATGCATATCTGTTATATTGTTAGGAGGCTGTTCCGTAGGTTGTACTGTTAGGAAACTGTACTGTAGGCTCTATGGTTTAGCGTACTGTACCATATGATGTTACTGGTGGTTATATGTTGCTGTACATATCTATTGGATTACCTGCTGAGTTCTTTGAACTCACCCCGTTGTTACTATTTTTCAGGTTGAGGCCGTCGGGAGATATTCCAATCGCTAGCCCCATTATCGCGAGGATTTTCTTTGTCGGATTATATTTTGCTTTTGCATCTTATATACGTGTATTGTGGGTTTGTATTGTGGACATTGAACATTCGGGTTTGCTACTTTGTTTTCCGTTGCGGATTTTCTCATTACTTCGTGGATTTTGTTTTCTTCGTTGTAGTGGAGTAGGAGGTTTACATATATCTTTGAGGATTCTTTATCGTCTTTCTATATTAAACTGCGTGGATTGATTATATGAAGGCACCTCTACCCCTTCTTTTATAATCCTTGGTCTTGGCAAATAAGGAAATTTAAATAAAAAACTTCCTTAATTCTTTTGCCATGAAAAGGAAAATTTATTTAATTTAAAATAATTTTCTCTTCTCAATATACATGGCCAGCCACTTATTTTCCCAAAACAAGGAGAGTTTTAATTAAAACAAAAATTAAAACTTCCTAATTTGTCTCCGGAAATTTATAAAATAAAATAAAAAATTCTCCAATAATTTTTCCCTTCATGGTGGTTTGTAAAAAAGAAATTTTATAAATTAAAATCTTTCTTTTAAACATGTGGATAAAAAGGAAGTTATCTCTAAAAATTAAAATCTCTTTTAATTTACAAATAAGGAAAGATATCAAATCTTTTCTTAATCTTTTGTAGAAATTTATAAAAGAGAATATTTAATTTTTAATCTCTCTTTTAAATCATGAACATGGTTAAAAAGGAAAGTTTTCTCAAAATTAAAATCTACCTTTCATTCTACAAATAAGGAAAGATTTCAAATCTTTTCTTAATCTTTTGTAGAAAGCTATAAAAGGAAAGATTTAAATTTCAAACTCTCTTTTAAAACCATGATATCCACATAAGAAATAATTTTAATAAAAATCCCTTTTTAATATGATGTGGCCGACCACCTAAGCTTGGGCTCCAAGCTATTGGCCGGCCACCTTAAGGCTCAACCTTTAGGCTTGGCCGGCTCTAAGCTTGAGCTTCAAGCTTGGCTTGGCCGGCTCCTATTGGTTGGGTAAGAAGGTGGGTATGTGGTGAGTATAAATCTCTATATACAAGAGGCTATGATAGGGACCGAGAGAAGGAATTGGTTTTGGTCTCCCGATGAAATTAAGCATCCCGTGTTCGCCCCGAACACATAACTTAATTTCATCAATAATAATTCATTTCACTAAAGAACTATTATTGAACTACCGCACCAATCCCAAATTACATTTTGGGCTCCTTCTTATTATGAGTGTGTTAGTCTCCCTGTATTTAAGATAATGAATGTTCACTAATTAAATGAGTTACTGACAACTCACTTAATTAATATCTTAGTCCAAGAGTAGTACCACTCAACCTTATCGTCATGTCGGACTAAGTCCACCTGCAGGGTTTAACATGACAATCTTTATGAGCTCCTCTTGGGGACATTATCAACCTAAATTACTAGGACACAGTTTCCTTCTATAATCAACAACACACAATATAAGTAATATCATTTCCCAACTTATCGGGCTTATTGATTTATCGAACTAAATCTCACCCATTGATAAATTAAAGAAATAAATATCAAATATATGTGCTTGTTATTATATTAGGATTAAGAGCACACACTTCCATAATAACTGAGGTTTTTGTTCCTTTATAAAGTCAGTATAAAAGAAACCATCTCTAATGGTCCTACTCAATATACTCTAAGTGTACTAGTGTAATTATATAGTTAAGATAAACTAATACTTAATTACACTACTACCTTCCAATGGTTTGTTTCTTTCCATCTTGGTCGTGAGCTACTGTTTATAATTTATAAGGTGCTGATAACATGATCCTCTGTGTGTGACATCACATACCATGTTATCTACAATATAAATTAATTGAACAACTACATTTATCATAAATATAGACATTTGACCAATGTGATTCTTTTATTTCTAAATAAATGTTTATACAAAAGCTAGGATTTTAGTATACACTCTAACATAACTAACTTGGTGGTTGACTATAAGTTGACTCTGTGATTTACTTCCCTTCACATAATCTGAGAAAGGACTGTGAGAAATACCTGAGATAAGTATAATCATCTTTTACTACAATGATACATTATAACTTTAAGCATAAAAAAACCTCATCCTCTTAAGACATCATAATTACCTTAGTATAATATAATACTAAATACGGGTATATATATATATATATATATATATATATATATATATAACATACTTCCTTTTATATACCACATACGTCAATATCCTGTCATACTTGGCCTATAAATTAACATATATTTTTCACAATGCTCCACAATAATGTTTCTACGCAATTCATGTTATAACATAGTAATGTCCCCGTAACAAAAAACTATATATTAAAAACACGTAAGTGATGTCAACTTAATAAATTATTCAAAAGGACAACTAAGACTCATTCAATGTATGTTCCTTAAATATTTTTTATTACAAACCTTTAGTTAATGGATATGTAATCATGAGATATATTCTAATATAATCAATATACACTCTTCGTTTCTGAACTTGTTCTGTGACAAAAAATATTTTAATTCTATATGCTTAACATCTCTTGAGTATTTATCATTTTTTGAGAAGAATATTACTACAAAATTATTACAATAAATTTTTAGTGATTTACCAATAGTGTTGATAACTCCAAGTCTTGAAATAAAATTCAACAACCACAATATATGGATTGTGGCCTCAAAACATGCCACAAACTCTACTTCCATTGTGGATAAGGAATGATAGATTATTTAGCATTTTTTCATGATATTTCTCCTTGTCCAAGAAGAAACAAATAAACAAAAGTAGATTCTACTATCAATGCATCCACAAAATCTAAATTTGAGTAATCAACCACTTCTAAATGATTAGTTTTTCTGTACATGTGCATGCAATTTTTTTCACTCCCTGGAGGTATACTTGTCCTATAGAATGGGCAGAACCCCTAGTGACAATGTACAATATGGCATGATATAGCTCGCACGGCTAGGATAACATAGCATAATGCATCCCATACGGCTAGAAATAAATACAAACCACGCAAGATAATAAAACACAACCCACACGACTGTACAAACACAAACCACATATGATAACACATTAACCACACATAGTAAAATCAAAACGGATTGTGTGCCAATACGACTTAAACACAACAAGTATAAATACTAGAAATAAATACCCAACTAGACTCAAAAATCACATACAAGTGAATTATTATAGAAATAAGTCCAAAAGTATGAAGTAGAATCAAAATGCAAACCAAATGTGGAAAGCACTTGATGAGATATGGGAATGGTAGACAGGATCTCCTAGTGACACCATATAACCTCTATTTGCTACCTAGGAAAGGAAAGTACAAATGGGGTGGTGAGTCCAAATTACTCAATAGGTAATATATGATTGAAACTGCATAAACATAATATATCTAGAGATTTAAAGGTATATAGTCTCATGAGAAATAATAATAAAAATAATAGTGATACCATAATAAATATTCATACCTGAACCCATACACTAAGTAAGTAATAAAAGCAAGTGCAAGAGTGGATCTATAGCAGTACTACTTGTATCTACAAGTGCATCATATATGGTATATACAACTACTAATAAGCAATCCAATGTCGAGCACATGGAACAGACATATCTCAATCATATGTAAACATATTACAACATATGAGTACAATAAATCAACAACATAGGCAAACACAAATCATATACATATGCACGAGCATGGTCACTCCCGCCCACCCCTCAAGCTACCACAACCCCTATGTGGATGAGAGGTCGAGATAATGATAAATGTATAACACTCCAGCTACCACTACTCTTGAGTGGCCGAGTGGATAGTTTACAAAGTAGATATCTAGCTACATAGCAATGGGGGCCCTGTCTGCTCGCAATTCCAGTTACAACTACCCCTGAGTTGTTGAGTGAGCATGACAGGGCATGCTGCTCACACTCTATACAACCCTGAGTGGCCAAGTGAGCAGAAATGGCTGACGACTCTCTCAACCACAAGGGAGATATAGCCACCGACATGCATGCAATGATATGATAAGCAAGATACCTATAATCATATCCATAGATATAGTAATCAGCTATGCCACTATAACACAAGCATGTCTAACAATATATATACAACAACCAATGGCAATAAACAAAATAGCCAATGTATACTAAATATCATGGATAGCAACTAAAGACTATATATATATATATATATATATATATAAGATCAGCAAAATAAGTATCAAACTCAAGAAGTAATGTGAATAGAGTCAAGGTAAATTCAGCTGACTATCTAATCATAGCTCATGCACTAAGGACAAAGTACTAATGAAACAAATCAAGAAGTACCCACCTCAAATGTAGATCATGTCAGATTAAATCTCACATCAAGATGCTTGTCTCAAAATTAGAGTCTTGCATCAATATGAGTTATTTAGATAATTTCATATATATTAAATAGCTAAATCAAATCCCAAAAACTAATTAGGGTAACTCTATTCGAACACGATTATTGATTAACCCCCGATTAATGTTTAGGTCTCACTAATACAATTCATTGCTTAAGTTAGAATTAAGCCAACTTTAACCCTAATTAATCCATCTTCTTCATTAGATTAGGTTTAACCCACAATTAATCCTAACCATTCTATAACCTAATTAGATTAGGTATTATACATGAATCATCTCCAAAACTCACCCAAATCTGGCAGTGGTTGATGGTGGTTCATGGTTAACCGCGGTGGTCTACTGTTGACCACACTTCCTTCACTTGCTAACCTAACAACCCAATCAATGAATCTATTAATTAATATTGTAATCCAATTCAAAATTAATTCAACGATTTTACCCCAAATCTGTGTCAGCAAATTCCTCTATGGTGGAGACCAACTCCGGCAGTCAGGGGCCAACGATGGTCCTAGATTGGAGATAGATGTTGGCAGCCCATGGTGGCTACAATAGTGGTTTAGATTAATCTAACTAAAGGTTTAATTAAATTAATCAACTCTCAACTAAATGAGTATTTTAAAAAGGCTTCCTTTTAGCCTAATAAATCTAACCGTTAAAATATCTCATCTGAACTCAGATTAAATTTTGAAAAATCTCTAAAAATCTCCAAAATTCCTACAAGATTATTTCTCAATTAAATATATTATTTAATTATGAATTGATTTCCATATTTAACAATTTTGGTGCCTTGAAGATACCTTAAAAATTTCTTAGTATCTTTCCAATGATCAATTCCAAGATTATTTTGATATTTGCCGAGCATTCTAGCCATAAAACTAGCTGTAGGATCAGAGAAACGCTAGAGGGGGTGGTAAATAATGCACGTTACTTTTTTAATATTCTCAAAAAGCTTCGATAGATAATGCAATAGAAAAGAAAAGAATATAAAACATAATGTTAACAAGCTTTATTTTTACTTAGTTCAGAGCTCAATGATTGCTAGTCCAAGGCCTGCACTCATTGAGTTCTTATGGTGGGCAAGCCAGTAATAACTTAACAAGTATACAACTAAATGGAACACAATGTAATTGATAATAAAGAAAATTATACTGACAATAGAGTAGAGTAGAAAATTGAGCGTTGGTTGTCGGAGCAGCATTTTGGAGTCATAGAGAACTTTTTGGAGTGGCACGCGAATATGAAGATTGTAGATAATTGTTGTATTAGGTGCTAACCAAACCCTCCTTTTATATCCCTTTCTAGGTGTCTCAATAGAGGTTGACGTGGCATGATCTTGACCAAGTTCTATCTGTCAAAACTTATTTAGATTGGGTTTAGGGTACCTGGATCCCTTCTAAGCACTTGTAATCCTTCCATAGAGTTAGATAAGCTATTTCTAGGCTTTAACTCTTGCACCATAGAGTTAGTACAGAACAATAATATGAAAGCAAACTGTCTCGCTCCAGAGGAGTTCCTGCCTGACAAACGGATAATATCTCACCTATAACTGTGACAATATGAATCATATATATACAATGCCACATGGATAATCATAAGTTGTAATCAACAGCCCACACGGCTGGAACATACACAACCACGCAGTTATATATATATCCCACTCAGCTAGAACAAAATGATTATAACCACGCAGTTGTATAATAAACAACCCACATGACTGTACTAAAAATACAACGGAAAATGAAAGGAAAGCCCATAAATAAAAGTAATACAATGCCACCACATAGGCTAGGCTTTACACACAAGCACATCAAGACAAACATAAGATACCTACATAGCAAAACTCCAAAACAAAATCAAAGTAATACAATCCCAAGCTCACAAATTCGTAAAGCAAGTAAGAAGCAAAATCCAAAACCATCCTCGGATGTGATGTGGGACCGACAGATAGAAAACTCCAAGTGACTCCACAATCATCTATTTGCTACCTGAGGAAAAGATAATACACAAATGCGGTGCTGAGTGCAGGTCACTCAGTGGGTAATAGACAAGATAGTGCATGGCCTAAATAAAATATAGAAATCAAAGTATACAATCTCATTAGGGAAATAAGAACATGATCATAAATTAATATAATGAATGTACATAATATCATGATTATAATATCATAGTAAATGAACCTACCCAATCTGGTACTAACATAAAAGGTCAAGATCGTAAATGACATAATAAATACGCATACCCGAACTGGTCGAATACACATGGTGTAATAAACAGTAAACTCACCAGAGATCATCAATAAATCTACTTGTAACACCTGAGCAATATAATCGACTACATATACATGTATAATAAATGACATATATGCAGCATGGAAACCATATGTAACTATCATAGCTCAAACAAGTGCAACATATCATAATCACATTTAGCTAGTAACTATAAGATATGTATGCAGATATATCTCCACAGATGCTACACGTATCATATCGAAATGCGCATGTATACCACATGGTCACCCCGCCACCTCTCTAGACACCACAACCCCGTATGGTCGAGAGTCTTGGGTCTATGACAACTGTACTACCCTCTAGATACCACAATTGAGTGGTCGAGACGGATAGTTCACTAAGTAGCTATCTAGCTACATAGCATCAGGATCCCTGCCTACTCACATCTCTAGCCCCTGACTACTGTACTCTCCAGATACCACTACTCATGAGTGGTCGAGGCTGACAAAGTATAACACTGAGCGACCAAGTGAGCACGACAAGACTTGCTCCACTCCTAGCTACCATTCTCCCATAGTGGCTGAATGGGCAGCTAACATGACTGACAACTAGCTTATACCGAAAGGGAGAAATGGCCGACAAACTAGCCCATTGCACATGGGAGTAATGGTCGTTAGCATGCATATGTATATATGACAGTCAAGTAGCTCATACCACAAGGGAGCAATGGTCGTTAGTGTGCATATGATGCAATGATACACATGATATAAATAATCATGATACTGATACGATATCAACGCAATCATCATCAATGCAACATCTCAATCCATCATAAATACGTCCAGTACATGATTCATCAAACACCTATATTTATAAGTAAGGATAGATTCAACAAGTGTCTACTAAATATCAAATATAATAAGTATCATCACCAGACATGTACACACCTTACATATACGCAACTTACAACATAGGTATAATCAACATAATACCTCTAATATCACACTAGACACATGCACACAACCACATAGGTATAATCAATAAGAAACCTCCAATAACCACACTGGACAAGTATACACACACAACATACAAATGGACAATCAACTAGGTGATTCCTATAACATATACCAATTATTTGTACACCCAACATCAAATGTATAATCAGTATGTTAACTCAGTCAACAAGATATCCCCTACTATACATACTCTACATGTATATACACAACAAAGTATAGATATCCAAAAACTAAGATTGTATATGAAATAAATAGATTATCTCAAAGGTTAAGTACAAGTATCAAGCAGGATAATAATACAGATAGATTTAAGGTAAAGCAACCTAATGCATCAATCAAAAACAACTATGCACTAAGTTCAAAGAACTAAAGAGGCCAAGGAAGAAATACTCGTCTTTAACTATCGATCGTGCTAAATATTCCCACGTCGAGACACTCATTTCAAATCAAATCCTGCAAATCACATGATATATAATTTAGCTAACTATATATACAACAACAAGCTAAACCCAAAACTCAAACTAATTAGGGAAAACCCTAATCGAATGATCATTAATTACCCTAATTAATGATAACTTCAAATAATCCCCTATTTCTTCTCATCCACTCTCCCTATGAATAATCCATTAAATAAGCTACTAATCATCATAAACCCAACATACATAGTTCATCCACATGATTAATTAGATAATACCTAGCCTTAATTAACCAATTACAATATCAATTTGATGATTCTAATAATGACCATGAAATCATCTAAATCATCTAATTACCCCAAATGCCACTGGAAACTGAAATCAAATTCCCATCTCCCTGACCAATTTGATCTCTTCCATCACTAGATTGAATTTGAAAACCTTAACCATTCCACAACAAAGTCAAATTTAGTTTGTATAAAAATTACCTCTAAAACGGATTCATTGTTGAAAGAAGATTGTCGGAATTGTGGATCACCGACAAACGGTCTGGTCAAAGCAACAAAGACCAAGCAAGGATCAAATCTCCACATCCCAATACAAAGAATGGAAAACCGATATATGTTAATCCAATTCTAAGCATGCCTTACCTCAATCTAATACTGGCAACCTCCTCTTCATTACTAGGTCTTTCGGTCACCTAGTAATTGGGCGGCTATAGAGAAAAAGAGGGCAAGGCAGCATTGATCCAGGCTAGGGTAATGTGTAGGATCGTTGACGTGCTAGAGGGGGGGGGGGGTGAATAGCACTTGTGGCTAATTCGTTCGTTTATCAAAAAACACAAAGTAAGAACACATCGGAATAAAGAATAAGATAAAAGCAATGCTAATACAATTTCTTTTACTTGGTTCAGAGCCTGTGGCGACTCCTACTCCAAGGCCCACAATTATTGATTTCTTTTGATGGGCAATCACTAATAGTTCAGAAATCTTTTACAAGTAAGCAATTACAAGTACTGAAAAAACAAAGTATACCGACAATAAGGAATTAGGAATTTGTTCGTCTGTTGTCGGAGCAGCATTGAAGAGAGCAAAAGTTGTTCATTCTTGATCTCAAAAATTGTGTTGTTGAAGCAACTGGTCGAGCCCTCCTTAAATAGCCCAGCTAGGCCTGATCCAGATCCAGTGATCTCGGGATCAGGTTTGACTTATCGTTGATGTAACGCCCGACCCTCTACCATTACCACACTAGGTAGAGACGTTACCCTTATCTGTACTTCCTGATTTATTTTGGCATTCTTACATGTTATGTATTGCTCAGCCCATAGGTCAACTCTAACTTGTTTGACTGAATAGGACACGACCAGGAGCCAAGCACAGCCGTACGACCGTGTGAATCCGCACGGTCGTGTCTCCTTGGCTGAGAGAGGGAGGTATACAGCCGTGTGAATCCACATGACCAGGTCACCTTGGCCGAGGAGAAGCAAGGCATGGCCGTGTGAATTCACATGGTCGTGTCACCTTGGCCGAGGTGAAGAAGTGCATGGCCGTGTCACTTGGGCTAAGAGGAGGGAGTGCACGATCGTGTGACTTCACACAGCTGTGTTACTTTGGCCGAGAGGAAGAGGGGCACGACCGTGTGATTTCACACGACCGTATCACCTTGGCCAAGAGCAGGAAGTAGGAGGCCGTGTGATTCCACACGGCCGTGGCATGGGCCGTGCGGAGGTCACCCCGAGCTCCAAAAAGAGGTTTTTCTCCCCTTTGTAATCATCTTTGGCCTACCATTTTATTCCATTACTTGAGGAGGAGTCTTTGACACACTAATTACTATCAAACTGTAAATATATCATGACGACCCTTACAAGTGTTTCAGGTGGAGCGGAAAAAGGGAATTGTAACGACCCAATTTTCCTCATTAGGAGTTCTAAAAGTTCTTAAAAATATTTAGAAATATTTTAGAAATATTCTAGAGATTTTAAGAAATTTTTAGAGTATTTTTATGTAATTTTTAGAGGTCGTTTGGTATTTTTACTAAATGAAGGAAGTTTCGACAAAAAAATATCCAAGCCGAGAATTGAACCCACGACCTTTGACTCAGTCAAAACCCGGCTGACCAGGTTGGCAAACAGATTTTTTTGTTTAGAAAAGGTAGAGAATTTATTTAAGATAGTTAATAGAATATTGGATTATAAAAGGGATAAGTTGATCTTGGATTTGTCTGTTTAGAAAATGTAGCGAATTTATTTAAGATAGTTAACAGAATATTATAAAAGCAATAAGTTGATGTTGGATTTGTCTATTTAGAAAAGGTAGCGAATTTATTTAAGGAGTTAACAAAAATATTAAGTTATAAAAAGGGATAAGTTGATGCTCTATTTTCCCGTGACTTAAACCATTCTCTCCTTCTCTTCTGTGTACGATGGCAGAGCTCGGGCAGAAAACGAAAGGGAGTTAGGGCATCATCTCCGGCGGTCGGCCAAGGTCCTAGAAGCCCTTTTTGTTCGGTTGTGAGTCCAAGAATCAAGGTAAGTGCTTCTCACCTACAGTAGGAGTAGTTTCGGACCTTTGTTCTTCTTGAATTCGAAGTATAAGAAGCGCTTATAGTGCAGATTTTAATTAAGCTTATAATGCAGATTTTTATGTAGAGCTTATATTGCAGATTTTAATTAAGCGCTTATAGTGTAGATTTTTAATTAAGCTTATAGTGCATATTTTTAATTAAGCCTATAGTGCAGATTTTAATTAAGCGTATAATGCAGATTTTTATGTAGAGCTTATATTGTAGATTTTAATTAAGCGCTTATAGTGTAGATTTTTAATTAAGACTATAGTGCATATTTTAATTAAACTTATAATGCAATTTTTATGTAAGTTTATAGTGCATATTTTAATTAAGCCTATAGTGCATATTTTAATTAAGCTTATAGTGCAGATTTTTAATTAAGCTTATAGTGCAGATTTTAATTAAGCTTATAGTGCAGATTTTAATTAAGTTTATAGGTGCAGATTTTAATTAAGCCTATAGTGCAGATTTCAATCAAGCTTATAGTGCAGATTTTTATGTAAGCTTATAGTGCAGATTTTAATTGTAGTGCAGATTTCTTAGAGCTTAAAATGCAGATTTCTTTAGAGCAGATTTCTTTAGAGCTTGTAGTGCAGATTTCTTAAGAGCTTATGGTGCAGATTTCTTTAAAGTTTATAGTGCAGATTTTTGGTAGAACTTATAATGCAGTTTTTAAAGAAAAAAGATTATAGTGCAGTTTGGTTAAGTATTATAGTGCAGAATTTATGTTTGCATAGTATGCAGAAATAGTATAGCATAGAATGCAGAATCTTGATTAGAATAGTATGCAGAATTTTGATTAGCATAGTATGCAGATTTTTGTTTATGCATTTCAAAGTTAGAATTTGTTTAAACATTTCAGTTTTTAAAGAAGCATTCTTTTATTAGAAGTATTAACAAGTATAAGAAAGATAAAGAAAAGAAAGAAAAAGGTCAAGGCCTTAAGTAGATCTCAAAGTCAAGACTTTAGGGATTTTGGCACACAAGGTGCTTATTAAAATGCCAAGGCATTATATATTAGAAGTATTAAAAGATAACAAGTATTTTACTTTTATCAGTGGCACTGTACTGGACTCTCAGTTGTCCTTGGGTTGGGCTCCCATAGTCGTCCCTAGGTTTAGATAACCTAGTATGCAGGACTCTCAGTTGTCCTTGGGCTGGGCTCCCATAGTGGTCCTTAGGTTTAGATAACCTAGTAAACCCTACTAGATTCGGGACCAGCTATCTCGGGTCTAGTTAGGGATGCGCGCATAGCAAGTACAGTTGTCGGGCCCAAGAAGAAAGTTGATTATTATTTTGAAGTATTAAAGTATAAGTTTTCAAACAAAAGAAATAAGCTTCACATAAGTTTAAAATTCAGCAAGTTTAGCTTTCTTATATACTGACATGTTGTTTAGATTTGCTTACATGTTTAGTATTTCAGTATGCTATGTTTCGTTTGCTATTAGATGAGCATTTAGTTTCTAGATTTCTTTCAGCTTACATGCATACTCGAGTTTTGTGAGTTAGATAGCGCTTACTAAGCAATTTTGCTTATAGATGCATTTCCTCTTACTGCATATAAAGGAAAGGAAAAGCTATAGTAAAGGAAGGTGACAAGGAGGTGCGGATGGATGTGTGATGCCTGGAATATAGAAGCCTTGGGATTTAGCATAAGAATTTATTAACAAAGAGTTGAGTAGAATGCATTAGATGGGTCATTTAGTCTTCCGCTGCTAGTTAATTGTATGTTTTGAGTTCTCCGAGAGTTTTAGGAATTACTATCAACATGTGTGAAATGTTAGTTAAGTAAAGTTAGTAGTCCAGTAGCGCTCCGCCCTCACAGTCCAGTAGTGAGGAGGGTGGGGTGTTACAGGAATACATTAGCACAAAGGTTTAACATAACAAATCCCAAGATCTTCTTCCACGGTTCCATTGCACACACACCAAACACTGCTCCTGCTGCCTCCTCCAACTCGAGCTTTCCTTTACCTTTATCTTCAGTATAAGGAAATGCAAATCTATAAGTGGATGCTTAGTAAATACCATCTACTCACAAAATGATACATTAAAAGAGGACATGCTTTTTAAATCACTTGAGGAAAAATGCAACAATGTAAACATGCTTTTGACAGTAATTTACACTAAAATCGTACCTCGAAAATATGTACATGACATGTATTTTCAAACCAGTTTATCATGCAAATCATCAACTTAAAAACCATGCTAGTAACGAAATAAAAACAGGAATCTTGGCATATTATTGAGTTTATCACTGTTGCACTTTATAACTCAAATTCTCAACTTAGGAAACTTCCACTAAGACAAACCATAAAGCTTGAAAACTTTATATTACATAATAGTGAAAATAATAATCACTTGCTTGGGCCCGTCATTGTACCACTTTGCGCGCATCCTTAATAAGATCCGAGGTAACTAATCCCGAACCCATTAACGTACTACTAGGTAGTCTAGGAGCCTAGGGGCAATCTAGGAGCCCACCCATGGACCTTGTGTCCAGTACATGCCTTTCTAAAGTAAAATACTTTCCTTTAACTATTAATTACTTGTACTTACACTTGCTTCGCATTTAACCAAACACCTTATATGCGCTTAATTCCCTCGTACTTATATGGAAGCACTTTAGGCACTTGATTATACTTCTTAGTCCCAAAACTTAATGGGAAGCAAATCATGATGATCTAAATATGCTCTTAATCCCAAAACTTTAGAGGGAATCTTACATATCATAGAATCTATCTCCTTTAACATGCAACACGCTTAAAACATATCGTAACATGTATTAACGAAGCTACTCATACTGCAGGTGAGAGATACTTACATCTTTTCGCTAGATCTTACTACTATAAGGTGTAGGGAAGACAATCCTCTCTCTTGCACGCCTTATTCTCCAAGCCACCCTTTACCCGCGTACCAATCCTTGCCAAAAACTCTCCTCTTAGATCCTCCACTTGAAGAACTTAGAAGCTTGGACCTAGATTTCCTGATCTTAGCTGGAACTTGAAAGGAGGAAGGAGAAGTTTCGGCTAGAGGAGAAGAGGAGATGAAAAATAGGTTTTTAATCTCATCCATCCCCTTTTAAACTAAGTGAAAGTTGTAGCATCTCTTCACATATCCTCTACATATAATGAATTGTTTCATATTGCTTATGTGATGCTTTACCCCCACTTAATGGCTACTTAAACAATTCTCAATTGAGAGGTCTCAGGTTCAAATCCTATCCTGGGTCATTTATAAATATATTTTTATTTATTTCCTTTTTGCTCTTTTGAAAAAGAGAAAATTAACGGATGTTACAATCCCCCATACCTTATAAAAAGTTCGTCCTCGAATTCAGAATAGTTATGGATACTTCTGTCTCATATCGTCCTCGCGTTCCCATGTTGCTTCTTCATATTGTTGACTTTGTCACAACACCTTTACTAACGGTATCTCTTTGTTCCTCAGCTTCTTAACTCCTCGATCTATTATCTGAATAGGTTGACTTTCATAATTAAGGTCCTTTTGAACTTGTACCGTCTGTGGCTCAATCACTTGATTTATATCAGGAACATGCTTCTTCAGCATTGAGACATGGAATACATTATGAATGGCTATCATTTCTTGAGGTAGTTCCAGCTCATAAGCTACCTTACCAACCCTTCTGGTGATCAGGTATGGCCCCACATAACGTGGACTCAACTTTCCCTTCTTTCCAAACCGCATCACTCCTTTCATAGGTGCTACTTTGAGGAACACCGAATCCCCAACCTCAAATTCCAACAGTCTACGACGCACATCCGCATAGCTCTTCTGCCGGCTCTGAGCAGTTTCTATCCTCTGGAGAATGTTCTGAATGATTTTGGTGGTGTCCTCGATAAGATCTGTCCGGAGTCCCATTTCTTTCTTTTCACCACTTTCATACCAGCAAATCAGGGATCTACATCTCCTCCCATATAGAGCCTCGTAGGGTGTCATTCCGATAGTAGCTTGATAACTATTATTGTATGCGAGTTCCACTAAGCATAGATATTGACACCAGCTTCCTTTGAAATCTAAGGCACAAGCCCGTAGCATATCCTCCAGGACTTGATTTACTCATTCAGTTTGCCCATCCGTTTGAGGATGAAATGTTGTGCTAAACCGTAGCTTAGTGCCAAGAGTTCTCTAAACACACTCCCAGAAGTGTGAAGTGAAGCGACCATCTCTATCAGAAATTATGGTTTTGGGAACTCCATGCAATCTGATGACTTCTTTAACGTACAATTGTGCTAGCTGCTCAATAGAGTAGGATATTTTGATAGCTAGAAAATGAGCAGACTTGGTCAATCTGTCCACTATTACCCAGATAGCATTGTAACCATTCGTGGTTCTGAGTAGTCCTACTATGAAGTCCATAGATACATCCTCCCACTTCCACTCTGGAATCTGGATAGGCTGCAGAACTTCGCCCGGTCTCTGATGTTCTGCTTTAACCCGTTGGTATGTCAGGCAAGTACTGACATATCTTGCAATATCTCTTTTCATTCAAGACCACCAGAAGCACTCCTTTAAATCTTGATAAATCTTGGTGGAACCAGGATGCATTGCGTAGGGTGCTCCATGGGCTTCATCTAGAATTTTCTTTCGTAGTTCTTCTTGATTAGGGACACAGAGGCGATCACCATAATATAGTATCCTACCGTTTGATACTTGGAACTCCCTATTTTCTCCTTCCTGTATTCCCTGCTTGATCTTCTGAATATTAGAATCTTCATCTTGCCCTTTCTGTATCTCGTCAAGTAGGGTTGACATTAATGTCAAAGTGGAGAGTTGTTCAGTAATGATTTCAAGCCCTAAATTTTCTATTTCTTTCTGGAGGGGAGGTGCCATGGAAGATAAGGACAATAGAGCGGCACAAGATTTCCTACTTAGTGCATCTTCCACTTTGTTCTCCTTCCCTAGATGATAGAAGATTTCACAGTCATAGTCTTTGACCAGCTCCAGTCATCTCCGTTGTCTCATGTTCAGATCCTTTTAAGTGAAGAAATACCTCAGACTCTGGTGATCTGTGTAAATCTTGCACTGAGCTCCGTATATGTAATGCCTCCAAATCTTGAGAGCGAAAACTACCGCTGCTAACTCAAGGTCATGAGTAGGATAGTTCTTCTCATAATCCTTGAGCTGTCTCGAGGCATAGGCAATGACTTTGTCATTCTACATCAGTACAGCCCCGAGTCCCAATTTAGAAGCATCACTGTAAATATTGAAGCCTTCGTTAGTCTTTGGGAGAGTCAGGATTGAGGCACTAGTCAGTCTCCTTTTCAGTTCAGTGAGACTCTTCTCACAATCCTCTGTCCACTTAAATTTTTGGTTCTTTATGGTAAGTACTGTCAATTGTGAGGTGATCTTGGAGAAGTTTTCTACAAATTTCCTGTAGTAGCCTGTTAACCCAAGGAAACTCCTGATTTCACTGACATTCTTGGGTCAATTCCAGTTACTCACAGCTTCTATTTTTGTCGGGTCTACCATAACCCCATCCATGGAAATAATGTGACCTAGAAAGGATACTTGTACGAGCCAAAACTTGCACTTGGAGAACTTTGCATACAACTAGCTCTGTTGAAGAATCTATAATATTGTCCTCAGATGTTCAGCATGTTCTTGAGTTCTGGAGTATATAAGGATGTCGTCTATAAAGATGATTATGAACTTGTCTAGATATGCTTTGAATACTCTGTTCATCAAATCCATAAACATAGCAGGAGCATTCGTCACTCCAAAAGGCATAACTACAAACTCATAGTGCCCATACCTCGTTCGAAATGTCGTCTTCGGTACATCATCCACTTTCACTTTCACTTGATGATATCTGGACCGCAATTCTATCTTGGAAAAGACTGTGGCTCCCTTTAACTGATCAAATAGATCGTCAATTCTCGGCAGGGGATACCTATTCTCGATTGTTACTTTGTTCAACGCTCGGTAGTCCACACATATTCGCATGGACCCGTCCTTCTTCTTTACAAACAACACTGGAGCTCCCCATGGTGAGTGACTAGTGTGAATAAAACCCTTGTCAAGAAGCTCCTATAGTTGTCCCTGAAGTTCTTTCAATTCTACCGGAGCCATGCGGTAGGGTGCCTTTGAGATTGGATGGGTACCAGGGATGAGTTCAATCTCAAATTCAATTTCCCTATCCAGATCTAAGCCTGGCAACTCATCCGGAAATACTTCCGGGTAGTCACATATGGCTCTAACTTTCCCTAGCTTTTGCGTTCTTTCTTGTTGGGTGTTAACCAGATGAGCTAGAAACCCGACACATCCATCGGCTAACATTTGCTGAGCTTTTATGGCAGATAAGAATTTCTGGATTATCTTCCTTGATTCTCCGATGAACTCAAACTTAGACTCTGCCTCAAGTTGGAAAAGGACTCTTCACTTATGGCACTCGATGGAAGCACCATACTTGCTTAGAAAATCCATCCCAAAACTGACATCATAATCAGACATGTTCAGCATTATCATATCACTGTACAGTTCTCTGTATGAAATTTTGACTGGCATAGCTCGTAGCTAGTGCGTAGACGTCATTATCTCTCCCGAGGATAGTGTCTTCAAGAATTGTCTGCTTGGGACCTCCGGGGGTATACCTATTCTTTTAGCAAATACTATAGAGACAAACGAATGGGTTGCCCGAGTATCAAATAGCACAGTTGCATATTGACTAAAAATGCATATTTAACCTGTGACAACAGTAGAGGCATTTGCTACCTCCTCTCTAGTAAGGGAGAAGACTCGAGCATTAGTAGCACTCGATGGAGCCTCCAATCTGTATTGACCAACATAAGGTCCTTCCAACGTGGCCTGCATCTGGTGTAACTGCGCCTGCTTGTCTCCATACTGGACAGGTTGTGTTGGAGGTAGATGGATCTTGGTCGGGCAATACTTGTCTATATGCCCCTCTTGGCCGCACGTATAACAACCACTAGTTCCCTTGCGACAGATTCCAGGGTGCATCTTTCCGCACGTGGAACACGTGGCATACTTATGTTGGGATTTTCGGACCACAAAAACCGCTTTTTGCGTTGCGGAAACCCCAAAATTCCCATGCCACCGGATCCGTACAAAGATTAAAATTTCATAAAAACTTTCACGTACGAGTTTTCTAACCTAGATCTAAACTAGATCTACAAAGGAGAAGAGCTTTACCCTTGATGCGATGCCCTTCGCTAATCTCGCTCGTCCAAGGTTCGCCGGATCTCGAGAGTATTAAAGTAGATACTCCTCTATGTGTATCCACACAAGCAAGAGATGGAGAAACCAAACAAAAGGTGTGCTAGCACCTTTGAATGGTTCGGCCAAAGAGGAGGAGAGGAAGAGAAGAGATAGCTTGAGGAAGAAGATGAGAGTTACATAAAAGAAATGAAACTCACCCAATGAAATTAGTGTGGCCGACCACATCAAGAGGGAGTTTTATCTCCATGGGATACCAAGAGTCACAACTCTTGGTAACTCCCATGAGGTGGCATCCCACTTAAACAATCATGATGATGTGGAGCATCATCATTGGCCCACTCTTTGCCAACTCACCAATGAGGTGGCAAATGGTCAAGTCGACCTTGACCCTTCATCTTCCTCTCAAGTCAAGTCAAACTTGATCACTTCTCTCCCATGGTTGATCTAATCTAACCATTGGTTCAAGTTAATTTTAATTTAATGAATCTCTATTCATTGAATTAAATTGATTCAATGAGTCTAAGTCCAAATTAGACTTATCTAACACATGAACCAAATTGAGACCAACTCAATTAGCCTAATTTAGATTACTCTTAATCCAATTTGATTCATCACATGAACCTAATCCTTTAGGTTCATCAAATGAACCTAATCTTCATCTAATTGCCCTTTGTGTGTGACCCTATAGGTTCTTATAACATTGGCAATTAATACTCCTAAACCCATTTAGAAGCATAAGTAATGAGCGGTATCTAGCAACACATCATTACTACCCAAGTTATAAGAATGTTGAGATCCAACATCACCTTGTGACTATTAATTGTGACTCTTCACAATATATGACAAGTGTCCTTCTATCCTTGACATCTAGATTGATCAATGTGAGGCATAGACCGTGTCATCCTCTAATCAATCTAAATCTTGAATCCCAAGTAGACTCACTCAATCAAATGAGCTCAATATCTCATATTGACTCATTTGGGCATGTCCATGCACTTCGTGGTCTCACTCTATCAAGAATATCGATGTCACTCCCGTCATATAGGAGGGATAGATCCCATCTACATCACTTACATCCCTCCGCATAATTTGTTACATACCCAGTAATCGTCTTTATAGTCCACCCAGTTACGGGTGGCGTTTGACAAAGTCAAAGTATGTAACTCCTTATGTAGGGAACCATGGTGACTTCAGGTCCAAGGACTAATAGTCATACTAATAGCCACATGAGAAAGTATATGGCACTCATATAACGATCCATGATACTTTCTCACGGCGGGTCATTCAGTATACATTCTCCAATGCATACCCATGTGTCAACTTGATATCTCCATATCCATGACTTGTGAGATCAAGTCATCGAGTTGACCTACATACTAGTCTCGTTGCATCAACATTGTCCCTGAATGTTAATACTTGACTAGGAATGATTAAAAATAGTGTTCCCTATATCATCTCACTATCGATTCAACCAATCGATTGATATAGGTAAGAATCTTCTACTCAAGGACACTATTATACTTAGTTATTTGACACCAATACAAGTAAGCATAATAATCATAAACAAATACCTTTATTTATATAAAAGAATATGATACAACGAGTCCATACAACAATCATCAAATGATTGGCTCTAGGGCTCTAACTAACAACTTAGGCTGCTTGCTTACGGATCCTCCCTTCTTATTACTCCACTGCTTTCTCTTGGAGCTCCCCTTCCAGATTGAACCTTGGCCTTGAGTTTTCTGAGTGCCAAAACTCCCTTGACCTTTGTTCTCAATCTGTACTAGCTTCTGCTGCTTAATGCTGTTCAGGTAATGCTCCGTGATTAGGGCACTACTAACCAGCTCTTCTGCAGTCTGCGGTCTATTTATTCCGCCAGTTACATTCAGAGCTATCTCTGGCCTTAACATCTTGAGCATTAACCTTACCCTTTCTCATTCAATGCTGACCAATTCAGGGCATAGGCGAGCCAGCCCATTGAATTCCTTCACGACTTCATCAACTGATAAACTTCCTTGCCAGAATTCTGTGAATTCGTTGTAGTGTTTGTTCGTAACTTGCATATGGAAGAACTCTTCGAAGAACTCAGTCTCGAAGTCAGACCAGGTCATTTGATCCACTTTTCGTTTTGCCTTGACCCGTTCCCACCATATTCTTGCATCTCCAGTGAGGCAGAAGGAGGCACACTTTATCTTTTCTACCTCCGACCAGTCCAGTAGCTCCATTATGCTCTCCAAGATTTTGAACCATGCCTGAGCATCCCATGGTTCATTGGTCCCAGAGAAATTCTCTGGTTTCAGTTTCTGCGTACACTTCTTGCCTCACTATCTTTGTTGGGGCTACAGGTGTAACTGATGGAACTTCTGCTGTAATAGGTGCCACCACATTGGCTTCCGGTGGGACTACAAGAGGAGCTTTCTGGTTAGCAGTCAGGGCGGCAATAACCTGCTGTTGCTCCGCCAATTGTCTCTATAGTTGAGCTACTACTTCTAGAAGGTTGGACTGGGGTGCAGACTCATTCCTCTCTGGTTGAGGTTCATTAACTCTTGGCTGTCTAGCAGGACGTCCTCTGGCCATCTACATATTCACCCACCAACCAGTGAGACAATGCGTCAACCCATCCTCATTCCTACTTGCTATTATTAGCACTGTCATGTATAAACATGCTCTCTTTCTTTCTTGCTATCATTAGCACTTATTAGCACTTTCATGTATAAACATGCTCTCTTTCTTACTTGCTATCATTATCACTTATTAGCACTTTCATGTATAAGCATGCTTAATCTTAACAATAGGTCTTACTAATTATAATTGAAATAAATGCGTAAAAGTTATGCGAAGGTACTTTCTTACTTGGAAGCTGCAGGATGAATGTTTGATGTGTGTGACGGAAGGATGGAACTTGCTCTGATACCAAACTGTAATGCCTGACCCTCTACCATTACCACATAGGGTACAGACGTTACCCTGATCTGTACTTCCTAATTTTTTTGGCATTCTTACACGTTATGTACTGCTCAACCCATAGGTCAACTCTAACTTGTTTGACTGAATAAGACACAACCTGGATCCAAGCATAGCCGCACGGCCATGTGAATCCACATGGCCATGTCTCCTTGGCCAAGAGAGGGAGGTACACGGCCGTGTAAATCCACACGGTCGGGTCACCTTGGCCGTGGAGAAGCAAGGCACGACCGTGTGAATTCACACGGTCATGTCACCTTAGCCGAGGTGAAGAAGTGCACGGCCGTGTGAATCCACATGGTCGTGTCACTTGGGCCTAGAGGAGGGAGTGCACGGTTGTGTGACTTCACACGACCATGTCACTTTGGCCGAGAGGAAGAGGGGCACGACCATGTGATTTCACACGGTCATGTCACCTTGGCTGAGAGCAGGAAGCAGGAGGCCATGTGATTCCACATGGCCGTGGCACGGGTCATGCAAGGAAATCAAGAAAATGAATGATACTCTTGATAGTATAGACTCAACAAATAATAGAATTTCAGCTAATCTCTTAGCATGGAAGGAGTCTATAATGAGAAAATATTGTGATGAGCTTGAGAATAATGAATATGAGACTTTGATAAAGGAGTGCACCACTTTAATTCCATTACCTCCTAATATCAAAGATCCAGAAGAGCCTTCCCTTCCTACATCTGAACTAATTTATAGTCACATTGTGGAGGGATGTCTAGGGTGTTAGGATGTATACTAAAAGTCTAGCTTTTTATATGAACATTTATTTTGAAATGAGAATCACATTGGTTAAATGTCTGCATTTAGTTAAATGCAGTTATCCATTTAATTTATATTGTAGATAACATGGTGTGTGGTGTCACACAGAAGATCATGTTATCAGTTCCTTATAGATTATAAATAGAAGCTCACAACCAAGATAAATTGGGACAACCCATTGTGAATAGTTGTAGTGTAATTGGGTACTAGTTTATCTTCACTATAAAATTACACTAGTACACTATGTGTGTATAGAGCAGGACAATTTGAGGTTGTTCCTTTTATACTGACTGCATAAAAGAACATAACCTCTATTATTATGGATGTGCGTACTCTTAATCCTGATATAATAACAAGCACATATACTTGGTATTTATTTCTTTAATTTATCAATGGGTGAGATTTATTCGTTAAATCAATAGGCCCGATAAGTTGGGAAATAATATTATTTATATGGTGTGTTGTTGATTATAGAAGGAACATATATCATAGTTATCTAAGTTGATGATGTCCCCTTGTGGAGCTCATAAGGATTGTCATGTAAACCCTGCAGGTGGACTTAGTCCGACATGACAATGAAGTTTAGTAGTATTACTCTTGGAGCTAGATGTTAATTAAGTGAGTTGTCAGTAACTCATTTAATTAATGGATATTCGATATCTTAAACACAGGAAGATTAACACACTCATGATAAGAAGGAGATCATAATGTAATATGAGATTGGTACGGTAGTTCAATTATAACTCTTTAGTGGTATGAGTTATTATTGATGAACTTGAGTTGGGTGTTCGGGTCGAACACAGGAAGCTCAAGCTCATCAGGAGGCTAAAACCAATTCCTCCTCTAGGTCCCTGTTATAGCCTCTATAAAGCCTCGCATTCACCTATTTTGATTATCCTTCCTACCCAAGAAAGGGGTCGACCACATCCTTGCTTGGTGTCCAAGCAAGGGGCTGGCCAAGCCTTGCTTAGTGCCCAAGATGTGGGTCGGCCAAGCCTTGCTTGGTGCCCAAGAAAGGGGTCGGCCATAACTTAATAGAAAAGGAAGTTTTTTTAAAAACAAAATTTTGTTAAAATCTTTCCTTTTATGGTTATCTACAATGGTTAAAAGAGAGATTTTAATTTTGTTAAAATCTTTCCTTTTTTGTAACCAACCATAATAGGAATAAAAGAAAGATTTTATTTAAAACAAAATTTTGTTATAATCTTTCCTTTTAGAGCTATTTACAATGGTTTGAAAAGAGAGATTTTAATTTTGTTAAAATCTTTTCCTTTTTTAAATAATCCATAATAGAAATAAAAGGAAAATTTTATTAAAAACTTTCCTTTTTAACCACTAGCAAAGAATATAAAAAAGGAGGAGGGTGGTGCCCAAAGAGAACCGAAGTTATCTCTTCTCTTCTTGTGTGGTCGGCCCCTTCTTCTCCTGTTTTCTTTCCTTACGGTCGGTGATAAGCTATGAATTGACACATTAATTTTGGATTAATCTGTGGTGATCTATATATATATATTTGCACATTTTAATTCCAATTTTAATCATATTCTTCAAACAAGGTCTTTTATGAGCTTTATGTTGTTTTTCATTTTAATGCATGATTTATTCCTCATTATGTAAATTTGGTCTTGTAGGGTACAAATGGACTCATGATTTAAGTGGAGTCTTGGTTCACTCAACCAAATGGAGTAGTGCAAGACCACTTTTGGGCTCAACTAAACCTGGATTCCAATTGTTTTCATTGAGCCTAAACCCAAGCTAAAGCACACATGAGCCTTACACAAACTTAGGGTTTAATAGGCCAAAACCCTAGGTATAAAAGGAAAATATGGCACGGTGAACAGTGAGCTCGCACTACTGTTCATCGTGCCAGTTTTCGTGATGGCGCGAACGCGGCTCCCTCCCTTCTTCCAGATCTGCGAATCAGGTTGTCATCATCGGCGTGGAGTTCCTCAACTTTCGGCGACCAGTTTTCGACCTTCGGCGAATCTCCAGCAAGCGTTTTTGCAGGCGAAGCACTGTAGCTGCGGGGCGCGTTTTCTTCCTCAGCCCAGCGGTGTTTCTCTGGGTTGAGTTCCATTTCCTCTACAGAACCATCGGCGGTGGTCCTCCGGTGATTCTAACCCTTTTCCGACAGCTTTCCAACGTTCCTAGCTCCCTTCGTCCAGTTCACGGCTCCAGCTTCAGAAAACGCGGCAGCGTGCAGTAGAGAACCATTTCAGAACTGACCTCGCTAAAATTTTGTGAGCTAATACAAGGAAATCTGAGTCATCTTGAGGCTCGAGATTACCATTCAATTTCTGTTGGAGTGTTCTCTGCAGATTCCTTTTGCGACGGCAAGGAGAAGACAAGTTTGATTTAAGATTTGAGTTGTAGGGATGCTAGGTTTTCTTTGCAGTTTGTTTCTAGCTTAGGTTTTCTTGTTTCTACACTTTTGTTTCTGAATCTAATAGTCTATAGCTTATGATCTTGTCCGAGCGCTGAGTCGATGAAAACTGGGGGCGTGGCGCTCTTTGCTGCCTTCGAGTGATCTCCGCAATGACGTGGACCTCCGGTGAACCTGCAACAAAGCCGAGCCGGGAAGGGGTTCCTGGCGATGACCCTCCGACGCTCAAGTCAGGCAACGACGAGATGAAGTAGAGGCAAAATAGAGAGACTATGGCTACAGTAGATGAGAAAAGCATACCTTTGTCAAAGTCTGGAGGTCCTTATATAGGACCCCAGAGAGGCGTGTGCACGCTTCTCGAGGCATGCACGCTCCTCAAAGCATACTCAGAATGATTATGCCAGAAAAGTGTGTCTAACGCCATACCGCAACTGTCCGAGCATATCTCTGCCATGACAGTGGAAACTTCCAGCTTACGATCCTCAGTACGGCCCGACCGCCGACCATGCTGTTTGTCGGCGGCAGGTGTCTCGAGAATGATATCACTAGCTGCCCTTTTTATCCTCTTCTAAGTCTTTTGTCTCTTACTAGGCCAGACGAGATGACTGCTCGGCCTCCAGGGCGCTCGGGTGTGTATGCGCATCGGACCGGGCGAGAAGGTCGCTCAGTCACATACTCGGACGGGAGTACGAGCTGGTTGATCTGCGTTTCGGCCGAGCGGATCGGCCACTCAGGGACAACGGTTCCTCTATAAGGGAACTCGTGAGCGTCAAAAGCTCGACCCGAGGTTGAGCTATCTTCGCGTCGGCCCGGGATTTACTTCGGCCGATCGGCCAAGTGACTTCCCCCGCTCAGCCGGGACTTTGACTCTCCCGTGTCGTTGACCCCTTCCTATGTGGGCCCCCAATCCTTACCACCGGATCAGCTTAGGTTTATTTGTAGTTTCATTTTCTGCATGAATCTGATCTGTCTATTCTATTTTTGTGTTCTGTTTTGTTCTGTTTGTGCAGTAGTTATTGTTGTGATTCTATTTCCTATGTTCGTGGTTAGCAATTTCTGTTAAATCCATTTGTAGTTGAGAAGTTAGTTAGCTTAATAGAGTAGTTAATTTCTATAGAGATCAGTAGGGTGTCGTGTTAAGCTAGTATTCAGTCCTGAATCTGCAATGAAGTGAGCTGAAATTCTACATTTTGATTTTTCATTAGGCAAACTAGGCTAGCTAAGCAGATTTAGTTTCTTGTTAATTGTTGGTAGCTTAAGATTAGTATTCTAGTTTAATTTAGATAAATCTAGAATTCAGGTTTCAATAATTGTAGTGGGTTGAGTTTCATTTAGTGCAAGATCATTTCTGTAGTTTGCATTTTTGCAGCTTTGTAGATCAGTGCAAGAATAGTTTGAAGATTTGTTTCTTTTGGTTGTTTAGAATTCATTTTTGCAGTAGGGTAATTGTAGTGTTTGCAATTTATTTCTAAGGCTAATGCTGCATTTTTAATACCAAACGCCAGTTCATAATTGAAAACCCAAAACGAGTGTTCTAAATCCAAAGCAAGCATGTTTCTAGCATGATCCTCGAAAAAAATCGACTCGGCCCCTATACTAAAGCATTTCCTTGTGTAGTTGTGGGTTTTTGAACATAACATTAATTTGGGAGTTTATTTGTGACATATAATTTGGATAGCTACCAGTCAGCGGCACCTATTTCCTTCTTCCTCCCTTTCTTCCCTCTAGGGTCGGTGCTCATCTCACCTTGGTGGTCACAGCTTGAAGGAGAAGAAGAAGAAGAGAAGAAGCACTTGGTGTGGCCAGTTACTTGGAGGAGAAGAAGAAGAAGGATGTGCCTCTTCACTTTGCATTCTTTATGGCCGAGAGTTTGGAAAGGAAGGAGAAGACCGGGTGTTTTTGTCTTGGTAGATCGTCACCCACACACGATGTCCAAGAGGAGGAGAGGAATACAACAGAAGATCAAGAAGTCTTTAAGATACAAAGAAAGGTATAACTAGTTAATTATTTCGCTGCGTATTAGTTAGTTTATTTTCTTTGTATGGATCCTAAAATACTAACACAAGAGGCTAATGATCTTGTATTTTGATCGTGGTCTCTGTAGTTAAACCTAAGGTTACTGTAAGCAGCTTAAATATTCAATTTCTTTGAAAGTCTTTGTCTAGGAAGTGGTGGATGATCTCATACCCAAGAAGGTCAAGTGCCTCGCCAACGACCTAGAAGCCAATCTTTGAAATAGATATTTAATCAACTTCTGTATTATGGTATAACTTCTGATGAACACATGGGTTGAACTTGGATTAATAATGTTAAGTTTCATCTGTAATCCAAGTTTAACTTCTGAAAAGCACATGGGTTGCTAGGAAAAGTTCTGTGCTTGTACAAATTTTTGTATAGGGGAAACAGAACGGAATTCCGAGTAGCGCCAACATAGGGATGACCCAAGAATCACTCTATTTGGTCACACAACCATTAGTCACTTTGGATGATGTAGGACATGAATTAGTTGATATTGAGACTGTAGGGACTTGTGCAATAGAAGCAAAGTCTCAAGAATCACAACTTTCTTTATCTAAATGTCAAATCATGTTCAATGATTTACTTACATTAGTGATCGGTAAAAGTCAAATATCAATTGATTTATCTACTATTACTAATAATTTTTTTTAAGCATGTTGGTGGTAGGGCGTACATTGCACAGGAGTCACAAGGACAAGATAGTGTTGAACCTTTAAAGGAGGGCATATTTGTTGAAAAGCTGAGAACCCTTGGTAAGAGAGTTCTAAAATATCTTACCCCTCCAAGAGCGAGATTTCGATAAATCTAATGAGGTGGTCAAGCTAATGACCTTAAACAAGCGTTTCATGGGAGGCAACCCATGTTCAATCTTACTTTTATTTTAGTTTTAGTTTTTTCTTGTTTCATTACTTCATTTATAATAACTCTAGTCCCTTTACTTAATTTTTCTATCTATTTCTTTTTGTAGAATTCAAAGTTGTGGAGGAATGTGAGCACTAGATAGAGGAGTATCTTCAAGCACATAAATGTCAACCATTTGGAGCTCATCACTTGGTAACTTCTCGAACTTCAAATACCTCCTCAATATTTTATTTCTAGTTTTTATTGGGACAATAAAAAGTTTAAGTCGGGGAGGGGGGGGGTGTTTGGGTTTAGTGTAGTGTTTGTTATAATTCTTAGTTTTTGCACATTTCTTTGTGCATAATAATAAATTTTTCATAGTTGCATCATTCATCACATTATGACTGCTTGTTCCTTAATGAAAAATACTAGCACACTTGTTCTAGATTTATGTGGTTTATGGGTTACTTATAGTGCTAGTATGTTTAGTAATCTATCTTTTTCTATCTATGATAGCATGAAGTGAGCAATGTTTTTACTGTAAGAGTTTATGTATTGGACTTATTTTAGGATCTCTTACACCTTACCTAGTTTTGATGGTAGATAACTCTAAAAATAATCAGATTCATAGAACTTGTTTAGTACTAATGTTTCTATGGTGACTTCTCAAACTGTATTTTGGTTACTGGATGAGGCTCAAATCATATCAGCTCATTTGGAAAAATCAAAATATCCCAATATTTGTATTTATTTGCATTTGTGTTCAAGTATTGCATATTGCAATTACTTAGAAAAATAAAATGATGATGAAAAAAAATGAATGAATGAGGGATATAAAAAATAGTTGTCATGAGTTGAAACTAACAAGTTACCGCTTTGAGACTGAGGTAGGTTACTAGGAAAATAACTGTTATGTTTCTCTCTATATCGAGCATGCCTTTGAGACCATGGGTAGATTGTGGAGGATGAACCAAGCATGTGGCAGGTAAGTTCCTATCGCTAGAAGCATAAGGAACATAGTTTTATGATAACTTGACTAGGCTTAGGGATTGATACTTGACAAATTTAGGCTGCTATTGCACTAAGTGTTGGACCCCGTGGTAGTTTTGATGTGATAAACCAAGTTAGTTAGGTCCTGCTGTGTTTGATCCCAGTGTCTGAGTGTGCAGGAGCTTAGGAGCACAGGAAGTCAAGCGGAAGACGCAGCTAGCGAGAAGGACGGCACGGGAAGGGAGCCGACGGGCTCGGTGTATCCGAAGGACGAGAGAGCTGCGGAAGAGTACTCCGGTGGGCGTGAAGAGCGTGCACGGCGTTCGAGGGGCGTTAAGCTGGACGGAAGACTGCTCGAGGAGAAGGCCAGGAATTGGGTTCGGGTGAGCCCTATTCCGGTTGGCCGCAATCACCCAAAAAGAACGGAGCGTCGGAAACTGGAAAAACCAAGCTGGAAATTGTGCTTCCAACTTGGAGGCGCCTCCAGCAGGCTTGGAGGCGCCTCCATCATGAAGGCGCCTTCAACAGGTCTGCTTTGACCGTTTGCGCTGCGGATAAAGTTTTATCCGCTCACCGAGCTGGAGGCGCCTTAAACCTTGTTGAAGGTGCCTTGGACCCTCGGGATAGAATTTCCAGGAGCTATAAAAAGGCCCCTGGAGCTAGGAATTCAATAACAACTCAAGCAATCAATCTGTAAACAATTCCTAAGCAACTAGTGAGCTTCAAAAGTGTAAAAGGCTTCTCCGCCTTCAGAGAAGGAGATTTTTCTTACTGCGCTCTTTTCTACTGTCCTGGATTAACAACCTCCTTGGTTGTAACCAGGTTAAATCCCTGAGTCTTTTCTGTTCCTATTTCTTTTTCTGTTTCATTAATTTAGTTGTTGTTATTTTTATTGCTGATTTAAATTCTGAGTTGAAATCCGAGGAGGGTATAGCTTGTTTTTGTTTTCAGCAATTCACCCCCCTCTTGTCGGTCTCCGCTGCTCCGACAATTGGTATCAGAGCAAGGTTGCTCAGAAGGACTAACCGCCGACTGACGCACAACGATCAAAATGATGGCCGGAGACAGTGACTACTCACCTACATTCAAGGGGGAGTTTGCTTCATGGAGGCAAAAGATGGAGGTATACCTTAACTCTGATTTTTCTATTTATTTAATAATGAAATCTGGTTATGAATCACCAAAGAAAGCAAACGGAGAAGAGCTCGAGAAATACCTCTGGAACGAGAAGCAACGTAACGAGTCTATGGCAAATGCATGAGCTGAATTTCATCTTCTAACCACAATACCAAATGAAGATCTCGACAAAGTCGGAGAGTACAATAGCGCAAAAGAACTTTGGGAAAAGTTCTTAAAGATCTATGAAGAGTCTGAATCCAAGGTAAATGCCGCAACAGCCCCAACAGCCGAATTCCATCCTGAAGCCACAGCAAGCTCATCCCAGATGAGCATCGATGAAGGGGAAGAGACTTCGGAAGAAAGCAACTCGACAGGGGGAGAATCAACAGCTGACAAGGTAAGTCAGATATGGTCTCCACCATCTGAACAATTAATTACATTAATCGAGAAGGTACCTGAAAATTTTTGCGAAATAAAAATTAAATCTTCAAAAGAATTTTCTGGATTAGAAAAAATTTTGTCGAACGAATCTTTCCAATTAAAAACACCGTCGAAATATTTTTTACCAACTATTTTGTTGAAAGAATTTCTGAAACTAAAAACACTGCCAAAAGATTCTTGTGAGTTACAAAATAATTTGTCGAACGAATTATCAAAAGATCTTTTATCAATTATTTTGTCAAAACAATTTTTCGCATACTTAATATTGTTTTCCTTAAATCCAAAAAATTATGATAAACTAAAGTGGAAATTTAGATATCATAATAAGGTTAGAGAAATGGCAATAACTTGAGAATGAATTTTGTTTTAATAATAAAAAAAAATTTATTTTCGACTAAGTTAAAAGTCTTTTCTATAATTCTAAAAAGTAATTTAACTTAGAATTTCTTTTAAATATTCTTCTGAAAAATTCAAAAATTAAAGTTTATGGAAAATTGAACTGGTACATTAGAAACCATCAGGGTCAACTTAGAAGAATACCCAAAAATTATGTACCCCCTAAGTATCTGAATAACCCTGTAGGTAGGAACCTCTATTGGGTTCCAAAATCTGTGCTTAATTAATTTTTCAAAAATTAAAAGCTTACAGTGAGAAAATTAAACATTGAAATTCTTTATGGAAGCTTTGTCTAAGGAAGTGGTTGTTGCTCCAATAACCAAGAAGGCCTAGTGCCTCGCCACGACCTGAAAGCTAAAATATTGAAAGAAAATGTTTAATTAACTTTCTGAAAAAGCATTAAACAAGAATTAAATAATGCTTTGAAAGTTTATCAAATGTTTGTTAAAATAACAAAAATTCCTTAGAAATTTTTTTTTAAAATTCTAACTTAATTTTTTTTGGGTTAGAAATTTTCTTCAGGAAAATTCTAAAAAATCATTCACTTGACTTAGAAATTTTTTTTTTTTAACATTTGAACATTTACTTAGGATTTTTTTTACTTAGATTTTTTTTTGGAAAATTGATTTTAACTTAGCAATTTTTTCAAAAATTCATTTTTAACTTAGACAATTTTCAAAAACTTCAATCTTACTTGAAAATTCTTAAGACCCCATTTTTGCTGTGATCAAAGGGGCAGAGAAAAGTACAAGTTTAGGGGGAGTTAGAGAAAACTTAATTTTTTTAAAAAAAAAAAAATGTTGCAATTTTACTAATTGCAAAAATTATTCTTAACTTGTTAGTTTAGTAATTTTTTCTTTAAAAATTACTTTTTATGTCTATTTTAACCCTAACTTGAACTTGAGTTGATGCACATCAAAAAGGGGGAGATTGTTGGACCCCGTGGTAGTTTTGATGTGATCAACCAAGTTGGTTAGGTCCTGCTGTGTTTGATCCCTGTGTCTGAGTGTGCAGGAGCTTAGGAGCACAGGAAGTCGAGCGGAAGACGCGGCTAGCGAGAAGGACGGCACGGGAAGGGAGCCGACGGGCTCGGTGCGTCCGAAGGACGAGAGAGCTGCGGAAGAGTACTCCGGTGGGCGTGAAGAGCGTGCACAGCGTTCGAGGGACGTTAATCTGGACGGAAGATTGCTCGAGGAGAAGGCCGGGAATTGGGTTCGGGTGAGCCCTATTCCGGTTGGCCGCAATCACCCAAAAAGAACAGAGCGTCAGAAGCTGGAAAAACCAAGCTGGAAATTGTGCTGCCAGCTTGGAGGCGCCTCCAGCTGGCTTGGAGGTGCCTCCATCATGAAGGCGCCTTCAACCCTGTTGAAGGCGCCTTCAACAGGTCTGTTTTGACCGTTTGCGCTGCGGATAAAGTTTTATCCGCTGACCAAGCTGGAGGCGCCTTAAACCTTGTTGGAGGCGCCTTGGACCCTTGGGATAGAATTTCCAGGAGCTATAAAAAGGCCCCTGGAGCTAGGAATTCAATAATAACTCAAGCAATCAATCTGTAAACAATTCCTAAGCAATTAGTGAGCTTCAAAAGTATAAAAGGCTTCTCCGCCTTCAGAGAAGGAGATTTTTCTTACTGCGCTCTTTTCTACTGTCCTGGATTAACAACTTCCTTGGTTGTAACCAGGTTAAATCCCTGAATCTTTTCTGTTCCTATTTCTTTTTCTGTTTCATTAATTTAGTTGCTGTTATTTTTATTGCTGATTTAAATTCTGAGTTGAAATCCGAGGAGGGTATAGCTTGTTTTTGTTTTCAGCAATTCACCCCCTCTTGCCGGTCTCCGCTGCTCCGACACTAAGCACTACTACTTAGGTTGTACTCAAACAACTTTTGTAGCTTGCTCACCAATGAAATCATTTGATAGGATTAGATTGACTTGCTAGAGATTATGATGTACTATTTAACCACATGAGTTTAGATGCAGTTTTTGCTTGAGGACAAGTAAAAGGTTAAGTTTGGGGGTGTGATGTACGTAGATTATATATACTTTTATGCATACTTTAATGCACATCTACTTATATTTCATTAGCATAATCTATGTTTTTTTCACCCTATTTCATTATAATATCATACTTCCATTATATTCTGTTCGGAGATCTGCTCTTTATATATTTTGATTGACAGGATGCATATTGGAGCGAAAATAGAGTAAAAATGCACACGGGAGCAATTCCAGAAGAAATCAAGTCTTGGGTTGCATAGGCCACACAACCATGTGGCCATCCTGAAGGAAATCATGCCATGGTTGTGTGACCCACACGACCGTGCCAACCTCCCTGTGTCCAGGCAGCACACGGTCGTACCAAATGGCATGGCCGTGCCAACAATCCAGAGGCTAAGAAGGCCACGACTGTGTGAACCCACACAGCCATGTGACTTTGGCAAAGAAGAAGAAAGTCACGACCATGTGACTCAACCCGAGAGGAAGTCAAGTAAGGCCGTGTGAATCCACATAGCCATGTGACCAGAGCCAAGGCCAAGAAGAAGTTGGTCGTGTGGATCCACATGGTTGTGTCACGGGTCTTGTGGTGCCCATGCCTTGCTCTATAAAAGGGGGGGTTCTCCCCTTTTCACTTATCTTTGCCTTGGGGTTCTTCCCCATTGCTTGGGGAAGGGTTCTCCCCTTTGGGGAGGCCCTAGATCTCCTTCATCTTCGCCGATCCATCCTCCTCCAGAGCAAGGGAGCACTTCCAAGGATGCTACGCTTCAAAGATAAACATTCTTTTCTCTCTGTCTTCATGTATTGAGTTGTAAAGTGCTTTACTTATCATCTTTGGTTGTAATTCCCTTATAATGGAGTAGATCTCTAGATCTAGGATGTAGGAAGTAGTTGTGATATGTTGTGATGTATGAACTATGTATTTGGACATTTTCCTACGTAGTGAAGTGTTTATATCATCATCTATATGTGTTGTGCCTTGTATGTGTTTTATGAAATGTGTGTGAGGTCAATCCATGTAGATGCAGGGTTTAGATCACCGAGTAGAGGAAGAGCCTTTCTCTACGGCATTTCCTTGAAACGGGGATCAATTCTTGTTAGGAAGATTAATTAGAGTTTAGAGGATTCTACTAAATTAATGTTAGGAAATAATCTGTGTAATCTAGGAACGTGGATCTTGGGCCCTTGTGTGAGAAGGATGTTCCCTATAATCGGAATTCCTAAATTACCTCTTCTACTTAATTGCATTAATCTACCATTAGGAAGTGATCTGTGTAATCTACGAACATGGACCGTGGGCCCTTGTGACAGAAGTGTTGGTGCGGGAAGCATCCGACGATTGAACCGTTGTTTTGATAATGGCAAAGAAATTCAAAGTTAAGGTTATGTTGTTATCTAACAAGATTCATGGAGCTTGCAGGAAAGTCCTAAGTGGTACTTAGGCAAAAGTCCTAGCTGCGGTTAGGCAGGTAGAAAACCCTAGGGGGTGGTAACCTTAGGTCATAGGGGGCAGTAACCCTATGCGGAAAGTCTTTGCGGGTCGAGGGCTTCAGGCAAAACTCATAGGGGGTGGTAACCCTAGGTGGAAGGTCCTGGTGTCGCGAACCAGGTGGAAGACTGAACAAGCCGGGAAGTGGGAGTCCAACAGAAAATCCGGAAGCATCGAGTGCCGAGCAAAAGTCCAGTCGATCTGGAGGATCGAGCTGGCATCAGATAACTCTCCTGAGAGGAGTAGGTGAGGACGCGTTCCCCGCAGAGGGAACAGTAGGCGTCGGGTCGACCTAGGGTCTTCCGGTCGGAAATCCAAAGTTAGACCCGGATAGTCTGGAGATTGTCAAAGTTATTTCTATATATTATCGTTTGTGTTCTAACTCTGTTTTATAGGAAACTAATATTTTTATGCAGGGTTAGGTCGGACCGGGATCGGTCGACCAAACATTGGGATCGGTCGACCGAACCCCCAAGCCAGCATATCAAACTTCCAGAGATTGGACCTGGCTCGACCAGAGGATCGGTCGACCGAACCTTGGGATCGGTCGACCGAACCAAGGATCAGCATCGACTGGATCAGGCCAGGTTGATCGGGTCAGAGGAGCTGATCGGTCGACCAAATGAGGGGATCGGTCAACTGAACCAAGGATGAGACTTGACCAGATCGAAGCAGAGCGAGCGTATCGGATGGGAGTAGACCGTTTGATCGGTCGACCAAACACAGGGATCGGTCGACCAATCCGCCTCGGGTCAAGCCTGATCCCAAAACTTGGGGATTAGGATCAGCTTCACAGAAGTTATAAAAAGGAGCCTCGGAAGCAGCCGAAAAGATTACTCGAACAGAAGAACTTGTGATCTGGTGTGCTGCTCGAAACCTTCGACTACACTTGCTGCTCCAACAATCGGCAATCACTTTCATCTTTTGTAGTTTGTCGGTATAACTTTTCTTTCAAGCTTATATATGTACTCACCTATTTGTAAAGATTTACGAACTTATAGTTGTCCCACCGAAAGCGATCAACGATCACGGGTCTTGGAGTATGAGTCGTCACAGGCTCCGAACCAAGTAAATCTTGGAGTCTTTGGTGTGTCTGTCTTTTATTTATTTCCGCTGCGTTACTCGTAAGATTTCCAAAATGAAAAGTGAAAGTCACGAGCGCTATTCACCCCCCCCCCTCTAGCGCTTCTCTATCCAACAATTGGTATCAGAGCGGGGTCGCTTCGATTTGGTGCAACCACCAGTCAAGCAAATATTTCGTGGTGTTTTCAAATTTTTCGGAGTTGATCGAAATTAGTATAATTACTATATTCCGATCTAGTTTTTCGTTCGAATTGATTTTTGCTCGAAGTCGGTGTAACACCACTCGAGCTCGCTTTTCCTTTTTAATTCCATTCCGCACTGCTAATCCAGGATCAAGTCCTGGGATATTCTGTTTTCGTATTCTCTGTGTGCAAGGTTTAAAATGGCACTTCAAGAAGGTTATAGCACCGCTCGACCACCGCTCTTCACCGGAGACGACTTCGGGTATTGGAAGGGTCGGATGGAGGCATATCTCCAGACTCATTTTGAAGTTTGGATGATTGTCAAAACCGAACTCCAACTACGAACTGACAGCGCCGACAAACAACTACCATATGAGGACTGGGACGCAACACTGATAAAGAAAGTAGAAGCAAACGCAAAGGCTACCTGCATACTCCAGTGTGGTCTGACAAAGGAGGAACTTAACAGAGTAGGACCATTTTCAAGTGCAAAGGAGCTATGGGAAAAGCTAATCGAGCTACATGAGGGTACATCAGAAACCAAGGTAAGTAAGCGAGATCTGCTTTTCAATAAATTATATAACATTAAAATGCAGGAAAATGAGACGGCTAGTCAACTCCACGCCCGGATTCAAGATCTACTCAACAGGATTCACGCGATCGGACAAAAAGTGGAGAACCGCGATATATTGAGGTATGCTTTAAACGCTTTCCCAAGAAATGCCTTGTGGGCATCCATGGTAGATGCCTACAAGGTTTCTAAAGATTTATCTTCCATTAAATTAGATGAACTTTTCTCTGAATTTGAATTGCATGAGCAGACTAATGCACGCCCGGTCGAGAAGGGTATAACTCTCTTTGCAAGTACTAGTAGAACGCGTGAACCGAGATCGAGGCGCAGAACCGAACAAGAGTCAGAAGAAGAACCTGACTCTGACGATGAAGACGATGAACTTACGACTGAGCTCGTCAAGCTAGTAAGAAAACTCTACAAGAAAAAGAAAGGCTTCACCAAGAAGGATCTCAAGAAGGTAATTCAATCCAAGGAGGCTCAACCAAAGTCAAAAGTAAAATTCGAAGTGACATGCTACGGCTGCAATCAGAAGGGGCACATCAAAGCCAACTACCCAAATCAAAAGGACGCAAAGAAGCAGCAATGGAAAAAGAAGGCTCTGAAAGAAGATCAAATAAAAAGGTAGTCCAAGCATGGGTACCTAAGTCCAACTTGGTCAATCAAGTTGAACTTGGTCAATATTGGGTCCCCAAGTATCAAGTCAATTACCTTGATAGACCTTATTGAGGCTATGATCTAGGGGAGCAAAAAGAAAAATTATCTTAACAAACAAATAAATTAAATAAATAATTAAATTATTTTAAAATTATCTTAATAAACAAATAATTAAATTAAATTATTTTAATAAATAATTAGTTAAATTAAAATTATTTTAATAAAAAGTATCTTAAAGGAACATAATTAAAGTAAAATCAATAATGGAGGCTCCAGAATAGCTGGCACCTCCAAAAGGAATTTACCCGACAGGGTAACCGAACGCACCTACACGGCAGGGTAATTAGGACTAGAATAAAAAGAGCTAAGTTTAACTTAACCCACGGTACTGGTGAAGTATTGGATGATACGTTAGGGAAACTTAGTCTATGCATGTCTAGGAAGATATGGCTTCGACCTGGTGCATTTGGCTAAGTGGAACTGACCGAAGCTAACCTTTATGGATCCTAACCAGTAGACCAAGGTTTTGTACTAAGTTCAGTGGATAGGACTATTTGGAAAACTTTGAAGGCTTGGTTACTTTAATGATGTCCAAGTGACTCACCATAGCCCAGAGGTTTATCCAAAGAATGCTTGTTTGTTGAGCCCAAAGCTAAACCTGAATCTAACATAAAATTAAATCAAACCCTATAATTGAACCTAATTCATCTCACAAAATAGAAAGATCCCCTGATTGAAAAATCTAGATCAGGTGAGATGACTAAAGACAAAAATCAAATTAAAATCAAATTAAGCAAATTAAATTAAAAATAAATTAAGCAAATTAAAATTAAATTAATCAAATCCAAATTAAATTAAAATTAATTAAATTAAAATCAAATTAATCAAATTAAATTAAAATCAAATTAAATTAAATTAAAATTTAATTAATTAAATTAAAATCAAATTAAACTAAAATTAAATTAATTGAATAAAACTTATTTAAAATTCTTTTAAAAACTTATTTAAAAATATTTTAAAAACTTATTTAAAAATACTTTTAAAAACTTATTTAAAAATTCTTTTAAAAACTTATTTAAAAATTCTTTTAAAATGCTTATTTAAAAAATTCTTTTAAAAAAAACTTATTTAAAATTCTTTTTAAAAAAACTTACTTAAAATTCTTTTAAAAACTTATTTAAAAATATTTTAAAAACTTATTTAAAAATACTTTTAAAAACTTATTTAAAAATTCTTTTAAAAACTTATTTAAAAATTCTTTTAAAATGCTTATTTAAAAAATTCTTTTAAAAAAAACTTATTTAAAATTCTTTTAAAAAAAACTTACTTAAAATTCTTTTAAAAACTTATTTAAAAATATTTTAAAATCTTATTTAAAATTATTTTTTAAAAAAAAAACTTATTTAAAATTCTTTTAAAAACTTATTAAAAAAATATTTTAAAAACTTACTTAAAAATTCTTTTAAAAACTTATTTAAAAATTATTTTTATAACTTATTTAAAAAATTCTTTAAAAAAAACTTATTTAAAATTCTTTTAAAAACTTACTTAACAATCTTTTAAAAACTTATTTAAAAATTCTTTTAAAAACTTACTTAAAAAATCCTTTAAAAACTTACTTAAAAAATCTTTTAAAAACTTATTTAAAATCTTTTAAAAACTTATTTTAAAATCATTTTAATTTTACCTTAACCAATTTAATTAACTTAACCAACACCTACTTAAATCCAATTAGATTAAACCTATCATCTCACTTTAGTGGAGCTAACTTCAATCAAATTATCTTTTCATCAAAATGATTCCAATTCAGATATTTTATGTGTAGGAATTGGATCAATGGATGTTGGATAGTGGATGCTCCAGACACATGACTGGAGACAGATTGAAGTACACAAAGCTCAAGTTAAAGAATCTAGGCTCAGTTGCATTTGGCAACGACGGTAAACTTAAGGTAATCAGAAGAGGTAACATTGAACTCAACTTAGACTTTATTATTTGAAAAGTCTTATTAGTTGAAAACTTTAACTTTAATTTACTCAGCATTAGCCAATTATGTGATAGTGGGTACTTAGTTAACTTTACCAAATCTGGGTGTACAATTAAAAATGCTTATAACCCTGAAATTATACTTAAGGGCATTAGAAGAAATAATGTATACACAATTAACCTACCAACATTCTCAACAAAGTGTCTCCTGACACAACAAGAGGAAACTGAGCTGTGACACAGGAGACTGTGTCACACTCACACCAGACTTATTTCAAAAATAAGTCAAAATGGTATAGTTAAAGGTCTGCCCAAATTAAAATTTGTTGAAAATTCAATTTGCAATGCTTGTCAACAGGGTAAACAAACCAAATCAACCCATAAATTAACCAACTTAAATAGAACAACTTCAATACTTGAGCTCCTTCATCTAGACTTGTTTGATTTGCATGGAGCCAAGTCACTAAGCAAAAACCAATATTGCTCAGTAATAATCGATGACTACTCAAGATATACTTGGGTAAAAATTTTAAAAACTAAAGATGAAACCTTTGAAACATTTAAAATATTTTTCAAATTAATAGAAAATGAAAAAGACACTCAAATAAAA
The DNA here is from genome assembly GCF_018446385.1 of Zingiber officinale. Lineage (NCBI taxonomy): Eukaryota > Viridiplantae > Streptophyta > Magnoliopsida > Zingiberales > Zingiberaceae > Zingiber > Zingiber officinale. The sequence goes on from NC_055993.1 coordinate 49,234,629, forward strand.
AGAATCAGAAGCGACCATGGAGGAGAATTTGAGAATCACAACTTTACTGAATTTTGTGAAATAAATGGGTACAAACATGAATACTCCTGCCCTAGGACCCCTCAACAAAATGGTCTAGTAGAACGTAAAAAACAGAATCCTACAAGAAGCTGCTAGGACCATGTTAAACGAATATGAACTATCTAATCAATTCTGGGCTAAAGCAGTTAATACAGCCTATTACATTCAAAATAGGATTTTAATTAATAAATTTCAAAATAAAACACCCTATGAAATTTATTATAATAAAATTCTCAACTTAAACTATTTAAAGGTATTTGGGTGTAAAGTCTTCATTTTGAACACTAAAGACTACTTAGGGAAATTTACATCAAAAACAACCCTAGGAATATTTTTAGGGTATTCAACAACCAGTAGGGCATATAGAGTGTATAACAAAAATACCCTAAAAGTAGAAGAAACAACAAATATAATATTTGATGAAGAAAATAAATTACCCAACACAATAAATGAAAATGAAAATAAAGAAAATGCTAACTCAATAAACAGAGAAGATGAAGAAATTCAACCTGAACCTATTGAATCTGAAGAACAAATCACTAACTCAAATGATACAAGACCAACAAGAACAAGCACAAATCACCCATCTAACCAAATTTTGGGTGATCAAACTTTAGGAGTCAAAACTAGGTCATCTTATAGGAACCAGAGCCAAATAGCCCTAATTTCAAAAATTGAACCCAAAACTATAGAAGAAGCCCTACCAGACCAGATTGGAGCCTAGCAATGCAAGAAGAATTGACCCAATTTGAAAGAAATCAGGTCTAGAAATTAGTACCTAAACCCGTTAACAAGACCATAATTGACACTAAATGGGTTTTTAGAAACAAATTAAATGATCAAGGTGAAATAGTTAGAAACAAAGCTAGGTTAGTAGGTAAAGGGTTTAATCAAGTAGAAGGGTTAGACTATGATGAAACCTATGGCCCTGTAGCAAGACTTGAATCCATTAGGATGTTGCTAGCCTATGCAGCACACAAAGGATTCAAGCTATTTCAAATGGACGTAAAATCCGCATTTTTAAATGGATTTATTAAAGAAGAGGTATATGTAGGTCAACCCCCAGGATTTGAGGACTTAGAACAACCAAATTATGTCTTTAGACTAAAAAAGGCCCTATACGGACTAAAACAAGCACCTAGGGCTTGGTATGAACGTCTGTCCAATTATCTAATATCAAAAAGATTCAACCAAAGTCAAATAGATCCAACCCTTTTCGTAAAAACCTTAGAAAATGACATTTTTATAGCCCAAATTTATGTCGATGATATTATTTTTGGATAAGCAAACTCTAAATTTCTAAAAGAATTCACCAAACTAATGGAAAATGAATTTGAAATGAGTTTGGTAGGTGAACTTAATTTCTTCTTAGGTTTACAAATTAAGAAAACCAAAGATGGAATTAATATTTATCAAACTAAATATGCTAAGGAATTAATTAAAAATTTTGGAATGGAGAACTCAAAAATTATTAATACATCAATGGCTACTAATGTTAAAATTAACTCATACTTAGAAGGTAAACCAGTAGACTTGAAATACTATCGAAGTATGATAGGAAGTCTACTGTAACTAACTGCGAGCTGACCAGACATTATTTTCGCAGTAGGTATGTGTGCACGATACCAATCTTATGCAAAAGAGTCTCACTTAACCCTTGTCAAAAGAATCCTTAGGTATATTAAGGGAACCCTAAATGTAGGACTATGGTACCCTAGATCTAGCACCCTTGACCTAACCGGCTACTCTGACTCAGACTATACCGGGTGCAAGTTAGATAGAAAAAATACAAGTGGTAGCTGTCAATTTCTAGGACAATGCCTAGTAAGTTGGTTAAGTAGAAAGCAACACTATGTTGCTTTATCTACCACTGAAGCTGAATATATAGCCTTAGGTGAATGCGCATCTCAGTTGCTATGGATGATGCATACCCTTAAAGACTATCAACTGAATATCAGAAAACAAAAATCTCAATTGATAATATAAGTTCAATAAATTTAACAAAAAACTCAATTCATCACTCAAGGACTAAACATATAGAAGTGAAGCACCATTTTGTAAGGGATCACGTAGCTAAGGGTGATATTGTACTCAACTATGTTGAGTCAAAATCAAACCAAGCTGACATCTTCACAAAGCCCTTACTTGAACTCGAGTTCAGCTCACTTAGAAGGCAAATAGGGATGTGCTTAGTAGAATAGGACTTATCTTTTCTTGAAAACTTTGTCTTTAAATCAGTTTGGCTTTAACATCTTAGGAAAAAATGATTTTCAAAGTTCCAAATTTTGTTAGTTTTTCAAAATCTGGTTTAGCATAGGATTTTCCCCCCTAGAAATCTTGTACCCCTAGTTTCAGCCAGAGCATCTCACAAGCACACTAGGACTACCTTGCTTGTGTTTGAAAATACTTAGAACAGTGTGAGGTGCATAGAGTACTGCTTGGACTTAAGAATGCTTATGTCAGTGCATCGACATAAGTCTGGGTGTTAAATACCAAAAATATATCAATCCTATCTTAACTCAGTGCTTAAAAGTAATCCTATCTTAACTTAACTTGACTAACCAACTGAAAATTGTTGCCCTCTAGGAAAACAGCGAATAGCTAGATGGTTAGACATGTGGCTAAGAACTTAAGTGCTTGATTTTAAATTTTCTTATGCTTAGACATTAGGGCTCTGATACCTTACTAAAAGAAATTAATTTACAAACTCTTTAACTCAGCTCATGCTTGGACATTAAGGTTTTAAACTTATCCTCCTTTGCCCTTAAGTATCTTTGAACACTTTATTCGGTTAAATATTTTCTCTCTTTCCAAATTATTGTTCAAAAACCTTTTTCAAAATTAAGAAAATATTTACCAAAAAAAAACTTTCAAATTTATTTTGAAAATTTAGCTAAGTAATTTTTCTAACAGATTTTCAAAATTTAGCTAAGTAATTTTTCTAACAGATTTTCAAAATTTAGCTAAGTATTTTTTCTAACAGATTTTTAAAATTTAGCTAAGTATTTTTTTCTAACAGATTTTCTAAATTTAGCTAAGACTTTCAAAGTATTTCAACTTACCAGAAGTATGCTTCAATATGTCTTTCAAATTTTACAACATATTTTTCAAAGAGCTCAACTCAGTTTCAAAAATCAATGTATTATTAGCTTTTTAAACTCAGTTGAAGAAATAAGCTAAGTGTTATCAAAGTATCGTTATCCCTCTTTAAAGCCTAATATTTATTTAATTCTCTATTTTTTAACTATAAAATCTGTTTGAAAAGTTGGGATTATTCAAACTTGCTCATTTTTTATAAATGGCAAAGGGGAGAATAGGAAAATTCAACTCTATAAAAAGAGCCTTTATTAAGGGGGAGCCTTACAAAGTTTAAGGGGGAGCCTTAGCCTTACAAAGTTTAAGTTAGTTTTAGCTTAACTATGCTTGCATTCCTTTTAACTTACTTAAACTTTGAAAAATATTTATCTATTTTACTTAACTCTGAATTTCAGTTGCCATAATCAAAAAGGGGAAGATTGTTGGTGCGGGAAGCATCCGACGATCGAACCGTTGTTTTGATAATGGAAAAGAAATTCAAAGTTAAGGTTATGTTGTTATCTAACAAGGTTCATGGAGCTTGCAGGAAAGTCCTAAGTGGTACTTAGGCAAAAGTCCTAGCTGTGGTTAGGCAGGTGGAAAACCCTAGGGGGTGGTAACCCTAGGTCATAGGGGGTAATAACCCTATGCAGAAAGTCTTGGTGGGTCGAGGGTTTCAGGCAAAACTCCTAGGGGGTGGTAACCTTAGGTGGAAGGTCCTGGTGTCGCGAACCAAGTGGAAGACTGGACAAGCCAAGAAGCGGGAGTCCAGCAGAAAGTCCAGAAGCATCGAGTGTCGAGTAAAAGTCCAGTCGGTCTGGAGGATCGAGCTGGCATCAGGTAACTCTCCTGAGAGGAGTAGGTGAGGGCACGTTCCCCGTAGAGGGAACAGTAGGCGTCGGGTCGACCTAGGGTCTTACGGTCGGAAATCCGAAGTTAGACCTGGGCAGTCTGTCAAACTTATTTCTATATATTATCATTTGTGTTCTAACTCTGTTTTGCAGGAAACTAATATTTTTATGCAGGGTTAGGTCTGATCGGGATCGGTCAACCGAACATTGGGATCGGTCGACCGAACCCCCAAGCCAGCAGATCAAACTTCCAGAGATTGGACCAGGCTCAACCAGAGGATCGGTCGACCGAACCTTGGGATCGGTCGACCGAACCAAGGATCAGCGTCAACTGGATCAGGCCAGGTTGATCGGGTCAGAGGAGTTGATCGGTCGACTGAACGAGGGGATCGGTCGACTGAACCGAGGATGAGACTTGACCAGATCGAAGCGGAGCGAGCAGATCGGATGGGAGAAGATCGTCTGATCGGTCGACCGAACGCAGGGATCGGTCGACCAATCTGCCTTGGGTCAAGCCTGATCCCGAAACTTGGGGATCTGGATCAGCTTCACAGAAGCTATAAAAAGGAGCCTCGGAAGCAGCCAAAAAGATAACTCGAACAGAAGAACTTGTGATCTGGTGTGCTGCTCTGAAACCTTCGGCAACACTCTGCTGCTCCGACAATCGCAATCACTTTCATCCTTTGTAGTTTGTCGGTATAACTTTTCTTTCAAGCTTATATTTGTACTCACCTGTTTGTAAAGATTTACGAACTTATAGTTGTTGCCCACCGAAAGCAATCAACGATTGCAGGCCTTGGAGTAGGAGTCGTCACAGGCTCCGAACCAAGTAAATCTTGGAGTCTTTGGTGTGTCTGTCTTTTATTTATTTCCGCTGCGTTACTCGTAAGATTTCCGAAATGAAAAGTGAAAGCTACGAGCGCTATTCACCCCCCCTTCTAGCGCTTCTCGATCCAACAAGAAGGATGCTCCCTATAATCGGACTTCCTAAATTACCTCTTCTACTTAATGGCAGTAGAACTTGGGTAAACTCTTCGGTGTAATCTTCGCAGGATTGTATCGGACTTTAGTTAGAACTCCTACATGAGTGTAAGCATGGTGTTAGGTAAATGATTAATGCATAGGGACATTAACTAGTATCGGAATGAAACCCAAGTCCTAGTATTTATCATCCTCTTCATTCACTTACATTTTTGCTCTCTCTATTTTCTCTTCTCTTTCTCTTAAACATTTGTTAACAACTTTAGATTTTCTAGATAATTCGCCGTGCGAAGTTAACTAGTGCTTAATCAATAGTCCCTGTGGGTTTGATATCTTTTGTATTACTGATGACGTAATTGTGCACTTGCGGTGACGTAACAGGAAGTAATTTGTGTAATCTACTAATTGTATGACCGAGGGGCTATGTAACAGAGGGTATCCTTTTAACCCACTTTCTAGGTTACCTCTTATACTTAATTGTATTAATCTACCATTAGGAAGTAAATCGGTTAACTCTAGATATTATATTATTGGGGTGCCTTAGGGTTTCCGTTTAACCGGACTTTCTAGAGTTGTTTCTTTATTTAATAGAATTAGGACTCAGGTAAACTCTCTGGTGCAACTTGCATGGGGTTGTGTCAGACTTTAGAAGCCTTATAAAATAGATGCATGGAGTTAGGTAGATGAATATTGCATAGGGACATTAACTAACATCGTAGTTAAATCAAAATCCTAGCATCTCTTACCTCCAAATCCAATTTCACCTTCACATTTACGCTCCCTCTCTCGACTCTCTTTTCCCTCTCTCTCTCTCTCTCTCTCTCTCTCTTTCTAGTATTTGTGAACCAATTCTCGACTATCTAGATAATTCATTGTGCGAAGTTAAATCATTATGCGAAGTTAATTAGTGCATAATCAACAATCCTTGTGGGTTCGATATTTTTATTACTTGACGATAACTGTGCACTTGCATATTGTACAATAAGTTGTTTGGCACTATTACCGAGGACTATTTCTAATTAACATTCGTCATAGGACTAACATGTTTGGTAATTTAGAATTGATGAGATATTAAGTTAAAATCAATAAACCTTAGTTAATTAATTCAAATTTGAATTAAGACCTTAAACCTAATTAATCCAAAATTAAATTAAAATATAAAATTAATTTATTAATTTAATAAAACTAAACTTAATTAAATTTAAATTCATCTTAATTTTGGTTAACTTAAACATATTTACTTCATTTTAATTTTATTTAATTAAACAATTGCAATTTAAACTTAAACTTAAGTTCCAACTTGATCTAATAAGGTTAGAACTTAAACTTAGTTATCAATTTAAACTTAATTTATAATTGACATCTAAATAATTAATTCTAATTTTAATTAAACGTTATTTCTAATTTTAATTAAACCATAATTCTAATTCTAATTTTAATTATACCATAATTCCAATTTTAATTTAACTTAATTCTAATTCTAATTTTACCATTATTCTAATTTTAACTTTAACTTAATTAAACTTAATTTATAATTTTCACTTAAGTTAATTTTAACTTAAATTTAATAAATAATTAAACTTAATTATAATTCTAACTTGAATAATTAAACCTTAACAAACTTAGATAATCCAAATCAAATAAATAATACTAATTTAAAGTCAAATTAATAATTCAAATTTAATTAAATAATCAAAGTCTGAATAAAAGTTTTTGAATATACTCAAAATAAATCAAATTAATCTAATTCAACCAATTCATCTAATTCAAAATTAATTAAAATAATTCTTAAGGTAAATCTATTTTGAAAAATTCAAATACTAAAAGTGTCAAACCAAAATATTAAAATTTTTGGAAAATAAGATTTATAAAGACTAATTCAAGTTTTAACGTTAAAAATTGTTAAATCAAAATACGATGAATGTTTGGACTATAAGGACTCACTTAACCCTATGTAGTATTTTGTTTAATTTCTCTCCTCTAGAGCAAGTATTAATAATTTTAATATATCTTTACATATTATAGTTTCATGCTCTCTTTATTTTTTTTTTCAAAATTTTTCTTTCAAAGATATTCTTTGAAAAGATTTCTAAAAATTTCTTCTATTACTTGTAAATTCTTGTTTAAAAAAAAAATCTAAATTTTTTCAATTGGGTTACATTGATTGAAAATAATCTCTAACTTCAAAACACTTTTTAAAATCTTCTTACTTGAAAATCATGTTTCAAAAATTTGCTTACTTCAAAATTGATGTTATTCAAAAATTTTAAAATCCATTTGATAAACTCATTTTTAAAAATCTACTACTTAAAATATTTCAAAAATTCTCTTTGACTTGAAAATAATTTTAATATAAATCTCTTAACTTGAATTCTGGTTTAAAAACATCTTCTTGAAAAATCACGTTTCGAAATATTTTGAAAATTACTTTTAAAAGATATTTTCAAATTCCAACATATGTTTGAAAAGGTAACTTTTCGAATTATTGTCTAATTTTCAAATAATCTTGACTTATCCATGAATACTTTGTGATATTTAAGTCTCTCGATTAGTTTTTGATATGTCAAATGGAAAGACAATAGGTTAATTTTTTTTAAAAAAAAAATATTAAGTACCTTCAGAAACTTCTGAAATGTTAATTTCAGAAAGAGAATTAGGTAACTTTACTCAATTCCATAACCAATATAAGGATGGATATATACAACCCCAAGGAAAGCACCAAAGTTAATACCCTTAATGACCATGGTGTTCCTAGTTATAGGCCCCCTTCTCTAATGGGGTTCCCCTCAAAAAAAAAAAAAAAGAAAGAAAAACTTTGTGATCAAATAGGGTATTAACATTGGTGCCTTACTTAAGGTTGTATAGTGCTTTTCCATCCTTTTATGATTTTTTTTTTCTCCAAAGGGCAACAATGCATTTGTTTAGCATACATGGGATATGTAAACAAGAAACAAAAGATTTTTATGATATTATAATTGTTCAAGTTTTTCGAATATATTTTGGTAAAAAGTAATAAGTTGAGCTCGGGCGTTCTACACAGCTCTCATCTCACATGACTCGTCTGACAACCATCTATAAATAGATAAATCATCACAGAAAGGTAGAGCTTTTGGAATATATTAGAACAATACGTTGTGGGATTGAATTTTGTTATTTATGGTTAGAACAATTAGTCTGAGGTATTTTATATAAGAGATTTATAAATATTTTGTATAAATATTATGATTGTGATGCTAGTGGTAAATATTTTTCTGATTTGTTATATATACTGTAAATGGAAGTACAATTGGCAAGGTTGGATTGAGCGTACATGTTAAATAAATCGAGACGGCTATAATAAGTTTATATTAGACCGATGTAATAAGAGTGGATCAATGTTTTAAAAGTGATCTCTAATTTTAAGATGAAATAATAAATTTTCATCATTAATTTAGAGATTGATATATTATAAATAATGGTCTTTTCATTGTGACAAAAAGGTGAATACGCTCGTCTCCAGTGCCCCCGCCAGCTCATCCCAGGGCCAACACGAAGGAGGTAAATCACGGACGGCTACTAGTCTTTAGAATAGTGACTAGCACATAAGGGAGGTATTTATCTCGACTTTGCTAAGATTCGAATCCCAAAGCTCATTATGGCAACACCTCATGCGCTAGCCACTAGACCCATATAATAATTGAAATATGAGATATTACTATATGAACTCTTGGAGTTGAAATTTAACATGTCCGAGCATATCTTTCCCATAATTTAGCCGCCTATACTAATAGCTAATAGTCATCCATGATATCTCCTTTGTATTAATTTAGAGATGAGTTAACGGGAATATTGAAAGCAAACGCATCCCCTTTTATCACATGATTTATTAAAAATAATATCTAACTTGGAGACTTATTTAAAGATCGATGTATCAAAAATAATATGCGATCACTAATAGCTGGTCAAACTGAGTTTAATTCGATTGTTAATTTAGATACCAATCTATTATATGCTATCACTAATATTTAACAGTCAGATCGCTAATATTTAACAGTCAAAAAAATAATTAGACTATTTCAGTCACTAAATATTACATATCATGTAGTGTGTTAGGACAAATGTCCTCATATTTGATGATATTATGAAGCCTGATGTATTTCTTAAATGATTAATTGACATTAACTATTATTTTGAGTAATATGATTTTACCTTCAGTATGATTTACCAAATTGGCAATCACTGAGATTGCTAAAATTTATTAGCGATGTGTCCAAAATGAACCTATTATGATGGACAAGAACCAGCTAAAATTTTATCGACATGAAATGGAAAAAAAAAAATTGATGAACAAATGTTCCACCAAACTTTAATAGATTGTCCAAATCATTAACAAAGAAATGCATTTAGCATTTGTTATATTTCAATCTTAGACATGCAAAATCTAGTGAATATCCGAGAAGTGTTTAAGAGAAGGTAGAGCCCACTTATTACATCAAAGTTTTTAACTTTCTTTGAGCAAGCCAAAAACATTTGATGCATCTACAGTTTAAGTTCAAACGGATCACAACATCTCTATGTCTACAGGGCAATAAACAACATAAGCGATAAATTCACTAACGAGCTTTAACCATTACTTCTGAACAGTCAATCAGCGAATAGTGAAACATTATCTTGATTGATTGTCATAACAAAGAGGGGTTGATCCTCCAATCATGTTTTTTGCGCCTGCCCCGATGATGAGCCTTCTGCTCTGCAAAATTGTTCTCACCAACGATGTCCATCTGATCAGTATCTGAAAGTAGATGCCATCAATGACCAAAGCCCTCAAATACATTAGGAATAACAAGATAAAACAGATTATCAGATCAGTGTTCTCTAGCGCTACCAATAAACATACAGGGCTTAATTGATAAGCTGGTAAAATAATTAGATGAATTTTTACGAGGCAAGAACACAGAGATTAGTTTTCTCCCAGAGAAACATACATGCAGGAGCAAAGACATATATCTGAACGCGTGCCAGAATGTAAACTAAGACTTACTTCCTCTTCTATGATAGTTGGCACCAGAAGATTTTCGGCTTCTGATTTTGTTTTTTAGGATGGCTCATAGGACTAGGTTATCATTTGTATGTATAACAACGGTAGTTGCCTTCACAACTGGGGCATACTGATATGCAAAGAGTGAACTAAGAGGTCACCCACAAGTTTTCAAATTAGAGCAAAATAGCAAAGAGTTCTCAAACATAGAGAAAGAAGTATGAATCTTAAATGTCGTTATAGAAGGAAGTTACAGTTGAACATAAAAATGAAGTGGCTACTGTTAACATGAGAGCATTATACAAAGATAAAAAAAATGAAGATATAATTATAACTGTAAAGTCAATTTAATAAAAGAGATATTAGTTCGTACAAATAATTTTGACCCTTAGGATTAAGTGATCAAATCAAAGGAAATTTAGGTGAGTAAAAGAAAACATTAACTATATGTTTATGGAAAATAGTTATATTTGGAGAATGGCTTATGCAGAAAAAGTTTTACTGCTGCAGATATGCAGAAGTGCCCCAAATTCTCCGCAAGAAGATGGCATGCTTTACAATGAAGGATACATTGAGGACTGTTCACCTTGGAAGGATGAACTTGGACCTGTGCAACAATCACGGATGCAGGCTCTAAGCAGAATCTCTCCATACTTGAGGAATGGCAAATTAGAAAAATCAGAATCGAGGAGCTGATAAAGTTACTACAAATGTTGTCCATGTTGCCAGCCTAACAGTCACAAATTAATAGTCAATATTGAAGGTAAGAAATAAATTCCATTTTAAAGAACAAATAAGAAACTTTATATTTTATTTTAATAGGATAAATTATTTTAGAATTAGTTAAGCAATTAGGGGATAGGACTGCTTATTTCTTTATGCAAGATTATTTATCCAGTGCTACATTAATTTGGTTTTGAAGCAGAATTCTCGATTTGGTGTTTGACACTTCATCCTATAATTCTTGTCCTTTTTATATTTTCAAACCCCCATCCATTGTTACCCTCCACAAGGCCTCACCACCACACCATCACATCCATGAAATTGCCATGGTCTCACCATCTAGACTATGGCATCCGAACCTACTCTCATTTCCCACCCCTTTTAGCAAAGATCACCCAAACAAACTTGGGCAAAAGTCAAAAGGGAGGCCTTCTTTTTTTGAAATCATCAAAATGACGACCCTATTTTGATTTTTTATAAAAAGGCACCCCGCCTCATGTGCAATTACCCAACTACCCTCCAATTGCAGCTTATTCCTATTATTATCTCTCTCCTATTTTTTTCCCATCTAAATCCGGACGTTGTAGCATTTACAAACCCATAGCTGCTACAACATGAAAAAAATTTTTAAGACAAATCGTTCAAAGCCTCCGAAAAGGATTTAAATGACCTTTTTTGAGAAACCTAGTCGTTATAGGTTCCACCCATAATCAGTTGTAGATCTCTGAACGAGCTTTGATTTGATAGATTGTGCGTCTGTTCAACCCGAGTCAAATCTCTCAAAGTTTAGAGTTTAGCATTCATGTTATTCCTAACTCACTGAAAAGAATACCTAAGTTAAAGATGCTTACAACTATCCTAGAGTTTGGATTTTAATAGGGAAGAATGTTACAGTGTAGAAATAAAAAGTCTTTGAAAAAAGTTTCATATACAAGGTTTAGATTTTTCAAGTTCTTAAAATGTCACACAAGCTTTAATTTTAAAGAAGTCAAGACAAAAGAAAAGTTTAAATTTTATTTTAGTATACAACAACAATCAAGTCTTATCCCACTAGGTGGGGTCGGCTTAAAAGGAATCCTAACTCCTTTAGAAATTAATTATTTGTTCACTAAGTAATTAGAGAATAGATGATCTGTCATCTAATTTTAAGAAATAGGTCAATGTTATCAAAAGGAATCCTAACTCCTTTTGTTATTGTATCTTGAATTTAATAATTCCCACTTTGTGAGTTTTCACTGTGTGACCTTTTATATCTCTATGTGAGATTATTTACCTCTCATGCTAAATCTCTGATTTTAAATGAACATGAACCTTTTGTGAGTCTACATCAGAAAACTTGGATTCTTCATAAGAAACTTAAGAGGTCAAAACTAAGATAAATGAAAACAACTAAGAGGTGTTTTTTAACCATCCAGATAGTCCTTTTTCATGATCTCATAAACAACCTAGCATTGTTCTCAAAGACAAGTCCACATGCCAATAAACATATACTATAAGTTACTCCTGAACAAACAGTTTTCATAAAGTTTAGAAATTTTAATCATAGTTGCACTGAATGGTAGAAACTAAAATTAAAAAACCAATTCAAGGTAAAGTAAAACATGGTAAAGTTATAGCCATATATTCAGGCTACACTGTTACAATCTTTATCCTGAATGTAGAGTCCATTGAGCTGAGCAAAATTTTAAAATATTCCAATTTTGCACGCATATGAGCAGCAATGTCTAACAAGTCTGAGGTAATCAAAAACAAGGATTGAGATTACATAGTATTTCAGTGGGCACACATGAAACCTGATTCATCGGTTGACCAAAAGCAGCATTTCTCCAGATGGGTGTTGTAGCTAATAGAAGCTCATGGTGCCAGGTCACAAGCGGGACCACATCAAAGTGTGCCAAGAATTGTGCAATTCCATGCTGCTAGAGAACAAAAGGGTGGTCGCCAAGTCATGAGGAGGGACCAACACTGGAAGTTGTGTTGCAGATTTGTGTCACGGAAGAGAAATTAGGAGAAAATGGGTGAAAGGTTGCAAAAATTGGGTGGTAATCCCCCAGGTCTGCATTGAATAAGGGCTCACAGTAGGGAGCGTGACTGCTAAACCTCCATCCATGCATTAAGTAGTCAATCTTACTTTTTCTTTCAAAAATATTTAATAGTCTCAATTTACTTTTTCTTTTTATTAGATCTTTGAAGATAGTGAATGTTGTTTAATTAATAACAGGTTTTCAAATAATTTCTGATAATTAAAAATTTATATATATATATTCATTTATTTATTTAATTGATTTATTGGTATGTTTGGGTTAGGGAAATAAGGTTTTAGTTTTTTTAGTAATACTTATAAGTTATCATTTGCTATATTTTGATTACAAAAGTAAGTATAAACTTATAAATGATACTATTAATTATGTTATAAAATTTACTAAATAACTTACATATGATATATTAATTAACAAATTTATTACGTGCATCCACCATGTAGATTAATTTTGATATAAAAAAATAGTCTGATGCACGAAGCTCCCGCCAATACGAGGTAATAATTATATTTAATATTAATTAACGTTATAAACTAACATCAACTAAAATTTTTAATATCAATATTTTATATCTTTATAAAAACGAGAGCAGCTCGGTGCACGAAGCTTCCATCAATGTAGGATCCTAAGGAAGGGTTTATTATACGCAGTCTTACCTGCATTGAAAGAGGTTGTTTCTGCAACTCAAACCCCTGTCCACCATATCACACAACAATAATTTTACTATTGCATCCAGACTCCCCTTCTATTTTATATCTTTATAAGCTACTATTATAAACCTTAATTTATAGTAAAATTGAAGTTACCTATGACATTAGTTGAGATATTTATAGGTTGATCTCACTCGGATCACTAATTTGGGTATTAATAAAGCCTCTAGCTTAAAAAATATTGGGAGAATACTATCACTAGAAAGGTATGCCATTAGTTTAAACTTTTGTCGTACCTTTTCACTTTGCTTTTTAAAAATTTCAATCCAATTTGACTATCATGTTGAAATAAACCAAACAAAAGGGAATCTAAGAGAAACTTCAAATAGATTCATTGCTCCAACCCAAAATACGATTAATCCGACATGGGCTACGTGAGCTCCAAGTAATTTACTAGACAAATTAATAAATCTAGCATTCCCGACCCACCAAGCGAAGCCTATGGTTTCTGCCTATGGTTTCTTGGTCACGACCAACTAAAGCTAAAGTTCCATTAAAGAGAATTTCCACATGCTAGAACCTCCTCAAGGAATATAAGGTTTTCATGAGGTTGATCCCGAGAAGTAAACTTTTATAAAAATGTAAATCCAATGTGGCACATGGCTACTTATTTGGCACAAATAGGCATGTGTCAAATTGTAATGAGTATCAACATAGTACAAGATTACACGGTTCGTTATCATTTGGGGAGTATAGAAGTACACTTGTCAGGCCGAGAGTTTTAACTAGCATGGAGTAGAATACCAATCATTTTTTACGCAATTATCATAATATTGGGCAGTTACTTCATCAAATGTGATAAACTAACAAAAAATGGGAACTCCAATAATGATATGGATGATCAGAATATGATAGAGATTAAAGAAGAAAGAGATTAGAGGGGAGCGAAATTAGTTTACTGCTAATTTTGGTGTGACATTAGCATGTAAAGTTATAGCCATAACCATCCTTAACTAAGGATAACATTAATTTTTATATAAGAGAAATGATATTTTTCCAGCCAAGAGTAACCAAAGCATCACATTTCCAAAGCCTTTTCTTTGTTAACTATTACAAAATGTGCAAAATAATAATCTTTTTTCCTTAATCTACTAATTGAAGGAAATAATTATTGTATGACTAGCCAATGCTTCATAAATGCCAAGTATCAATCATAAGCCACATTCATGAATTTCAAGACAAATCAAAGTATCAATTATCAAATCTATTGCACTTAAGCTTTGTGCCTATCACAAGAAAGCAACAACAACAACCAAGCCTTATCCCACTTGGTGAGATCGGCTATATGAATCTTTCTACGCCATTGGGTTCTATCCTCTACTAAATCATCGTCAATACTTAAATAATTTTTATTCTATTTAATTATTGTTAACCATATGTTTTTTGGTCACAAGTGAGCATTTAGAATTTTAGATAAAACAAACATGAGAAATACTATTGAAAAATCAAAATATAACTTATTACAAACACAATTGAACTTCAAATGCTAACATGCAATAGATATAGAAGTAGGGGAACCAAACATTTTCTCATGTTTCCAGAAAAATTCAATTGATTCATTAACAGATGTTTTAATTTGCTATAGCTCGCACAATTTCAGATTAACAATGCATTCTCACGAACTGAATGTTAAGCCCAGATGATGCCCAAGTGTTAAAACACAAATAAATGATGGAATGTAGAGTGAATCTGGAAAATTTAGCTCATTAAGAATGAACTTTAGATGATGATAAAGAGTAAAAAAAAAAAAAATGTCTGCATCAGTTATTGCTTCTGAAAGATAAAAATGATTCTTTCCTACTTTAATTACTAAATTATACTCGAGCAAGTATATGTTCAAGTAACTAAAAGGTAGAAATCTGTTATGGTGATTTATACCTCCAATTTCTTCACCCCAGAAGAGATGCCTGCAGTCGTCTTCATCCTCCTCAAGCTCATCATCGTATCCAAGCTCACCATCGCCCCTGTACCCAGGCTCGCTTCCGTAACCAGATTCATTGCATTGTGATTCTAGTAGCGTTGCATTTCCAACACCTTGGAATCCAATGGTCCCCGAACTCTCCCTTTCCGACCCTCCTCCCCCTCCGGAGGTGACCTCCCTCTTAGTCACCCGGGCTGCCTCGCTGACATCGGATCCCCAACTGCCGTCCCCGATCACAAACAGCTCCCCGCTAGAATCCGTGCCACCCGCAGCTAACGGGAAGTCGGAGCAAGTGGCGTATGCGGCGGAGACGCCGCCACGAGGGCGAGTCCCGCTGCGGTCGGAGCTCCGACCCGACACGGACAGGGAACCCCGGCGCCTGCGTTTACGCGGGAACCAACGGAAGCCCTCCTCCCGCCTGGTCGGCGGTGGGTCGTCGAGCAGAGTGAGGCGCGACAGATCGAGGGCGGCGGGGGGCCCCGATGCGGAAGCAGGGGTGGTGGATCGGTCGGAACGGCAGGGTTTCTTGGCGGGAAAGGGGTGCTTGGAAGGATCGGCAGCAGAAGCTAGGGTTTGGAGTTGGAAGGGCTGCCAAGCGTGGAGCTGGAACGTGCAGGAGTCGATGGCGTGCCGGGAGTTCGCGCCTCGGGGGGTCATCGCCGAAGCAAATCACGCACGCTTTCCAATTCCAGGCTAGAGAATAACCAGGGATTCGCCTCCGATCGAATCAACGAAATTGAATTAGGTTGCCCCGGGTGCACGGGTTTTCTAGACATTGAAAATATATATAGGCGGTTGACGAACGCTGAATTGTTGGACCGAACTGTCACTGTGGGCGCTTTTTATTTATCTTAAAAATTTTATGAAATCGATCGGTATAATTGGATACTTATGCTAATTAAAAGTAAATAAATAAATAAATAGAATCGGATTCCTTCCCAAATCAAATAGACTCCAGTCGTTAGTTCAATTCTAGAATTCCATTGATATGTAAGAATTTCCAAATCAACTCGAGCGTTCTTCCGGTGGTTGCCTAAAAGTTTAACTTCTAATTAATGCAGTAAAAGTAAATTATATCAAGATAAAAAATACTCCTTGCTTAAGGTTTGGCTAATATTTAACTTGGGTTGGTTTGGATTTGATATTTTGATGTAAGGGGAGGAGAACGATGACATTATTTTGACTTCGAGATTGCATTTGGAGTTTGTGGAGCTTGTTGACTTGTGGGATCGAGTTGTCAACTTTGATGATCACGAATATCATGAAGCTAAAAGGTTTTGGTGAACTTTGAGAGCATGAATTATGTAACGATCCGGTCTATTTGGCGACCCTCGGATCGTCGACCGTCGACCGTCGACCGTCGGTCGTGTCATTACTCACTAGAACTTTCCACCCCTGATCAGCGGATTTTTACCTCCTTCAGGATTCGAACTCTAGACCTCTAGGCTTGAGTACTAGAGTTTATAAATCCTGGTAGCCAAGTGAGCACCAGCGTCTTTTTATTGTAACGACCCAGCCCATTTAGCGACCCATTTGGTGACCCTCGGGTCATCGAACGTTGATCGTCGGCCGTGCCGTTACTCACTAGGACTTACCTCCCCAAGGATTCGAACTCTAGGCCTCCAGACTTAAGTACTAGAGTTTATGAATCCTGGTAGCGGCGCTCACTTGGCTACCAGGATTCATAAACTCTAGTACTTAAGTCTGGAGGTTTAGAGTTCGAATCTTGGAGGAGACAAAAATCCACTTGCCAGGGGTGGAAAGTCCTAGTGAGTAACGGCACGGCCGACGGTCGACGGTCGACAACCCGAGAGTCACCAAATGGGCCGAGTCGTTATAATTTAAATAGAGTTGTTGCACTAAGCTTGAGAAAGGAGCTCCGTAAACTCAGGAATCGGAGGCTTGGATCTCGAGGAGGAGTTTGGTCGACTAAGGGCATCTCTAATTTAGTGTTTTTAAAGATATTTGTAAAATAAAAAATTTTAATAACAAAATTTTAATCATTGTGTGTGTAAGATTTGAACTATGTATTTCAAAAATAGTAGTAAAATTTTAAAATTATTTTTTTAAAATTGATGTAATATATGTAATCATGTAATTATACGTTATTAGTAAATTACATAAAAATCATTTAGAACTCTAATGATATATGAGAGATGTTTCAATAAATGTTTAGAATGCTAATGTGATATGATATAATATATTGGGATAAAAAAAAAATTATAAAATTTTTATTATTGAAGATGCCTTATAAAGATGTCAGAGTTAAGAG
This sequence comes from Zingiber officinale, assembly GCF_018446385.1. NCBI lineage: Eukaryota > Viridiplantae > Streptophyta > Magnoliopsida > Zingiberales > Zingiberaceae > Zingiber > Zingiber officinale. The sequence goes on from NC_055993.1 coordinate 49,252,278, forward strand.
TAATTACTCAACTTGTGCTGTGATGATTGGCTAGGTGATAGGTGAGTGATGATTGTGCATGCTGGTGTAACCATCTTCTAGGTAGCTTGGTGCTATTTGATCGAGTGTTAAGTTGCTTGGTCAAACTTTATATTTGGTTTACTTATAATCTCCTATGAGTTGTACGCACGTCTATTACGAAGTTAGTGTTGTATCAATATGTGAGGCTAGAGGAGGTAACTTTTACCATTGATTAGTATGCAATAATAAACACACCAATTACAAAGTATAGTTTTTACGAGTTGACATAGTTGATGTATATTAGTACAGGAAGCATCATAATCAAATTTATATTTTAATATTATTAAATGTCCCAGTTAAGGATTGTTAAAATTTATATTTTAATTTTATTAAATGTTCAAGTTAAGGTTTATTGTGATATGATGAATTAATTAAATATGTAAGATATTTATTTAATCAGGGAAGTTCTAGTCGTGGCTAGGAAAGGAAGTCTTAGTAAATCGTAGAAGCCGGTAGGAAAGTCCAGGTGGATCAAGTACCTGACACTTGGCAATTGGACTTAATAAATCTAGAGGATCTGATATCAAGGGGAAGCCCTGGCGAGCCGATCCGATGTTGAGCCAAAGTCTAAACAGGTTTAGAGAACCTAATGTTTGGTAGGTAGATTGAGATAAACAATTGGAGTCGGACGACGAAGAGGTCATGTCCCTAGAAGGGATAAACCCTAGGTCGTTGATCCAACTAAAGAAATCAAGAGGTTTTTAAGTTGAGATCAAGATAGGTTTTATTGTCTTTTCTTACTCATGCAACATTATACTATTGTGCTAATTTTATATTGCAAGGATATTCTTTTATACTGTGGAACTAACTCTGTTTTGTAAAAGCCAAAGAGATCGGTCAACCAAATAAGAGGTGCAGTCGACCAAATCTAGCTGATGTGGTAGAGTTCAGATCACATAGAGCAAACATGGAAGTCAGGCGGATCGATCTACCGAACCTATAGATTAGTCGACTGGACTTGGGGATCAGTCGACCAAACCTAATTTGGTAATCACAGTGGCAAATTCGGTCTCAACAGAGTTGGAAAAACAAAGGATTAGTTGACCAATCAGATCTTTCAGTCGATCGAACAATAAATGCAATTAATGAGTGAAGATCAGATCTCAACAGAAAGAAAGGATGCATGATTAATCGACCGATAGGGAGATTGGTCGACCGAAAGGATCAATTGACTGAACCCTTTTTGGGTCAACCAAACGCATCTTATAAAATACCTCGTGATTCGAGCCAATGTACTACTTCCATGCAACCTTCTGATCTTCTTCCTCTCTGTTCATGCTGATCTACGCTTCAACTATGTGTGAAAGCTACGACATCGAAGAGCTCCGACGATCTTCATCTTAAATATTAATTATCAGAACATTTACTTTTAGCTTGCATAATTCCCTGTAAACCTCATTGTATGAATTATCTCTTTTTGAATATTTTAGAAAGAGAAATTTTAGTGAATTGCTCAATGGTGTAATTAAGGATCGCGGGTCTTGAAGTAGGAGCTGACACAAACTCTGAACTAAGTAACCAACTGTGTCTCTGTGTGTATTGTTTTTAATTCCACTGCTTTACTTTGATTTTGCCTTAATACGAAAAAGAAAAGATTTGTAATGAGTGATATTCATCCCCCCTTTATCGCTCTTCCGAACCAACAATATATACATGGATGATTGCTGATTTACTTGTCTATATCTAGTCGGGGTACTAATAATACTGGATCGTATGAGGTGAGCATTATCACCTTTACTCCAACTATTACAAAATATAAAAGTTATTAGAGATCAATGCTAATAAGAGAGATTTTTTTATATGATACAGACTCACTAAAAACAATGATAAACTCAGCTAGCCCTGGGAGTGACTAGCTCGGCTCCACAGAATTTTTCCACCAGTCATCAGGGTAAATTGGAAAGCACTCACGATGGACAGTCCAAAAGTCCAACATCTTTTGATTGTGCACCCTATTTGGAGGAAAAATTCTTGTAAATTTGCCAAAGCTGGGAATCGAATCGCGAGTGCCTAGGTGACAACCTGGATGCCTTGCCACTACAACATAGCCTCGGGGGCGTGATTCAGACTCACTAGTTCCTACTATGGGTAAGTATTCGGTTAAAATTAAACCGAACTGAACCGAATTAACTAAATCGAGCCAATTTTTTTTTGAACAAATCAAACTAATCGAATTTTAAAAAAATGAACAAATTGAACCGATAAAATATCAGTTAATTCAGTTTTTAACTGAATTAATCGAATTTGTTTAAAAATTCAATTTTCTTTTAATAAAAATTAGTTTTAAAAATAAAATTCTATTTCGATTTTAAAAAATAAGATCTAATAATTTGATTTGGTTTAAAATTTGATTAATTTAGTCTATTCAATTTAATCGAATAAGAAATTTAAAAATCAAAATTGAACCAAATTAACATAATTAACTGATTTTTTTTTAAAATTGAATTCCTGAATAAGCTGAACTGAATTTTAAAATTTGATCGATTTGTTCGATACCAAATTTGTACTCACCTCTAGTTCCTACTTCACATATGACTCTTTAGTGAATCACTCAAAATTCATTATTTTCCTTTTTTTTTGGACACTTTTTAGAGGTGAAAGAAACTTCCTTACAAAGAGAATTTCTAGTGCAAGAGTAGAGTTACGGATAGAGTAAAGAAACAACAAAGTAGCAATGAGAATGGACATAGTAGAAGCACTTTTGAATAGCCCTTTCATTGTTCCTTGACCCCTTATTTTTAGGTCTTCAACCATCTTCATTGTATCTTCCTAGCTCAAGTAGAGTCGATGATTTCAAGTTTCCAATTGGCTAATCTGATCAAACCAATTTTATCAGCCACTCCAATCAGCTAAATCTATCATGAGTTAGACTAATCTTGTTGAATCTTCTAAAACACCAATAATTATAACAATATAATTATTTCCTTATGACGGTTAATCATTCTTCGATCAACTCATTCAAAAAGATATTTTCTCCATAATCTTAGAGATATTTGCTGGAGTTACAAGGGAATAGTCTGAATTGAAATTACAGGAAAAAAATAATTCAGGCTTATCTACCGAGATGACTTGAACTGATAATCTCAAGCTACCAAGCAAAGAAAGAAGATTTACTAGATTGTCAACGTTGCTGAATGCTCGAACTGATCATGTAGCCGTCTGCTGAACTATCGAGTGGAATTACTTGAGCCTGAGTAGATTGTCACTAGCAAATTTGAGTAGCCCGAGTTCTTCCCGAGCCCAAATGGAGTGCTAATTTGGGACATCGAGTGCTCCCAAGTAGGGTGTTCAGTGCTCTCGAGTAGTAGTCGAGTGCTAAGTCAGGATGTCGAATGCCCCTCGAGTGGGACACTGAGTGCTCCCAAGTCGTAGTCAAGTGTTGAATTGGGACTTGAATGTTGAGTCCATTGAGTCACCCGACTATCGAGTCTGAATGGGTCACTAAGTGAGCACTAAGTCGAGATACCAAATCGCCCTACTATCAAGTCACCATTGTCGAGTTGCTGAGTGCCAAGCTCCTGAGTTCTCAAGTGTAAACTTGAATGAGTTGTCCGAGTCAGAAAAAGAAACATTGAGGCCTGTATTTGATATAGTTTCCTTAATGCATATTCATCCCCTTCAGTGGTGCTTCGATGTTACGACATATGTCTATTTCCCAAGATACAATGATAGACCACGATCACCACTGAGCTATGGCCGACGACGCTAACGATGCTAGGTCGCGCAAGGTTGTGTCGCACGTGAGAGGATGACACCTCCCTGCTCTTGGCTGAAGGCAACCCATGCAAGGGAGGGCAACTCAAAGAGCTCGGCGGCAGATCCAACTTTGGCGATCGAAGGAGAGGAGGAGGGGGTCGGGCGGCGTCGGCTCGGGTAGTGTCTCTCGCCGTCAACGGTGGTGGATCGGGCAGAGATCGCTCGCAAAGGAGACGAGAAGAGGAAGAGGGGTTCAGGCGGCGGTTATGGCTAGGGCACGAGAAGAAGAGAAAGGGGAATCAACGCAAATGAGAAGAAATAGGGTAAAAGAAATAAACTTAGGACTTTTCCAATTAAAGCCTAGGCTATTTCCTCAATCAACTCCCAATTAATTGGGATATTACAAATAGGCTATCACTTAGTCTACAAATTTATCCCCTTAAACTCATCATACGAGCTCCGAAAATTTTTTAGAAAATTTCTAAAAATTCATGAAAAATCTAATAAGATTATTTGTCAAATTACCTTATTTTTTTTTTATTTTGTTCGGTATTTTACATGAATAGTTCACAACTCTTTACCACTCCTTTTATAAGGAGGTGTATATCATATAACCTTTTGTCAGGATTATTACTAGTAAGTCTTTGGTCAAAACAATACATGTCAAGATAATGGTTTTCTAGGACAGCATTTGCATAATTTGAATTAAAAGGATAAGAAACTATTACTTAAACTAAGTGTAACGTAGTTAGTGTTAGTTAGAGCCCTAGAGCCAATCATTTGATGATTGTATTATGGACTTGTTGTATCATATTCTTATATAAATAAAGACATTTGTTTTTGGTTATTATACTTACTTGTATTGGTGCCAAATAAACTAAGTATAATAGCGTCCTTGAGTAGAAGTATCTCACCTATATCAATCGGTTAGTTGAACCGATAGTGAGATGATATAGGGAACACTACTCTTAATCATTCCTAGTCGAGTATTAACATTCAGGGACAATGTTAATGCAATAAGACTAGCATGTAGGTCAACTCGATGACTTGATCTCACAAGTCATGGATATAGAGATATCAAGTTGACACATGGGTATGCATTAGAGAATATATACTGAATGACCCGTCATGAGAAAGTATCATGGATCGTTATATGAGTGTCATATACTTTCTCATGTGGCTATTAGTATGACTATTAGTGCTTGGACCTGAAGTCACCATGGATCCCTACATAAGGAGTTATGTACTTTGGTTTCGTCAAACGTCACCCGTAACTGGGTGGACTATAAAGGCGATTACTGGGTATGTAACGAATTATGCAGAGGGATGTGAGTGATGTAGATGGGATCTATCCCTCCTATATGACGGGAGCGACATCGATATTCTTAATAGAGTGAGACCACGAAGTGCATGGCCATGCCCAAATGAGTCAATATGAGATATTGAGCTCATTTGATTTAGTGAGTGTACTTGGAGATCAAGATTTAGATTGGTCAGAGGATGACACGGTCTATGCCTCATATTGATCAATCTAAATGTCTAGGATAAAAGGACACTTGTCATATTTTGTGAGGAGTCACAATTAGTAGTCACAAGGTGACGTTGGATCTCAACATTCTTATAACTTGGGTATTAATGATGTGTTGCTAGATACCGCTCATTACTTATGCTCCTAAATGGGTTCAGGGGCATTGCCAACGTTACAAGAACCTATAGGGTCACACACTAAGGACAATTAGATGGAGATTAGATTCATATGATGAATCAAGAGGATTAGATTCATGTGATGAATCAAATTGGATTAAGAGTAATCCTAATTGGGCTAATTGAGTTGGACTCAAGTTGATTCATATGTTCAATGAGTCTAATTTAGATTATGACTCATTGAATCAATTTAATTAAATGAATTAGATTCATTATATTAAATTGGCTTGAATTAAATGGTTGGATTAGATCAACCATGAGAGAGATTAAGTCAAGTTTTACTTGACTTGAGAGGAAGAGGAAGAGTCAAGTTTGACTTGACTTTATGCCACATCATTTGTGACTTGGCATTAAGTGGCCAATGATGATGTGCCACATCATTATAGTTGGCACATGTGTGTGCCACCTCATGGAGGTTACAAATTCCCTCTTTAATGGCTACTTAATGAAAAAGGGGGGTTACACTTCTTGAGGTGGCCGACCACTAAGGGGAATGAATGGGATTCATTTTCATTCAAGGCATTTTTTATTCCATCTCCTTCCTTGCTCTCTCTTCTTGCTCTCCCTCTCCTCATCTTGCTGAGACCTTCTTGGAGTGCTTGCACACTCTAAGGTTCTCCCTCCATCGATTTGTTCGTGTGGATACGCATAGAGAGTTGTCTACCTTGACAACTTGAGATCCGGCATCTCCTTGGAAAAACGGGACTCGCGAAGGGCACGCTACAAGGGTAAAATTCTTTAACATATAGTTCTAGTGTAGATCTATAGGTTGGTAAACTCGTACTCGTAGTTTTTAGAAAGTTTTATTCTTCGCATGGATCCGGTGGCAGGGTTTCGGGGTTTCCGAGACGCGAAAAAGTGGTTTTCACGGCCCGAAAAATCCAACAGTTAGTCTAGTGGGAACTGAAACATACAACATATTCCGAACCAAGTGAGTATAAGATAAGTGAAAGGAATAGATGCACTAATGACCCTAGTTACCGAAGGATTTAGAATTATTCTAGGATTAACTTTGATTTTTTAATCAATTAGGAGTCATGATGTACTATAAGGTATCACTCATAATTTATTTATAATGAATGGTTAATTATCGATGACCAGCATAACGATGAACCTATTGGTTCACACATAATACAAGAAGAACTGAAAGACATAAAATAAGTTTAAAAATTAGATTCTCAAATTGAGAGAGATTATATTTGGTAAGACTAGACGAGGGACAAATATGGAAGATATTTGTCACACCGAAAGTGATGGTGGGTCATGCCTCTTGAAGGCGAGGCTAGATTCCTTATGGTTTAGTAATAAACCAAAATTGGTTTCATTATAAACCAAGATGGTTTGATTTTTGAGCCAAAATTAATGCTAATGGATCGGATTGGCTTAAAGGGGGAATATAAGTTGGTCCCTAAGTTATTGTGAAGATGTATATGGATACCCCTTTATTAAGAACAATAGGGTTAACAATTTTCATTAAGGGTTTCCTCCTCTTTTTTTGGTTGTGTCGTGCCCCCCCCCCAAAGGAAAGGTTTCCTTTTGTTTCTTCCGTTGCCTAAGAAAACCACCATTAATCCCTATTTTGACATGATCTAAGGTTTAATGGAGCTCGAGATTGGTCAAAGCTCAAGCTTGCCTGTACCTCAGATTTGGCCGAACCCCCAAGGAAGGTTAGATCTTCCTTCAAGGTGTGCTGCCGACTTCATCTCCCTCTCTTTATGCCATCTGGTTGCCCTCACCCGCCAGGCACAAACTTGAGCCGAGTTTCCTCTCTCGAATAATGTGATCTCTTTGTTTGGCTAGTTCTTGTTGGAGCAATCTGAGTACCCTAAGTTTTGATGTTTGGGCAAAGATTTAAGTTAGGTTTATTGTTGTATTTAATATGTATTGTGAGTGTGCAAGATACAGGTACAACAAGGAAAGTCCAAGTGTGATCTTGGTAAAGGAGGAAAGTACAAGGATGAGTCTTGGCGATGTAAGTTCAAGCATGTAGTCTTGACAACGTAAGTTCAAGTGTGACTTGGCAATGGATGAAGTCTCGGAGGTGAGGAGCCTCTTGGCAAAGGAAGACCCGACAATATGGACAAGGCCGAAGGAAGCTCCAGAACGTAAGATATGAAGGATGGGGAGACATCCGAGGGACGTGAGGCTGATGGAGGAGGCTAGAAGGCTAGGTCTAGGTTGGTCGGGCGAGGACGAGTGCTGAGTGATTGTACTCAGGGCAAAATTCTATGCGTTTTACGATTTACTGTAGTGACATTGCAGTAGTACTGTAGCGACACTGTATCAGCACTGTTGTGACACTGTGGCAGCATTGTAGCAGTCGACTGGTTACTGTAGCAGTCGACTGGTACACTGTAGCAATCGACTGGTAGCCGCCCGTTGGGTAACAGTCGGCTTCACTTAAAGGACCAGTCGACTAGTGCATACACCAGTCAACTAGTAGCCGGAAAACAGCTTAGTGTTTTCCTCTTAAGCTCTATTTAATAGAGCTCGGGGTGCTTGGGCATGGTTGGCGAAATAGACTTGGTTAAAGCCTATTAGAGTCTCCCAAGGTTTCGTGTGATCGGTGTGCTTGTATTCAAGTGTTTGTGGCGAGGTTTCTCCACCGACAAGGAGATTGAGCTAGCCGGAGATTTTCCGGGAGTCATCCACCGACGGATCAGGATCGTCCACCTTACGGGCATCCATGGAGTAGGAGCTTTATCTCCAAACCACGTTAAATCAACATGTTAGGTTTACTTTCTCTTGTTAGTATTTGTTTTTGTATTTCCGTTGTGAACTAACATTATAGGAAGCAATCGATTTGGGTGAGAGCTATTCACCCCCTCTAGCGGACGTCAAGGTCCCAACAAGTGGTATCAGAGCGAGGTGAACTCTTCATTGGATTAATCGCCAAAGGAGCAACCGTTAGAGGTAGACGAGATGGAGTCGGAAGGTCCGCTTGGATGCGATATCCGGATCCCACCTCCATATGATCGAGATAATTTCGAGTATTGGAGGAATCGGTTAGAGACTTGGTTCCAAATGGATTGGAACCAATGGATTGTGTTGGAGGAACCATTTGAAGCTCCAACGGATAAGAAGGGAAAGCACCTCCGGCCTCGATATTGGACTGAGGAGCAAACTAAGCAATCGGAGACGGACAAGGAGGTAACTAGAATTTTGATTAATTTATTACCTCCTAATGCGGTATTGAATGTAGGTGAGTACGAGAATGCAAGCGACCTTTGGAAAAAGGTAATTGCACTTCATGAGAGTCCTACACAAATCCAAGAAGAGGAGGAACCCAAGGAGAAGGACTCATTGGTTCAAGAAGAGAAGGACCAATCGAATGTTGACACGAGTTCAACATCCGAGGAGGAGAAGGAAGATGAGGAGGTATCATCCACATCTTCAAGGGAGGAAGAAGTGGAATCATCCACATCTTCAAGTGAAGAGGAAGAAGAGAAATCCTAGGAAGAGGAGATCTTGGAAGCTCAACCCTCCACCTCGACTACCAAGAAAAGCACAAAGGACCATATCAAATGTTTTGAGTGTGGTAAGATGGGGCACTACAAGAGTAGGTGTCCTTCGCTCAAGAAGGTAAAAGAGGTAAACCCTAAACTCACTAAAGTTAATTTAGAAACTATTGTGAGTTGTAGGAAGAAGAAGAAGGAGAAGAAGCATATTAGGTGCTTTACATGTGGTGAGTAGGGTCACTACCATACAAAGTGCCCAAGGAGAGGAGAGCTCAAGAAATTGACGCACTTGAAGAAGTGGGAGAAGAAGAGAGCTTCAATGGTAAGGGAGGTAAACCCTAATTTTAATTCAAGTTTAAATTTAAATTCTTCCATGCATTTTAGAAATAATTTTTATGATTTACCCAAACATAATCATGGATTTAGATATAATGATAGGAATAGGGTTAATATAGGCGATAACCCTAGGAAATCATTTTCAAATGATAAACCCAAAAGGAAACAACCTATCTTGCCTAAGGAGAAGAAGATGGTTAAAAACCTAGGCATTAATCCCAAGAAGGGGAGACACATGCCTAGGAAAGGTAGGTCTAAGAATGTCCATGATGGACATGCTGATTCTAGGGTTAGAATCCTAGAATTGGAAAATCAAGCCTTGAAGGCAAATCTTGAGGAAATGGAGAAAGTCCTAGAGAGGTTCATTATTGGACCTAAAGGACTTGACATGCATTTGGGTGATCAAAGATCTAAAAATGTCAAATTGGGTCACTCCAAGACCAAAAGGAGGTCAAGTGCCAAGGTGACACATAACATTGGTAAGGGAGGAGTGACCAAGGACAAGGGAAAGTCATCCAATGCCAATAAGAAGGAATATGCTAGGATGACATATAATTATGGCAAGGATGAGGTGTCCAAGGTTAAGGACAAGAAGAAATTAACTAAAGACAATGTGTCTAAGGTTAAGAAGGTGAGTTTTGTAGGCCAAATGTCACCCGACGTGCACCGAAGTGGCCTAGCCATAGTGGATGAGTCACCAAGGGAGGTGCCTAAGGTTAAGATTCCTAAGGTGAGGAAGAGTCTTTGGGACCCATGGTAGATGGATTATCAAATGTGTCAAGTGGTTAGGAGACGAACTTAAGTCTCTAACCTAGTGGGTTGACATAATTGGGATGGTATCATGCATGAAAATATGACATTGGGGGTCATATTGCATAAAAATTAGTTTTTGATGTATAGATTCCATATAAACCCATGCTAGGGAAGTATTGTGGTTTAGTATGGGCAGATACATCAAGAGGAAGCCAAAACTAGGACTTTAAGTCAATGTTCAATTGAACTATTTAGCTATTTTTGAATTTTGTGTCAATCATGGGATCTGTGATAAATATATTTATATATATATTTTTCCCAAGTAGAAATGGATTAAATAGACCTCTCCACAAAATTTGAGATTTTTTGGAGGTCTGTAGAATTTCTAGTGCATTTCTGAAGTTGATAAAAGGTTGATTTTTGTAGAAATAGGGTACCAGTCGACTGATGCAGATACCAGTCGATTGGTAATAGTGTTTTTGAGCACAGAATGTCTCTGTAAGCTCATTTTGATGAGGACAGTTGACTGGTAACAGTGTATTTCGAACACAAAGGGTTCTGTGAGTTGAAATTGAAGGGGGCAGTCGATTGGTACCTAGTGCAGTCGACTGATATCAGGTTGGAAGTATTTTTTTAGAATTAGAAAGTGACCAAAAGGATGATAAACATGTATGTAATCTTATGAGGGATTAATACATGATGTTTATAGTCATTAGAGGTCAAAGAGTCCAATAATTAGGAAATTGTTGGAGCTCTTTTTGATGTATGGCAAAGGGGGAGAAGTTTAGGTTTAAGTGGGAAACCTACACACCTTTGCAAGAAATCCTAGCTCAAGGGGGAGCGATTGTTTAGGCAAAGGGGGAGAAGTTTACCTTTGTGGAATATCCTAACTCAAGAGGGAGCTTAGGTGAAGGGGGAGCCTAGGGATTTAGGTTTCATTATTTATGCATGAGTTGATTTGCATATTTATTTTCATATGTATTGCTATATTATTTCCCTAACTTAAACGGGTTGCCAAACATCAAAAAGGGAGTCCCTGCCAGACAAAAATTCGGCAGCATCTTCCCTATACCAGTGACAATTGGGACCAATATACATACACAAATAACATAATAATATATTCATCAGCTCACACGGCTGGAACACACATAACTACGTAGTTTATATAATACATCCTACTCGGTTGAAAAGTAAACACACAATCACACAATATAATAACAGCCCACACGGCTGAAAGTAAACACAACGAAAAATCGCAATATAATATGAATGTAAGACCAACAAAGTCACTAACTAAAATACCTAAAAACACTAGACTAGACTCCAAAACCCACATCAACTTATTTAGAAGCGAAATACGCAAAATCAACATATCACCCAAACAGTAAAAAAACCAAAAGAAAACTATCCTCGAGTGTGACGTGGGATTGGCAGCCGGGACTCTCCAAACATCCATGACTCATCTACCTGCTACCTGACGAAAGAAAAATCAGTTTGACGGGTGGTGAGTATTAGAACTAAGCGGGTAAAAGAAAAGATAGTGCATGAACATAGTATATAAATAGAGAGTGAGTCAAGAGTATACAATCTCATAAAGAAAATAGTAGATACTAAAATAAAACTATAAAAATGCTCATACCTGAAACCATATCCTAGGCTAGTAATAGAAAGTCAGAAGTAGTATTAATCTGCTATAGTACTACTCATAACTACAGAGGTAACATGTAAGGTATATAAACATTTCCAATAAATAACCCAATGTCTAAATACATATAATGACAACATATCTCAACATAAGGAAGCATATCAACATAAGTGAACAACAACAGTAAGTAAGCAACAACAGCATATGTAAACAGCAGTAGCCAAAGCAAGTATAAAAACAGCGTATGCACGGATGGTCACTCCCGCCCACCTCTCTGCACCATGACCCCTGTATGGTCGAGAGGCCGAGTTAGTGACAGACTGTACACCACTCTAGCTACCACTCTCTTAAGTGGCCGAGGGGACAGTTGTATAGTAGCTAACTAGCTACATCTATGACGGGGGTCCCTGCTGCTCGCAACTCCAGCTATCACTACCTTTGAGTGACCGAGTGGAAGCATGACAGGACAAGCGACATCTACTCCAGCTACCACTCTCTCGAGTGGCTGAGGATGCGGCCCTAGTCAACGACTCTCTCGATGACAAGGGAGAATTTGTCGTTGACATGCATGCAATGATATGACGTGAAAGATGCAACAGTCATCATACACATATAAGAAGAAATTAGGTATGCTACATGAAGCCAGCATGCCTAATACGGTACATAAATAAACAACAATCAACACCTGCAAACATGGTATCTAGTATCTGCTACGTATCATGGATAACAACAAGAGACTGTATAGATATGGAGATGAATAACGCAAAGATCGAGTGGAAGTATCAAGCGCAGGAAAAATAAGAGTGAAGTCTGTTGGTGCGGGAAGCATCAGACGATCGAACCCAAGTTTTGATAATGGAAAATGGTTCAAAGTTAAGTTATTTTGTGATCTAACAGTTTGAATGAGCTTGCAGGAAAGTTCTGAATATACTTAGGCAAAAGTCCTAGCTGCAGTTAGGCAGGTGGAAAACCCTAGGGGGTGGTAACCCTAGGTCATAGGGGGTGGTAACCCTATGCAGAAAGTCTTGGCGGGTCGAGAGCTTCAGGCAAAAGTCTTAGGGGGTGGTAACACTGGGTGGAAAGTCCTGGTGTTGCGAACCAGGTGAAAGAATGGACGGGTCGAGGAGCGGGCATCCAGCAGAATGTCCGGAAGCATCGAGCGCCGAGCAAAAGTCCAGTTGATCTGGGAGATCGTGCTTGTTGGAGTGTATACTAAAAGCCTAGCTTTTGTAAACATTTATTTTTGAAATAAAAGAATCACATTGGTTAATAATCTACATTTATTTGTTAAATGTAGTTGTTCAATTAATTTATATAATAGATAACATGGAGTGTGGTGTCACACTCAGAAGATCATGTTGTCAGTTCTCTATAAATTATAAATAGTTGCTCACGACTAAGATGGAAAGGAACAAACCATCAGAATAGTCGTAGTGTAATTAAGTATTAGTTTATCTTGATTAATAAATTACACTGATACACTCTAAGTGTATTAAGTAGGACCATTTAGGTTAGTTCTTTTTGTACTGACTTAGTAAAAGACTAGACCTTAGTTATTATGGAAGTGTGTGCTCTTAATCCTAATATAATAACAAGCACATATTTTTAATATTTATTTCTTTGACTTATCAAAGGATGAGGTTTAGCTCGATAAATCAATATGCCCGATAAGTTGGAAAATAATAATACTTATAGTGTGTGTTGTTGATTATAGAAGGAATCTGTGTCCTAATTATCTAGGTTGAGAATGCCCCCAAGAGGAGCTCATAAGGATTGTCATGTTAAACCCTGCTGGTGGACTTAGTCCGACATGACAATGAAGTTGAGTGGTACTACTCTTGAAGCTAGATATTAATTGAATTGTCAGTAACTTACTTAATTAGTGGACATTTGTTATCTTAAACACAGGGAGACTAACACACTCATGATAAGAAGGAGCCCATAATGTAATTTGGGATTGGTGCGGTAGTGCGATAATAACTCTCTAGTGGAATGAGTTATTATCGATGAACTTGAGTTGTGTGTTCGGGGCGAGCACGGGATACTCGAGCTCATCGGAAGGCCAAAACCAATTTCTCCTCTAGGTCCCTGTCGTAGCCTCATTATAGCCTCAAGACCATCCAAATGTAAGGCTCTTCTTGGTGTTCAAGAAGTGGGTCGGTCCAATGCTTGGTGACCAAGGGCCGGCCACATCCTCTTCTATATGGGCCAGCCCTTTGCTTGGTGACCAAGCATGAAGGGGCCGACCACAATATTCAAACAAGGAGGGTTGTTTTTGAATTTTTAAAATCTTCTCTTTGTAGAAAACTATACGTTTTAAAAGAGAGATTTTAATTTTAAAAACTTTCCTTATTTGAATTTGGCCACATGTTTTAATAGAGAGTTTTAAAAGTTTTAAAACTTTCCTTTTTTAACCATCCTCATGGTTTAATAAAAAAAAGGAAGATAAGTTTTAAAATTTAAATTTTCTATCATCATCTTAAAAAAGGAAATTTAATAAGAGAAGTTTTAAATTTTAAAACATGATTTTATTTTTTAGAACTTTCCTTTTTTAACTCATACTTTAGGAAAAGGAGCTTGTAAAATTCTATAAGAGTTTTTCTTGTAAAATTTTATAAAAAATATATTTCCTTTTTCCCTTGATGAGGTGGCCGACCACCTTGCTTGGTGCCCAAGCAAGGGGTCGACCATAATAAAATAAATAAAATCATCATCAATTAATTTTGGTGATTGATTCAATCAAGAGGAAAGAAAAGGAAAAATAAAAAGGGAAAAGGAAAAACTAGAGGATGATTTTATTTTTTGTAAAAAGTTTTTCCTTATTTTCCTTGGGCAAGTAATATAAAAGAAGGGGTGAGGAGGCTTCATGAGACACAATTCTTATTCTCTTGCTTGGAGACCCTCTAGGTGTGGCCGACCCTCTCCCTTCTCTTTTCCCTTTTGCTCTCTTCTCCTTAGTGGTGGTGGTGGCCAGATTTTAGAAGAAGAGGAAGAAGCTTTTGGGTGGTGTTCATCTTGGAGGATCGTCGCCCACACGACGTCCATGGCGAGGCGAGGAATACGGCAGAAGATCTCGAGGTCATTAACTTACAAAGAGAAGGTATAACTAGTAATTTTCTTCCGCATCATACTAGTTATTTTCTTTGTAAGAATTCTAAATACAAGAGGCAATTAGATCTAGTTTATCGAATTTATTTTTCGAGTTTGTGTTTTCTTCTTTTTCGAGTTTGTGTTTTCTTATTTTTCGAATTTGTGATTCGATTGTTCTTTTTGGTTAACCTAGAGTTATTTAAGAAAATTAAATATTAGCTTTTCTTAAAAGGCTTTGATTAGGTGGTGGTGGTTGCTCCCATATCCAAGAAGGCCATGTGCCTCGCCATGCAGTCCTAGAAGCCATTTTGGAAATTAATATTTAATAGAATTAATAACATAGATGGATTTGAATCAATAGTGTTAAGTTCCGCTTGCGATTCAAATCTAAACCATTAAGAACAGATAAGTTAAATTTGGAATCAATGATGTTAAGTTCCGACTGCGATTCGTAATTTAACTTCTAAAGAACACAATAGGTTATTTAAGGAAAGGTTCGACACTTGTACAAAATTTTTTATACAGTGGAACCGGTACATTTTCCTAGGACTAACCAACAATTGGTATTAGAGCTAGGGTTTGCCTCTGTGTGTTTAGAATTCAAATAGGTTATGCACATGTCATATATAATTTAGGCAGGATAATAGTAGGATGTGCTAACTCTTTGGTTGCAGGCTCCAACTATTATGACTTATTGATGTTGTGTGTGATTGGACCCTTGGACATGTCAAGGGCAATATTTTGTGTGTGCATGATTGTATGTAACTAATACAGCAGGAGCTGTATTAGCCCTTGGATTTTAGAACTTTATTTTCAATCTAGATTATATGTACATTCCCTCATGGAATATATGATCGATATATGTAAAATTCTATTTTTGTCGCGGATCGGATTCTTGAGAGGCGTGGTACTTATGGAGCACTAGAGGCGCAGCGGAATAAGAAGCAAGATGGATGCGACGACTCGACCCGATGGCGGTGGCTAAAGATGGCAGCAGCTAGGGTTGGAGCACATGGAGGACAGTAACAGAAAAATGCCATAATAGTTGGAAAATAATTTCCATATTTATTGCTTTTATTTACTGTGATGTGTGTGTATGCATATGATGTATGCTAGGATAGTTTAAAATTCCTCACTTTAAATAACTAAGTGGGAGAGGGATTTACTTTAATAAATTCCATGGTCTCCATTACTTGTTTGTAAGTGATGCAAATAAACTTGCGCGTTGGCTCTGAGTGCCTTCCTCCATATCGGATGAGTTTGTTTGTGGATCACTAGATCAAACTTCCATTTTGGATAACTATAGGAAATTAATTAAGAGCGTGTGATCTTCCCCATCGGAAGGGGCACAATCTTATTAATGGACTTAGTGTCAAGTAATGGTATACACTTAGGCACGTCTAATAGTATCCTCCCTATCAGAGTCACTGCTATTATTTGTGTGACCGAAGGAAACCAACTATTAATTTTATTTGTCAAAAAGTTAGGTTGACAAGATAATAAAATTAATGGGTTACACCCTCCTTTTACAAATGTTGAATTTGTATACGTCCACACTATCATGACATACAAAATTCACGGTGTTTTGAGGTGTTGGTTAATTTAAAATAGTATTGTTAGAGGAATCAATATTATTCTAAATTTAGAGTCCTGACCAAAGTTATTTTTGTGATTCTTAGGATGACTTTCAACCCACTGGCCATTATACTGAAAGAGAACAAACTTACTGTAACTAACTACATAGATTGGAAAAGAAACCTGGACATTGTCCTTACTGTTAAAAGCTATAAGTTTGTACTGACTGAGGCTTGCCTTGATGCACCTGATGGTGACTCTACCCCAGAGGAGATTGAGTATCATAAGAAATGGGTAAAAGCTGATTAGATGGCGCGGTGTTACATTTTGGCATCAATGTCAAATGTATTGCAACGTCAGCATCAAGATTTACCAACAGCGTATCTTTGGCATCTAAGGCTTGGCCATATTAACTTAAGTAGGATTCAAAGGCTTATAGCTGATGGACTCTTGGGTTCATTAGAGTTGGAAAATTTTCCAACTTGTGAATCTTGCTTGGAAGGTAAAATGACCAAGAGGCCTTTTAAGGCCAAGGGGTATAGAGCCAAAGAAGCGTTAGAATTGGTTCATTCTGATTTGTGTGGTCCTATGTCTATCCAGGATAGAGGTGGTTTTGAATATTTTGTCTCTTTTATAGATAATTATTCAAGATATGGATACATTTACCTGATGTGCCGCAAGTCTGAGTGCTTTGATAAGTTCAAAGAGTACAAGGCTGATGTGGAGAAACGTCTAGGTAAAAGTATCAAGACACTACGGTCTGATCATGGTGGCGAATACCTCTTAGGAGAGTTTAGGAATTACTTATCAGAGGTCGGGATTTAATCCCAATTATCCGCACCTGGTACACCCCAACAGAATGGTGTGGCAGAATGAAGGAATATGACTCTTATGGAGATGGTTTGATTGATGATGAGTTATTCAGAATTACCAAATTCATTTTGGGGATAAGCTCTGGAAACGACAGCGCACATTCTGAACTTAGTACCTTCTAAATCTGTATCTTCTACTCCCACAGAATTGTGGAATGGGTGTAAGTCCAGTCTAAGACATATTCAGATTTGGGGTAGTCCATCACATGTGCTGAAACCAAATGCTGATAAGTTAAAATCTCGTACAGAAGTTCGTGTGTTTGTGGGTTATCCCAGAGGAACAAAAGGTGATTTATTTTATAGTCCTAAAGACCAGAAGGTCATTGTTAGCACCAATGGCCAGGTTTTAGAAGAAGACTATATAATGGATCAAAAGCCCAGTAGCAAAATTGTTCTAGAAGAACTTAGAGAGAACACGTCTATTTCAGTACCAATAGTACAAGATGAAGTACCACAAGAGACTGTAACACATGACACACATGATACACAACCATAGACGGTGCCTCGTCGTAGTGGGAGGGTTGTGAGGCAGCCTGAGAGATTCATGTTTTTGGGAGAATCTTCGGACTTAATCCTGGGTAAACATGAACCTGATCTCCGGATATATGATGAAGCACTCCAAGATATAGATGTAGTATTTTGACAAAAGGCAATGAATTCTGAAATAGAGTCTATGTACTCTAATAAGAGTTGGGAGCTTGTAGAATCACCTAATGGTGTAAAAGTCGTTGGATGCAAGTGGATCTACAAAAGGAAAAGAGGGACAGATGGAAGGTAGAAACCTTCAAAGCAAGGCTTGTTGCGAAAGGGTATACTCAGAAAGAGGGAATCGATTATGAGGAGACTTTTTCGCCGGTAGTTATACTTAAGTCTATCCGGATACTCTTATCCGTTGCCGCTCATATGGATTATGAGATTTGGCAAATGGATGTCAAGACAGCTTTCCTAAACGGAAGTCTTGAAGAAAACATCCATATGAAGCAACCAGAAGGGTTCATTGAAAAGGGCAAAGAGCATCTAGCGTGTAAGCTCAATCGGTCCATTTATGGACTGAAGCAAGCTTCAAGGTCTTGGAACATCTAGTTTAATGAAGTAATCCAGTCATATGGATTTTTTCAGTGTCCGGATGAGTCTTGTGTATACAAGAAGTGTAACGGAAACGTGGTGGTATTTCCTATACTATACGTAGATGATATTTTGTTAATTGGCAACAATGTCAAGATATTATCAGACGTAAGGGTATGATTGTCCAAACAATTTGATATGAAGGACTTAGGAGAATGTGCACACATTCTTGGGATCAAAATCATAAGGGATCGCAAGAAAAGGATGTTGTGCCTATCTCAAGCTTCATATATAGATACGGTCCTTGCTTGTTTTAGCATGCAGAACTCCAAGAAAGGTTTCTTACCTTTTAGGCATAGAGTAGCCTTATATAAAGAGATGTCTCCGAAGACATCAAAGGAGATGGAGGAAATGAAGGCAGTCCCTTATGCTTCGGCTGTAGGAAGCCTTATGTATGCAATGCTGTGTACGAGACCTGATATCTGTTTTGCCGTGGGCATGGTCAGCAGATATCAGAGTAACCCTGGACAAGGACATTGGACTGCTGTAAAGCATATATTGAAGTACCTGAGAAGGACTAGAGATTATATGCTAGTTTACCAAGAAGACGATTTGCTCCCCGTGGGTTATACAGATTCGGACTTCCAATCAGATAGGGACAACAGTAAGTCTACGTCAGGCTATGTATTTACTTTAGGAGGCGGAGCCATTGCATGGAGGAGTGTTAAGCAGAAGTGCGTCTCGGGCTCAACCATGGAAGCTGAGTATGTGGCAGCCTCTGAGGCAGCCAAAGAAGCTGTATGGCTCAGGAACTTTCTAATGGACTTAGATGTGATTCCTGGTTTGCCCAAGATCATCACAATTTATTGTGATAATAGTAGTGCAGTTGCAAACTCGAAGGAACCACGAGCTCATAAGACAAGTAAACATATAGAGCACAAGTACCACCTGATACGAGACATCGTCAAGCGAGTAGAAGTTGTCGTCGCCAAGATTGCATCAGCAGATAACCTGGCAGATCCTTTCACTAAGGCTCTTCTGGCGAAAGCTTTTGATCGGCATGTGGAGGGGATGAGAATCAGATGTATGGCAACAGATATGGTAGTTTAGTCTTTTAGTATAAGTGGGAGATTGTTGGAGTGTATACTAAAAGCCTAGCTTTTGTAAACATTTATTTTTGAAATAAAAGAATCACATTGATCAATATCTACATTTATTTGTTAAATATAATTGTTCAATTAATTTATATAGTAGATAACATGGAGTGTGGTGTCACACTCAGAAGATCATGTTGTCGGTTCTCTATAAATTATAAACAGTTGCTCACGACTAAGATAGAAAGGAACAAACCATCAGAATAGTCGTAGTGTAATTAAGTATTAGTTTATCTTGATTAATAAATTACACTGATATACTCTAAGTGTATTGAGTAGGACCATTTATGTAAGTTCTTTTTGTACTGACTTAGTAAAAGAACTAGACCTTAGTTATTATGGAAGTGTGTGCTCTTAATCCTAATATAATAACAAGCACATGTATTTAATATTTATTTCTTTGACTTATCAAAGGGTGAGGTTTAGCTCGATATATCAATATGCCCGATAAGTTGGGAAATAATATTACTTATAGTGTGTGTTGTTGATTATAGAAGGAATCTGTGTCCTAATTATCTAGGTTGAGAATGCCCCCAAGAGGAGCTCATAAGGATTGCCATGTTAAACCCTGCAGGTGGACTTAGTTCGACATGACAATGAAGTTGAGTGGTACTACTCTTGAAGCTAGATATTAATTAAGTGAGTTGTCAGTAATTTACTTAATTAGTGGACATTTGTTATCTTAAACACAGGGAGACTAACACACTCATGATAAGAAGGAGCCTATAATGTAATTTGGGATTGATGCGGTAGTACGATAATAACTCTCTAGTGGAATGAGTTATTATCGATGAACTTGAGTTGTGTGTTCGGGGCGAGCACGGGATACTCAAGCTCATCGGAAGGCCAAAACCAATTTCTCCTCTAGGTCCCTGTCGTAGCCTCATTATAGCCTCAAGACCATCCAAATGTAAGGCTCTTCTTGGTGTCCAAGAAGTGGGCCGGTCCAATGCTTGGTGACCAAGCAAGGGCCGGCCACATCCTCTTCTATAGGGGCCGACCCTTTTCTTGGTGACCAAGCATGAAGGGGCCGACCACAATATTCAAACAAGGAGGGTTGTTTTTAATTTTTAAAATCTTCTCTTTGTAGAAAACTATACATTTTAAAAGAGAGATTTTAATTTTAAAAACTTTTCTTATTTGAATTTGGCCACATGTTTTAATAGAGAGTTTTAAAAGTTTTAAAACTTTCATTTTTTAACCATCCTCATGGTTTAAGAAAAAAAAAAGATAAGTTTTAAAATTAAAATTTTCTATCATCATGTTAAAAAAGGAAATTTTATAAGAGAAGTTTTAAATTTTAAAATATGATTTTATTTTTTAGAACTTTCCTTTTTTACCTCCTACTTTAGGAAAGAGAGCTTGTAAAATTTTATAAGAGTTTTTCTTGTAAAATTTTATAAAATATATATTTCCTTTTTCCCTTGATGAGGTGGCCGGCCACCTTGCTTGATGCCCAAGCAAGGGGCCGGCCATAATAAAATAAATAAAATCATCATCAATTAATTTTGGTGATTGATTCAATCAAGAGGAAAGAAAAGGAAAAATAAAAAGGGAAAAGGAAAAACTAGAGGATGATTTTATTTTTTGTAAAAAGTTTTTTCTTATTTACCTTGGGCAAGTAATATAAAAGAAGGGGTGAAGAGGCTTCGTGAGACACAATTCTTATTCTCTTGCTTGGAGACCCTCTAGGTGTGGCCGGCCCTCTCCCTTCTCTTTTCCCTTTTGCTCTCTTCTCCTTAGTGGCGGTGGTGGCCGGATTTTAGAAGAAGAGGAAGAAGCTTTTGGGTGGTGTTCATCTTGGAGGATCGTCGCCCACACGACGTCCAAGGAGAGGCGAGGAATACGACAGAAGATCTCGATGTCATTAACTTACAAAGAGAAGGTATAACTAGTAATTTTCTTCCGCATCGTACTAGTTATTTTTTTTTGTAAGAATTCTAAATACAAGAGGCAATTAGATCTAGTTTATCGAATTTATTTTTCGAGTTTGTGTTTTCTTCTTTTTCGAATTTGTGATTCGATTGTTCTTTTTGGTTAACCTAGAGTTATTTAAGGAAATTAAATATTAGCTTTCCTTAAAAGGCTTTGACTAGGCGGTGGTGGTTGCTCCTATATCCAAGAAGGCCATGTGCCTCGCCATGCTGTCCTTGAAGCTAATTTTGAAAATTAATATTTAATAGAATTAATAACATAGGTGGATTTGAATCAATAGTGTTAAGTTCCGCTTGCGATTCAAATCTAAACCATTAAGAACAGATAAATTAAATTTGGAATCAATGATGTTAAGTTCCGTCTGCGATTCCTAATTTAACTTCTAAAGAACACAATACGTTATTTAAGGAAAGGTTCGACACTTGTACAAAAATTTTTGTACAGTGGAACCAATATATTTTCCTAGGACTAACCAACAGTGTTGGTAATAGGTAAATCTCCTGAGTGGAGTAGGTGAGGACGCGTTCCCCGCAGAGGGAACAGTAGGCGTTGGGTCAACCTAGGGTTCCGGTCAGAAATTTGAAGTCAGACCCGGACAGTCCGAAGACTGTTAATATTTTATTTATAACTATTATGTGCTAACTTTGTGTTGCAGGGTATGTGTTTGGGACTAACACATTTTGCAAGAACAGAGAAGCAACCTTAAGCCTCGGATGAACAGTGCCCGAGGTGCCTCCATGGAGCTTGGAGGCGCCTCAGGTGTAAGGCTGAAGGAAGCTGCGTACTAGGCCTGGAGGCGCCTCAGACTGAGCTGGAGGTGCCTTGGAGTGGCTTGGAGGCGCCTTCGAGTGGATGAGGTGCGACCTGTTCTATGCTGATCCACGCGGGCGACTCGATTGGGTTGGAGGTGCCTTAGATGGTGTTAGAGGTGCCTCCAATAGTGCATAAAAGGAGGTCTCGAGGCACCACTAAAAAAAGCAAGTTCTAAGTGATCCTACTACAACGTGCTGTTAACGAGACACTCCAACAAAGCTACGATAAGTCCCCGATGACTCGGAGCTTTATTTTCGCTAATTCTGTTGTCGGTATAGCTTTAATATTTCAGTTCTGTAATACACTTTTGTACTTTGTAATCTGATAGTGAATTGCCCAAAGTAAACGCTCAACGAGCGTGAACCTTGGAGTAGGAGTCGCCCAAGGCTTTAAACCATGTAAAAATACTTGGGTCTTTGTGTTTGTTTATTTCTATTTATTCTGCTGCTTAATTCTCGAACGCTTTTACGAATCCAAAATGTGTGAAAAAGCCACGAGCGCTATTCACCCCCCCTCTAGCACTTTCGATCCAACAATTGGTATCAGAGTGGGGTAGCTTTGATTTGGTGCAACCACCAATCAAGCAATTTTTTCGTGGTGTTTTCAATTTTTCGGAGTCAATTGGAATTAGTATAGTTGCTACATTCCAATTCTTTATCTATTCAAATCATTTTTGCTCGAAGTCGGTGCAACACCACTCGAGTTCATTTTTATTATTCTCATACCACACTGCTAATCCAGGATCAAGTCCTGGGATATTGTTTCTCTTGTGTTTTTCTGTGCTAGATCTAAATGGCCTTTCAAGAAGGTTTTAGCAATGTTCGCCCCCACTCTTCTCCTGAGACGATTTCGGATATTGGAAGGGTCGGATGGAGGCGTATCTCCAGACTCATTTTGAAGTCTGGATGATCGTCAAAACCGGGCTCCAAATATCGACTGATGCCACCGGCAAGCTACTACCATACGAGGACTGGGAACCGACACTCATCAAAAAGGTAGAAGCCAACGCAAAGGCCACCTGCACCCTACAATACAGACTGACAAAGGAGGAGCTGAACCGCGTCGGCCCCTTTTTGAGCGCCAAGGAATTGTGGGAGAAGCTGATCGAGCTTCACGAAGGAACCTCCGATACCAAGGTCAGTAAATGGGATTTATTATTCAATAAATTATATAATATTAAGTTGCAGGAAGGTGAGATGGCTACCCAACTCCACGCCAGGATACAAGACCTACTCAACGGTCTACACGCAATGGGACAAAAGGTAGAGAACCGGGATATTTTGAGGTATGCCTTAAACGCTTTTCAAAGGAACACCTTGTGGGCATCCATGGTAGATGCTTACAAGGTTTCTAAGGACCTTTCTTCCATAAAATTAGATGAGCTATTTGCCGAGTTTGAATTACATGAACAGGTTAACTCACGTCTGGCCAAGAAAGGTTTGGCTTTGGTTGCAGGTACAGGTAGAGCGCACGAGACTAAATCAAAGCGCAGAACCGAACCAGAATCAGAAGAAGAAGAAGAACCAGTTTCGGACGACGATGACGACGAAATCACAACTGAGCTCGCTAACTTGGTAAAGAAACTATACAAGAAAAAGAGAGGTTTCAACAAGAAGGACCTAAAGAAGGCTATTCAGACCAAGGAAGTTCAACCAAAGGTGAAGTTCGAGATAACGTGCTATGGGTGCAATTAGAAGGGGCACATCAAGGCAAACTGCCCTAACCAGAAAGATCCGAAGAAACCAAGAAGAAAGAAGGCCCTGAAGGCAACTTGGGATGAGTCATCCTCGGAAGAGTCTGACGACGAAGAACTTGAACAGACGAGTTTTCTCGCATTGACAGCCCGGGACTACTCCAATGAATCCGGAAGCGAGGATGAATCGGAAGCCGAGTCCGAGAGAAGCCATGGATCCGTATCCATTTCTGAAGGGTCTGACCCCACTGTAAGTATCCCGCGTTTACACAATTTAGTTAAATATTTATTACGTAAATTAGCAAAATCAAACCTTAGGATCAAGTCACTTCTAAAGGAGGTAACAACTCTCAAAGAAGTGACTAACATCGAATCCTTGCCTGACCCAGTTCAGACTGGAAACTCAACTCAAGTTCAAAAGCTTGAGGAAGAAAATTCCAGCCTGAAAACTCAGGTCAAGGATTTGAAGAAAATGTTGGAACGATTCACTTTGGGTTCTAAGAATCTTGACCTAATTCTTAGGACACAAAGAGCCGTTTACAACAAATCTGGATTAGGTTTTAAGACCAAAAAGAAATATCGATCCTATCTAACCTTAGTTAATAGATCAAATAGTAAGACAGTCCATGCATGGGTACCCAAATCCAACTTAGTTAATCAAGTTGGACTTGGTCAATATTGGGTTCCCAAGGATCAAGTACATTACCTTGATAGACCATATCGAGGCTATGATCCAGGGGGAGCCAAATGAAAAACTGTATTAATAAATAGATAAATAATTAAAAGAATATAATTAAACTAAAAACAAAAAACTTAAATCTAATCTATAAAAATATATAAAGTAGAGGGAGGCTCCGGAATAGCTGATACCTCCAAAACTAACCTACCCGTCAGGGTAACCCAAACCAAGCTACCCGACAGGGGTAATTAGAACTAATTAGAAAGGGAACAAGTTTAACTTGACCTATGGTATTGGTGAAATTTTGGATGATAGTACGTTAGGGAAGCTTAGTCTATGCATGTCTAGGAAGATATGACTTCGTCCTGGTGCATTTGGCTAAGTGGAACTAACCGAAGCTACCCTTTATGGATCCTAACCAGTTAGACCAAGGTTTTGTATTAAGTTCAGTGGATAGGACTATTTGGAAAACCTCGAAGGCATGATTACTTTAATGATGTCGAAGTGACTCACCATAGTCCAGAAGTTTATCCGAAGAATGCCGATTTGTTGAACCCAAAGCTAAACCTGAATCTAACATAAAGTTAAACCAAACCCTATAACTGAACCTAATTCATCTTACAAAAATTATAGGATTCCCTGATTTGAAATTTAGATCGGGTGAGATGACTAAGGATTAAATTAAACAAATTAAATTAATCAAACTTATTTATAAAATTCTTTTAAAAACTTATTTAAAAATTCTTTTAAAAACTTATTTATAATTCTTTTAAAAACTTATTTAAAAATTCTTTTAAAAACTTATTTATAATTCTTTTAAAAACTTATTTAAAAATTCTTTTAAAAACTTATTTAAAAATTCTTTTAAAAAAACTTATTTAAAAATTATTTTTTTAAAAAAAATTTATTTAAAATTCTTTAAAAAAACTTATTTAAAAATTCTTTTAAAAACTTATTTAAAAATTCTTTTAAAAACTTATTTAAAAAATCTTTTAAAACTTATTTAAAATTGTGTTTTAAAATATGTTTAAATATCTTAGCAATTAATTTAATTATTTAACTTAATTCAAATTAAACTTAAATTACTTCAGTCAAACTATCATTTCATCTAACAGACTCCAATTCAAACACTTTATGTGTAGGAATATAAAGAATTGGATCAATGGATGTTGGATAGTGAATGCTCCAGACATATGACTAGAGATAGACTGAAGTTCACGAAGCTCAAATTAAAGAATTTAGGATCGGTTGCATTCGGCAACGACGATAAACTTAAGGTAATCGGAAAAGGTAACATCGAACTTAGTCCCGATTTCATTATTCGAAAAGTATTATTAGTTGAACATTTAAACTTTAATTTACTCAATATAAGTCAGCTATATGACAGTGGTTACTCAGTCAACTTTACCAAATCTGAATGTACAGTTAAAAACATTGATAACCCTGAAATCATACTTAAGGGAATTAAGAGAGATAATATCTATACAATTAATCTATCAACAAACTCAATAAAATGTCTCCTGACACAACAAGAGGAAACTGAGTTGTGGCACAGGAGACTAGGTCACACTCATACCAGACTCATTTAAAAAATGAGTCAAAATGGTCTAGTAAAAGGTCTGCCTAAACTAAAAATTATTAAAAATTCAATTTGTAATGCTTGTTAACAGGGTAAACAAACCAAATCAACCCACAAATTAACCAACTTAAATAGAACAACGTCTATACTTGAGCTCCTTCATCTAAACCTGTTTGATTCGCATGGAGCCAAGTCACTAAGCAAAAACCAATATTGCTTAGTAATAATCGATGACTACTCAAGGTTTGCTTGGGTAAAATTCATAAAAACTAAAGATGAAACTTTTGAAGTATTTAAAATCTTTTGTAAATTAATAGAAAATGAAAAAGACACTCAAATAAAAAGAACTAGAAGCGACCATGGGGGGGGGGGGGAATTTGAAAATCATAACTTTACTGAATTTTGTGAAATTAATGGGTATAAACATGAATATTCCTGCCCTAGAACCTCTCAACAAAATAGTCTAGTGGAACGTAAAAATAGAACTCTGCAAGAAGCTGCGAGGGCCAAGTTAAACGAATATAAACTATCTAATTCATTCTGGGCTGAATCAATCAATACAGCCTGTTATATACAGAATAGAATCTTAATTAACAAATCTCAGAATAAAACACCATATGAAATATACTATAATAAGATTCCTAACGTAAATTATTTAAAAGTATTTGGGTGTAAAGTATTTATTTTAAACACTAAAGATTACTTAGGGAAGTTTTCATCAAAAATAACCCCAGGGGTATTTCTAGGGTACTCAACAACTAGTAGGGCACTTAGAGTTTATAACAAAAATATCCTAAAAGTTGAAGAAACAACAAACATTATATTTGATGAAGAAAATAAATTACCAAATATAATAAAAGGAAATAATAATATAGAAAATATTGACTCAATAAACATAAAAGATGATGACGAAATTCAACCTAAACCTGATGAATCTGAAGAACAAACTACTAGTCCAAGAATAAGACCAACAAGAACAAACACCAATCACCCATCTGACCAAATTTTGGGTGACCCAACTCTAGGAGTCAGAACTAGGTCATCCTATAGGAACCTAAGCCAAATAGTTCTAATTTCTAAGATTGAACCCAAAACTACAGATGAAGCCCTACCAGACCCAAACTAGACTTTAGCAATGCAAGAAGAATTAGCTCAATTTGAAAGAAACCAAGTCTGGGAACTAGTACCTAAACCCATTGATAAAACTATAATTAACACTAAATGGGTCTTCAGAAACAAATCAAATGATCAAGGTGAAATGGTTAGAAACAAAGCTAGGCTAGTAGCTAAAGGGTTCAATCAAGTAGAAGGGTTAGACTATGATGAAACCTATACCCCTGTAGCTAGACTTGAATCTATTAGGATGCTGCTGGCCTATGCAGCACATAAAGGATTCAAGCTCTACCAAATGGATGTAAAATCCGTGTTTCTGAATGGATTTATTAAAGAAGAAGTATATGTTAGCCAACCCCCAGGATTTGAAGACTTAGAACATCCTAATCACGTCCTTAGACTAAAAAGGGCCCTATATGGACTTAAACAAGCACCTAGGGGTTGGTATGAATGGTTGTCTAATTATTTGTTAGTAAAAGGGTTTGACCAAGGTCAAGTAGATCCAACCCTCTTTGTGAAAACCTTAGAAAAAGACATCTTCATAGCCCAAATTTATGTAGATGATATAATATTCGGATCAACAAATTCGAAATTTTTAAAAGAATTTACAAACCTAATGGAAAATGAATTTGAAATGAGCCTAGTAGGGGAACTAAACTTTTTCTTAGGCTTACAAATTAAACAAACAAAAGATGGAATTTACATCTTTCAAACAAAATATCCTAAGGAACTAATTAAAAAATTTGGAATGGAAAATTCAAAATTTATCAATATACTAATGGCTACCAACATTAAAATTGATTCAGACTTAGAAGGAAAACCAGTAGACTTGAAATACTATCGAAGTGTGATAGGAAGTCTATTATACCTAACTGCTAGTCGACCAGACATTCTCTTTGCAGTAGGTATGTGCGCAAGATACCAATCTTGTGCAAAAGAGTCACATCTAACTCACGTTAAAAGAATACTTAGGTTGTAACACCCACGAAATTATAAGATAAGTATATGGGTGTTATTTTCTTTAGAGCATAAAAAATAAAAAGAATAAGAGAAAAGGAAAAATAGAAACCAAAATAGAATAAGAAGAGGTGAGGTCAAGGATTGAACCTTGAACCTCCCACAAGTAATAGAGTTAAATTAGTGGATGGTAACCACTAGAGTAATGAATGATAAGTGAATAAAAGAGAATAGAAATGGTAATTAAAGGAGAGAAGATGGTTAAGTAAAAGATCAAGAGAAAACCAAGTTGCTTACCTTCCCTTCCTCTTGGTTAAGAGAAGAAGCAAGCAAAAGATAAATTGCCTACTTCCCTCCCTCTCTCTATTTTCGTGGGATTAAAGGAATGAGGGAAAAGAGGAGTTGAGGGAATGAATGAAGACATGCTTCATTTACATAGGAATAAATAGGATTGGGAGAAGAAAAGCAAGAGATTTAATTCTTCTTCTTCCTCCTTCCTTCTCCTTCTTCATTCTCCACCGAAACCAAGAGCCCCTCCCTCTCCTTATTCCAAAAGCTAGGCTAAGTTTCCTCTCCAAGAAAACTAATTTACAAGAATAAGCCTTCAAGATCTACCCCTTCCAAGCAAGAGAAACAAAAGGAGGTGCAAGAAGAAGAAGCTCTCTCCTTCCTTTGCACCTAGGGTACCTTTTTCTTAAGAAAAACCACAAGCGAAAGGATGTAAGTATCTCCTCACCTGTGGTACAAGTAGTTCATAGGTGCTTTCCTTTATGAAAATAGATTTCTAAAAACTTAAGGTGTGATCCATGGTAAATTCGGCCAACAAGAATAAGACCCTTAGGAAAAATTAAGTCCTAAATATGCTCACCATGATTTTTATGATATGTACTTTTTCTATAAGAGATTTGTTTAGCATTCTCATACTTGTATGTTGCTTAGAATTAAGATTTCTCTCCTTAAAACTCTCGGCCAAGACAAAATTAAGGACCTAGGAGAACTAAAAACCTAAACCAAGCATGCCATGATTTTCCTTATGACAAGATATGAAGTTAACATGATATTTCTCATGCTTGTATGTTGATTTGAAATGGTATTTCATGCTCATGAGGTTTCGGCCATAACAAGTTTAAGGGCCTAGGAAACTTAGAACCTAACCTAACTATGCTCATGATGTTCCTTGTAATAATTGCTATGAAATTGATTTAGGGTTCCCATGCTTTTATGACACTTGAAACCTAGTTCCAAGCTTTACAAGTTTCGGCCATAACAAGTTTAAGGGCCTAGGAAACTTAGAACCTAACCTAACTATGCTCATGATGTTCCTTGTGATAATTGCTATGAAATTGGTTTAGGGTTCCCATGCTTTTATGACACTTGAAACCTAGTTCCAAGCTTTACAAGTTTCGGCCATAACAAGTTTAAGGGCCTAGGAAACTTAGAACCTAACCTAACTATGCTCATGATGTTCCTTGTGATAATTGCTATGAAATTGGTTTAGGGTTCCCATGGTTTTATACCACTTGAAAACCTAGTTGCATACTTAACAAGTTTCGGCTACATGTTTTGGCCACTTCATGATATTTGGGTTAGAGACCCAATTATGAAATTCTATGTGTCTCACATGCAATGCTTCATGATATGATAAGAATATGCTATGCTTCTATGCTCATTTATGTATGCTTATGACCTATGCATGATGATGACCCTTATGATGTGTTATGTGCCCAAATTCATGATGTGCTGTATGCCCAATTATGCATGCGTTTATGATGTGCTATGTGCCCAATTTCATGATGTGTTGTGTGCCCAATTATGCATGCGATCATGATGTGCTGTGTGCCCAAATTCATGATGTGTTGTGTGCCCAATTATGCATGCTTTATGTTATGCCTAAGAGTTGCTTCCCTATTAGTTGGGACTAAGAGCACTCTTCATGATATGAAAGGAAATATAATATGCATGATATGATAAGAATTGTGATATGTATGACATGCTACTTTACTTTTTATGACTTGTACCAAGGGTGGGCTCCATAAGCGCCCCGGGGTCGATGGACTAAGAAACGGGCCTCGTTAGGGATGAGCTCCTAAGTGCCCCTAGGTCGATGGACTAAGAAACGGGCCTAGTATGTATGCCTTGTAGGGTTCGAAACTTGCTACCTTGGACCTACATAGGACGCGCGCATTTATGTATGTGGTACAAGCCAGGGCCCTAATCATGTTGAGATTATGTTTAAGTATGTATGTAATAAGTTTTCAAAATACATGTTGCATATATTTTTCATGATACATGTTTTGAAAGTCATCTCGCATAATACTTATGACTATGTTATGATATGCCAGGATGCACTTTATGATTAGGTTATGATATGCCATGATACTTATGATTATGTTATGCTAGGATGCACTTTATGATTATGTTATGATATGACATGATACTTATGATTATGTTATGTTATGCTAGGATGCACTTTATGATATGCCATGATACCTTACGATTATGTTACACTATGATGCTTCTATACATGATATGATGAGTTATCTTTATGCTTTATGTCTATGAATATGCTATGCTTTATGTCTTTATGTTATGCTTTACGGTTATTGTGAGTAGGAAGGATCTTACTGAGCCTTGTGTGCTCATAGCTTACTTTCCTTGTACTACAGATAAAGGCAAGGTATGGATGTACTAAGGGAGCAGCAGGAGGGGCAAGATGGATGTGTGTAGTAGTGGCTCGGCTAAAAGAGAAAGACCTGCTTTTATCTAATAAGAATTATGCTTATGTCGTTCTTTCATGACTCCATGACATTTCATCATGCTTATTAGTATTATGGCTTAAATTTATGTTAAGCATGCTTTGTGACTTTATATGATAGGTAGTTAGTGATGATGATTTGAAAAGTAAAAGAAAAGTTTTAAAAAGAAAAAAATATACTATAAACAAGACTTCCGCTGTTTTAAGTAGAAAAGATTATTAACAAGCAAGTAAGTAAGATAAGATAGTAAGAAATTGATAAGTAACCCCCGTCAGCTTGAGCAGGAAGGGGCAGGGCGTTACATAGGTATATTAAGGGAACCCTAAATGTAGGACTTTGGTACCCTAGAACTTACACCCTTGATCTAACTAGCTATTCTGACTCAAACTATGTTGGGTGTAAGCAAGATAGAAAAAACACAAGTGGTAGTTGTCAATTTCTAGGTCAGTGCCTAGTAAGTTGGTCAAGCAGAAAGCAACACTGTGTTGCCCTATCTACCACTGAGGCTGAATACATAGCCCTAGGAGAATGTGCATCTCAATTATTATGGATGATGCATACCCTAAAAGACTACCAGCTAGAATATCTGAAAACTAAAATTTCAATTGACAACATAAGTTCAATCAACCTGACAAAAAACCCAATTCACCACTCAAGAACTAAACACATAGAAGTAAAACACCATTTTGTAAGGGATCACGTAGCCAGGGGTGATATTGTACTTAACTATGTTGAGTCCAAATCAAACCTAGCTGACATATTCACAAAGCCCTTACCTGAACTTGAGTTCAGTGCACTTAGAAGACAAATAGGAATGCACTTAGTAGAATAGAATTTATTTGCTTTCAAACTCATCTTGCTTTTACTTGTTTTACAAAATCTCTAGGAAAAATGTCTTCAAAATCTCAACTTTATTAGACTTTCAAAATTTAGCTTAGCCTAGGCACTAACCCTAGATATCATGTTCTCCTAGATTTCAGCCAGAGCATCTCACAAGCACACTAGGCTTAACTTGCTTGTGTTTGAAAGAAAAACTTAGAACGGCGTGAGATGCATAGGGTACGACCTAGACTTCAGAATGTTTATCTTTGTGCATCACAGTAAGTCTGGGCGTTAAATACCAAAAATATAGTAATCAAGTTAAGTGATCCTGCCTTACTCAAATCTAACTGGATTCTCAACTTAACTTGATTAACTAAGTGAAAGTTGTTACCCTCTAGGTAAGCAGTTAGTAGCTAATGGTTAGACATGTGGCCCAGGGGATTAAATGATTAACTCTCGTTACTCATGCTTGGACTTTAGGACTACTTGAATTTAAATGAATGACCTTAACTTAAATTTTTATAAGTGAAGCTCCTCCCTCTTTGCAGCTAAAATTTAACTAAGTCTTTCAATCTAAACGTCTTTCAAAAACTATCGTTTCTTCCGAGCCTTTAAAATTCAAAATTTCTCAGTTCAAAATCAAGATAAATGCTTTTCAAACTTTAGCCATCTGTTCTAAATAACATTTCTAAAGTTATTTGTGCTAAAGCATCTCTTTCGAAATTTAGACTAAGTGTTTTCAAAAAAAAAAAAAAAGGGCTCATTAAAATGTTAGCTAAGTGGCTTCTATGGCTAGTTTCAAATATTTTGAGCAAATCCTTTAAAGATCTTCTTTGAATCCTTAAACATTTACTTAGCTAAATGTTGTGCAAAGAATTTAAGTATTTTTCTAAATGATTGTGTTTAAGTACTTCTAAATTTAACTAAGTATTTCTCAACAAATAAAAGTTTTTTAACTAAGTATCTTGATTAACTAAAGATTAAAAGTTGAAATAGCTTATATTCTTACAAGCTAAGTACTTTTCAAGCATGATTAAACATTTTTTCAAATCTAATCACTTTGATTCATTTTACTCTACTTATATTTTGATGTATGGCAAAGGGGAAGAGTAGAAAGTTTAAAATTCATAAAGAAAAACAAAAGAAAGAAAATTCATAAAATCACAAATTAAGGGGGAGCATAAATTCAAAAATTAAGGGGGAGCATAAATTCAAAAATTAAGGGGGAGCCTTATATATTTTTTCTCTTATCCTTATGTTGTCAATTTGTTTATAAGTGTGCTATCTCTATCTCTACTTTTACTTTACTGTCTTGTACTTAACTTTGAATTTCGGTTGCCATAATCAAAAAGGGGGAGATTGTTGGTGCGAGAAACATCAGACGATCGAACCCAAGTTTTGATAATCGCAAAGGGTTCAAAGTTAAGTTATTTTATGATCTAACAGTTTGAATGAGCTTGCAGGAAAGTCCTGAGTGTACTTAGGTAAAAGTCCTAGCTGCGGTTAGGCAGGTGGAAAACCCTAGGGGGTGGTAACCCTAGGTCATAGGGGGTGGTAACCCTATGCGAAAAGTCTTGGTGGGTCGAGAGCTTCAGGCAAAAGTCCTAGGAGGTGGTAACCCTGGCTGGAAAGTCCTGGTGTCACGAATCAGGTGAAAGACTGGACGGGTCAGGGAGCGGGCGTCCAGCAGAAAGTCCGGAAGCATCGAGCGTCGAGCAAAAGTCCAGTCGATCTGGGGGATCGTGCTGGCAACAGGTAAATCTCCTGAGTGGAGTAGGTGAGGGCGCGTTCCCCGTAGAGGGAACAGTAGGCATCGGGTCGACCTAGCGTTTCCGGTCAAAAATTCGAAGTCAGACTCGGACAGTCCGAAGACTGTCAATATTTTATTTATGACTATTATGTGCTAACTTTGTGTTGCAGGGTATTGTTTGAGACTAACACATTTTGCAGAAACAGAGAAACAACCTTAAGCCACAGATGAATAGTGCCCGAGGTGCCTCCATGGAGCTTGGAGGCGCCTCAGGTGCAAGGCTGAAGGAAGCTGCACACTAGGCCTGGAGGCGCCTTAGACTGAGCTGGAGGCACCTTGGACCAGAGCTTGGAGGCACCTTGGAGTGGCTTGGAGGCACCTTCGAGTGGATGAGGTGCGACCTGTTATGTGTTGATCCACGAGGGTGACTCGGGTGGGTTGAAGGCGCCTTGGATGGTGTTGGAGGTGCCTCCAATAGTGCATAAAAGGAGGTCTTGAGGCAGCACTAAAAAAAAACAAGTTCTAAGTGATCCTACTGCAATGTGCTGTTAACGAGACACTCCAACAAAGCTACGACAAGTCACCGACGACCCGGAGCTTCATTTTCGCTAATTCTGTTGTCGGTATAGCTTTAATATTTCAGTTCTATAATACACATTTGTACTTTGCAATCTGATAGTGAATTGCCCAAAGTAAACACTCAACGAGCGTGAGCCTTGGAGTAGGGTCGCCCAAGGCTCCGAACCAAGTAAAAATACTTGGGTCTTTGTGTTTGCTATTTCTATTTATTCCGCTGCTTAATTCTTGAACGCTTTTACGAATCCGAAACGTGTGAAAAAGTCACAAGCGCTATTCACCCCCCCTCTAGCGCTTTTGATCCAACAAAGTCAAGATAAAAGTAGTTTCTATCCAAAGATAGCTCATGCACTAAGTTCAAAAAACTATAGAATCAAGGTAAGAAGTACCCGCCTTTACTTGTCAATCGTATCAGAATAAAAATCCACGTTGCACTGCTCGCCCCAAATCAGAGTCCTACGTCAATAGATATTATTTAGCTACTCTCACATGAATCAAATAACTAAACCAATCTCTAAACCAATTAGGATAGCCCTAATCGAAACACGATCATCGCTTAGCCCTAATACAATCAACCTTTTTAACAACTTTGATCCAAGTTGTCAGCATCTACCCATTGATTGATACTTGATCAAAATAACCTCCTTCCTAACTAAATTTGTAAAAGGAATAACTATTCATCTCCTCAAAACAACACCTCAATTTCAATTAACTCAAATATGATAATAATCTAGAAAAGCAGCCACTAGTTAACCAAACCACCACATATCATGCAATCAAATCTTCATCATCACTAATTAAATCCATAATCAAATTAGATTAACTAACCCAACCATGTCATCAACCAATCTAGATTTAAATTCAAGCATCAATCAATACTCACCTAAATCTGTAGCGCCGCCACTTGACTCGCTACTCGCGACCGAAGGAGGTTGCTGTCGAAAACAGTGGCCGAAGAAGAATAGAGTCGCTGCTCTCCAAACAAATCCTATAACATAATCAACACCTCCATAACTAAATTCCTTCTTCCAATTAGCACCAACATATGTCAAACTAGCTTAAGTTAAGAGATTTGTTACCCCTTTTTCCTCTCCCCAATGAGTGATCATTGTCCTTCAAGCGAATCACAGCTTCCTCTCTAGTGGCACAACAGCAGGACAAGCAATGGAGGCCAGGTGGCTGTGCTCATTGATAACTTGCATTTTGCTATGATATTTTTTATCACTCTGTTAGAGGTTTTAATCTGTTTGAGTGTTAATTCATGCTATTTATCAGGTTTCTGTTGGGTTTTTCGGGCCGCGAAAACCGCTTTTCGCGTCGCGGAAACCCCGAATCACCCAAAGCCTTAGATCCGTGCAAGGAAAACCGAACGAAAATTACGAGTACGAGTTTAAATATCTAGATCTACTCCTAGATCTATGTGTTAAGAGGTATACCTTGAAGCGTGCCCTTTTCGCGTTCCCGCTCGTCCAAGGAATTGCCGGATCTCTAGACCGTCAAGCGTCGGTCCTCTAGAAGTATCCACACGGACACGTAGATGGAGAAAACCTCACACAAAGGTGTGCTAGCACCTTGGTAAGATTCGGCCAAGCAAGGAGAAGTTACACACTTGAATGAAAAATTGAATTCCCATTCAAACCAAAAGTGGTCGGCCACTCTCCATGGTGAAACTCCCAAATTAATTGCATTAATTGCAATTAATATGAAGCCATTAAAGAGAATGGCTTTGTAACTTCTATGAGGTGGCACCTATGATGATGTGGAGTAATATCATTGGTCCACATCAATGCTAACTCACCAATGAGGTGGCATAAAGTCAAGTCAAACTTGACTTTTAATCTTCCTCTCAAGTCAAGTCAAACTTGACCAAATCTCTTCCATGGTTGATCGAATCCAACCATTCGATTCAAGCCAACTTAATATAATGAATCTAATTCATTTAATTAAATTGATTCAATGAGTCAAAATGTAAATTAGACTCATTGAACACATGAATCAACCTGAGTCGAACTCAAGTTAGCCCAATTAGGATTACTCTTAATCCAATTTGATTCATCAAATGAATCTAATCCTCTTGGTTCATCATATGAACCTAATCTCCATCTAATTGTCCTAAGTGTGTGACCCTATAGGTTCTTGTAACGTTGGCAATGCCCTAAACCCTTTTAGAAGCATAAGTAATGAGCGGTATCTAGCAACACATCATTACTACCCAAGTTATAAGAATGTCGAGATCCGACATCACCTTGTGACTACTAATTGTGACTCCTCACAATATGTGACAAGTGTCCTTCTATCCTAGACATCTAGATTGATCAATATGAGGCATAGACCGTGTCATCCTCTAATCAATCTAAATCTTGAACTCCAAGTAGACTCACTCAATCAAATGAGCTCAACATCTAACGTTGACTCATTTGGGCATGGCCATGCACTTAGTGGTCTCACTCTATCAAGAATACTGATGTCGCTCCCGTCATATGGGAGGGATAGATCTCATCTACATCACTCACATCCCTCTGCATAATTCGTTATATACCCTGTAATCGTCTTTATAGTCCACCTAGTTATGGGTGACGTTTGATGAAACTAAAGTACATAACTCCTTATGTAGGGATCCATGGTGACTTCAGGTCTAAGGACTAATAGTCATACTTATAGCCACATGAGAAAGTATATGACACTCATATAACGATCCATGATACTTTCTCATGGCGGGTAATTCAGTATACATTCTCTAATGTATACCCATGTGTCAACTTGATATCTCTATATCCATGACTTGTGAGATCAAGTCATCGAGTTGACCTACATGCTAGTCTTATTGCATTAACATTGTCCCTGAATGTTAATACTCGACTAGGAATGATTTAGAGTAGTGTTCCCTATATCATCTCACTATCGGTTCAACTAACCGATTGATATAGGTGAGAACCTTCTACTCAAGGACGCTATTATACTTAGTTTATTTGGCACCAATATAAATAAGTATAATAACCAAACTAAATGCCTTTATTAATATACAAGAATATGATACAATGAGTCCATACAATCATCAAATGATTGGCTCTAGGGCTCTAACTAACAATCTCTCACTAGCACTAGTGCCAATCAGTATAGGCTCTAAGGCCTAATGACCTAGTGTGACCATCATTCTTTCTCTGTGCCAAAGCCTTGGTCAAGAGATCTGCGATGTTAGCCTCTGTAGGTACTCTGCAAATCTTCACATCTCCTCTATCGATAATCTCTTGAATGAGATGGAAGCGCCGTAGTATGTGCTTGGTCCTCTGGTGTGAGCAAGGTTCCTTCGCCTGTGCTATAGCTCCATTGTTGTCATAATAGAGCTCAACTGGGTCAGCGATGCTAGGAACCACCCCAAGTTCAGTGATGAACTTGCGGATCCAAACTGTCTCCTTTGCTGCCTCTGATGTAGCAATATACTCGGCTTCTGTTGTAGAATCAGCTACTGTATCCTGCTTCGAATTCTTCCAGCTGACAGTACCACCATTAATGCAAAATACGAACCCCGACTGCGATCTATAGTCATCCTGGTCGGTCTGGAAGCTAGCATCACTGTAACCCTTTACAGCTAGCTCATCATTGCCTCCATATATCAAGAAATATTCTTTAGTCCTTCTTAAGTACTTAAGAATATTCTTGACCGCTATCCAGTGACTTTCACCTGGAACTGACTGGTATCTGCTCAACATACAAGACATCAGGACGAGTACATAGCATGGCGTACATGATAGATCCTATGGCTGAAGCATAAGGGATCTGATCCATGCGGTCTCTCTCCTCTCTAGAAGAGGGACTTTGAGTCTTCGAAAGACTCATACCATGTGACATCGGCAGAAATCCCTTCTTGGAGTTCTGCATGGCAAACCGTAGTATTACCTTGTCAATGTATGTACTCTGACTTAGGTCAAGCAATCTCTTAGATCTATCTCTATAGATCTGTATGCCTAGAATGCGGGATGCTTCACCTAAGTCCTTCATTGAGAAACAAGTCCCTAGCCAAGTCTTGACAGACTGAAGCAAAGAGATGTCTTTCCCAATGAGTAGTATGTCATCCACATACAATATAAGGAAGACAACTGTGCTCCTAACAACCTTCTTGTAGACACAAGGTTCATCTTCATTCTTGATGAAACCAAACTGTTTGATTGCATCATCAAATCGAAGATTCCAGCTCCGAGAAGCTTGCTTTAGTCCATAAATGGACCTATGCAGCTTGCATACTCTACTAGTATGCTGTGGATCTACAAAACCCTCAGGTTGTGTCATGTACACATCCTCGAGTAGGTTTCCATTCAGAAACATGGTTTTGACATCCATCTGCCATATCTCATAGTCATGGTAGGCTGCAATAGCAAGCATGATCCGAATGGACTTAAACATCGCTACTGGAGAAAAGGTTTCATCATAGTCAATACCATGAATCTGCTTGAAACCTTTAGCTACCTAGCGACCCTTATAAATAAGTCCATCCATGTCAGTCTTTTTCTTAAAGACCCACTTACACCCAATGGGTTTTACCCTTTCAGGTGGATCAACCAAAGTCCATATTTGGTTGGTGTACATGGATTCCATTTCGGATCTCATGGCTTCTAGCCATTTCTCGGAATCTGGTCTCATCACAGCTTCCTGATAGGTGGTAGGCTCATCCTCTATGAGCATAACGTCATCATGGTCAGACAAGAGAAATGAATATCTCTCAGGCTAACGACGTACCCTATCAGACCTGCGAGGAGGTATGTCTACTTGAACTGGTTGTTGTTCCTCAACTCTTTGTGGAACAACATCATCCACAACACTTTGTGGTTCCAGTTCAACTTCCATCGAGGCATCAGTGCTATTGTTCGCATCTTGAATTTCTTCAAGATCGAACGCGCTCCACTAGTCTTTCTAGAAACAAAGTCCCTTTCTAGAAAGACCCCAGTCTTTGCCATAACTACCTTGTGCTGACTGGGAATGTAGAAGTAATATCCCTTAGTTTCCTTGGGATATCCGATGAAATAGCACTTGTAGGATTTGGGTCCTAATTTGTCTGAGACTTGACGTCGTACGTAAGCCTCACAGCCCCAAATCCTCATGAAAGACACCTGGGCATCTCTCTCAGTCCATATCCTATATGGTGTCTTTATCACGGCCTTGGATGGAACTCGGTTGAGAATGAAAGCTGCCGTGTCAGAGCATATCCCCATAGATATGTTGGAAGATTTGTGTGACTCATCATAGATCGTACCATATCTAATAAGGTACGATTCCTCCTTTCGGATACACCATTCCACTGTGTTCCAGGAGGAGTGAGTTGAGATAAAATCCCACACTCAGCTAAGTAGTCACGAAACTAATGGCTTAAGTATTCACCACCTCGATCTGATCGAAGTACCTTAATACTCTTGCCAAGCTGGTTCTGTACTTCATTCTTGAATTCTTTGAACTTTTCAAAGGATTCGGCCTTATGTGTCATCAAGTACACATAACCATATCTACTGAAGTCATCAGTAAATGTGATGAAGTACCTATAACCGCCTCTAGCAGCGACATTGAAAGGGCCACATACATCACTATGTATGAGTCCTAACAAATCAGTCGCTCTCTCGCTGTGCCCACTAAAGGGAGTCTTGGTCATCTTGCCTCGTAGGCATGACTCGCATATCTCATATGATTCAAAATCAAATGAGTCCAGCAAACCATCCTTATGGAGCTGGGATAAGCGCTTGTCATTTATATGACCTAAGCGACAGTGCCAGAGATAAGTTCGGTTCAGGTCTTTTGACTTGAACTTCTTGGTATTTATGTTATAAATAGGGCTCTCAAGATCTAGAATGTAGAGTCCGTTTATCAGAGGTGCACTACAATAGAACATTTCGTTTAAATAGACGGAACAACATTTGTTCTTTATTGTAAACGAGAAACCTTTCTTGTCTAAACAAGAAACTGATACAATGTTCTTAGTCAAAGCAGGCACATAACAATATTCATCTAATTCTAATACAAGCCCAGAGGGCAGAGATAAACAGTAAGTCCCTACAGCAACAGCAGCAACCCGTGCTCCATTACCTACTCGTAGGTCCACCTCGCCCTTTGTCAATGCCCTGCTATTTCTCAGCGCCTGCACATCAGTACAAATGTGAGAAGCACATCCAGTATCTAATACCCATGATGTAGAAATAGATAGATTGACTTCTATAACATATATACCTGAAGTGGAAGTCTCACTTCGCTTCTTTTTAAGATCCTCCAAGTATACCTTGCAGTTCCTCTTCCAGTGCCCGGTCTGACCGCAGTGGAAGCAGGTAGCATCCTTGGCGACCCCTCCTTTAGGCTTCAGTGCCTTGTCTTTGCCCTTGGCTTGATACTTTCCTTTGCCTTTAAGCTTGCCTTTGCCATTATGCTTCTGGACCATCAGAATGGGCTTAACCTTCTTAAGGTTAACCTCAGCAGTTCGTAACATGCTAAGTAGCTCGGGCAATGGCTTGTCAATCTCGTTCATGTTATAGTTCAGAACGAATTGACTATAGTTATCCGGCAAGGATTACAAGATTAAGTCAGTGTCCAGCTCTTGGCCAAGTGGGAACCCCAGTCTTTGTAGGTTCTCTATGTACCCAATCATCTTGAGTACATAAGGACCTACGGGAGCCCCGTCTGACATCTTGCATTGAAACAGTGCCTTAGAGATATCAAATCTCTCATGCCTCACTTGTCCCTGATATAGTTGGCGAAGATGCTCAACCATATCGTAAGCGCCCATCAACTCGTGTTGCTTCTGAAGCTCAGAGTTCATGGTCGCGAGCATTAGACAGGATACATCTAATGCGTCGACTTGATGCTTCTTGTAAGCATCTTTGTCTGCTCGCGGGGCATTGGCAGGAGGAGCCTCTGGAATGGGCTGCTCCAGAACGTACAGTTTACGTTCCTGAGTGAGAACTATTCTCAAGTTCCTGTACCAGTCTAGGAAATTCGCTCCGTTGAGCTTGTCCTTCTCAAGGACAGATCGCAGGGAGAAGGAATTCGTGTTCGACGTCATGGTTATCTACAATAGAAAATTTGCAGAAATAAATATCATATTCTTTTAAAAATCATTTAATTAGGCCTTTAACTAAATGATGCTCCCACTGAATTCTATAATTCTTGTGGGACAAGATCCACATCATACTAACCCTTGAGTTAGCTTTGGCTAATACGCCCAAGGGTTAGTATGATCGGTAGGTAACGATTACCAATTACATCTCTATGCAACTCTTGTTTATAAAATCAATATCCGCATTTATATTAAAACTCTAGTTAGCTTTGGCTATTACGCCCGAGAGTTAATATAGATGTGATTTTGACCTATCTTTTCCAATCGTTGGAGGAATGCCTATAGTTGACTTGATCTAACCAAGCAACTAGGAATACTCAATCTAATTGAGTTTGTATTCACTCATGCGT
Organism: Zingiber officinale; assembly: GCF_018446385.1. NCBI lineage: Eukaryota > Viridiplantae > Streptophyta > Magnoliopsida > Zingiberales > Zingiberaceae > Zingiber > Zingiber officinale. Next base: position 49,293,799 of record NC_055993.1, read on the forward strand.
TGATAGGCGGGACCAAGATTGTCCCTCCGTACCCTACCAAGATAATATGTATTGCTCTGCTTTGGCAGATTCAACAACACATATGATCGAGGTAGTGATAGGTATCACGACACGGTTAGGTATTTAGAGTTGGTTCGATCAAGATCTAATCTAATAAAAAAAGATACATCTTGTGCACGACTTAGATCTAATCTAATCGCAAGGGTGCATCATGTGCACGACTTAGATCTAATCTAATCGTAAGGCACTAATTAATTAATTACTTATTAAACATGCATCATATACATAAGCAATTAACTAATTAATCTATTTGTGATTTAGTCATGGCCCTACTATGATCTTCTCAAGCCAATGAGAAGATCGAATGGTCAACCTAGGGTCAACAACTTCTTCAAGCTCCTCCCTTTGACCACCTTGTGTTGCTCGTGCCCGCCTTGGAACTCCGTCTCGTGTGGACCCTCCACCACTCCAATTTGTACATTACAATTTGAAACTCGAGTTACATTCGAGTCTAAATCTAATTTACAACCAGAATATATGAGAAAGGCACGACGCGCAGGTCGCGGAAAAATAAAAACATACAACACGCGCAAACACATAACGGCACGCAGGCCGTATTATGAATTACAACACAATCCAATCACATTGGGTTTTTGGGCCATGACTATCACAAAATTAATATATAATTCAAAATTATATATTTTCATAATTTTCTATAATTTTAAAATTAATTTTTACAATTTTTACGAGCTGTTTCGGGCGCAATCGCGGAACGGATCCCCTTGCGGGGCCAGGGGCAGCACCCCTACCCGCGATCTAACCATCGCGAGGGTTCCTTTGCGATCCTACAGTGCCTTAGCCCGCTATCCCAAAACAATTTGGGATGAAACCTTTGAGAAGAATTTTCCCGGCGGTCCCGATTAGCGATTTCGTGCGCAATCGCGAAGCAAATCCCCTTGCGGGGTTAGGGGGAGTGCCCCTACCCACGATCTAACCATCATGAGTTGCTCCTAAGTGATCCTACAGCGCCTTCGCTCGCTGTCCCAAACGGATTTGGGTCGAAACATCACCGTTTTGGAAAAATCTTCCCGGTAGTCGAAGCCTACAAGCGTCTAAACACTTGTGCTTCGATTACTCGAGAAAAATACTCATAAAAACCCAAAAATCATAATTTTACAGAAAATTATAGAAACTTTAGTTTTAATAAAACCAAACATTAAACTCGTACAAGCCTTGCACGTGGCTCTGATACCACTGTTGGGTTTTTCGGGCCGCGAAAATCGCTTTTCGCGTCGCGGAAACCCCGAATCACCCAAAGCCTTAGATCCGTGCAAGGAAAACCGAACGAAAATTATGAGTATGAGTTTAAAAATCTAGATCTACTCCTAGATCTATGTGTTAAGAGGTATACCTTGAAGCGTGCCCTTTTCGCGTTCCCGCTCGTCCAAGGAATTGCCGGATCTCTAGACCGTCAAGCGTCGGTCCTCTAGAAGTATCCACACGGACACGTAGATGGAGAAAACCTCACACAAAGGTGTGCTAGCACCTTGGTAAGATTCGGCCAAGCAAGGATGAGAGGGAGAGGGAGAGCTTGAGAGGAAAAAGGAAGAAGATACACACTTGAATGAAAAATTGAATTCCCATTCAAACCAAAAGTGGCCGGCCACTCTCCATGGTGAAACTCCCAAATTAATTGCATTAATTGCAATTAATATGAAGCCATTAAAGAGAATGGCTTTGTAACTTCCATGAGGTGGCACCCATGATGATGTGGAGTAATATCATTGGTCCACATCAATGCCAACTCACCAATGAGGTGGCATAAAGTCAAGTCAAACTTGACTTTTAATCTTCCTATCAAGTCAAGTCTAACTTGACCAAATCTCTTCCATGGTTGATTGAATCCAACCATTCGATTCAAGCCAACTTAATATAATGAATCTAATTCATTTAATTAAATTGATTCAATGAGTCAAAATCTAAATTAGACTCATTGAACACATGAATCAACCTGAGTCGAACTCAAGTTAGCCCAATTAGGATTACTCTTAATCCAATTTGATTCATCAAATGAATCTAATCCTCTTGGTTCATCATATGAACCTAATCTCCATCTAATTGTCCTAAGTGTGTGACCCTATAGGTTCTTGTAACGTTGGCAATGCCCTAAACCCTTTTAGAAGCATAAGTAATGAGCGGTATCTAGCAACACATCATTACTACCCAAGTTACAAGAATGTCGAGATCCGACATCACCTTGTGACTACTAATTGTGACTCCTCACAATATGTGACAAGTGTCCTTCTATCCTAAACATCTAGATTGATCAATATGAGGCATAGACCGTGTCATCCTCTAATCAATCTAAATCTTGAACTCCAAGTAGACTCACTCAATCAAATGAGCTCAACATCTAACGTTGACTCATTTGGGCATGGCCATGCACTTAGTGGTCTCACTCTATCAAGAATACCGATGTCGCTCCCGTCATATGGGAGGGATAGATCCCATCTACATCACTCACATCCCTCTGCATAATTCGTTATATACCCAGTAATCGCCTTTATAGTCCACCCAGTTACGGGTGACGTTTGACGAAACTAAAGTACATAACTCCTTATGTAGGGATCCATGGTGACTTCAGGTCTAAGGACTAATAGTCATACTAATAGCCACATGAGAAAGTATATGACACTCTTATAATGATCCATGATACTTTCTCATGACGGGTAATTCAGTATACATTCTCTAATGTATACCCATGTGTCAACTTGATATCTCTATATCCATGACTTGTGAGATCAAGTCATCGAGTTGACCTACATGCTAGTCTTATTGCATTAACATTGTCCCTGAATGTTAATACTCGACTAGGAATGATTTAGAGTAGTGTTCCCTATATCATCTCACTATCGGTTCAACTAACCGATTGATATAGGTGAGAACCTTCTACTCAAGGACGCTATTATACTTAGTTTATTTGGCACCAATATAAGTAAGTATAATAACCAAACTAAATGCCTTTATTTATATAGAATATGATACAATGAGTCCATACAATCATCAAATGATTGGCTCTAGGGCTCTAACTAACAGTTTCATGAATGTGGGTGATTTTATTCTTTTGCTGCAAATATTTGCTAATTTAATGACTCCAGCATTAATTGTTGTTATTGAATTATGTAGGGAGTAAAAGATTAAGTGGAAGGGCTTTTTGGGCATTCACATGCAGCCAACGATGGATGCAGCTTAAGCTCCAATTTGTGTGGTTAGATGCATTGTTTTGAAGGTGGTATTAAATTTCGCAATAGCAACTAGCAGAGGTACCTTTTTCAACCTAGAAGCCCTAGCAGCCGTTGTCACCTCTAGTTCATCACTTCGTCTTCCTTGGATTCAAGGGGAAGCCGCCCCATCAGCACACCCCAGCGAGCATCCTCCACTCCATCGTCATCCACCTCCCCTCCCTCCACAGATTCGAGGAGGAGTTTCGCTTCCGATGAGATATCTTCGAGTTCAACCATGTCTGACTGAATTCGGACTACCATTGGGTTCCAAATTTAGGGGATCCGAGTCACCTCGCCTTTGTCGTCTGCCTCTGGAGTTTTGATTGAGATTCCGACGGACGCGCGCTGTAGTGTGTTGCTCACCTCCGGGCATATTCTAGTGGAACTGGTCATTTCCATTTTATTACTTTCTTGTTTGCATCAAGTACTACTTCATCAATTTTCCCCATATCAGATTTATGGTATTTTTGCATTGAGTTTATCTTATTCAGTTATTTTTGAACTTAGCTGTTTGTGTGCTTAGAGTTGTCCGTTGACAGTTTTCCTTAAATCAGTAATAGATTCATGTTTTTTTGGTTCATTTCTTTAAGCAGTCTTCCTGTTGTTGACTAGTTGTTGACTTATGTGTCTTCCAAGTATAGGAGCATTTCAATTTGTGAGGTAAAAAAAAATCTCAACCAACCTGAATAATCCATCTTAGAGTTAGCTTCCACCGCAATTTCTCTGGGAAACGATCCGTGTCTTTTGCTACACCTATACTATTTAAATTACAATAGGGATGGAATTTAAGTTGGTATTGGAGTGTGAACCTCACAACGACATGACCATTAATTATTGGTTTACAGTCTAGTATCAATTTTTGGCGTCGTTGCCGGGGAAATTACGGTGTTAGTTAATCTTTAGATTTGCAATAAATTCTGCTTAATTTTCATTTGTTGAATTTATTGACTTGGTGAAATAGCATCTAAATGTATGACCAGATCATCTACCAGTGATTTACTCGATTTTGATCCAAAAATTGAAAGAACATTTCATATTTTGCTGAGAAATCAGAAGGGAACAAAAACAATTTCAACGAGTAGCTTTCCAGTGACTGAATTTAATATGGAGAATAAACAAACACTTAAGGAGCTAGCTGCACCAGATGTCTCTTATAATTCATTGTGCATTCAATATCCTGAGCTGGGTGTGGATTTTGAACTACGTTCAAGGCTTATTCATCTTCTTCCTAAATTTAATGGATTAGCTGGCGAAGACCCTTCTAGGCATCTCCAAGAATTTCATGCAGTATGCTTTACCATGAAACCGCATGGTATTAGTGAGGAAGATATTTATTTGAGAGCTTTCCCATTTTCTTTGGCAGGAGCAGCGAAGGATTGGTTGTACTCTAGAACTCCAGGTACAATTACGTGTTGGGTGGACATGAAAAGATTATTTCTGGAAAAATTCTTTCCTGCTTCACGAGCTGGAGCTATTAGGCGAGCAATATGCAGTGTTCAACAGCTTTCTGGAGAAACATTATATGAATATTAGGAGCGATTTGAAAAGTTATGTTCTAGTTGCCCCTATCATCAAATCAGCGATCATTTACTCATACAGTATTTTTATGAGGGACTTTTACCTATGGATAGATGCATGATCGACGCGGCCAGTGGAGGAGCGTTGGTGAATAAGACACCTGCAAAGGCAAGGGAGATCATTTCTACTATGGCAGCCAATGCCCAACAGTTTGGGTGTAGACAGACATCTACTAAGGGAGTAACTGGAGTCTAGTTATCTAGGTTAGATACTCAAGAAATTAAGAATAGCTTGCTACAGGAGATGACCTCTGCATTCAAACAGTTGGCACTTAGCTATTCACAGCAGCCCATAACTCAGACAGTGCCAACAGCGATGATTTGTTGACTTTGTTTTTATTCATCCCACACTACTGACATTTGCCCCTTGTTGCAGCAAGAAGGGATTTCTCCTCTTACAGACCAAGTGGCAGCAGTAAATAATTTTCAGCCTCGACCTCAGTTTTACCAACAGCAATCTGGAAACAAATAGTAGTATGATCCCTTTTCTGCTACATATAATCCAAGATGGAGAGATCATCCTAATTTGTGGTATGGGAATCTTTATCAGTATCAGCAACCTTATCAACAGCAAAACCCCTATCAGCAACCATACCAATTATCTCCTTCATCTTAGAGACCAACAATGTGTCAACTTCCCCAACTTCCTTACCGATCACCACAACTCCAATTGCCCAAACCAGAGCTTACCACACAAAAGCTGGAAGAACTTATATAGCAGATGCAGTTAATAACAAGTAATCAGCAGAACTTAGAGAGACAAATTTGACAGATGGCGTCAAGTATTACCCAATTACAGTCGCAAGGCTCGGGACAGTTACCTTCACATATATAGTGTGCCAAACCCAAAAGGGAATGTTAGTGCTATTACACTTCGGAGTGGGAAATCCACTGGGGGAGTGGAACAGGAAGCTGAGCAAACCATGCACTTACCTTTTCCGCAAAGATCAATAGAAATTGGGCAAAAGGATGACAGGAAGGCAGAGCAACTGCGAGAGTTGGTGGATACCTTCAGTAAGGTAGAAGTGAATATTCCATTATTGAGAGTCATTAAGCACATTCAAAAGTATGCAAAGTTTTTGAAAGATCTATGTGTTCATAAGAGAAAGCTAAAGGGCAACGAGCTAGTCAGTATGGGTAAGAATGTATCAGCATTAATTCAGACAATGCCATAGAAATGCAAAGATCCAGGAGTCTTTACGATACCTTGTGTTATAGGGGATAGTGATTTTGGAGACGCAATGTTGGATCTAGGAGCCTCAGTTAATGTTATGCCAAAATCAATTTTTGAAGCACTTGGTATTGACCCTTTACAAACAACTGGAATAGTTATTCAGTTAGCCAACCGTAGTTTAGTTCATCCCGTTGGGGTGATAGAAGATGTTTTGGTAAAAGTAAAGGATCTAATCTTCCCAACAGATTTTTATATCTTGGATATGGAGGGGAATGTTTCTCCGGGTCAAGCCCCATTGATCCTTGGAAGACCGTTTCTCAAAACTGTTAGAACTAAAATTGATGTACACGCTGACCACTTACCATGGAGTTTGGCGATACAATAGTACAATTCAATATTCTGGATGTGATGAAATACCCAGCAGAGGATCATTCACTCTTGAGCGCGCATTGATGTATTTAGTGAGCTAGCTTTTGAGATGCTAAGTGATGCTACAGCAGAATTGCTAAATATTTCCGATGAGACCAGCTGTGCAGAAGATGAAGTATCCTCCGATTTGAGGGATAATGATAGGGACTACAGCCTGGAAAGCAGAGTTGTTAGAGAGTTCATGGCAGACTTATATTCGAAGAAGTCAGATGCATTGATGGAACATGAATCAAAATTAGAATTGAAACCATTGCCAGATCATTTAAAATATGCTTATTTGGAAGAAGGTAAGCAGTTACCAGTAATCATCTGAAAGAATTTGGATCCGGATCAAGAAAGCAAGCTTTTGGACCTGTTACGCCAACATCAGAGGGTAATCGGTTGGATGCTTGCAGACATACTAGGTATCAGTCTAGTTATATGTAAACATCAGATATTTCTGGAGGATGATGCTAAGCCAATTAGACAGCCACAACGCCGTCTTAACCCACTTATGCTGGAGGTAGTCAGGGCTGAGGTAACTAAGTTGCTGCGAGCAGGAATTATATATCCCATTTCAGATAGTCAGTGGGTCAGTCTGGTGCAAGTAGTACTGAAGAAATCTAGCCTCACAATGGTGGCAAACAGGGAGAATGAATTGATACCTACCCGAGTGCAAAATTCATGGAGAGTCTATATTGATTATCGCAAGCTAAATCAAGTCACAATAAAGGATCATTTTCCTTTACCATTCATCGACCAAATGTTAGAAAGATTAGCAGGAAGATCATGTTATTGTTTCTTGGATGGTTTTACAAGTTATTTTCAAATTCCGGTTGCTCCAGAGGATCAAGAAAAGACAACTTTTACATGCCCTTTCGGAACTTTTGCGTATCGACGAATGCCATTCGGACTATGTAACGCTCCAGGTACTTTTCAACGATGCATGATTAGTATTTTTTCTGATTATCTTGAGCATTGTATGGAGATATTTATGGATGATTTCACTGTTTATAGTTCATCTTTTGATTCATGTTTGGATAATTTAGCTCAAGTGTTACTTAGGTGTATAGAAACCAATTTTGTGTTGAACTTTGAGAAATGTCACTTCATGGTTGAGAAGGGTATAGTTTTGGGACATATAATTTCAAAGGCTGGAATACAGGTAGATCCGGCGAAAGTTAATGTGATATTATCTTTACCTTACCCTGTATGCGTACGGGATGTGCGATCATTTCTTGGACACGCAGGATTTTACAGACGATTCATAAAGAATTTCAGCAAAATCACTTTACCACTGACTCATTTGCTGCAGAAAGAAGTGGAATTTAATTTTGATAAGGATTGCAAGGATTCATTTGATAGGATTAAGAAGGTTCTCACTTCTTCTCCAATTATTAGACAGCCAGACTGGACACTTCCATTTGAAGTGATGTGCGATGCATCGAACTTTGCAGTGGGGGCAGTATTAGCTCAACGGGTTGGAGGAGTGCCTCATGTCATCTAATTTGCTTCCAGAACATTAGATTCAGCATAGGCTAACTACACTACAACTGAGAAAGAATTGTTATCTATTGTGTTTGCACTAGATAAATTTCGATCTTATTTATTATGCTCTCACGTGATTATTTTTTTAGATCATGCGACTATTAGGTACCTTTTAATGAAGTCATCAGCAAAACCAAGGTTAATTCGGTGGATGCTCCTTCTCCAAGAATTTGATATAGAGATACACGACAGGAGCGGAAAGGAAAATTTAGTGGCAGATCATTTGAGTAGGATTGAAGGGAAGTTGAATCCAATACCAATTGCTGATGGGGTCCCAGACCAGCAGCTTTTGCGGATACAAGGTAAGGAACCATGGTATGCTGACCTTGTAAACTATTTGGCTGCAAGTGTTTTCCCTGCATATTACTCTAGAACTCAACGTGGAAAATTAAAAAGTGATTCCAAATACAATGTCTGGGATGATCCATATTTATGGAAATTTTGTAGTGATCAAGTGATTAGAAGATGTGTTCCAGATAATGAATTTAATTCTATATTGTCTTTTTGTCACTCACTTGCATGTGGAGGCCATTTTGGGCCACAACGCACAGCTAAGAAAGTTTTGGATGTAGGACTATACTGGCCTACACTATTTAGGGATCCATCTAAATTTTTAAAAAGTTGTGAACGTTGTCAGCGAATGGGTAGCATAGGGCAAAGAAATGAAATGCCCCAGCAACCTATATTATTTTGTGAGATCTTTGACGTATGGGGCATTGATTTTATGGGGTCTTTTCCTAATTCTTTTGGGTTTATCTATATACTGCTCGCTGTTGATTACGTTTCTAAATGGGTAGAAGCAATTGCTACCAAAACTAGCGATGCAGCTGTTGTTGTGAATTTTGTCAGGAATAACATATTTTGCAGGTTCGGAATACCTAGAACAATCATCAGTGATCAGGGATCACATTTCTGCAATAAACATGTTAAGCAGCTATGGTGTAGTTCATAAGGTGTCAACCCTATACCATCCTCAAAAAAAGGGGCAGGCCGAAGTTTCTAATAGGGAGATCAAACTGATTTTGGAAAGAACAGTAAGACCCAACAGAAAAGACTGGAGTAGAAGACTGAGTGACGCCTTGTGGGCTTATCGGTCAGCATTCAAAACACCAATCGACATGCCTCCATACAGAATTGTCTATGGTAAGTATTGTCACCTACCAGTGGAAATAGAGCACAGGGCTTACTGGCCAGTTAAATCCTGTAATATGGACCTGGAGGAGGCTAGAATTGGTAGGAAGTTGCAATTACAAGAACTTGAAGAACTTCGGTTGGAAGCCTATGAAAGTTCCCGTATTTATAAGGAACGATCTAAGATCTTCCATGACCAACAAATATTGAGGAAGAATTTCAAATCTGGGGATAAAGTGTTACTTTACAATTCAAAACTTAAATGGATGCCAGGTATATTGAAATCCCGATGGGAAGGTCCATTCGTTATTACTAATGTGCTGCCCCATGGTGTTATAGAATTGCAGGATCCTACTTCGGGGCATTTATTTAAAGTAAATGGGCACAGAATCAAGTTATTTCAGGAGTTGGATAAAGGTTCAATGTTGGAAGCTGCGTCTTTGATTGATGCCGAGTACCAAATTTGAGGGAAGTGCTGTGTTTATTCAATAATTCTTGGTTAATTTTCAATTTTCTAGCAGTTCACATTAGATAGTTCATTTTAATTTTCTAGCAGTTTCCATTGGATAATCTACTTTGTTTAGGGCGTCGTTTCTCATCTTTTGGGAGTTAAATTCATGCCTCAAATGTTTGTCCTTTTATTTTAATTTATCAAAGACTGTTTAGTTGATAGTTGCACCTGGAGAATCTGTCTACGTGATTGATTTTAATTATTACATGAGGTTAGTGGTATGGTGTTGGAAATAATTTTGTTAGTTTATGGATGATGTATTTATTTTACCTAATGAGGAATTAAGCCTATTATTTTTATGTGTGTGTCATTCATAGTGCATAACTCCAGAACTTGCTTTGCTCTTTTCAAAATCGCATGAACATTGGTGCAGGATTTGCTGAGGTTTCCTTCCATCTATTCTTGTTGATTGTACCTGCTTTTGTTTTGTTCGTTAACTTTATTTCCTTATCTCTTTTGTGTATTTGTTGTTGCTTTCTACTTCCACCTTCTATACTTGTTGTTTTTTCCCTTTACTTCTTGAACTTTAATGCTACCAGTTGCTATCACGTTGAGTTGTTGACCGAGACGGTCAACTTCAAGTGTGGGGGTGGGAAATGGAGGGTATTGAAGCTTGTGTGATAGACATGCTTTAGTAATTTTAAGCATGACAAATACTGTGGGTTGTTGGATTTATTTTAGAGAGTGGTTACAACCAGTGTTTGATCAACATCCTGAGTATGTTTCATAATTCAATATGTGAAAGAAATTGACATGGCAGTAATAAAAAAAAAGAAATAATAAAAAAAAGGGAAAAAAGAGAAAAAAAAGAAAAGAGAAAAGAGAAAAAAAAAATAGAAAAAAAAGAAAAGTGCAGATGTGAAAAAGAAGTGTCATGTACGTTTTCTTTTGAATTGCTCTTTATGACTACTACAACACACTTTGTAGTTAGCTGAGAAATGAAGGATTGGGTTAAAAAAAAACATTTTGCAATGGGCTCAATTTGATACCATACAGGTAGCTTTGGGTTATGTTCCATGCTTTCCCTCTTTCAGCTTCTGCTTGTGTTCCATAGGAATTCCTGGAAGTCCTTCACCAATAAATGTGCTGGTGTGCCATAGTGATGGAGATTAAGAAATAAGCAAGCCTATGGTAGTTTGACATTATGAGTGGCTTGGAGTGAGATCTACTTTGACGTTAATTGTGTGACAGAGAGCATCCACTACCTTATACCTTTGGTGAGGATTCATCATTTTTAGGCTATTCAAGATCTATTGAAAGTGTCATACTTGTTAGCTGATGTAGAAACTGAGTCATGAATGTTGCGGTTTCGAGCGGATTGACGATTCAAACAACAGTCTTTGATAATTTTCATGATGTTAGGAGAAATTATTCGGGGCAATGAATTTGGTTACCTGTTGAATTTTGATTACTTGAACGAGAAGTGCAAGAATAAGTGTGGGGGAATTTGATAACTTACATTTTGCTACAATATTTTTTATCACTCTATTAGAGGTTTTAATCTGTTTGAGCATTAATTCATGCTATTTATCAGGTTTCACAAATGTGGGTGATTTTATTCTTTTGCTGCAAATATTTGCTAATTTAGCATTAATTGTTGTTATTGAATTATGTAGGGAGTAAAAGATTAAGTGGAAGGGCTTTTTGGGCATTCACATGCAGCCAATGGTGGATGCAGCTTAAGCTCCAATTTGTGTGGTCAGATGCATTGTTTTGAAGGTGGTATTAAAGTTCACAATAGCAACCAGCAGAGGTATCTTTTTCAACCTAGAAGCCCTAGCAGCTGTTGTCACCTCTGCGTTCATCACTTCTTCTTCCTTGGATTCAAGGGGAAGCCGCCCCATCAGCACACCCCAGCGAGCATCCTCCACTCCATCGTCATCCACCTCCCCTCCCTCCACAGATTCGAGGAGGAGTTTCGCTTCCGACGAGATATCTTCGAGTTCAACCAAGTCTGGCTGAATTTGGACTACCACTGGGTTCCAAATTTAAGGGGTCCGATTCGCCTCGCCTTTGTCGTATGCCTCCAGAGTTTTGATTGAGATTCCGACGGACGTGTGTCGTAGTATGTTTCTCACCTCCGGGCATATTCTGGTGGAACTAGTCATTTCCATTTTATTACTTTCTTGTTTGCATCAAGTACTACTTCATCAGTTTTCCCCATATCAAATTTATGGTATTTTTGCATTGAGTTTATCTTATTTAGTTTTTTTTTTTAACTTAGCTGTTTGTGTGCTTGGAGTTGCCCATTGACAGATTTCCTTAAATTAGTAATAGATTCATGTTTTTTTTGTTCATTTCTTTAAGTAGTCTTCCAATTGTTAACTAGTTGTTGACTTACGTGTCTTCCAAGTATAGGAGCATTTCAATTTGTGAGGTAAAAAAAATTCAACCAACCTAAATAATCCATCTTAGAGTTAGCTTCCACCGTAATTTCTCTAGGAAACTATCCGTGTCTTTTGCTACACCTATACTATTTAAATTACAATAGGGACGGAATTTAAGTTGGTATTGGAGTGTGAACCTCGCAACGACATGACCATTAATTATTGGTTTACAGTCTAGTATCACTCATAAATTGGAGTAATGACTACCATCGGTAGTAGCTTGGCTACCTCTGGCCGGTGAGAAGGTGGGCAACGCTAATCAGCGCTAGGGCACGACTTGTGGTCAAAAGATGGTGCCCTAGATGGGATTGTTGCTTTGATGGTGAGATCAAGCCACAAGGAAGAAGGTGACGAGTGAATTGGGATCTAGGGTTGGCTGACCAGCATTGGCAGAGCCTCTGGTCCGGTGACGAAGAGGGCAGCGATCGGTGCCGACGATGGAGGGAAAGGCTAGGTATAGCTCTAGATGGCGATCGGTGTGGCAAGTTCGTGAGGAAGAACAGTCGCGTGAGGACTCGGCGGCTGTGGCTCGATGGAGAAGAGAACCGGCGATGGCTTGGGGAGAAGAGGCTCGGCGAAGGAGGGGAGGCGGCGTCGCGAGGTGAGGGCTCAAGGGAAGAAATCGCGTGAGGGCTCGAGAAGGGAGGAAGTACGCCGGAGGGTTTGGGAAAAAAAACATAGGGTTCGGCGATTAATAGTTTATAACTTAGGAAATTTTAAATTAAACTCTAGATCTATTTCTCAATCAGCTCCCACCTCTGGGTATTCCAAACAGGTTTTTCTCGAGCCCATAAGTGCACCCCCTCTAAATACGTTGTACGAGCTTCGATTAATTCCAATTTTTTTTAAAAAAATTCCTAAAATTTCTGTTAAGGCTATTAGCCTATTAAACCTTATTATTTAATTATTATATGGTTCGACATTTTATATTCTCCCCACTAATAAAAATTTGTTCCCCAAATTTACTACTCAACTCAGGAATCCTCATCCGAGGATAACAACCAAGCAATGTACTTATATATCACTCCATCCAAGTATCATAATCTCCAACCTCAAGGGATGACTCTGTGGGTTATAAGCTCATCATGCTTCCACTACACTCACACTGCTGTCTAACCAACTATGGATAAATCAACTACTTCCGAGATACATAACACACCCTATCATTAAATCTTCCAACATCCATACTGAACTATCTAGAGGGATCCATCTTTATAAGTACCAGAGCAAGTAACAACTTGACCCCGGACTCTACCTTTCTAGATCAACACACAAAAATCGACAATGGGGCCTAGATTGTCATATGCTTCAAAAACTTCAACATATGATCCCTTTGCATCAGGTTGCAAATTCAGTTTTATAAGCTATTATGAATAAGCTTTTTTTTTTTTCATAAATCCTAGTACTATAAAAACACATAAAGCAAAAGGCTATATACTACTCTAACAGGAATATGGCAACCGAACATAGGTACAACACAGACTGAATAATTTGGCAACCTTAAGAAAATAATGGTGAGCCTAGAAGCATCAATAAGTATTAATGGATATTACAATTAGTGTACCTGTGGATCACCGTAGCTTGAACCAATATATACAACTGCATTGTCAAGATAAGATATTATTGATGCAATATTATCTCTCCCAAGTCCCTAAATTTCAGGTCATTTACCCTTTGACCAAGCAAGTGCCGAGACCCATCTGCTTAAGGTTTGATTGCCTATGTTACGGTCCTTTGATGGCCAATTGCAGCATATTTCTCCTCAAAGTTTTAAGAGCATGCGAGAAAGGAAATCCAATAGGACATGCATAATATACCATGTGATTACGCAGATCTACTAACATATAACATGTCATATAACTAAATCAGTTCATGGGTCAATTAGACACTATTTAAATCAACTCAAATTAGAAAATGTCAACCCACATAATATCAGAAGTATAAATGCCTACACCCCAAAAGAAAAAGAAGTCAGAACATTAAGACTCTCCCATTTTTATCCTCAAAAATATTAATTTTATCATCCTGTTAACCAACCACAATTGACTAGATTTATTACAATCACACACAAGCACACTCAACCGTAAGCTCTCTAGCACCCAATTTATAATCTGATCAACATTAAGACACTCCCATTTTTATCCTCAAAAATATTAATTTTATCATCCTGTTAACCAACCGCAACTGACTAGATTTATTACAATCACACATAAGCACACTCAACTGTAAGCTCGCTAGCACCCAATTTATAATCTGATCACCAACTATAATCCCCTAATCATACTAATAACTGACACAACCCAAGTATACATAGTATAAAAAATTAGTCAAGTAACAACGGAAGTGTATGATAACAATAGACAGCATACCTCCTATAACTTGGATATTCCTGTCGCTGCTTGGCCCCAAAACCAGAAAAGTCACATCGAGAAACCAAATCACGAAAATTCAAAACACAGAAAATAGGCCTCATAAACTTGTGGCTCTGATACCAATAAATTGGTATCAGATTAACCCAAAAATTATAAATCGAAACAAGATCGAAATCCCAAAAACACAAAACCCAGCATTTGACTCGAACAATGCTCTGATACCAAAAATTGTCATGCCCCAGAGGAGTCTCTGCCAAACAAAAATCCGGCAGCATCTCCCCTATACCAGTGACAATTGGGACCAATATACATACACAAATAACATAATAATATATTCATTAGCCCACATGGCTGGAACATACATAACCACGCAGTTTATATAATATAGCCTACTCGACTGAAAAGTAAACACACAACCACGCAATATAATAACAACCCACACGGTTGAAAGTAAACACAACGGAAAATCACAATATAATACGAATGTAAGACCAACAAAGTCACTAACTAAAATACCTAAAAACGCCAGACTAGACTCCAAAACCCACATCAACTTATTTAGAAGCGAAATACGCAAAATCAACATATCACCCAAACAGTAAAAAAACTAAAAGAAAACTATCCTCGAGTGTGACGTGAGACTGGCAGTCGGGACTCACCAAACATGCATGACTTATCTACCTGCTATCTGACGAAAGAAAAACCAGTTTGACGGGTGGTGAGTATTGGAACTCAGCGGGTAAAAGAAAAGATAGTGCATGAACATAGTATATAAATAGAGAGTGAGACAAGAGTATACAGTCTCACAAAGAAAATAGTAGATACTAAAATAAAACTATAAAAATGCTCATACCTGAAACCATATCTTAGGCTAGTAATAGAAAGTCAGAAGTAGTATTAATCTACTATAGTACTACTCATAACTACAGAGGTAACATGTAAGGTATATAAACATTTCCAATAAATAACCCAATGTCTAAATACCTATAATGAGAACATATCTCAACATAAGGAAGCGTATCAGCATAAGTGAACAACAACAGTAAGTAAGCAACAACAGCATATGTAAACAGCAGCAGCCAAAGAAAGTATAAAAACAGCGTATGCACGGATGGTCACTCCTGCCCACCTCTCTGCACCATGACCCCTGTATGGTCGAGAGGCAGGGTTAGTGACAGACTGTACAGCACTCCAGCTCACTCTCTTAAGTGGCCGAGGGGACAGTTGCATAATAGCTAACTAGCTACATCTATGACGGGGGTCCCTGCTGCTCGCAACTCCAGCTATCACTACCTTTGAGTGACCAAGTGGAAGCACGACAGGACAAGCGGCATCTACTCCAGCTACCACTCTCTCGAGTGGCCGAGGATGCGGCCCTGGTCAACGACTCTCTCGATGACAAGGGAGAATTTGTCGTTGACATGCATGTAATGATATGATGCGAAAGATGCAACAGTCATCATACACATATAAGCAGAAATTAGGTATGCAACATGAAGCCAGCATGCTCAATATGGTACATAAATAAACAACAATCAACACCTGCAAACATGGTATCTAGTATTTGCTACGTATCATGGATAACAACAAGAGACTATATAGATATGGAGATGAATAACGCAAAGATCGAGTGGAAGTATCAAGTGCAGGAAAAATAAGAGTAGAGTCAAGATAAAAGCAGTTTCTATCCAAAGATAGCTCATGCACTAAGTTCAAAGAACTACAGAATCAAGGTAAGAAGTACTCGCCTTTACTTGTCGATCGTATCAGAATAAAAATCCACGTTGCGCTGCTTGCCCCAAATCAGAGTCCTACGTCAATAGATATTATTTAGCTGCTCTCACATGAATCAAATAACTAAACCAATCTCTAAACCAATTAGGATAGCCCTAATTGAAACACGATCATCTCTTAGCCCTAATACAATCAACCTTTTTAACAACTTTGATCCAAGTTGTCAACATCTACCCATTGATTTATACTTAATCAAAATAACCTTCTTCCTAACTGAATTTATAAAAGGAATAACTATTCATCTCCTCAAAACAACACCTCAATTTTAATTAACTCAAATCTGATAATGATCTTGAAAAGCAGCCACTAGTTAACCAAACCACCACATATCATGCAATCAAATCTCCATCATCACTAATTAAATCCATAATCAAATTAGATTAACTAACCCAACCATGTCATCAACCAATCTAGATTTAAATTCAAGCATCAATCAATACTCACCTAAATCTGTAGCGCCGCCACTTGACCTGCTACTCGCGACCGAAGGAGGTTGGTGTCGAAAACAGTGGACGAAGAAGAATGGAGTCGCTACTCTCCAAACAAATCCTAAAACACAATCAACACCTCCATAACTAAATGTTGGAGCAATCCCAATGGTCCGCGGGACCATGTGTTTTGGTGTTTGGGCAAAGGGTTTAAGTTAGGTTCACCCTTGTATTTGATATGTGTATTTGAGTTGTGCAGGTTTGCAGGATACACATATGACTCAGGTTGATGGCTTCGGGTCCGGTGAAGGATGGAGCATCCGAGGGACCGTGGACAAGGCAGCGAGGACAAGGGCCGAGGGAAGCGACTTCGAGGCATACGCGAAGGATGGCATTGGGTACGAGCCGCGGGCTTGAATGCATCCGAGGGACGAGAGCCAAAGGAAGTAGGCTTGAAGGCAAAAGGTCAAAGCTGCAAAGGAAGAATCAAGTGAGTCATAAGGGTGAGGGTACGAGTGCACGAGAGATTGTACTCGGAGTAAAATCCTAGTTTTTAGGGTTTTACTGTAGCAGTACTGTAGCGCTACTGTAGCGCTACTGTAGCATGTTTTGGCAGTCGACTGGTGCAGTCGACTGGGGCAGTCGACTGGCAGCGAACAGAATGTGTGAAATCGAGCCGTTGGGATGTAACGGTCGAATTTCCACAGAGGGCAGTCGACTGCATGTTTTAGCAGTCGACTGGTAGGCGGGGTTTTCCAACCCGTGGCCTATAAAACCAAAGCTTGGGAGCTTGGTTTGAGTTGACGAAATAGAGGTGGTTAATCTCTATTAGTAGTCTACTTGTGCCCTAGCGTCAAAAGAGCTCTTGTGAGGGTTGTGGTGAGGTTTCTCCACCCACAAGGAGGTTTGAGCTAGCCGGAAGTTTTCCGGGGAGTAATCCACCGAAGGATCGGGATCGTCCACCTTACGGACAGCCGTGGAGTAGGAGCTTTATCTCCGAACCACGTAAACGAGCTTGTTAGCGGTTTGCATTCTTTCTTATTCTTGTCTTTAGTTTAGCTTGTATTTTGTATTGTATTTCCGCTGCGCAAACTAACGTTGTAGAAAGAAGCGAGTATTTGGGGGCGCCGTCTATCCAACCCCCCTTCAAGCCGGCCGACCGATCCCCAACACTAAATTCCTTCTTCCAATTAGCACCAACATATGTCAAACTAGCTTAAGTTAAGAGATTTTTTACCCCTTTTTCATCTCCTCAATGAGTGATCATTGCCCTTCAAGCGAATCACAGCTTCCTCTCTAGTGGCACAGCAGCAGGACAAGCAACGGAGGTCTGGTGGCTGTGGCTCATAAATTGGAGTAATGTATGCCATTGGTAGTAGCTTAGCTACCTCTGGCCGGTGAGAAGGTGGGCAACGCTAATCAGCGCTAGGGCACGACTCGTGGTCAAAACATGGAGCCCTAGATGGGATTGTTGCTTTGACGGCGAGATCGAGCCACAAGGAAGAAGGCGACGAGTGAATTGGGATCTAGGGTTGGCTGGCCAGCATTGGCAGAGCCTCTGGTCTGGTGACGAAGAGGGTAGCGATCGGTGTCAACGATGGAGGGAAAGGTGAGGGTATCGGTGCTAGATGGCGATCGGTATGGCGAGTTCGCGAGGAAGAACAGTCGCGTGAGGACTCAACGGCTGTGGCTCGGCGGAGAAGAGAACCGACGATGGCTTGGGGAGAAGAGGCTCGGCGAAGGAGGGGAGGCGACGTCGCGAGGTGAGGGCTCGGGGGAAGAAATCACGTGAGGGCTCGAGAAGGGAGGAAGTACGACGAAGGGATTTAGGAAAAAAACATAGGGTTCGGCGATTAATGGTTTCTAACTTAGAAAATTTTAAATTAAACCCTAGATCTATTTCTCAATCAGCTCCCACCTCTGGATATTCCAAACAGGCTTTTCTCGAGCCCATAAGTGCATCCCCTCTAAATACGTTGTACGAGCTTCGATTAATTCCAGAAATTTTTTTAAAAATTCCTAAAATTTCAGTTAAGGCTATTATCCTATTAAACCTTATTATTTAATTATTATCTGGTTTGACATTTTACATTGTTGGAGCAATCTGAGTACCATAGGTTTTGATGTTTGGGCAAAGGTTTAAATTAGGTTTATTGTTGTATTTGATATGCATTGTGAGTGTGCAGGATATAGGTACAATAAGGAAAGTCCAAGTGTGATCTTGGTAAAGGAGGAAAGTCCAAGGATGAGTCTTGGCGGTGTAAGTCCAAGCATGTGGTCTTGGCAACGTAAGTCCTAGTGTGACTTGGCAATGGATGAAGTCTCGGAGGTGAGGAGCCTCTTGGCAAAGGAAGATCCGACAATATGGACAAGGCCGAAGGAAGCTCCAGAAGGTAAGACGTGAAGGATGAGGAGACATCTGAGGGTGCTTGGGCATGGTTGACGAAATAGACTTGGTTAAAGCCTATTAGAGTCTCCCAAGCCTTCGTGTGATCGGTGTGCTTGTATTCGAGTGTTTGTGGCGAGGTTTCTCCACCGACAAGGAGCTTGAGGTAGCCGGAGGTTTTCCGGGGAGTCATCCACTGATGGATCGAGATCGTCCACCTTACGAATAGCCGTGGAGTAGGAGCTTTATCTCCGAACCACGTTAAATCAGCGTGTTAGGTTTGCTTTCTCTTGTTAGTATTTGTTTTTGTATTTCCGCTGTGAACTAACATTATAGGAAGCAATCGATTTGGGTGAGACGCTATTCACCCCCCCCTCTAGCGGACGTCAAGGTCCCAACAGTTCTGAATCAGAGATAAAAAATTGTGGCTTAACTAAGTCATCTCAAAGACATCTCGGCGTGGATATCGATAGAGGTAATCTTTCAAAAGGTTCCTAGTTGATGACATTTCTGCTACACATCATACGACAAGTATAATCTAAACAAAGAGTTTTTATTTTCTATGATTATGTCTGCACATGTGAATCATGTATGTGTGTGATGCATGTTATAATAATTTAGAAAATTATTAAGCTTCCATTGCCTATTTTCAAAATATTTTTTTTAAAACACACATAGAAACACCCAACAAGTGGTATTAGGTCATTGTATTTTGACATAGATTGTCATAAAGTTATATTTGAAAAATATAGGAAATTTCAGATAAGGAAATTGTTTCCTAATCTAATAAAAAAATTTCCAATTCTAAAAATATTTCTTAATTTGTTAGGAAATCCAATTTTGGAATTATTTCCTAATTTCCTAGGGAATTCCAATATTGTAAATTGTTTCTCAATTTATTATAAAATCTAATTTTAGAAATTATTTTCTAATTTATTAGGAAATCTAATTTTAGAAACTGTTTTCTAATTTATTATAAAATCTAATTTTAAAAATTATTTTCTAATATGATTAGAAAAATATAATTTAGGAAATTATTTTCTAATTTAATTAGGAATTTTTCTACTTTGAAAATATTTCCTAATTTGTTAGAAAAATCTAAATCTATAAAATTATTTCCTAATTTAATTGGAAATTTATTGATTTGAAAATTATTTTCTAATAGAATATGGAATTAGATTTCCTAATCAAATTAAGGGATTATAGTTTATGGAAACTAAATCCTTTAACATATTTTATTTTCTAATTAATTTATGACAACTATGTCATATTATATGCCATGATTTATGTCATGTTAGATGTTGTGATTTATATCATATTAGATGTCATGATTTATGTCATGATGATGGTGTTGGTGCAATATTCCCTAGGTCAAGGTTGACCTGTTTGACTGAGCTTGAATTGAGTCAAGCTTGAGTCTTGATGTTTTGGTTTCGATGTTTGACAATACATGTAGACAACACATGGAGATTGCAGGTGCGATAGCTCATGTGGGGAGATTGTGAAGGAGAGTCGAGTAGGTCAAGGTTGACTGGATACTTGACTGGAAATCCTAGTGAGTGAAGCCAGGTGAAAGACCTAGTGAGTGAAGCTAGGTAAAAGTCTTGGTGAGTGAAGCCAGGTAGATGGAAAGACCTAGTGAATGAAGCTAGGTAAAAGTCCTGGTGAGTGAAGCCAGGTGAAAGACCTAGTGAGTGAAGCTAGGAAGTTGGAAGTCCTGGTGAGTGAAGCCAGGCAATTGGGAAAGTCCTGGTGAGTGAAGCCAGGCACGAGGAAATCCAAATGGATCAAGGCTGATCGGACATCTGGTGTTGGAAAGTCCAAGTAGGTCAAAGGGATTGACTGGATACTTGGCATGAGGAAGAAAAGACCAAGTGGGTCAAAAGGATTGACTGGACACTTGGTGAGGGAGTCCTAGCAGGTCAAGGGTGGTCGGATGCTAGGCATGATATACCAACAGGTCATGGTTGACCGGATGTTGGTTTAGGGGACTTTGGACTTGGTTTTGGGCAAAAACCATGAGCTGGATCGATCAGCCGATCGATTGGCTCATGCCCAATCGATCAGCTGATTGATTGGGCAAGTCCCCACGACAAGCCTTCTCCCAATCTACCAGTGGATCGATTAGGGAGAAGTGTCGCATGAACAGAATAGCTCTGGATCGATCGACTGATCGATCCAAAGCCCCCAATCGATCAGTGGATCGATTGGGAGGTTCGATTTTGCTTGATAAGCCCTGGATCGATCAGCCGATCGATCCAGGCAATTCCTGAGAGCACAGAGGCGCCTTGGATCGATCAGTCGATCGATCTAAAGCCTCCCCAATCGATTGGAAGAAATCCAATTGATTGGGATCCGACCGTTGGCATCGTATTTAGCTGCTGGCGAGCTGTTCTCTCGGCAGAACTTCCATGGCTTTCATCTCCGATCCTTACAGCGACTCCAGCCACTTCTCCACAGTTCTCACACCAGATCTTGAGGGTTCTTGGAGGCATTTCCAAGTCAAGAGGCAGATCTACAGCAAGAAGAAGAAATCTAGGGTTAGGGTTTTCTTGTGCTAACTTGTAAGCTTTTAGCTTGTATTTTGTTCCCTTTCCCTTTCTTCTTGTAGTGTGAACTTATAGGGCTTCTCCGCCTTTGGTAGTTACCATAAAGGAGTATTTTATTAGTGGAGGGTACGTGAGTGTGTAGATCCTTGGATTAGTCACCTCTTCTTGAGGTGGATACCAAGTAAATCCCTAGTGTTAGCATTGAGTGTGTTTCTTTGTATTTTCCGCTGCATATCCTTGAAGAAACAAGCAACGACGAGCATGAGATCATGCCGAGCTATTCACCCCCCCTCTAGCTACATAATCGGTCCCAACAAGTGGTATCAAAGCAAGGTTGCTCTTCACCGGAATCATCACCAGAAAGGGAAAAAGCTAGAGGGTGAAGAAGTTGGAGCAAATTCATCAAAGTCAAAGAATTCAAGAAGCTCAACTTCAAGATGGAATTCCAAGACGGGCTTGGATTCGATACAAGGGTGCCTCCATCATTTACTTCAACAAGCTTAGATCTTTGGAAATCAAAGATCGAGAATTTCTTGATGATGGAGATAGAGCAATGGTTTTCTCTTATGGAAGGTTTTGAAGCTCCAACAAACTCCAAGGGCAAGCCTCTCAAGAAAAGCAAATGGAGTCAAGAGCAAGTTCAAAGGAGCAAAGAAAATGATAAAGTGACCAAGCTTTTGGTCAATTTATTGCCAAGCAATATTTTGGCTCAAGTTGGAGAATTTAAAGATGCCAAAGAGCTATGGAGCAAATTGGCCAAGATTCATGAGATCCCCTCCACTGTACCAAATCACGAAGAAAGTAAAGAGGGTGACTCATCGAATCAAAATCAAGAGGACTCCGAAGTTAAGAGATGCTCAACTTTCGAAGAAAAAGAAGTCTAAGAAGCCTCATCTTTAAAGGAGTACGATGAAAAGAGCAAAGAGGGAGCATACTCTTTGTTCCATGTAGAAGATGAAGATGATGAAGCCTCCACCTCTAGGATTGAGGGGGAGCAATTTTCGATGACACCGGATCAAGAAGAAGGAGAATTCTCCACATCCGGGTCAAGAGAAAAAGAGGATGAAGAAGCTTCCACCTCCACAAGTTAAGTCGAATCTATTGGAGGAGCATCATTATCGGATCAAGAGGAAGCCTCTACCTCCGGATCAAAAGGAGAAGATGCCATCCCTACACATGAAGGTATAAATGTTTCAAATAAAAATAAAAATCACATTATTTGCTTTGAGTGTAGGGAAAAAGGGCATTACAAGAGCAAGTGCACCAAAATTGGCCAAGGAAAAGAGCCAAGTGGCACTAAAGGGCAAGGTGAAGCCCAAGGAGACCGTCCCTGGAACAAAGAAGAGCAAGGAGCGCATTGTGTGCTTCTCTTGCAATCAAAAGGGACATTACCGGAGTCAATGTCCCAAGGGGAAGAAAGCGATCAAGGCTCTTAGAGGAAGCACAAGTCAAGGGGGAGCCTCCAAGGTAAAAAGAAAGGTATCATTATTGAGCCTACCCTTTTAAATAATGGTAAAAAGCATGGTAGTTCTAACTTTTATCATTTTAATGCTATTTACCATAAGAATAGAAAGCATGATAGCTTTAAGGAAAATCATGTAGCTTTTCATGCTAAGACTACCACACCTAGGGTTAGGAAGGTAGATGAAAATCTAGGCAAGAAAACTAAGAGTTTTAGTTACAAGCCTAAAAATAAAATTGCTCATGGATTCATTGAAAAACCAAAAACTAAGGATTTAATGATAGAAAATCAAGTCTTGAGGTCAAGGCTTGATAAAATGGAAAAGACCCTAAAAAGGATGGAAAATATCCTAAAAGGGTAAAATGAGAAAAACCTAGGTCTAGGAGTACAACAAGGGTCATCCAAGAGCCATAGAGGTTTGGGATACAAAGCTAAGGCTAAGAAGGATGTAATTTCTTATCATAGAGTTCCATATAGCTATGGAACCGAGTCTAGGTCTAAGGGTCAAGTCAAAAAATACTAAAGAGGTTAACCCTAAGAGTATTTTTGCAACAAACATGACTAAGACTTCTAAGAAGTCTAGGAAAGTAACTAGAAAGGTCACAAGGGAAGCAATCCCTAGAGTTGACCTAGAAAAAGTGACCAAGGCTTCTAAGAAGCCTAACAAGGTCACTAAGAATGTATCTAGGGAAGTTATCCCTAGTGAATACCTAGAGCATCCAAGGAACACCAATAGGTGTTGGGTTCCTAGGAGCATTTTCTCTACCCCATAGATGGGTTAAAGAGTGTCAACTCCGATTAGAAGGGTAGTTAACCCAACTTTGATGAAGTTGACACTCGGGGAGCATTTTCAAGGTTATTGTTAACCTTTGAAAATGAAAAGAATTTTTATTTACTCTTATAATAGTAAGATGTGTCACAATTTGATAAATTGGATGATATTTTAAGTGACACAAATTGGGAAAATCATAAGAACTAACAAGATGAGATTTTGGTATGTTTTTAGGAAATTAAAGGCAATGCATGCCTTAACTAAATTGGTTACTCTTTAAAAGAGTAAATTGTGCCAAAATTTGAGGAATGTGTTTAATTTAAATTGACACAAATTAGGAAAAGCAAAAGAAATGTCAAAATTGGATTATTGGCATTTTCTTGGGAAATAGTGGGCAATCTAGGTTTTAAATCTTAATTTAGCTAAGGCTTTAGAATACTTAGATAGGTAATCTAGGTATATTTCATTAATGCTAAAACTTGCCATGCATTGTTTGCCCAACATATGTCATGACATCATGTTTATTTTTGCATTCATGTTTTATTATGAAAAACACAAAATTACCATGTCATGTCATACATACATCATGTAGTTATAGAAAATTTTCTTTTAAAACTTATTTCTTTTTGATGTATGCCATAACATATCATGCACCATTTTAATTCCTTGTGATTTAAGGACAAATGACATTTATTAACAAATAACATCCTTGGTGGATGTTCATAATCTCAAAATGCTAAGGTAGATATGCATGATCTCTAGATTAGGGCAAAACCAAGACTTACATCTCACAAAGAACTATAAGATGGCTTGTATGTGTTTTTGTACACATTAGATGCAAGTGAGATGTTAGGATGATGAACAAAACTCAAGATGTGATTTAGTGCTTTCTTTTGAGTTTTATGTTCATCAAAACACATAGTTATGTGTTTTCCAATCATTGGGAAAGCTAATGTATAAGTCATGTGCATTGAGCCCAAGGAATATGGTTGGATATTGGTTTTGAAAATGATTTTAAAATGCTTTTGAAAAACCTTGATGAAGACTATCTTTTGATAGTGATCATCATTGAAGAGTTAGGCACAAACTTGAAGAAAAACACTAAAGTTTTTACAAGTTTTCAAGTTTATGTCCATATTTGAAAATATGATGTATTTTCTTAGAAAACTATTTTTTCATGATAATATATGCCCTAAATAATGTCTACAACAATTTTCATGATTTTTGGGATTTTGTAGAATTTTCTAGGGGTTTCTGAAATTGACTGAAATGAAATTTCAGCAATTTCAGAGCTTCAATCGATCACCCGATTGATTGGAGTGCCTCAATCGATCGGGCGATCGATTGAGAGGAACTTTCCCACGAGCAGAAGCTCGCTGGATCAATCAGCCGATCGATCCAAACAGTCTGAATCGATCAGTGGATCGATTCAGCAAGGTTCAATCAATTGGAACCCAACTCCAATCGATTCGGAATGCTGATTTTGGCTGGTAAAGTCTGATTTTAGCATTTTGGACCATATTTAGTCTAGGTAACCATTCCTAACCCCTCAAAACAAATTTATACACATTTAAGGGGAGTTTTCATGATGAAAACAAGGATGGATTGGTTAAGGAAGACTAAGTAGAGGTTTAGGTTGAGGTTTGGTTTCAATATTGAACTTTTGAACCTCAAAACTTCTAAATTTGGGTTTCCTAAAGGTTTAGAGATTCCAAGTCATTGTTGGTACAATAACAGAAGTTACGTGCATGTCTTTAGGGGGAGTTACTCTTTAAGGACATGAAAATCTATTTTTCATACACCTTGGAAGGTGGTTAACCTTCTTTAGCGAAAATGCTCAAGGTTGGGCATTTGAATGTAATGGAGAGTGGATATCTTCATTATTGAAGTAGTGTATGCTCACGGATGAGCATTTGATGATAATGAAGGGTATGAGACCTTAATTTGAATCGTGTGTGGATATACTAGGTGGTATATGCTCAAGGGTTGAGCGTTCAAAATAATGAAGGGTATGAGACCTTCATTATTGTGTTGTGAGCAACGAGTGCAGTTGTAAACAACGAAGGGTAACTCTTCAGGAGGAGAGTTTGTTTTTGATGTGTGCCCAAAGATGGGGAATGTTTGTGATGTGTGCCAATAGGGGGAGAATGAAGGGTTTAAGTTAGGCCTTCATTGTCTAAGAGGGAGTTTGCCCTCTTAGGGGGAAAATGTAGGGTTTAATTTACGTCTTGATTACCTAGTGACATGAAGAAGGTTGAGACTATGGGATTAGCCTAACTTAAAGGAGGTATTGTCAAACATCAAAAAGGGGGAGATTGTTGGTGCAATATTCCCTAGGTCAAGGTTGACCTGTTTGACTGAGCTTGAATTGAGTCAAGCTCGAGTCTTGATGTTTTGGTTTCGATGTTTGACAATACATGTAGACAACACATGGAGATTGCAGGTGCGATTGTTCATGTGGGGAGATTGTGAAGGAGAGTCGAGTAGGTCAAGGTTGACTGGATACTTGACTGGAAATCCTGGTGAGTGAAGCCAGGTGAAAGAGCTAGTGAGTGAAGCTAGGTAAAAGTCCTGGTGAGTGAAGCCAGGCAGATGGAAAGACCTAGTGAGTGAAGCTAGGTAAAAGTCCTGGTGAGTGAAGCCAGGGGAAAGACCTAGTGAGTGAAGCTAGGAAGTTGGAAGTCCTGGTGAGTGAAGCCAGGCAATTGGGAAAGTTCTGGTGAGTGAAGCCAGGCACGAGGAAATCCAGATGGATCAAGGTTGATCGGACATCTGGTGTTGGAAAGTCCAAGTAGGTCAAAAGGATTGACTGGATATTTGGCATGAGGAAGAAAAGTCCAAGTGGGTCAAAAAGATTGAATGAACACTTGGTGAGGGAGTCCTAGTAGGTCAAGGGTAGCCGGATGCTAGGCATGATGTACCAACAGGTCATGGTTGACCGGATGTTGGTTTAGAGGACTTTGGACTTGGTTTTGGGCAAAAACCATGAGTTGGATCGATCAGCCGATCGATTGGCTCATGCCCAATCGATCAACTGATCAATTGGGCAAGTCCCCACGACAAGCCTTCTCCCAATCGTTTAGTGGATCGATTGGGGAGAAGTGTCACGCGAACAGAACAGCTCTGGATCGATTGGCTGATCGATCCAGAGCCCCCAATCGATCAGTGGATCGATTGGGAGGTTCGATTTTACGCGATAAGCCCTGAATCGATCAGCCGATCTATCTAAGAAATTCCTGAGAGCACAGAGGTGCTTTGGATCGATCAGTCGATCAATCCAAAGCCTCCCCAATCGATTGGGAGCAATCCAATTGATTGGGATCCGACCGTTGGCATCGTATTTAGCTACTGGCAAGCTGTTCTCTCGGAATAACTTCCACGTCTTTCATCTCCGATCCTTACAGCGACTCCAGCTACTTCTCTGTTAGTTAGAGCCCTAGAGCCAATCATTTGATGATTGTATTATGGACTTGTTGTATCATATTCTTACATAAATAAAGGCATTTGTTTTTGGTTATTATACTTACTTGTATTGGTGCCAAATAAACTAAATATAATAGCATCCTTGAGTAGAAGGTTCTCAACTATATCAATCGGTTAGTTAAACCGATAGTGAGATGATATAGGGAACACTACTCTTAATCATTCCTAGTCGAGTATTAACATTCAGGGACAATGTTGATACAATAAGACTAGCATGTAGGTCAACTCGATGACTTGATCTCACAAGTCATGGATATAGAGATATCAAGTTGACACATGGGTATGCATTGGAGAATGTATACTGAATGACCCGCCATGAGAAAGTATCATGGATCATTATATGAGTGTCATATACTTTCTCATGTGGCTATTAGTATGACTACTAGTCCTTGGACCTGAAGTCACCATGGATCCCTACATAAGGAGTTATGTACTTTGGTTTCGTCAAACGCCACCCGTAACTGGGTGGACTATGAAGGCAATTACTGGGTATGTAACGAATTATGCAGAGGGAGGTGAGTGATGTAGATTATATACTCTTTTATGCATGTTTTTACGCACATTTACATACTTTGAGCATGCTTGATCTATGCATTTGTATACTTCCAGCTTTCCTTTTAGCATATTTACTCTTTTGGTTCGGAGATCTGCTTTTTGTGCATTTACTGTACGCAGGAGTCGATTTGGTGAAGAATTTACATCTTTGGGCAAGCCTTGGAGGAAACAAAGGGAGAAAGCACCGGGCCGTGTACCTCACACGGCCATGCACTGGGATGGAGCTCGGGCTGTGTGGAGTTTGGCACCAACAGAAGAGGAAGATGACATGGCCGTGTGAATCTCACACGGCCGTGTCAAGATTTGAAGCCAACCAGAGCAGAAGCCTTACATGGCCGTGTGGATCTACACGGCCGTGTGAGACTTCCAGAGACCAAGCAGGCTGTGGCCGTGTGCACCACACGGTCGTGTATCATTTCCAGAGAGCAGAAGGGTTCTGGCCGTGTGGAGTCACACGGTCGTGCAGGTTAGGCAGAGAGGGAACTGGACATGGCCGTGTGAATCTCACACGGCCGTGTCACGGGGCCGTGTGGCGCCCGAATCCCTCCTCTATTTAAACCCTCCTTCATGATTTGAAAGAGGATCTCTCTCCCTTTGGGAGAAAGGAAGATTTGGTGGTTTCCTCCCATTCTTGGGAGGATTTCTGGGCGATTCTAAGGGAGATCTCGACGATTTCGACTCCGGAGCGAGGATTGGATCCGAAGACAAGGCTTCTTCGTAGATAAGTTTTCTCTTTTCCCCTCTTCTTGTTTTCTTGGATTGGGGATGCAAGGAATGCTTGTAATCTCTATTTCTTTGGATCTTCTTCCTCGATTCATGGAGTAGATCTCGTATTCTAGGATTAAGGGAGTATTTGTATGATGGATTGATGTAATCTCTTATGGATTTGCCATTTTCTTGTTTCAATGACATTATCTTGCTTGTATCAATTAGATCTTGAATGATTGATGGTGGTTTGTGCTTAATTCTCATTCTTGATTGATTGTTTGGATTTCTTATGGACTTGGTAAGGATAAACTCTCACTCGATCATCCGAGGGATCCACGTGACAGGTGCAAGCCCGTGTAAGGACGTTTGAGAAATAATCTTGAAGAGGAAATAGGAATATTCAAGAGAGTAAGATGGATTCTATGATTAGCTTCTTGTATCTTTATAGATTAATAAGTTGTGGGCTTCTATGTTGATATCCGAGGAAGGCATAGTAATAGGTGCGCTTCTGTGTAAGGACAACGTAGGTTCATGTCTCATTAATCCTATTTAGATACATTTCTCAGTCCTTAGCCGGTTGTCTATTGCAAGGGGGAATCGACAACTTTCTACATGTTTGGCAATTGAGGAATAAGAATTGGTGAACCATTTACACTCAAGAAATCTTACAAAGAAACCGAAACTCCTAGAATCTCCCTTTATCATAACCCAAAACACTAAACTCTTGTTTGTTGATCTCTAATATTAGATTTGTTTACCTTTACTTTGCTTTTGAAACGATTGGATAGTTGTTTAGCTAATTCGCATTGAGACATTTCTAGTGCTTATTCCAGTCCCTGTGGATACGATAATCTTTTATATTACTTGCGACATTTCCGTACACTTGCGGAGCGTAACAAGTTTTTGGCGCCGTTGCCGGGGACTGCGCTCTAACATTAGGAATTATCAATTGAGCTAGACTAAACATAACATTTGTTTTCCTTTCATATTGCATAGTTGTAACTAATCATTAGATTTCTGTTTTTTTTTACTTTCTTGTATAACTTTCACTTCTTGCTAATTCTTTGTGTACAAATTCAATTCTGCATTTTTGATTCTTTTATTTTTTTCTTTTTTGTTGAATTGTCAATTGTTATCTTGTTCTTGTGTATGCGAAGATCTAACTTTGCAGGGGAATTCTTTCCTTTTGACCCTGAGATTGATAGAACTTTCCATAAAAGAAGAATTCTGCAAAGGCAAATTGAAGAACAGGAACATTTGAACATGGCAAATAGACCACTCAAGGACTATGCAGCACCCTATGCAAGAGGTTTCCGATCTAGTAT
The DNA here is from genome assembly GCF_018446385.1 of Zingiber officinale. Classification (NCBI taxonomy): domain Eukaryota; kingdom Viridiplantae; phylum Streptophyta; class Magnoliopsida; order Zingiberales; family Zingiberaceae; genus Zingiber; species Zingiber officinale. The sequence continues at coordinate 49,323,653 of NC_055993.1, forward strand.
TTCAAGACCTTCAGTAGAGGCTAATAACTTTGAGATCAAACCCGCAATCATATCTATGGTGCAGCAGAACCAATTTGGTGGAGGACCTCATGAAGACCCCAATCAACATTTAGAGGTCTTTTATGAAATATGTGGGACCATGAAAATGAATGGAGTTCCTTCAGATGCAGTTAGATTACTGTTATTTGGGTTTTCTCTAAGAGATAGGGCAAAGCAATGGCTGAATTCTTTGGCCCCTAATAGCATCACCACTTGGGAGCAGTGCGAGCAACAGTTCCTTGATAAGTTCTACCCACCAAGTAAAACAGCTCATATGAGGAATTTAATTGCAAGCTTCAAACAAACTGACTCAGAATCTCTTTTTGAAGCATGGGATAGATATAATAGTATGCTCAGACAATGCCCACATCATGGGTTGGAAAGATGGTTAGTGTTGCACACTTTTTATAATGGTATCAATTATCATACCAAAGTGTCCCTTGATTCAGCTGCTGGAGGGGCACTTATGAATAAAAGCTTAGATGAAGCCGAAGAAATCATTGAAAGTGTAGCACAAAATCATCATCAATGGGCAAATGAAAGAAGTGGTGGCTACTCCTCTGTAAACCCAACAATTAAAGCATCAGGGAAGTTTGATGTAGATGCAGTCACTCTTTTGTCTGCAAAATTGGATGCTCTTACAAAGAAATTTGAGAATATGGGGACTAGTGCTAATATGGTCAATGCTATTAGTACATCTTGTGAAGTATGTGGGAGTTCAGAGCATTCAAATGACTCATGTCCATTGGGAGCTATCACTGCACAAATCAATCAACTTGAACAATGCGATGCAATCATGAGTTACAATCAAAGGCAGAACAACCCATACTCAAATACTTATAACCCTGGATGGAAGAGTCATCCAAATTTTTCTTACAGAAACAATCAAGATCAAGGACCATCTATGGGGGCAAGACCAAATTTTTAAGCTGGGCAACAAAATTTTCAACATCTATCTTCTCAAGGCTTACCAAAGTCAAATGTTGAAAAGATGCTTGAAGAAATTATCTCAAATCAGAATGAAATGAAGCAAGATTTAGCAAAGCTCATTCAGAGAATGGATAATTCTGAAAAGCATCAAAAGATCCAGGATAGTCAAATTGCCCAACTAGCTTCCTCATCATCCAGAGCACCAGGACAGCTTCCAGGAAAACCTGATGTGAATCCTATGGAGCATTGCAATAGGATTGAGCTTAGGAGCGGACGGACCTTGGGAGACTCCCAAGTGACTGCTTCAAAAGGGAAACAAAAAGAAGAAGAGCTCTCTCCTCCTATACCAAATCAGATTCAAGCTAATGAGGAGAGTACCATTGAGGTTGAAGAGACTATTCCACTGAACCATCAGAGCAAAGTTGTCCCTTTTCCTCAGAGACTTACAATGCTCAAGAAGGATGAAGAATTTGGCAAGTTTCTAGAAAAAGTTAAGGAAATTTGTGTAGAGGTACCTCTTATTGATGCTATTTTACAAATGCCTAGATTTGCCAAATTCCTGAAGGATCTCATGTCAAATAAGAGAAGAAGAGGAGAGGTCGAGACCATTGCACTTAGTGAGGAATGTAGTGCTATTTTTGAGAAGAACACTTCTCCAAAACTGAAGGACCCAGGGAGCTTTTATATTCCTTGCAACATAGGGAAAGAATTTTTTAAAAAAGCTTTTTGTGACTTGGGGGCGAGTGTTAGCCTCATTCCCTATTCAATTTGTAATAAATTAGGTCTCAAAAATATTAAACTTACTACTATGGCACTTCAACTTGCTGATCATTCCTGCAGGTACCCTTTGGGTATTATAGAAGATGTGCCAGTAGAGGTGGATGGGAATGTTATTCCCACAGATTTTGTCGTGTTGGACATGGAAGAGGACCCGAGGATTCCTATCATATTAGGAAGACCTTTCCTTGCTACAGCTGGAGCTATAATTGATGTAAAAAACCATAAGCTTTCTTTGGTAATTGGTAAGGAAAAGTTAGAATATGATTTATCTAATATTTCTAACCATGTCTCGTCTCTTTTAAATGCTTGTAGCAGGACAAGCATTTATAAACTTGAGGAATGGAATTTCCATCCTCATGGAAGGCCACCAAATGAAGGAGACAATGTGGTGGAGGATGTTGGGAGAAGATCTCCCAACAAAAACGAAAAGTATGTCTGTCCTCCAAGGGCGAGGAAAAGGAGCGAATGATTAAGTTTGGTCGAGCTAAAGACCTTAAACAAGCGCTTCTTGGGAGGCAGCCCAAGGGTTCTTTTAGTTAGTTTTGATTTGTATTGTAATTTCTTTTAGTTTGATGCATTCTTTTGATTCTGTTTTCAGGTTAGGTGCAAAACAGAGTCGGGACGTGTGCTATACACGGCCAGGCAAAGGTTGTAGAGAAGGGAAGTGTTTGGGCCGTGTCATCCAGACACGGCCGTGTGGGATCTCCCGAGAGGAAAAAGGTATAGGCCGTGTCATAGACACGGCCGTGCAAAGAATTCCGAGAGGAAAGATGGAGAGGCCGTGTCCCAGACACGGCCGTGCGAGGAATCCAGAGAAGGAAGAGGGGGAGGCCGTGTGGATCTACACGGCCCGTGCAAAGAATCCCGAGAGGAAAGATGGGGAGGCCGTGTAGATCTACACGACCCGTGTAGGAGAACTATTAAAGTCTACCTCCTACCTCACACGACCAGATCTTGGCCGTGTTCCGCACACCCCCAACTCTCCAAAACATATCTTTCTCTCCCAATTTCTTAAAAACTCCTCTCTAATCTCTCAAGATCTTTTAGATCCGATTCTCCTCCTCTCTAAGACTTGGACTTTTGTTCTCTTAACCTAAGATCTTTTGTTCTTTGAAGTTTTGTTCTTTGAAGTTCCACAACTCTAGATAATCCTTCCCCTATCTAAACTCATCAAGATGTCCAATATTTTGAAGAGATTACGCAAAGGAGGTGGTGGATCCAGTGGAGACAAGGAGAAGGAGCCATCAAGGGACAAAGGAAAACAACCAGTGAAGGGCAAAGGCAAAAGAACTTCACGCAACGAAGGTAATGACAATGAATTCAATATTGTGTTTAGAAATGATGATCAAGTAACTAGATTCGCAATTCTTGTCAATAGAAAGATTGTGTGTACTAGATATATGGACCCAACTGTTCTTGATATGCTTGGAATTAGGGAAGATGTAGATTTGATGATTGGGTTTTTGGATTGGAGTGATATTATGTACACGCATTTGCCTACATATCCTCGTCTTGTTTTGGAATTTTTAAGTTCATTGGATGTCCATTTTACAAATGAAGATGATTATTTTGGAAAAATCTCTTTTAGATTAATGAATCAAGAATTTCTATGGGCATTTAGTGACTTTAATTCTTGTTTTGGAATAACCACCGGTAGCCCTCGTAGGTTTGATCCAAGGTTTAATTGGAATCATTTTTGGAATGCAATAACTGGGTTATATCAACCTTATGAGCCTTCAAGAGCTAAGGCCTCCCATATGCAAAACCCCATCTTTAGGTATCTACATAGAGTCATGAGTAAAACTATTTTTGGTAGGGGAGAGAGTGATGGGGTGGTTAAGAAAATAGAGCTTTATCCTTTATGGGCTATGCTTTATAAGGTTGAATTTGACTCTGGTTTTCATTTTGTTCAAACCTTATTGAGATCGGCTAGGGCATCATCGGGATCAATTGTTTTTGGTGGTTTGATTACCCGAATAGCTTGTAATTTAAATCTTGATGTTGATGGGTTGGAAATAATTCATGGTAATGACATGATTGACATTGATACATGTCTTGCTATGAAAATGATCGTTCGGGATGAGAATGGTTTCGCGTTTCCTAGGAGGAGTGGTTCTCCTTTACCTCTTCCTTTTCCTGAACGAACTACTATTCGTAACCGGGCTAATTGGGTAATTTCTGAGTTAGATTTTGAGGATAACCCTTCTATACCTGGAGACACTGAGCCACATCATGAGCCCTCGTCATCTGGACATACGCAGCCTTCTAGTTTCATGGAGCCTGCTAGGCATTCTTTTGCATATGGCACGGGATCTTCTAGGTTCGATTTTTCAGATTTTCGTACGTCTCTAGAATCACTTCATGAGAAGCAAGATTCCCAACGAAAAATGTTGGAGGGGCGCTTCTCTTTATCTGATGATCAGTTTAGGGAGGTACAAAATCATTTTCAGTTTACGAGGAATTTTCAAGGTCAAGTGGCCGAGTTTGTGCAGGATTATGATACTGATCAGGCTAGGATGAGAGATTTTATGCAGAGTATGACGCTTACTAGCCAACAAGTTGATGCTTTATATGAGTATCATAGATCCTTGGGTGAGATTCCAGGTTTTCCTAGTTTTCCTATTGGCCAACCACGTCGTAGACCTCCTTTCCCTCGTCCACCTCCACCTCCTCCACCATACTGATTTCATCGGGATGATGAAAAGTTTAAGTCTGGGGGGGGTGTCATATATTGTTTAGTTTGGTTTTCAGTTTTTAGTTTTTGATTAGTTTTTCATGTTGGTTCTTATTTTCATTGCTTGTTGCTTCATTTTGCTTGTTTTTGAAATAATCATGGCAAAAAATTTTTTGAGAACATCAAATCTTCACTTATATGCTTTCTTGGATTCAAGTGAAATGTTAGCACGATTATTGTCTCGATTTATGATGTTCGCATGATGCTACTAGTAAACTTTGTGTAGTTCTTTTTTCTATCTTGGGTAGCATGAAACAAGCTAAGAATCTTATGGTGATGAGTTTTAGTTTTGGTTCAACCTTAAGGATTTTATCTTCACTACACTTGTGCTTGATGCTTGAATAGTTGATGTCATTGAAATAGTGATGATTCATCTTGTTTGCTTAGTACTTGGTTTCCATGGTGATTTCTCAACTTTCATTTTGGTTACTGGATGAGGCTCAAATCATTAAAGCTCATTTGGAAAAATCAAAATATCCCAACATGTGTGCTAAAAGTACATTTGTGAATAAGTTTTGCACAATGCAAACACTTATAAAAAAATAAAAAAATGAACAATAAGGGATATAAAAAACAGTTGTCATGAGTGGAATCTAGCAAGTCACCCCTTTGAGACCGAGTTAGGTTACTGGGGAAATGACTGTTTAGTTTCTCTTGAGATTGAGCACACCTTTGAGACCTTGGGTTAGTTGAGAAATATGAACCAAGTGAACGGTAAGTAAGTGCCTATCAGTGGTTACTTGTCTTTCACTGGAAACATTAGGAATTCAAATTTGATGACGACTTGACTAGGACATGGATTGAAACTTGAAGGGTGTTGAGTTACTTTTACACTGCGCACAAGATTCTTATGCTTGAACCATACTTTACTTGTTTCCATGATCATGCTTGTTAATGAAACTTTTTGATAGAGTTAGGAAAGTGCACTGGGTTTTATGAATGTGTTGTAGAACATATGAATTTAGACTGCAGCATTTTGCTTGAGGACAAGCAAAGGTTTAAGTCTGGGGGTGTGATGTGCGTAGATTATATACTCTTTTATGCATGTTTTTACGCACATTTACATATTTTGAGCATGCTTGATCTATGCATTTTTATACTTCCAACTTTCCTTTTAGCATATTTACTCTTTTGGTTCGGAGATCTGCTTTTTGTGCATTTACTGTACGCAGGAGTCGATTTGGTGAAGAATTTACATCTTTGGGCAAGCCTTGGAGGAAACAAAGGGAGAAAGCACCGGGCCGTGTACCTCACACGGCCATGCAATGGGATGGAGCTCGGGCCGTGTGGAGTTTGGCACCAACAGAAGAGGAAGATGACATGGCCGTGTGAACCTCACACGGCCGTGTCAAGATTTGAAGCCAACCAGAGCAGAAGCCTTACATGGCCGTGTGGATCTACACGGCCGTGTGAGACTTCCAGAGACCAAGCAGGCTGTGGCCGTGTGCACCACACGGCCGTGTATCATTTCCAGAGAGCAGAAGGGTTCTGGCCGTGTGGAGTCACGCAGAGAGGGAACTGGACATGGCCATGTGAATCTCACACGGCCGTGTCACGGGGCCGTGTGGCGCCCGAATCCCTCTTCTATTTAAACCCTCCTTCATGATTTGAAAGGGGATCTCTCCCCCTTTGGGAGAAAGGAAGATTTGGTGGTTTCCTCCCATTCTTGGGAGGATTTCTGGGCGATTCTAAGGGAGATCTCGATGATTTCGACTCCGGAGCGAGGATTGGATCCGAAGAGAAGGCTTCTTCGTAGATAAGTTTTCTCTTTTCCCCTCTTCTTGTTTTCTTGGATTGGGGATGCAAGGAATGCTTGTAATCTCTATATCTTTGGATCTTCTTCCTCGATTCATGGAGTAGATCTCGTATTCTAGGATTAAGGGAGTATTTGTATGATGGATTGATGTAATCTCTTATGGATTTGCCATTTTCTTGTTTCAATGACATTATCTTGCTTGTATCAATTAGATCTTGAATGATTGATGGTGGTTTGTGCTTAATTCTCATTCTTGATTGATTGTTTGGATTTCTTATGGACTTGGTAAGGATAAACTCTCACTCGATCATCCGAGGGATCCACGTGACAGGTGCAAGCCCGTGTAAGGACGTTTGAGAGATAATCTTGAAGAGGAAATAGGAATATTCAAGAGAGTAGGATGGATTCTATGATTAGCTTCTTGTATCTTTATAGATTAATAAGTTGTGGGCTTCTATGTTGATATCCGAGGAAGGCATAGTAATAGGTGCACTTCTGTGTAAGGACAACGTAGGTTCATGTCTCATTAATTCTATTTAGATACATTTCTCAGTCCTTAGCCGGTTGTCTATTGCAAGAGAGAACCGACAACTTTCTACATGTTTGGCAATTGAGGAATAAGAATTGGTGAACCATTTACACTCAAGAAATCTTACAAAGAAACCGAAACTCCTAGAATCTCCCTTTATCATAACCCAAAACACTAAACTCTTGTTTGTTGATCTCTAATATTAGATTTGTTTACCTTTACTTTGCTTTTGAAACGATTGGATAGTTGTTTAGCTAATTCGCATTGAGACATTTCTAGTGCTTATTCCAGTCCCTGTGGATACGATAATCTTTTATATTATTTGCGACATTTCCGTACACTTGCGGAGCGTAACAGTCATGGATATAGAGATATCAAGTTGACACATGGGTATGCATTGGAGAATGTATACTGAATGACCCGCCATGAGAAAGTATCATGGATCATTATATGAGTGTCATATACTTTCTCATGTGGCTATTAGTATGACTACTAGTCCTTGGACCTGAAGTCACCATGGATCCCTACATAAGGAGTTATGTACTTTGGTTTCGTCAAACGCCACCCGTAACTGGGTGGACTATGAAGGCGATTACTGGGTATGTAACGAATTATGCAGAGGGAGGTGAGTGATGTAGATGGGATCTATCCCTCCTATATGACGGGAGCGACATCGATATTCTTGATAGAGTGAGACAACGAAGTGCATGGTCATGCCCAAATGAGTCAATATGAGATATTGAGCTCATTTGATTTAGTGAGTCTACTTGAAGATCAGGATTTAAATTGGTCAGAGGATGACACGGTCTATGCCTCACATTGATCAATCTAGATATCTAGGATAGAAGGACACTTGTCATATATTGTGAGGAGTCACAATTAGTAGTCACAAGGTGATGTTGGATCTCAACATTCTTGTAACTTGGGTAGTAATGATGTGTTGCTAGATACCGCTCATTACTTATGCTCTTAAATGGGTTTAGGGGCATTGCCAACATTACAAGAACCTATAGGGTCACACACTAAGGACAATTAGATGGAGATTAGGTTCATATGATGAATCAAGAGGATTAGATTCATTTGATGAATCAAATTGGATTAAGAGTAATCCTAATTGGGCTAATTGAGTTGGACTCAAGTTGATTCATGTGTTCAATGAGTCTAATTTAGATTATGACTCATTGAATCAATTTAATTAAATGAATTAGATTCATTATATTAAATTGACTTGAATTAAATGGTTGGATTAAATCAACCATGAGAGAGATTAAGTCAAGTTTGACTTGACTTGAGAGGAAGATGAAGAGTCAAGTTTGACTTGACTTTATGCCACCTCATTGGTGAGTTCGCATTTAGTGGGCCAATGATGATGCTCCACATCATCATGGTTGTTTAAGTGGGATTCCACCTCATGGGAGTTACCAAGAGTTGTGACTCTTGGCATTCCATGGAGGTTACAACTCCTCTTAATGTGGCCGACCACATCAATTGCATGGGTGAGTTTTCATTTTGTGAAGTAACTCTCATCTTCTTCCTCCTAGAGCTCTCTCTTCTTGCTCTCCCTCTCCTCATCTTGCCGAGACCTTCTTGGAGTGCTAGCACACTCTAAGGTTCTCCCTCCATCGAGTTGTTCATGTGGATACGCATAGAGAGTTGTCTACCTTGACAACTTGAGATCCGGCACCTTGGACGAGCGGGATTCGCTAAAGGCACGCATCAAGGGTAAAAATCATACTCTAATGTAGATCTAGAGTTTATAAACTCGTACTCATAAGTTTTTCGAAAGTTTTATTCTTCGCACGGATCCGGAGGCGGGGCTTTCGGGGTTTCCGCGACGCGAAAAAGCGATTTTCGCGGCCCGAAAAACCCAACAGTGGTATCAGAGCCACGTGCAAAGACTTGTACGAGTTTAGTTTGTATTTTTATGAAAAATATAGATTCTGTAATTTTATAATTTTTATAGTTTTTATGGGTATTTTTCTCGTAGAAGCGAAGCACAAGTGTTTCGACACTTGTAGGCTTCGACTACCGAGAAGCTTTTTCCGAAACGGCAAGGTTTCGCCCCAAAACTTTTTGGGACAGTAGACTAAGGCACTGTAGGATCTCTTAGGGACACTCGCGATGGTTAGATCGTGGGTAGGGGCGCTTCCCCTGGCCCCGCAAGGGGATTCGTTCCGCGATTGCGCCCGAAAATCGCTAAACGGGACTGCCGGGAATTTGTACTCGTAAAATTGTAAAAAATTGGTATTAAAATTGCAGAAAATTATAGAAAATACATAATTTAGAATTATGTATAATTTGTGATAGTCATGGCCCAAAAAGACCCAATTGGATTGGTATATTTTGTGCTGTAATTCATAATACGGCCTGCGTGCCGTCATATGATTGTGTGTGCTGTATTTTTGATACGTGACCTGTGCGTTGTGCCTTTCTCTATTTATTCTTGTTGTAAATTAGTTTAGACTCGAATGTAACTTGAGTTTCAAAATTGTAATGTATAAAATTGGAGCCATGGAAGGTCCACTCGAGACCGAGTTATGAGGAGGGCGCGAGCAACACATGGTGGTCAAAGGGAGGAGCTTGAGAAGCTGTTGACCCTAGGTTGACCATCCGATCTTCTCATTGTCTTGAGAAGATCGTAGTAGGGCCATGACTAATCACAAATTATTTTAATTAATTTCTTGTGTGTATGTGATGCATGATTAGTAATTAATTAGTGCCTTACGATTAGATTAGATCTAAATCGTGTACAAGATGCACCCTTTCGATTAGATTAGATCTATCGCGTATTTGATACACATCGAAGATTAGATTAGATCTAAATCGCGTCAACTCTAATGCCTACCATGTCGTGATACCTATCACTACCTCGATCACATGTGTTGTTGAATCTGCCAAAGTAGAGCAACACATATTATCTTGGTAGGGTACGGAGGGACAATCTTGGTCCCGCTTATCAACGCATGGGCGAATACAAACTCAATTAGATTGAGTATTCCTAGTTAACTCGGTTGGATCGAGTACAATTATAGGCATTCTTCCAACGGTTGGAAAGATAAGACATAAATCACATTTATATTAATTCTTGGACGTATTAGCCAAAGCTAACTCAAGTTTTAATATAACTGCGGATAATGATCCTATAAACAAGAGTTGCATAGAGATGTAATTGGTAAATCGTTACCTACCGATCATACTAAATCTTGGGCGTATTAGCCAAAGCTAACTCAAGGGTTAGTATGATGTGGATCTTATCCCACATGAATTATAGAATTCAGTGGGAGCATCATTTAGTTAAAGGCCTAATTAAATGATTTAAAAGAATATGATATTTATTTTCTGTATTTTTCTGTTGCAGATAACCATGACGTCGAATACGAACTCCTTCTCCCTGCGTTCAGTCCTTGAGAAGGACAAGCTCAACAGAGCAAATTTTCTGGACTGGTACAGGAACTTGAGAATAGTTCTCACCCAGGAACGTAAACTGTACGTTCTGGAGGCTCCTCCTGCCAATGCCCCGCGAGCTGACAAAGATGCTTATAAGAAGCATCAAGATGACGCATTAGATGTGTCCTATCTAATGCTCGCGACCATGAACTCTGAGTTTCAGAAGCAACACGAGTTGATAGGCGCTTACGATATGGTTGAACATCTTCGTCAACTGTATCAAGGACAAGCACGACATGAGAGATTTGAGATCTCAAGGGCACTATTTCAGTGCAAGATGTCAGATGGGGCTCCCGTAGGCCCATATGTACTCAAAATTATTGGGTACATAGAAAACCTATAGACGTTGGAATTCCCGCTTGGCCAAGAGCTGGCCACTGACCTGATCTTGCAATCCTTGCCGGATAGCTATAGTCAGTTCGTTCTAAACTACAATATGAACGAAATTGACAAGCCATTGCTCGAGCTGCTTAGCATGTTAAGAACTGCAGAGCTGAACCTTAAGAAGGCTAAGCCCCACTTTGTTCTGATGGTTCAGAAACATAAGGGCAAGGGCAAGCCCAAAGGCAAGGGAAAGTCCCAAGCCAAGGGCAAAGGCAAGGCACTGAAGCCTAAAGGAGGGGTCGCCAAGGATGCTACCTGCTTCCACTGCGGTCAGACCGTGCACTGGAAGAGGAACTGCAAGGTGTACTTGGAAGATCTTAAGAACAAGCGAAGTGAGACTTCCACTTCAGATATACATGTTATAGAAGTCAATCTATCTATTTCTTCATCATGGGTATTAGATACCGTATGTGCTTCTCACATTTGTACTAATGTGCAGGCGCTGAGAAATAGTAGGACATTGGCGAAGGGCGAGGTGGACCTACGCGTAGGCAATGGAGCACGGGTTGTTGCTGTTGTTGTAGGAACTTATTTTCTATCTTTGCCCTCTGGGCTTGTATTAGAGTTGGATGATTGTTGTTATGTGCCTGCACTAACTAAGAACATAATTTCAGTTTCTTGTTTGGACAAGAAAGGTTTCTCTTTTATAATTAAGGACAAATGTTGTCCTGTTTATTTAAAAGATATGTTCTATTGTAGTGCACCTCTGATGAACGGACTCTACATTCTAGACCTTGAAAGCCCTATCTATAACATAAATACCAAGAGGTTCAAGTCAAATGACATGAACCAAACCTATCTCTGCCACTATCGCTTAGGTCATATAAACGACAAGTGCTTATCCCAGCTCCATAAGGATGGTTTGCTGGACTCATTTGATTTTGAATCTTATGAGACGTGCGAGTCATGCCTACTAGGCAAGATGACCAAGACTCCCTTTAGTAGGCACAGTGAGAGAGCGATTGATTTGTTAGGTCTTATACATAGTGATGTATGTGGCCCTTTCAATGTCGCTGATAGAGGCGGTTATAGGTACTTCATCACATTTACTGATGATTTCAGTAGATACGGTTATGTGTACTTGATGACACATAAGTCTGAATCCTTTGAAAAGTTCAAAGAATTCAAGAATGAAGTACAGAACCAGCTTGGCAAGAGTATTGAGGTACTTCGATCAGATCGAGGTGGTGAATACTTAAGCCATGAGTTTCGTGACTACTTAGCTGAGTGTGGGATTTTATCTCAACTCACTCCTCCTGGAACACCACAGTGGAATGGTGTATCCGAAAGGAGGAATCGTACCTTATTGGATATGGTACGATCTATGATGAGTCACACAGATCTTTCGATATTCCTTTGGGGCTATGCTCTAGACACGGCAGCTTTTATACTCAACCGAGTTCCATCCAAGGCCGTGATAAAGACACCATATAGGATATGGACTGGGAGAGATGCCCAGGTGTCTTTCATGAGGATTTGGGGTTGTGAGACTTACGTTCGACGTCAAGTCTCAAACAAGTTAGGACCCAAATTCGACAAGTGCTACTTTATTGGATATCCCAAGGAAGCTAAGGGACATTACTTCTACATTCCCAGTCAGCACAAGGTAGTTGTGGCAAAGACTGGGGTCTTTCTAGAAAGGGACTTTGTTTCTAGAAAGACTAGTGGGAGCACGTTCGATCTTGAAAAAGTTCAATATGCGGACCATAGCACTGAAGCCTCGATGGAAGTTCAACTGGAACCACAAAGTGTTGTGGATGATACCACAAAGAGTTGAGGAACAACAACCAGTTCAATTAGACATACCTCTTCGCAGGTCTGATAGGGTACGTCGTCAGCCTGAGAGATACTCATTTATCTTATCTGACCATGATGACGTTGTGCTCATAGAGGATGAGCCTACCACCTATCAGGAAGCTGTGATGAGACCAGATTCTGAGAAATGGCTAGAGGCCATGAGATCCGAAATGGAATCCATGTACACCAACCAAGTATGGACTTTGGTTGATCCACCTGAAGGGGTAAAACCCATAGGGTGTAAGTGGGTCTTTAAGAGAAAGACTGACATGGATGGACTTATCTATAAGGGTCACTTGGTAGATAAAGGTTTCAAGCAGATTCATGGTATTGACTATGATGAAACCTTTTCTCCAATAGCGATGTTTAAGTCCATTCGGATCATGCTTGTTATTGCAGCTTACCATGACTATGAGATATGGAAGATGGATGTCAAAACCGCGTTTCTGAATGGAAACCTGCTCGAGGATGTGTACATGACACAACCTGAGGGTTTTGTAGATCCACAGCATACTAGCAGAGTATGCAAGCTGCATAGGTCCATTTATGGACTAAAGCAAGCTTCTCGGAGCTGGAATATTCGATTCGATGATGCAATCAAATAGTTTGGTTTCATTAAGAATGAAGATAAGCCTTGTGTCTACAAGAAGGTTGTAGGGGATATAGTTGTCTTCCTCATATTGTATGTGGATGACATAGTACTCATTGGGAAGGATATCCCTTTGCTTCAGTCTATTAAGACTTGGCTAGGGAGTTGCTTCTCAATGAAGGACTTAGGTGAAGCATCTCGCATTCTAGGCATTCAAATCTATAGAGATATATCTAAGAGATTGCTTGGCCTAAGTCAGAGTACATATATTGATAAGGTAATCCTTCGATTTGCCATGCAGAACTCCAAGAAGGGATTTCTGCCGATGTCACATGGCTTGAGTCTTTCGAAGACTCAAGGTCCCTCTTCTAGAGAGGAGAGAGACCGCATGGATCAGATCCCTTATGCCTCAGCCATAGGATCTATCATGTACGCCATGCTATGTACTCGACCTGATGTCTCGTATACTTTGAGCATGACGAGCAGATACCAGTCAGATCTAGGTGAAAGTCACTGGATAGCGGTCAAGAATATTCTTAAGTACTTAAGAAGGACTAAAAAATATTTCTTGATATATGGAGGCAATGATGAACTAGCTATAAAGGGTTACAATGATGCTAGCTTCCAGACCGATCAGGATGATTATCGATCGCAGTCAGGGTTCGTATTTTGCATAAATGGTGGTGTTGTGAGCTGGAAGAGTTCGAAACAAGACACAGTAGCTGATTATACGACAGAGGCCGAGTACATTGCTGCATCAGAGGCATCAAAGGAGGCAGTTTGGATCCGCAAGTTCATCACTGAACTTGGGGTGGTTCCCAGTATCGCTGACCCTATTGAGCTCTATTGTGACAACAATGGAGCTATAACACAGGCTAAGGAACCTCGCTCACACCAGCGGACCAAACACATACTACGGCACTTCCATCTCATTCGAGAGATTATAGAGAGAGGAGATGTGAAGATATGCAGAGTACCTACAGAGGCTAACATCGCAGATCCCTTGACCAAGGCTTTGGCACAGAGGAAGGATGATGGTCATACTAGGTCATTGGGGCTTAGACCCTACACTGATTGACACTAGTTCTAGTGGGAGATTGTTAGTTAGAGCCCTAGAGCCAATCATTTAATGATTGTATTATGGATTTGTTGTATCAAATTTTTATATAAATAAAGGCATTTGTTTTTGGTTATTATACTTACTTGTATTGGTGCCAAATAAACTAAGTATAATAGCGTCCTTGAGTAGAAGGTTCTCACCTATATCAATCGGTTCGTTAAACCGATAGTGAGATGATATAGGGAACACTACTCTTAATCATTCCTAGTCGAGTATTAACATTCAGGGACAATGTTGATGTAATAAGACTAGCATGTAGGTCATATCGATGACTTGATCTCACAAGTCATGGATATAGAGATATCAATTTGACACATGGGTATGCATTGGAGAATGTATACTGAATGATCCGCCATGAGAAAGTATCATGGATCATTATATGAGTGTCATATACTTTCTCATGTGGCTATTAGTATGACTACTAGTCCTTGGACCTGAAGTCACCATGGATCCCTACATAAGGAGTTATGTACTTTGGTTTCGTCAAACGTCACCCGTAACTGGGTGGACTATAAAGGCGATTACTGGGTATGTAACGAATTATGCAGAGGGAGGTGAGTGATGTAGATGGGATCTATCCCTCCTATATAACGGGAGCGACATCGATATTTTTGATAGAGTGAGACCACGAAGTGCATGACCATGCCCAAATGAGTCAATATGAGATATTGAGCTCATTTGATTTAGTGAGTCTACTTGAAGATCAAGATTTAGATTGGTCAGAGGATGACACAGTCTATGCCTCACATTGATCAATCTAAATGCCTAGGATAGAAGGACACTTGTCATATATTGTGAGGAGTCACAATTAGTAGTCACAAGGTGATGTTGAATCTCAACATTCTTGTAACTTGGGTAGTAATGATGTGTTGCTAGATACCGCTCATTACTTATGCTCCTAAATGGGTTTAGGGGCATTGCCAATGTTACAAGAACCTATAAGGTCACACACTAAGTACAATTAGATGGAGATTAGGTTCATATGATGAACCAAGAGGATTAGATTCATTTGATGAATCAAATTGGATTAAGAGTAATCCTAATTGGGCTAATTGAGTTAAACTCGAGTTGATTCATGTGTTCAATGAGTCTAATTTAGATTATGACTCATTGAATCAATTTAATTAAATGAATTAGATTCATTATATTAAATTGACTTAAATTAAATGGTTGGATTAGATCAACCATGAGAGAGATTAAGTCAAGTTTGACTTGACTTGAGAGGAAGATGAAGAGTCAAGTTTGACTTGACTTTATGCCACTTCGTTGGTGAGTTGGCATTTAGTGGGCCAATGATGATGCTCCACATCATTATGGTTGCTTAAGTGGGATGCCACCTCATGGGAGTTACCAAGAGTTGTGACTCTTGGCATTCCATGGAGGTTACAACTCCTCTTAATGTGGCCGGCCACATCAATTTCATGGGTGAGTTTTCATTTTGTGAAGTAACTCTCATCTTCTTCCTCCTAGAGCTCTCTCTTCTTGCTCTCCCTCTCCTCATCTTGCCGAGACCTTCTTGGAGTGCTAGCACACTCTAAGGTTCTCCCTCCATCGAGCTGTTCGTGTGGATATGCATAGAGAGTTGTTTACCTTGACAACTTGAGATCTGGCACCTTGGACGAGCGGGATTCGCGAAAGGCACGCATCAAGGGTAAAACTCATACTCTAATGTAGATCTAGAGTTTATAAACTCATACTCGTAAGTTTTTCAAAAGTTTTATTCTTCGCACGGATCCGGTGGCGGGGCTTTTGGAGTTTCCGCGACGCGAAAAAGCGGTTTTCGCGGCCCAAAAAACCCAACATTCTCCACAGTTCTCATGCCAGATCTTAAGGGTTCTTGGAGGTATTTCCAACTCAAGAGGCGGATCTACAGCAAGAAGAAGAAATCTAGGGTTAGGGTTTTCTTGTGCTAACTTGTAAGCTTTTAGCTTGTATTTTGTTCCCTTTCCCTTTCTTCTTGTAGTGTGAGCTTGTAGGGCTTCTCCGCCTTTGGTAGTTACCATAAAGGAGTGTTTTATTAGTGGAGGGTGCATGAGTGTGTGGATCCTTGGATTAGTCACCTCTTCTTAAGGTGGATACTAAGTATATCCCTAGTGTTAGCATTGAGTGTGTTTCTTTGTATTTTCCGCTGCATATCCTTGAAGAAACAAGCAACGACGAGCATGAGATCGCGCCGACCTATTCACCCCCCCCTCTAGCTTCATAATCGGTCCCAACAGATGGCATGTTATTTCATGTAAATAGTTTATAATTTTTTATATACCTTCTTTGCATGTGATCGATAAGACTTAAATTAATTGAAGCCTTTATTCAAATATTAAAGTTTATACCTTCCATTAATTTGATAAGAACTAGAGTTTAATTCTATGTTTGGGTTGTTAGACTCACTCCAATCTTAACTTGAAATTAGACATTTTTAGACCATTGAGATATGATCTCATGATTAATGGGTAGGCTTTAACTTGAAGCATTAATTTGTTGGATTCACTCCAACATTAATGTGGAAAAAGGTGAAGTTAGGTGATATGCATATGATGTATATATGTTAATGAGTTAGTAACACAATATTTATGCAAATATCAAAAGTTGATAGCATAATGTGATAATTATATAAATGTGATGTATACTTGGTATATTTCATACTTATCACTGAAGCTGAGAATGAATTGTTGAACTCACTCCAAGATTATTCTTATCTATAGTAGATGCCATCTCACTTGGAAAAAACTTACTATTTCTAAAATTCTATGTAAGTACTCTTGAATTTAATAAGCAAGTGAGATCCCTTTTATGCACGTGAATTGTTTACATTATATAATTAATTCATCTCTCTTATTACATGGCCATGTCGTCAGTAATAAAAAGATATTGAACACAGGAACTATTGACTAAACACTAGTTGGTTTCATATGGTAAATTATCTAGACAATCAGAAGGTTAGTTGCAAGCTTGAAAACTAGAGTTTGAGTGAGAGAGAGAGAGAGAGAGATGAGAGAGTAAGAGAGAAAAAGTGAGTTAAGAGGGAGAGAGAATGATTTAGGGAATAATTCTAGAAATTCGGTTCCACTATGATATTAGTTAATATTCCTATGTATTGTTCATTTCCTTACCCTTTGTGTTCATGATCATGTAGGGATTCTAACCTAATCACCGGTAAGCTTCCATAATTCCAACATCATTTAGTAAAAGGAGTAACTCTAGAAAGTTTAATTAAAGGGATACCCTTTGCCATAAGAGCCTTCCAACCATACAATCGCTAGAGTTATCTTAGTTACTTCCTAATGAGGATTAAAGGCTACACTAGAGTGTTTACACCATTCTCATTCAATCTTACTAAGTAGAAGAGGTAATATTGAAAGTTTGGTTAAAGGGATATCCCTTATCACTAGGGGCCTCCTTATTGGAGAAATCTGGGTACCTTAGGTTTTGATATTTAGGTAAAGGTTTAAGTTAGGTTTATTATTGTATTTGATATGCATTGTGAGTGTGCAAGATACAGGTATAACAAGGAAAGTCTAAGGGCGATCTTGGCAAAGGAGGAAAGTCCAAAGGTTAGTCTTGGCGGTGTAAGTCCAAGTATGTAGTCTTGGCGGTGTAAACCCAAATATGTAGTCTTGGCAATGTAAGTCCAAGTGTGACTTGGCAAAGGATGAAGTCCCAGAGTGTGGCTCTTGGCAGTGAAGACCCGACAATGATGACAAGGATAATGGAAGCTCCAGAAGGTAAGGCGTGAAGGATAGGGAGCCATTTGAGGGACGCAAAGCTGATGGAGGAGGCTAGAAGGCCAGGTCTAGGTTGTGCGGGCAAGGACGAGTGCATGAGAGATTGTACTCAGGGTAAAATTTTAGTGTACACTATAGCATTACTGTAGCAGTACTATAACATTACTGTAGCAGTAATGTAGTACTACTATAGCAATAATGTAGCAGTCAACTGGTGTTTTCATCAATCGACTGGTAGCCGACCATTGTCTTGTAATGATTGAATTTCACTTATGACCAATCAATTGGTGGTTGTACCAATCGACTATTGTCGGGAAACATAGCTAGGTGTTTCCTCCTGAGCTCTATTTAATAGAGCTTGGGGTGCTTGGCCAAGGTTGATGAAAATAGAGGTGGTTAACCCCTATTAGAGTCTCCAAGTTCTTCTTAAGTGATCAAGAGCTTATGTGAGTTTGTAGCGAGATTTCTCCGCCCACAAGGAGCTACTCGAGCTAGCCAGAGGTTTTTTGGGGAGTCATCCACGACGGATCAGGATCGTCCACCTTACAGATAGCTGTGGAGTAGGAGCTTTATCTCCAAACCACGTTAAATCAATGTGTTAGGTTTGTTTTCTCTTATTAGTATTTGTTTTTGTATTTCGCTGTTCATACTAACCATTGTAGGAAGCAAACGTTGGGTGAGTCAGTATTCACCCCCCCCCCCCTCTACCAACGTCAAGGTCCCAACACTCCTGTCATACAATTGTTATATTATACAAGTCACTTCCTAACATTAAATTAGTGTAAACCATTAAGCTCTTAGTTAGCTAATCCCTTTGTAGAGAAATGACCTCCTTTCAAGAGGTTCATCCTAGACTGTGAGGTTAATACACCCTAGCACTTCTCCTCTACAAGGTGACCAATCCACTATAATTCACATGTTTACACCATTCATACATTTTATCAAATACTTATAAGATATAACACATAGAATATGACATAAACACTTCATTGAATAAGGAAATTATATATACATAGTTTATACATCAACATTACACCATAACTACTCTGTATATCCTAAGAATCCAAGGACTACTCCATTGAGAAGGTAGAACAAACTAAAGACATGAATAATAACATTCTTACAACCCAAATACAAGAAATGAGGAGAAGAAATACTCAGCTATGCTTTGTTGATGTCTTTGGAGTATATCCTTACTTCGAAGGTGGACAGATCATTGATGACTCAAAGATAGAGGCTCTAGGATTTCCCCTAGAGGGGAAAACCCTTCCCAAAGGAAGGGGACAAAGCTCCAAACCAAGGATAAGTGAAAAAGGAGAGAAAAAGAATCCCCCTTTATAGTAGGGGCATGCCCCCCTCGTGTTCTTCGCCATACAGCCATGCCTCAAGGCATAAGCATGCGCTATGACCTAAGGTGGGTACGATCGTAACTCAACACATGGCCAGGCCGTGGGTCTTACTAAGGATAAGGCATGGTTGTGTCTTATGACACGACCTGCCCGTGTGGATTTTTGAGGGTAACTCTAGGGAGGACTATGATTGTGCCTTTTGGCACGACCCTAGTTGCTGATCTTCACAAGTTGCTTCAATGTGTGCTTTTGCTCTATTTTTCACTTTAATTTTCATCTTGTTAATAAAATCAAGCAAAAAGTAGATCCCCCCAAAAAAGGAATGGAAGTAAGACATTACAATGAAGTAGGGTACAATAAACATAGATTATACTAATGAAATGCAAGTAGATGTGTGTTAAATAATGTCTAGAAACATATATAACCTACGTACATCATATCCCAGACTTAAATATTTTCTTATCCTTAAGCAAAAACTGTAATCTATACTTCTGTGGATAAATAGTGCATCATAACCCCTAGTAAATGAGTCTAGTCCTATTAAATAATTTTACTGGTGAGCAAGATATAAAAATTGTTTAAGTATATTTTAAGAAATAGTTCTCTATGCTCAATGCAATAAGTGGCCTAAATTTCTCAAGTTTTAATCTCTAAGTCTAGTCAAGTCATCATATAGCTGTGTTCCTTATACTCTTAGCGAGAGACACTTACCTGCCACATGCATGGTTCATATCTCTAAAACTACACAAGATCTCAAAGGATTACTCAAAATCAAGAGAAACATAATATTTATTTCCCTAATAACCTAATTTGGTCTCAAATGGGTAAATTATTAGTTTCCACTCACGACAATTATTTTATATCTCTTATTCAAATGATTTTTTTGTGCTTTAAATGTGTAGCACTAACACAAATACAAATATAAATAAAAATGCAGGGATTTTGATTTTTCCAAGTGAGTTGCCATGATCTAAGATAATCTAGTAACCAAAATGTAATTGAGAGGTCATCTTAGAAACACAAGTAGTAGTCTAGCTCTATGAATGATAATTATTTTTAGAGTTATTTACCATTAAAATTAGGCAAAGTGTATAGAGATCCTAAAACAAGGACAACACTCAAACTCCTATAGTAAAAATATTGCTCACTTCATACTAACATGGATAGGAAAAGATACATCACTAGACATACTAGCACCATAAGTCAATAATAAATCACATGAAATCTAGAACAAGAATACTAGTATTTTTACATTAAGGACAAACAATCATAGTGGAAAAAGGCGATTTACTCATGCCCAGAGCCTCCACCAGCCCATTCTCAAGCCAACACGAAAGGAACAAATAATCATGACATTATGTATGATACAACTAGAAAAAAATTTATTATTCAAAAAGAAATATTGCCGGCGTTGGGAGTTTCATTCTGTGTAAATCCCCTGTACAAAAATTTGTATGAGCACAGAACCTTTCTTAGCAACCCACATGCTCGATCAGACATGTGTTTGATCAATCAAGTAAGTTCTTTATTGATCAAAGCACACCTTGATCGAAGCATAAGATCGCTGGCCTCTTATGTTGGTGTTCAGGATCCATACGAAAAAGAACAAACTAATTGCGCTGTGGAATAAGAATTAGTTGTACCTTTCCTCGTATGCTAAGACCTCTTGATCTTCTGCTGTATTCCTCTCCTCCTCTTGGACGTCATGTGGGCGATGATCTACCAAGACAAAACCACCCGACTCCTTCTTCTTGTTTCCAATCTTTTGACCACCAAGAGATGCTAGAATAGGATGCCTCCTTCTCTTCTTCTTCTCCTCTAAGCAACCAGCCATAAAGTAAACTCTTCTCCAACGGGGTGCGACCCTAATGAAGAGGAAGGGAAAGATGCCGTCGGCCCTAGGGAAAGAAGCAAGGGGAAACTAAGAGAGAGGGGCGCCGTCCACAAGAGAACAGAAGAGGATTCTTAGGTTAGTTTTTGGGCACTACCCTCTCTTCTTTTATAATCTTTGCTGGCGGCTAAAAAGGAAAGATTTTAACAAAAATTTTATTTTAAATAAAATTTCCCTTTTATTCCTATTGTGGATGGTTACAAAAAAGGAAAGATTTTAACAAAATTAAAATCTCTCTTTTAAACCATTGTAAATAGCTATAAAAGGAAAAAATTTAACAAAATTCTGTTTTAAATAAAATCTCCCTTTTATTCCTATTGTGGTCGGCCCCTTGCTTGGGCACAAAGCAAGGCTTGGTCGACCCTTATCTTGGGCACTAAGCAAGGCTTGGACGCCCCCTTGCTTGGGTAAGAAGCAGGGCTTGGGTGGATGTGAGACTTTATATATATAGAGGCTACAACAGGGGCCGAGAGGAGGAATTGGTTTTGGCCTCCTGATGGACTTAAGCTTCCTTTGTTAGACCCAAACACTCAACTCAAGTGCATCAATAATAACCCATACTACTAAAGGGTCATTATTGAACTACCGCACCAATCCCATATTACAATATAGGCTCCTACTTATCATGAGTGCATTAATCTCCTTGTGTTTAAGATATTGTATGTCCGTTAATTAAATAAGTTACTGACAACTCATTTAATTAACATCTGACTCCAAGAGTAGTACCACTTAACTTTATTATCATGTCAGACTAAGTCCACCTGCAAGGTTTACATGATAATCCTTATTAGCTCCTCAAGGGGACATCATCAACCTAAATAAATAGGACACTGTTTTCCTTTATAATCAACAACACACCATATAAATGGTATTATCTCCCAACTTATCGGGCCTATTGATTTAACGAATAAATCTCACCCATTAATAAGTTAAATAAATAAATACTAAGTATATGTGTTTGTTATTATATCGGGATTAAGAGTACCATCCATAATAATAGAGGTTATGTTCTTTTATATAGTCAGTATAAATCGAACAACCTCAAATGGTCCTGCTCAATACACACATAGTGTACTAGTGTAATTAGATAGTCAAGACAAACTAATACCAAATTACACTACAACCATTCCAATGGTTTGCCCCTATCCATCTTGGTTGTGAGCTACTATTTATAAATTATAAAGAACCGATAACATGATCTTCTGTGTGGCACCACACACCATGTTATCTACAATATAAATTAAATAGACAACTGCATCGATATATATATAAATATAAAATACAGACATTTGACCAAAGTGATTCTCATTTCAAAATATCTTAAAAACAGATGTTCATACAAAAGCTAGGCTTATAGTATACATCCCAACAATTTCCCACTTATATTAAAATACTATGCTGCCATATATGCTATCATACATCTGATTCTCATCCCCTCAACATGGTCATCAAAAGCTCTCGCCAGAAGGGCCTTAGTGAAAGGATCACTATGTGAAAATAGACAATAGACTTCGGTACTGTTTATTTCGATAATCAGTAATTACGAAGTAATATATGATAATAAACTTCAGTAATAAATTTAATGCAGTAAATATGATTTTAGACTTTGTAGGTTTAAAAATATGGACCTCACTTCTAATTTTATTTGATATTTTATTTTATAATATATATTCAATGAAGTAATAAGTTATAAAATAAAATTTATATGGGTAAGTATTGAAGTAATAAGTTGAATAGGTTAAAACCTAAGTTCCGCCGAAAGGTTGTTCTCCTTCGTGTTTTCTCCCGACGCGCGATATAGCCTTCTCCAGGTTTCCGCTGAAAGGTTTTTCTCCTTTGCATTTTCTCTTGGACGTGCAATGGAAGCCTTCTCCTTCGCGTGCCACCCCGGACAACAGCCTTCTCCTTCATGTTTTCCCCTAGATGGCAGTCTTCTCATTTTTCCTCGATGCAAAGCCTTCGCGTTGAGATGCTTCACCTCCTCTTCTCTCAGCACGCTAGGTTTCTTCCCTCTCCACCCCCTTCTTTCCTTTCCTCTCTACTTCACTACCACTTAACTTGAATCACTGTTGCCTGAGGAACCTGCCTCTTTCTACCCCCAACCCCTTGGAGGTGCCCATTTTCTCCTCGCTCCTGGTTGTTAACTTTGTCGTTGTTTTAAATTTCTTATCTTTCTTATTTTGTCTTGCTTGATTTGTAGCATTGAATTCGAGGGTTTTCATGGGTTATTCCATTTACAAAGGGAAGGCAACACTCACAGTGGATCCATGAGCCCCTGAATTCACCCCTCTTGAAGTGAGTTTTTAAGTTTCTACTAAGAGTTCGTCAAAATTTGGTTTTTATATATTTGTAGTCAGTATGGTGGTTTTATATCATATCATTGCAGTTTGGAGCTTACAAAGTCTCTAAGGAAGGATTTACTCTCCTCCAATTTGCTCCTGTTGTAGGTACTCAACAATATGATTGGAGCAAAAAGCTAGTATGCCAAATTGTTTTTTTTATCTTTCTCTGTGTGTGATTGTAATGTCATGACTCTTAGATAATTTCAATCCTTCCCTTCTTATCACATGTCATGAAAAAATGAATTAAAGAGACTTTTCTATTATCTTTCTAATGATACTTGCCACTAGCAAGAGCCTCAGTCAAACTGTTAGTGACCCATTAGAGATATTTATTTAATTTTATATAAAAATAAAAAGTTGTCATTAACAATGCTAAAATTTGAGCCTTTGACCTCATTATAAGCAAAATAACTCCTTTACAAACATAGAAACTTGATACATATGACACAGTGATAAGACTACTTCAACTGTAATTCATTCAGTGTCTTTGCTTAAGTGCAACTTTTATTATTATTATTATTATTATTTTACAGCAAGGAAGGCAAGATAAGGAAGATTTTAAAGGTTAAACCTCTTGCAGATGGCATCGGATATTTCTTTAATCTCAATAATTCATTAGTTTCTTACATTTTGAATTTAAACAAGATTTTTTTTCCATATGATGTAATCTGTCAGGCCTCGATAGTTACTCTTTAAATACCTGTGTTTCTCATTTGTTATTAACACAAGAAATGTTCATCTTTTAAATCCTATATGTAATCTATTTGTGTTATTCAAGCTTATGGTCGTACATCGGATAAATGTTCTTTGGTTTGTGCCTTTGAAGCCTCAAACTAGTAACTAGTCTTGCCTGTATGCAAACATCCATAAAATTTGAATGAAACAATTTTATAATTTTCTTATTTTAGTTCATCCCATTTCTTTGGATCAAATTATTCCATTCATTCATAATTTTTTATAGTTTTGTTATGGCTAATCCTACTAAAAAAAATATCCATTTGTTCATAATGTTCAAATGTCATTGTGCCTAATTGATAGTATGTATTATGACTATGTATTTAGGTGTCAATTAATAATTTTTATTATTTGGATTGTGACTAATTGTATTACGTTTTTAATTTCATTAGGGTAATTTAAAATAAAACGATGATGTTGAATGTGGATATTGTGTAATGCGATACATGAAAGAGATAGTCTTGGATGAATATCCATAATTGGAGATGAAGGTGAATTTCTTTTTTATAAAATATCTTCTTTATGGAATATTAAGTCATTTTTGCATTGACCCTCAAACTTCTGTTAATGTTTCAGTTTGCAACATCAAAAAATAAACAGTATTACAATCAATCTCAGTATGATGAAGTTAGAAGTGAATGGAGCAAATTCGTCTATTTCTATATAGGTGCTTAAATGTAAGTTATGATATAAATTTTGGATTGTATTTAGAGATTTATGGATTAAAAAACTTTTGGGTTATGGTTAAACGTGTCTTTTATGAATACACTAGGATTGTATTTAATACATATTTGTGATATATTTGTACAATTTTTGTGGTAAAAAAATATTGTGTTGTAGTAAAATATTATAATATACACTTTGTCAATTAAAATTATATTATAGTAAAATATGACCAATTACTTCGATGCTATGAATAAATGATAGAGTAATACAAAATAAAAGACTTCGATAAATTTAAATAGTGGTGTAATTAAAAAAACTATTTACTTCATTACTAATCAAATTTGTGAAGTAGTTCGTATGCATTACTTCGCTACATTGAATTTTTTATTGTAGTAAAATATACTCTATTACTTCTATACTGCGATAAAGTAATAGAATAATAAATACTTTGACCAAGTCAAATTATATAGAAGTAAAATTAAATATTTACCCCACCAAAATTCAAAAATTGTGAAGTTGTATATACATATTTTACTTCGTTAAACAACATAACCTATGAAGTAATATATCATCAACTACTTCGGTATTTTTATTGGTCTTAATGAAGTAATAGAACTTTTTTACTTCAAAAATGACTATTTTGAACCAGTTTTGGACCGGCGATATACTTCGGTAATCGTGTGGTGAAGTAAAAAATTGACCCTTTTACTTTACGTGCGTCTACTTCGGTAATTATCTACCTATTACTTCGGATAATATCCGAAGTCTATTGCCGATTTTCACATAGTGGATCTGCCAGGTTATCTGCTGATGCAATCTTAGCGACAACAACTTCTCCTTGCTTACGATGTCTCGTATTGGTGTTACTTGCGCTCAATGTGTTTACTTGCCTTATGGGCTCGTGGTTCCTTCGAGTTTGCTACTGCACCACTATTATCACAATAAATTGTGATAATTTTGGGCAAATCAGGAATCACATCTAAGTCCATCAAGAAGTTTCTGAGCTATACAGCTTCTTTGGCTACCTCAGAGGCTGTCACATACTCAGCTACCATGGTGGAGTCTGAAATGCATTTCTGCTTAACACTCCTCCATGTTATGGCTCCACCTCCCAAAGTAAACACATACCCTGAGGTTGACTTACTATTGTCCCTATCTGATTGGAAGTCAGAATTCGTGTAACCCATAGGGAGCAAATCATCTAGCTGATAAACCAACATATAATTTCTAGTCCTTTTCAGGTACTTTAATATATGTTTTACGGCAGTCCAATGCCCCTGTCCTAGGTTACTTTGATATCTGCTAACCATGCCCATGGCAAAATAGATATCCGGTCTCGTACATAACATCGCATACATTAGGCTTCCTACAGCCGAAGTATAAGGAACTTCCTTCATCTCCTCTATCTGCTTTGATGTTTTAGGACACATTTCTTTAGATAAAGGTACTCCATGCCGAAAAGGTAGAAAACTTTTCTTGGAGTTTTGCATGCTAAAATGAGCTAGGATAGTATCGATGTATGAAGCTTAGGATAAGCACAATATCCTTTTCTTGCGATCCCTTATTACTTTGATCCCAATAATATGTCCACTTTCTCCCAAGTCCTTCATATGAAACTTCTTGGACAACCATACCCTTACATCTGACAACACTTTGACATTGTTGCCAATGAGCAAAATGTCATCTACGTATAGTACAAGAAATACCATCACGTTTCCGTCACTTTTCTTGTATACACAAGACTCATCCGGACACTGAATGAATCCATAAGACTAGATCACTTTATCAAACTAGATGTACCAAGATCTCGAAGCTTGCTTCAGTCCATAAATGGACTGATTGAGCTTGCATACAAGATGCTCTTTGCCCTTCGCAATGAATCCCTCTGGTTACTTCATATAGATATTTTCTTCAAGACTTCCGTTAAGGAAAGCCGTCCTGACATCCATTTGCTAAACCTCTTAATCTATATGAGCAGTAATAGATAAAAGAATCTGGATAGACTTGAGCATGGCTATCAACGAAAAGGTTTCCTCATAATTAATTCCCTCTTTCTGAGTATACCCCTTCGCAACAAGCCTTACTTTAAAGGTTTCCACCTTCTTATCTGTCCCTCTTTTACTTTTGTAGACCCATTTACATCCAATGACTTTTACACCATTTGGTGGTTCTAAAAGCTCCCAGACTTGATTAGAATATATAGATTCTATTTCAGAGTTCATTGCACTTTGCCAAGATACTGTATCTTTATCTTGGAGTGTTTCATCATATGTCCAGGGATTAGGTTCATGCTCACCAGGGATCAAGTCCAAAGACTCTCCCAAAAATATGAATCTATCAGGTTGCCAAAAAACCCTTCCACTAAGACGAGGCACTACCTGTAATTGTGCATCATTTGTGACACGTGTTGCAGTTTCTTGTGGTCTCTCATCTTGTACCGTTGGTACTAGATTAGACGTTTCCTCTCTTATTTCCTCAAGAACAATTTTACTCATGGGTTTGTGGTTCATTACATAATCCTCTTCTAAAAATCGGGCATTGGTGCTAACAATGACCTTCTGATCTTTGGGACTATAAAACAAACCACCTTTCGTTTCTTTAGAATAACCCACAAACAAGCAAACTTCTGTACGTGATTCCAACTTATCAGCATCTCCCTTTTGCATATGTGTTGGACTACCCCAAATCTGAATATGTCTTAGACTAGGCTTACACCCATTCCATAATTCTGTGGGAGTAAAGGGTACTACTGTCTTAGAAGGTACCAAGTTCAGAATGTACGCCGCCGTTTCCAGAGCTTATCCCCAAAATGAATTTGGTAATTCTGAATAACTCATCATTGATCTAACCATTTCTATAAGAGTCATATTCTTTCATTTTTCCACGCCATTTTGTTGGGGTGTACCAAGTGCAAATAATTGGGATTGAACCCCGATCTTTGATAAGTAATTCCTAAACTCTCCTAAGAGGTACTCTCCACCATGATCTGACTGTAGTGTCTTGATACTTTTACCATAACGTTTCTCCACATCAGCCTTGTACTCTTTGAACTTATCAAAGCATTCAGACTTGGGGCGCATCAAGTAAATGTACCCATATCTCGAATAGTTGTCTATAAAAGAGATAAAATATTCGAAACCACCTCTCGCTTGGATAGTCATAGGTCCACATAAATCAGAATGAACCAATTCCAACACATCTTTGGCTCTATACCCCTTGACCTTAAAAGGTCTCTTGATCATTTTTCCTTCCAAGCAAGATTCGTAGGTTGGAAAATTTTCCACCACCAATGAACCCAAAGGTCCATCAGCTATTAACCTTTGAATCATACTTAAGTTAATATGACCTAGCCTTAGATGCCAAAGATATATTTGGTTCATTTCTGAAGGTTGCTTTCTCTTATTATAATTAGAAGATGTGTTATTAATTTCCATTTGTTGCATCGTGGGAGTTATTGGATTAAGAGTGTACAAATTGCCAACCAACGTACCAGAACAGATAACCATCCTATTTTTCTTGACAACCACTTTGTCATCAAAAGAAACAAAATATCCATCCTTAAATAATTTAGAAACTAAAATCAAGTTCTTTCTAAAACATGGTACGTAAAGATAATTTCTCAAAATCAATGTTTTATTTCTATCAAAAGATAAATAAACATCTCCCATTGCAATAGCTACCAGTTTTGTAGCATTGCCCATGTAGACGGTGATTTCCCCTTCATGTAGTCGTCGAGTTTCCTGGAAGCTCTGCAATGAATTGCAGACATGATCAGTAGCTCCCGTATCTACACATCAGGTACTGGTAGATAACACTGCTAAACATGTTTCAATAACTAATGAATGAGATATACCTTTATTATTCTCCTTTCTGCGAGGATAGTCCACCTTCCAATGTCCAAACTGCTTGCTTGTGAAGCACTTGCCTTTCAGCTTCTTCACACCTGCTTGCAGTCCAGTCCCTTGAGGTCGAATCACTTTTTTTGTTGAACTAACTTGTTTCTTTTTCTTCTTCCTACCTTTCGCTTAGAAGTAGAAATGTTTTCAGCAATGTGAATTTGAGAACTTTGACGAAATAGCCCTTCTACTGCTTGGAGTTCTGTTAGAAGTTCCGCCAATGAATAAGTCCTTTTGTTCATGTTATAGTTCAGACGAAACTGCTCAAAACTCTTGGGTATCATTTGGAGAATGATATCGACCTGAGTTAACCTATCGATTTCAGCTCCAAGGATTTGTATTTCGTTCAAGTGAGCCATCATTTTGAGGATATGATCCCTTACGGGTGTCCCTTCAGTCATGGTGGTCATCATTAGGTTTCTCATAGCCTCTTTCCTGGCAGCCCGACTCTGGTGTCCGAAGAGTTCTTTGAGATTGTACATCATGTCATAGGAGTAGGCATGACCTGATGTTGATGTTGCAGCACATTTGACATAGAAGCGAAAATATAACACCGCGTCATCTCATCTGCCTTGACCCATTTCCTATGTCTGTCAATCTCCTCTTCACTAGAATCGCTATCAGGCACATTAGGATAGATCTCAAAAAGTACAAACTTGTATCCTTCAGTAGTTAAGACAATGTCCAAGTTTTGTTTCCAATCAATATAATTGGGACTAGTAAGTTTGTTTTCTTTTAAAATAACAGCAAGAGGATTGAAAGCTATTTTGAAATCCTAAGAATCACAAAATAAAATATTTGGTCAAAACTTTAGAATTTAAAATAATATTGATTCCTCGAACAATATAATTTAAATTTACCAATATCTCAAAACACTGTGAATTTCGTATCCTATGATAGTGTGGACGTATACTAATTCTAACATTTGTAAGAGGAGGTTTTACCCATTAATTTTATTATCTTGTCAACATAACTTTATGACAAATAAAATTAATAATTGGTTTATCTTTGGTCACACAAATAATAGCAGTGACTCTGATGGGGTGGATACTATTAAATGCTCCTTAGTGTATACCATTACTTGATACTTAGTCCATTAATTAGAATTGTGCCCCTTTAGATGGAGAAGATCACACAAACCTAAATAATTTCCTATAATCATCCATAGAGGAAGTTTGATCTAGTGATCTGCAAACAAACTCATCCGATATGGAGGAAGGCACTTAAAGCCAACACACAAGTTTGTATGCATCACTTATAAACCAGTAATGGAGACCGTGGAATTTATTTAAATAATTCCTCCCCCACTTATTTATTTAAAATCGAGGAATTTTAACAAGCACGCACATCACACATGCACACAAGCACATAAACACAACATATAATGGCAATAAATATGAAAATAATTTTTCAACTATTATAGCCTCATCCATTGTTGTCCTCTATATGCCACCAACCCTAGCCAGGTGAGGAGGAGAAAACCTAGCCGCCGGCCTTAGGGTTTATGTCGTCGTGTCTATCTTGTTTCCTTCTTTGCCGCGCCTCTGGTCCTCAAGGTAGCACCGCGCCTAGCAAGCCGCAACAATAAGAAATAAAAAAATTACATTTATCGATCCTATATTTCATGAAGGAATATACATGTAATCTAGATCGAACAAAATGTAAAATAAACTAATACAGCTCCGGCTGTATTTGATAATTACAATCATGCACACATAAAATACCCTCGACATGCCCGAGGGTTCAAATCACATACATGTTGGTTGCTACTCGGAATATCGTACTGATTCCCCTGTACAAAAATTTTGTATAAGTCTTGAACCATTCTTAACAACCTATTGTGTTCTTTAGAAATTAAATTTGGAATCGCAAACAGAACTTAACATTATTGATTCCAAATCAACTTATTTGTTCTTAGAGGTTTAGACTTGGATCACAAATGATGCTTAACATTATTAATCCAAATCCACCTATGTTACAAATTCGATTAAATCTTTATTTCAGAGATCGGCTTCCAGGTAAACATGGCGCGGCACTAGGCCTTCTCGGGTATGGGATCATCCACCACTTCCTAGACAAAGCCTTTCAACGAAATTCAATATTTAATCTCCTTATAGTAACCCTAGGTTTAACCATTAAGAGCAATCGAATCACAAGATCGAAAAAATAAAAGAAACACAAACTCGAATCATAAATTCGAAACCTAGAATCATTAGTCTCTTGTGTTTGGTATTTCAAAAATCCATACAAAGAAAACTAGTATGATGCGGAATAAAACTACTAGTTATACCTTTCTTTGTAAGCAACAACCTCTTGATCTTCTATTGTATTCCTCTTCTTTTCTTGGACGTCGTGTGGGCGACGATCTACCAAGAAGAAAACCACCAAAACCTTCCTTGCTTCCAAGTTTCGGACACCACCACAATGCTCCAAGGGATGCTAGAAAATAATGCCTCCTTTCTCTACTTCTTCACCTCTAAGCTACCGGCCACCAAGTGCTCCACAAGGGAAGATGCCGCAGACCACAATGAAGAAGAGAAAGGGAAGAGGTAGGGATGACCACCAAGGATGGAGGAGAGGAACAATAGAATAAGTTGTGTGTCTCATAAAGGCACCCTCTCCCCCTCTTTTATATTCCTTGGTGAATCCAAAAAAAGAAAAGTTTTTGTTGGTGCGGGAAGCATCCGACGATCGAACCAGTATTTTGATAATGGCAAAGGATTCAAAGTTAAAGTTATGTTGTGATCTAACAGTTTGAATGAGCTTGCAGGAAAGTCCTAAGTATACTTAGGTAAAAGTCCTAACTGAGGTTAGACAAGTGAAAACGTTAGGGGCGGTAACCCTAGGTCATAGGGGGTGGTAACCCTATGCGGAAAGTCTTGGTGGGATGAGGGCTTCAGGCAAAAAACCTAGGGGTGGTAACCCTAGGTGGAAAGTCCTAGTGTCGCGAACCAGGTGGAAGACTGGACGGGTCGGGGAGCGGGCGTCCAGCAGAAAGTCCGGAAGCATTGAGCATTGAGCAAAAGTCCAATCAATCTGGAGGATCACACTGGCAATAGGTAACTCTCCGGAGAGGAGTAGGTGAGGACGCGTTCCCCGCCGAGGGAACAGTAGGCGTCGGGTCGACCTAGGGTTTTCGGTTGGCAATCCGAAGTTAGCCCCGGACAGTCCAGAGACTATCAAACACCTTTCTTATCATATTTATGTGTGCTAACCTTGTCTTGCAGGGTATATGTGTATTTTGTGGACCAACACATTGTGCAAGGACAAAAGAGCACACTTCACCTCGGATGAACAGTGTTCGAGGCCCCTCCATGGAGCTTGGAGGCGCCTCGGGTGCAAGCTGAAGCCAGCTGTGCAGAGGAGCTGGAGGCGCCTTCATGGGGATTGAAGGCGCCTTGGACTGTGGCTTGGAGGCGCCTTGGAGTGGCGTTGAAGGCGCCTTCAGGTGGATAATGAGCAGCGGTCAAAGCCTGATCATCAACGGCTGAGTCGGAATAAAACCTTGGGTTGGAGGCACCTTGGAGCTTAATGGAGGCGCCTTGAACACCCTTTATAAGGGGGTTTCGACCAACAGTCTAAGACATCACCTTCTAAGCGATCCTTTTGCGACAAGATGCCAACGAGAAGTTCCCGAAGTGCTGTAGCAACATCCTGACAACTCGGAACTACAGATTTGATATTCTTGTTGTCGGTATTGCTTTCTTTACAGTTCAAATTGTAATTAGTTTGTAATAACTTTTTGAGCTTATAGTTGTTACCCACCGGAAGTGATCAACGATCGCGGGCCTTGGAGTAGGAGTCGCCACAGACTTCGAACCAAGTAACTCCTTGTGTCTTTGTGTGTGATTGCCCTTTTAATTTCTGCTGTGTTTATCACTCGTGTTTTAAATCGATCAAAATAGCCACGAGCGTTATTCACCCCCCTCTAGCACTTCACGATCCAACAATTGGTATCAGAGCAGGGTCGCTTCGATTTGGTGTAGCCACCAATCAAGCATTTTTTGTGGTTATTTTCAATTTTACGAAGTCAATTAGAATTAGCTTAATAGCTACATTCTAATTCTTTTTACAAATCGGTGTTTGACCACTCGAGCTCGTTATTTTAACTTTTTCCCGCACTACTAATCCAAGACTTAGTCTTAGGACATTTTTTTTTGTGTTTTGTATTTACATATTAATTAAATGTATAACGCCTCGGCCCGACCGGCCCCCACCCGGACCGAACCGAGAACGCCACCAGAATTGCCCATCAGGTTGACGACTAGCTCCACAGACCACCGGAGATCCTTTCAGCGTGCTTTGTCCTCACTCGCACGCACCCTGGAAAACTTCCCAGGAGGTCACCCATCCTCATATTTCTCTAAGCCAAGCACGCTTAACTTTGGAGTTCTTAAGTTTGGGCTTCCGAAAAAGAAGGTGCACCTTGATGATATGGATAGTACCATCTAACCTTTTAAGCCATACTTAATCAGAATCTCAGAACCGGGATATTACAATCACCCCCACTTAAAGACACAACGTCCTCATTGTGTAACCACAAATCACTCCACAGATAAATCCCAGAATCTCCCTCGCTAAGTGGTGCCCTGGGTGCTCCTACCACAGGCGCACTCACGGTCGCGAGGTCGGCCCTGATACCATCTATAACGCCCCGGCCCGACCGGCCTCGGCCCGACCGGCCCCGGCCCGACCGGCCTCCACCCGGACCGAACCGAGAACGCCACCAGAATTGCCCATCAGGTTGACGACTAGCTCCACAGACCACCGGAGATCCTTTCAGCGTGCTTTGTCCTCACTCGCACGCACCCTGGAAAACTTCCCAGGAGGTCACCCATCCTCAGATTTCTCCAAGCCAAGCACGCTTAACTTTGGAGTTCTTAAGTTTGGGCTTCCGAAAAGGAAGGTGCACCTTGATGATATGGATAGTACCATCTAACCTTTTAAGCCATACTTAATCAGAATCTCAGAACCGGGGTATTACAAAATGGCCCAGCAAGAGGGATACAGTACCGTTCCTCCCCCGCTCTTCACCGGAGAAGATTTCGGGTACTGGAAAGGATGGATGAAAACTTTCCTAAAAATCCAGTTCGAGACGTGGATGATCGTCAAGACTGGATTACAACTGCCAACCGACGAAGACGGCAAGCCTACACCCTGCGAAAACTGGGAACTAACTCTAATCAAGAAGGTGGAAGCCAATGCCAGAGCCACCTGCACCCTCCAGTGTGGCCTGACCAAGGAGGAGCTCAACAGAGTTGGACTGTTCTCCAGCGCAAAAGAGCTATGGGAGAAGCTGATCGAACTCCACGAGGGCACCTCCGATACCAAGGTAAGCAAAAGAGATATGTTATTTAATAAATTATATGATCTAAAAATGTAGGAAGGAGAGACAGCAAGTCAACTCCACCCACGGATTCAAGACATTCTCAACTCCCTCCACGCGATCGGGCAAAAGGTCGAGAACAGAGACATAATAAGGTACGCTCTCAATGCGTTTCTGAGGAGTACATTGTGGGCATCAATGGTAGATGCTTACAAAGTCTCCAAGGACTTATCTTCCATTAGACTAGATGAGTTATTTTCTGAATTCGAACTACATGAGCAGACTAATGCACAACCAACCGAAAAGGGCATCACTTTGATTGCAGGTACAAGCAGAACACGTGAACCAAGAACACGGCGAAGAACTGAACCAAAGTCGGAAGAAGAACCCAACTCAGACGATGAAGATGACGAACTAACAACAGAACTTGTGAACCTTATGAAGAAACTGTACAACAAAAAGAAGGGTTTCAACAAGAGAGACCTAAATAAGGCAGTACAATCCAAGGAGAGTCAACCAAGCTCAAAATTCAAGTTTGAGGTAATTTGCTACGGGTGCAATCAGAAGGGGCATATCAAGGCCAACTGCCAAAATCAAAAGGAAGCAAAGAAGCAGAGAAAGAAGAAGGTGCTGAAAGCAACTTTTGAGGAATCTTCAGAAGAAGATACTGACGATGAGCTCAACCAGACATGCCTCCTCGCACTGATGGCCCGGGATCAAATCAACGTGTCCGAGAGCGAGAGCGAATCAGAAGCTGAATCAGAAAGAAGCCACGGATCCGTATCTATTTCCGAAGGGCCTGAACCCACTGTAAGTATTCTGTAATTAAATAATTTAGTTAATTATTTATTATGCAAATTACAAAATCAAACATTCGGGTCAAATCACTTCTAAAGGAAATAACAATCCTTAAAGAAGTGACTAACTCCAAAACCTTGCCTGACCCAGTTCAGACTGGAAATTTACCTCAAGTCCAAAAGCTTGAGGAAGAAAATTCTAGTATGAAAACTCAGGTTAAGGATTTGGAGAAGACCTTAGAACGATTTTCTTTCGAGTCCATGAACCTTGACCTAATTCTTGGGACACAAAGAGTCGTTTACAATAGAACTGGACTAGGTTTCAAAACCAAGAAGAAATATCGATCCTATCTATCCTTAGTCAACAGACCAAATAGTAAACTAGTCTAAGAATGGGTTCCCAAGTCCAACTTGGTCAATCAAGTTGGACTTGGTAAGTATTGGGTCCCCAAGGATCAAGTACATTACCTTGATAAACCTTATTGAGGCTATGATCCAGGGGGAGCAAAAAGAAAAAGTATTTTAATTACTAAATAATTAAATAAATAAATAAATAAATAAAAATTATCTTAACAAATAAATTTAAAGGAATATAATTCAAAATTAGAACTTTAAAAAATAAGTTAAAAGGAAAATCAATAATGAAGGCTCCAGAATAGCTGGCACCTCCAAAAGGAATTTACCCGACAGGGTAACCAAATGCAACCTACCCGGTAGGGTAATTAGGGCTAGAATAAAAAGGGCTAAGTTTAACTTGACCCACGGTACTAGTGAAGTATTGGATGATAGTATGTTAGGAAAGCTTAGTCTATGCATGTCTAGGAAGATATGACTTTGACCTGATGCATTTGGCTAAGTGGAACTGACCGAAGCTACCCTTTATGGATCCTAACTAGTTAGACCAAGGTTTTGTACTAAGTTCAGTGGATAGGACTATTTAGAAAACCTCGAAGGCATGGTTACTTTAATGATATCTAGATGACTCACCATAGCCCAGAAGTTTATCCAAAGAATGCTTATTTGTTGAGCCCAGAGCTAAACTTGAATCTAACACAAAGTTAAATCTAACCCTATAACTGAACCAAATTCATCTCACAAAAATTATACGATCCTCTGATTGAAAAATTTAGATTGAATGAGATGACTAAGGACAAAATTAAAATTAAAATTAAAATTAAAATTTAAAATTAAAATTTAAAATTAAAATTAAAATTAAAATTTAAAACTAAAATTAAAATTTAAAACTAAAATTAAAATTAAAATTAAAATTAAAATTTAAAATTTAAAATTTAAAATTTAAAATTTAAAATTTAAAATTTAAAATTTAAAATTTAAAATTTAAAATTTAAAATTAAAATTAATTTAAAAATGTTTAAAAAAACTTATTTAAAAACTTATTTAAAAATGTTTTTAAAACTTATTTAAAAACTTATTTAAAATCATTTTTTAAAAAAATCTTATTTAAAAACTTGTTTAAAAATGTTTTAAAAACTTATTAAAAATGTTTTAAAAACTTATTTAAAAACTTATTTAAAATCTTTTAAACTTATTTAAAAATCTTATAGTTAAGAACTTATTAAATTAAAGTAAAATTTCTCAAAATTACTTACCTTACTTAACTTGAAACAGACTTAACCATCTAAATGTTAACCTAAACTAGGTGAGATGAAAAGAAACTTAATTCTATAAAACTATCTTTTGATCCATCAAATAGAATCCAATTCAAAAACTTTATGTGTAAGAATTGAATCAATGGATGTTGAATACTGGATGCTTCAGACATATGATTGAAGATAGAATGAAGTTCACTAAACTCAAATGCAAGAAATCAATTTTTTCTTAGGCTTACAAATTAAATAAACCAAAGATGGAATCTATATTTATCAAACTAAATATATTAAGGAACTAATTAAAAAATTTGGCATGGAAAATTCAAAAATTATAAATACACCAATGACAACTAATATCAACATTGATTCTGACCCTGAAGGAAAATCAGCAGATCCAAAACACTATAGAAGTGTAATAGGTAGCTTACTCTACCTAACTGCAAGTCGACCCGACATACTATTTGTAGTAGGTATGTGCGCAAGATACCAATCTTGTGTAAAAGAGTCACATCTAACATATGCTAAAAGAATACTTAGATACATTAAGGGCACCCTAAATGTAGGACTCTGGTACCCTAGAACTTGCACCTTTGACTTTTTTGGCTATTCTGATTCAGACTATGCCGGGTGCAAACTAGATAGAAAAAGCACAAGTGGTAGCTGCCAAATTCTAGGTCAGTGCCTAGTAAGTTGGTCAAGCAGAAAGCAACACTGCGTTGCTTTATCCACTACTGAAGCTGAATACATAGCCCTAGGAGAATGTGCGTCTCAACTTTTGTGGATGATGCATACACTAAAAGACTATCAACTAGAATATAAAAATATAAAAATTTTAATTGATAATATAAGATTAATTAATCTGACCAAAAATCTAATTCACCACTCTAGGACTAAACACATAGAGGTAAAACACCATTTTGTAAGGGATCATGTAGCTAGAGGTGAAATTGTACTTAGCCATGTTGAGTCCAAATCAAACCTAACTGACATTTTCACAAAACCCTTACCTGAACTCGAGTTCAGTGTACTTAGAAGACAAATAGGAATGTGTTGGGTAGAATAGATCTTGATTTTCAAACCAACTTCTTACATCTAATTTTATAAATTTTTTGTTGGTGTTCAAAATTGTTTAATCTTAAAATTATCTTTTAAAATTCTAGGAAAAATAATGCTTTTAAAATCCCAATCTTATTAGTTTTTCAAAATTTGGACTCAGCCTAGGATCTTCCCCTTAGAAATCATGTTCCCCTAGTTTCAGCCAGAGAGCATCTCACAAACACACTAGGCATAACTTGTTTGTGTTTGAAAGAAACTTAGAACGACACAAGATGCATAGGGTACAACCTGGACTCCAGAATGTTTATTTCTGTGCATCATAGTGGGCCTGAGCGTTAAAAACTAACTTTACATTAATCAAGTTAAAT
Source organism: Zingiber officinale (assembly GCF_018446385.1). Lineage (NCBI taxonomy): Eukaryota > Viridiplantae > Streptophyta > Magnoliopsida > Zingiberales > Zingiberaceae > Zingiber > Zingiber officinale. The sequence goes on from NC_055993.1 coordinate 49,361,516, forward strand.
GATCCAGCCCTAGTCAAATCTAACTGGATTACTAACTTAACTTGACTAACCAAGTGAAAACTTTTGCCCTCTAGGTATTCAGCCAGTAGCTAAAGGTTAGACAGTTGGTTAAGAATATTAAAATTTCAAGTTGACTCATGCTTGCACCTTAGGGCTCTGATAGCTCACTAAAGGAAATTGGTTAATTTGAAATCCACTTAACTTAACTCATGCTTGGATATTAGGTTCTTAAATAATTGCTCCTCCATTGCCTTAAAACTCCTTATTCGTCTAAATATTTTATGATTTCTATAGTCGTCTTCAAAATTAACTAAGTCAAATCAAAAGTTTTTTTATTTAATATTATTTTAAAAAAAAATTCCTTACAACTTAGCTAACTATTTTCTAAAATGTTCTGTTCAAGCATTTTACCAAAAGTCTCAAGGTTACCTAATTTTTTTTAAGCTTTTAGAAATTATTCGAAAAGCTTTTAGAAATCAATGTCTTTTAAAAAGGCTTTAAAAATTTAACGAAATATTTTTCAACAAAGCCTTTCGAAACTAGCTAAGTCATTTTTTCATCAAATCTAAATTTTGGCTAAATTTAACCTAAATTTGCACAAATTTTGGCTAAGTAAAAGGAGTTGTCCAAAACTAAAGTAATTTCAATTTAGCTATCTTTCAGTTCAAATAAAAATCATTTTAGCTAAATTACTAAACTTAGTTTTCTTCTGCATTAATTTGTTTACTTCAAAAACAAGTTTTTACTTAGCAAATGTTGTTTTAAGAGTGTAACCTTTTTGTTGAAAACGTAACTTATTGGTTTTTCATCTTGTATTTTCCCTACAAAAGTTTTTTGATATATGAAAAAGGGGGAGAGTAGGACAAATTCAAATTAAGGATAAGAAAAAGAGCTCTTATTAAGGGGGAGCCTTATACATTTAGCTTATTTAGCTTGCTTACATTCTTACTTAAAAAGCTTGCTTATATTCATTGATACATCCGTTTACTTATGCTTGTTTTACTTAACTTTGAATTTAAGTTGTCATAATCAAAAAGGGGGAGATTGTTGGTGCCGGAAGCATCCGACGATCGAACCAGTGTTTTGATAATGGCAAAGGATTCAAAGTTAAGGTTATGTTGTGATCTAACAGTTTGAATGGGCTTGCAGGAAAGTCCTAAGTATACTTAGGCAAAAGTCCTAACTGAGGTTAGGTAAGTGAAAACGCTAAGGGCGATAACCCTAGGTCATAGGGGGTGGTAACCCTATGCGGAAAGTCTTGGTGGGACGAGGACTTCAGGCAAAAATCCTAGGGGGTGGTAACCCTAGGTGGAAAGTCCTAGTGTTGTGAACCAGGTGGAAGACTGGACGGGTCGGGGAGTGGGCGTCTAGCAAAAAGTCCAGAAGCATTGAGCACTGAGCAAAAGTCCAATCGATCTGGAGGATCACACTAGTAACAGGTAACTCTCTGGAGAGGGGTACGTGAGGACGCGTTCCCCACATAGGGAACAGTAGGCGTCGGGTCGACCTAGGATTTCCGATTGGAAATCCGAAGTCAGACCCAGATAGTTCAGAGACTGTCAAACACTATTCTTATCATATTTATGTGTGCTAACTTTGTCTTGCAGGGTATATGTGTATTTTGTGGACTAACACGTTGTGCAGGGACAAAAGAGCACACTTGGCCTCGGATGAACAGTGTCCGAGGCGCCTCCATAGAGCTTGGAGGTGCCTCGGGTGCAAGCCAGAAGAAGTCAGCGCAGCAAGGCTTGAGGCGCCTTGGAATAGGCTGGAGGCACCTTGAACCAGTCCTTGGAGGCACCTAGGACCAGCCTTGGAGGCACCTTCAAGTGGATGAGGTGCGACCGGATCAGTGCTGATCCACGCAGTTGACTCGGCGGATTGGAGGCACCTTGGATGAGATTTAAGACACCTCCAGCAGTGTATAAAAGAAGCTCTCGAGGAAACACTCATGACATCACCTTCAAGGGATTCTTTTGCGACAAGCTGCCAACGAGAAGTTCTCAAAGTGCTGTAGCAACATCCCGATGACCCGGAACTATAGATTTGATATTCTTGTTGTCGGTATTGCTTTCTTTACAGTTCAAATTGTAATTAGTTTGTAATAACTTTTCGAGCTTATAGTTGTTGCCCACCGAAAGCGATCAACGATCGCGAGCCTTGGAGTAGGAGTCGCCACAGGCTCCGAACCAAGTAACTCCTCGTGTCTTTGTGTGTGATTGTCCTTTTAAATTCCGTTGCATTTATCACTCGTGTTTTAAATCGATCAAAATAGCCTCTAGCGCTATTCACCCCCCCTCTAGTGCTTCTCGATCCAACAAAGAACATCTAGTGTGCAAGCTCAATCGGTCCATTTATGGACTAAAGCAAGCTTCAAGATCTTGGAACATCCGGTTTAACGAAGTAATCTAGTCATATGGATTTATTCAGTGTCCGGATGAGTCTTGTGTATACAAGAAGTGTAACGGAAATGTGGTGGTATTTCTTGTACTATACACAGATGACATTTTGTTAATTGGCAACAATGTTAAAGTGTTATCGAACGTAAGGGTATGGTTGTCCAGACAATTCGATATAAAGGACTTAGGAGAATGTGCACATATTCTTGGAATCAAAGTCATAAGGGATCGTAAGAAAAGGATGTTGTGCCTATCTCAAGCTTCATATATAGATACAATCCTTCCTCATTTTAGAATGCAAAACTCCAAGAAAGGTTTCTTACCTTTTCGGCATGGAGTAGCTTTATCTAAAGAGATGTCTCCGAAGACATCAAAATATATAGAGGACATGAAGGCAGTTCCTTATGCTTCGGCTGTAGGAAGTCTAATGTATGCAATGTTGTGTACGAGATCGGATATCTGTTTTGTCGTGGGCATGGTTAGCAGATATCAAAGTAACCCTGGACAAGGACATTGGACTGCTGTAAAACATATATTGAAGTACCTGAGAAAGACTAGAGATTATATACTAGTTTACCAAGCAGATGATATGCTCCCTGTGGGTTACACGGATTCAGACTTCCAATCAGATAGAGACAATAGTAAGTCTACATCAGGCTATGTGTTTACTTTAGGAGGTGGAGCCATTGCATGGAGGAGTGTTAAGAAGAAATACGTTTCAGACTCAACCATGGAAGCTAAGTATGTGGCAGCCTCTGAGGCAGCCAAAGAAGCTGTATGGCTTAGGAACTTCTTAATAGACTTAGATGTGATTCCTGGTTTGCCCAAAATCATCACAATTTATTGTGATAATAGCGGTGCAGTTGCAAACTCGAAGGAACCATGAGCCCATAAGGTGAGTAAACATATAGAGCGCAAGTACCATCTGATACGAGACATCGTCAAGCGAGGAGAAGTTGTCGTTGCCAAGATTACATCAGCAGATAACCTGGCAGATCCTTTAACTAAGGTACTTCCGGCGAAAGCTTTTGATCGACATGTAGAGGGATGGGAATCAGATGTATGGTAGCAGATATGATAGCTTAGTCTTTTAGTATAAGTGGGAGATTGTTAGAGTATATACTAAAAGCCTAGATTTTGTAAACATTTATTTTGAAATAAACAATCACATTGGTCAAAAATGTCTACATTTATGTGCTAAGTGTAGTTGTTCAATTAATTTGTATTGTAGATAACATGGTGTGTGATGTCACACACAGAAGATCATGTTATCGGTTCTTTATAAATTATAAACAGTAGCTCGCAACTAAGATGGAAAGGAACAAACCATTGGAATAGTCGTAGTGTAATTAGGTATTAGTTTATCTTGACTAATAAATTACACTAGTACACTCTAAGTGTATTGAGCAGGACCATTTAAGGTAAGTTCCTTTTATTTTGACTTAATAAAAGAATAAGACCTTTGTTATTATGGAAGTATGCGCTCTTAATCCTAATATAATAACAAGCACATATATTTAGTATTTATTTCTTTAACTTATCAAAGGGTGAGATTTAGCTCGATAAATCAACAGGCCCTATAAGTTGGGAAATGATATTACTTATAGTGTGTGTTGTTGATTATAGAAGGAAACTGTGTCCTAGTAATCTAGGTTGATAATGTCCCCAAGAGGAGCTTATAAGGATTGTCATGTTAAACCCTGCAGGTGGACTTAGTCCGACATGACGATAAGGTTGAGTGGTACTACTCTTGGACTAAGATATTAATTGAAGTGAGTTGTCAGTAACTCATTTAATTAGTGGGCATTCAACATCTTAAACACAGGGAGATTAACACACTCATAATAAGAAGGAGCCCAAAATGTAATTTGGAATTGTTGCGGTAGTTCAATAATAATTCTTTAGTAGTATGAATTATTATTGATGAAATTAAGTTAATTGTTCGGGGTGAACACGGGAAGCTTAATTTCATCGGGAGACCAAAATCAATTCCTCCTCTCGGTCCCTATCGTAGCCTCTTATTTATAAAGAATTATACTCACCTATACCCACCTTTATACCTATCCTAAGGTGGCTGGCTAAGCAAGCTTGGAACCCAAGCTTGGGGCGACCAAGCAAATAGGATGAGCCAAGTTGTGTGGCCGGCCCTAGCTTGAACCCAAGATTGGTGTGGCGGACCACATCAAATTAAAAGGATTTTAATTTTAAATTTTTTTTCTTATGTGGATTACATGGTTTTAAAAGAGAGTTTAAAATTATAAATCTTTCCTTTTATAGTTTTCTACAAAAGATTTGATATCTTTCCTTATTTGTAGATTGAAAGGAAGATTTTAATTTTGAGAAAACTCTCCTTTTTTGTAACCATGTTCATGATTTAAAAGAGAGTTTTAAAATTATAAATTTTTCCTTTTATAAGTTTCTATAAAAGATTAAGAAAAGATTTGATATCTTTCCTTATTTGTAGATTGAGAGGAAGATTTTAATTTTAAAAGATAATTTTCCTTTTTGAAAATTATCCACATGTTTTAAAAGAGAGATTTTAATTTATAAAATTCCTTTTATAGCCAACCATGAAGGGAAAAGTTATTAGAGAAATTTTTATTTTAAAATTTCCGGAAACAAATTAGAAAGTTTTAATTTTGTGTTAAAACTTTCCTTGCTTAGAGCAATGAGGTGGTCGGCCATAATATTTAGGAAAAGGAAATTGGTTTTAATCAATTAAAATTTTCCTTTTCATGGCAAAGAAAATAAGGAAGGTTTTATTTAGTTTTTCCTTATTTACCAAGACTAAGAAATATAAAAGAGGGGGTAGTGGTGCCTTCATGATACACAACTCTATTCTATTTTCCTCCCTCTCTTCCTTGGTGGTGGCTGACCCTAGACCTTGCTCTTCTCCTCTTCTCCTCTTATTTAGTGGCCGGTTTCATCCCTCTCTAGGAGCTTTTGTTGGTGGCCGGTTCTAGCTAGGAGAAGGAGAGAAAGGAGGTTTTGTTTTGAGCATCCCATGGAGCTTGGTGGTGGTGGCCGATGTTAGTTAGAGCCCTAGAGCCAATCATATGATGATTGTTGTATGGACTTGATGTATCATATTCCTATATGTTTATAAAGACATTTCTTTTATGGTTATTATACTTACTAGTATAGGTGGCAAATAACTAAGTATAATAGCGTCCTTGAGTAGAAGGTTCTTATCTATATCAATCGATTGGTCAAATCAATAGTGAGATGATATAGAGAATACTACTCTTAATCATTCCTAGTCAAGTATTAACATTCAGGGACAATGTTAATGCAACGAGACTAGCATGTAGGTCAACTCGATGACTTGATCTCACAAGTCATGGATATAGAAATATCAAGTTGACACATGGGTATGCATTGGAGAATGTATACTGAATGACCCGCTATGAAAAAGTATCATGGATTGTTATATGAGTGTCATATACTTTCTTATGTGACTATTAGTATGACTATTAGTCCTTGGACCTGAAGTCACCATGGTTCCCTACATAAGGAGTTGCATACTTTGTCTTCGTCAAACGTCACCCATAATTGGGTGGACTATAAAGGCGATTACTGGGTATGTAATAAATTATGCGGAGGGATGTGAGTGATGTAGATGAGATCTATCCCTCCTATATGACGGGAGCGACATCATTATTCTTGATAGAGTGAGACCACTAAGTGCATGGTCATGCCCAAATGAGTCAATATGAGATATTGAGCTCATTTGATTAGAGTGAGTCTACTTGGAGTTCAAGATTTAGATTGATTAGAGGATGACACGGTCTATGCCTCAAATTGATCAATCTAGATGTCAAGGATAGAAGGACATTATCATATATTGTGAAGGGTCACAATTAGTAGTCACAAGGTGATGTTGGATCTCAACATTCTTGTAACTTGGGTAGTAATGATGTGTTGCTAGATACCGTTCATTACTTATGCTTCTAAATGAGTTTATGAGCATTGCCAATGTTACAAGAACCTATAGGGTAGCACACAAAGGGAAATTAGATGGAGAATAGGTTCATATGATGAACCAAGAGGATTATGTTCATATGATGAACCAAATTGGATTAAGAGTAATCCAAATTAGACTATTTGAGTTGGACTCAATTTGATTCATGTATTGAATGAGCCTAATTTAGATTATGACTCATTGAATCAATTTAATTTAATGGCTAGAGGTTCACTAAATTAAATTGACTTGAACCAAAGGTTTGATTTGATCAACCATGGGAGAATTTAAGTCAAGTTTGACTTGACTTGAGAGGGAAGATGAAGAGTCAAGTTTGACTTGACTTTGACTTGACCAAATGCCATGTCATTGTGACTTGGCATAGGGCCGACCAATGATGGTGTAACACATCATCAAGGCCACATCATTTGGTCAAGATTGACTTGACCAAATGCCACCTCATGAGGGAGACCAAGAGCCATGACTCTTGGTATCCCATGGAGGTTTATAACCTCTCCATGAAGTGGCCAACCACTTGATTGCAAGTGAATGCGATTGTGTGCTCATTCACTCCTTCTTCTTCCTCATCTCTTCCTCTCTACTCTCCCTCTTCCTCCATTGCCGTGATTCACAAAGAGTGCTAGCACACTCTAGTGTCTTTTCTCCATCTCGTTGTTCATGTGGTTACATATAGAGGAGTGTTCACTTGACACTCTCTAGATCCGGCAACCTTGGACGAGCGGGATAAGCGAAGGGCTTCGCATCAAAGGTATAAAATCTCTACCATGTAGATCTAGAGTAGATCTAGAATAGAAACAAGTATATGAATTTATTTTAATCTTCGCACGGATCCGGTGGCAAGACTTCGGGGTTTCCACAATGTAAAAAGCGGTTTTTGCGGCCCGAAAGTCCCAACAGTAGTATTAGAGTCACGTGCGAAGCGTGTACTTGTTTTATTTTAATTCTTACGAAAAATTATAGATCTGTAAGTTTCTGTGATTTTATTATTTTTATGGATTTTCTGGGTATTTTCTCGTAAAGGCAAAGCAACAAGTGTTTGGACACTTGTAGGCTTCGACTACCGAGAAACACCTTTCGAAATGGCAAGGTCTCATCCAAAATGTTTTGGGACAGTGGCTTAAGGCGCTGTTAGATCGTCGTGGGACACTCGTGATACTCATTTCAATAGAAGGGGTGCTACCCCTAACCCCGCAAGGGGCATTGTCCCGCAATCGTGCCTGAAAATCGCAAAACGGGACCGCCGGGAAGTTATAACTCATAAAATTGTAAAAAAAAATAGTAATAAAATTATAGAAATTTATGGAAATTACATAATTTAGAATTATGTATAATTTTGTGATGGTCATGTCCCAAAGAACCCAATTTGATTGGAAATATGTGTTGTAATTCATAATATGGCCTGCGTGTCATTTTTTGTGTGATTGTGTGTGTTGTATTGATACGCAACCTGTGTGTCGTGCCTTTCTAATTTAATTCTTGTTGTAAATAGATTTTAGACTCGAATGTAACTCGAGTTTCAAATTTGTAATGTACAAAAATGAAGCGGTGGGAGGTCCACTCGAGACGGAGTTACGAGGAGGGTGCGATCAACACATGGCGGTCAAAGGGAGGAGCTTGAAGAAGCTGTTGACCCTAGGTTGACCATCCGATCTTCTCATTGGCTTGAGAAGATCGTAGTAGGGCCATGACCTCATCAAAATTTATTTAATTGCTTGTGTGTATATGATGCATGCTAGAGTAGAGTAATTAATTAGTGCCTTAACGATTAGATTTGATCTTAATCGCGTATATGAAACATCTTAATGATTAGATTAGATCTTAATCACGTATATGACACACATTAACAATTAGATTATATCTTAATTGCGTCAACTCGAAATGCCTACCACGTTTTGATACCCATCACTACCTCGATCACATGTTGTTGTTGAATCTGCCAAAGCAGAGCAATGCATATTATCTTGGTAGGGTGCGGAGGGACAATCTTGGTCCAGCCTATCAAATCTTGGGTGAGTACAAACTCAATTAGATTGAGTAAAACTCGTTAACTCAATTGGATCAGGTTTAACTATAGACATTTTTCAATGGTTGGAAGATTGGTCAAAATCACATTTATATTAACTCTTGGGCGATTTAGCCAAAGCTAACTCAAGCTTTAATATACATGCGGATCTTGATCCTATAAACAAGAGTTGCATAGAGATGTAATTGGTAATTAGTTACCTACCGATCATACTAAGTCTTGGGCGATTTAGCCAAAGCTAACTCAAGGCGTAATATGATGTGGATCTTGTCCCGCAAGAATTATAGCTAGTTGGTTAGAATCTAATGAGTGTGGTTTGACCACATCCATGACTCGATTCTACAAAAGTTTTATAATTCAGTGGGAGCATCGTTTAATTAAAGGCCTAATTAAATGATTAGTGGAATATGATATTTATTTTCTGCATTTTTCTATTGTAGATTGCCATGTCGACAAACACGAACACCTTCTCTCTGTGTTATATCCTTGATAAGGACAAGCTCAATTGAGCTAATTTCCTGAACTGGTACAGGAATCTGAGAATCGTTCTCACACAAGAATGAAAACTGTACGTCTTGGAGCAGCCCATTCCCGAGGCACCTCCTGCTACTGCCACGCGAGCTGATCGAGATGCTTACAAGAAGCATCAAGATGACGCATTAGATGTGTCATGCCTCATGCTCGCAACCATGAACTCTGAGCTTCAGAAGCAACACGAGTTGATGGGTGCTTATGATATGGTTGAACATCTTCGTCAACTATATCAAGGACAAGCAAGGCACGAGAGATTCGAGATCTCCAAGGCACTATTTCAGTGCAAGATGCAAGATGGGACTCCCGTAGGACCCTATGTGCTCAAAATGATTGGGTACATAGAAAACCTACAGAGGTTGAGATTCCCACTTGGCCAAGAGCTGGCCACTGACTTGGTCTTGCAATCCTTGCCAGAGAGCTACAGTCAATTCGTCATGAACTACAACATGAAAGAAATTGATAAACCCCTGCCCGAGCTACTAAGTATGTTAAGAACCGCTGAGCTCAACCTTAAGAAGGTAAAGCCCAACTCCATTTTGAGCCCTAGAGCCAATCATATGATGATTGTTGTATAGACTCGATGTATCATATTCCTATATGTTTATAAAGGCATTTCTTTTATGATTATTATACTTACTTGTATTGGTGCCAAATAACAAAGTATAATAGCATCCTTGAGTAGAAGGTTCTTATCTATATCAATCGATTGGTTGAATCGATAGTGAGATGATATAGAGAACACTACTCTTAATCATTCCCAGCCAAGTATTAACATTGAGGGACAATCTTAATGCGACGAGACTAGCATGTAGGTCAACTCGATGACTTGATCTCACAAGTCATGGATATAGAGATATCAAGTTGACACATGGGTATGCATTGGAGAATGTATATTGAATGACCCCCCATGAGAAAGTATCATGGATCATTATATGAGTGTCATATACTTTCTAATGTGACTATTAGTATGACTATTAGTCCTTGGACCTGAAGTCACCATGGTTCCCTACATAAAGAGTTGCATACTTTAGCTTTATCAAACGTCACCCGTAACTGGGTGGACTATAAAAAAAAATACTAGGTATGTAACAAATTATGTGGAGGGATGTGAGTGATGTAGATGGGATCTATCCCTCCTATATGATGGGAGCGACATCATTATTCTTGATAGAGTGAGACCACTAAGTGCATGGCCATGCCCAAATGAGTCAATATGAGATATTGAGCTCATTTGATTAGAGTGAGTCTACTTGGAGTTCAAGATTTAGATTGATTAGAGGATGACACGTTCTATGCCTCGAATTGATAAATCTAGATGTCAAGGATAGAAGGACATTATCATATATTGTGAAGGGTCACAATTAGTAGTCACAAGGTGGTGTTGGATCTCAACATTCTTGTAACTTGGGTAGTAATGATGTGTTGCTACATACCACTCATTACTTATGTTTCTAAATGATTTTATGAGCATTGCCAACGTTACAAGAACCTATAGGGTCACACACAAAGGGCAATTAGATGGAGAATATGTTCATATGATGAACCAAGAGGATTAGGTACAAATGGTGGACCAAATTAGATTAAGAGTAATCCAAATTAGACTAATTGAGTTGGACTCAATTTGATTCATGTATTGAATGAGCCTAATTTAGATTATGACTCATTGAATCAATTTAATTTAATGGATAGAGGTTCACTAAATTAAATTGACTTGAACCAAAGGTTGGATTTGATCAACCATGGGAGAATTTAAGTCAAGTTTGACTTGACTTGAGAGGGAAGATGAAGAGTCAAGTTTGACTTGACTTTGACTTGACCAAATGCCATGTCAATGTGACTTGGCATAGGGCCGACCAATGATGGTGTTACACATCATCAAGGCCACATCATTTGGTCAAGATTGACTTGACCAAATGCCACCTCATGAGGGAGACCAAGAGACATGACTCTTGGTATCCCATGGAGGTTTATAACCTCTCCATGAAGTGGTCCGTCACTTGATTGCAAGTGAATGTGATTGTGTGCTCATTCACTCCTTCTTCTTCCTCATCTCTTCCTCTCTACTCTCTCTCTTCCTCCATTGCCGTGAGCCACAAAGAGTGCTAGCACACTCTAGTGTTTTTTCTCCATCTCGTTGTTCATGTGGATACATATAGAGGAGTGTTCACTTGACACTCTCGAGATCCGACAACCTTGGACGAGTAGGATAAGCGAAGGGCTTCGCATCAAAGGTATAAAATTTCTACCATGTAGATCTAGAGTAGATCTAGAATAAAAACAAGTACATGATTTTATTTTAATTTTCGCACGGATCCGGTGGCAAGACTTCGGGGTTTCCGCAACGCAAAAAGCAGTTTTTACGGCCCGAAAGTCCCAACAGCCGAAACTCTTCATCCCAAAGAGAAGTGCTTGGCCAAAACTTGCAAGAAGGAAGGAAAAGGGTTTGGGTGGTTCTCATCTTGATAGATCGTTGCCTATGTTGGTGCAATTTCCAAGAGGTCAAGGTTGACCTTGACCAAGCGTAAACCTTGGTCATGGTTTCGATGTTTGACAATACAGAAAGACATGTAGACATGGACAATGCAGGTGCAGTTGTCCATGCGGAGAGATACTGATCAGGGTCTGATCAGGTTGAATGAAGAAGAGCCAAGTAGGTCAAGGTTGACCAGATACTTGACTGGGAAGTCCTAACTGGGATGTTAGGCAGTTCGGAAAGTCCTGGTGAGTGAAGCCAGGCAGTCAGAAAATCCCAGTGAGTGAAGCTAGGTGAAAGTGGAAGTCCTGGTGAGTGAAGCTAGGCAGAGGGAAAGTCCTGGTGAGTGAAGCCAGGCAGTGGAAAAGTCCTGGTGAGTGAAGCCAGGCAGTTGGAAAAGTACTGGTGAGTGAAGCCAGGCAGTTCGGAAAGTCCTAGTGAGTGAAGCTAGGCAGTTTGGAAGTCCTGGTGAGTGAAGCCAGGCAAGGGAAATCCAGATGGGTCAAGGTTGACCAGACATCTGGTGAAAAATCCAAGCAGGAATCTTGGCACGGAAAATGTCCAAGTATGGAGACTTGGCACGGAGAAGACCAAGTTGGAGACTTGGCACGGAAAGTCGGAGAGGGCTCGGTAGCTCGTTCTCCGGACTGTGGTCAGAGAGGGCTCGGTAGCTCGTTCTCTGGATCGGACGAAGTCGGAGAGGGCTCGGTAGCTCATTCTCAGGACCAAGTAAGGTTTAGGGCTGGGAGCTCTAAACCTGGATCGGTCTGGTGACCGATCCAGTGATACGCTGGGTTATCTGATCGGTCTGGTGACCGATCAGTAACCAAACAGAAGCATTCTGTTGCTTATCTGATCGGTCAGCAGACCGATCAGTGATCGATCAGTAGCATACAGTGAAGTTCCTGATCGGTCTGCAGACCGATCAGGAGATGATCAGAAGGAGATCACCTTCGGGAGAGAAAGGTCCTGATCGGTCATGGGACCGATCAGGGAAGGACCTGATCGGTCCACATGACCGATCATGGAAGGGCCTGATCGGTCTTGTGACTGATCAGGACCCTTGTGGACCGATCAGGATGAAGCCTGATCAGTCCACGTCCTAGCCGTTGCGTAGCAACAGCTAGTTTCTTCTGTGTATTCTTCGCAGGTTATAAAAGGGGTTGAGGAGCTACTGTTCTAGGTTACTTCTTCCTTCTTGCCCCTGCTTCTTGCTGCACTTGAGCTTTGCTGAGCTCTCTGCTTCAAGCTGCTGCTGTTCTTCCGTGAAGTTGCTGCTTCGTCAACGGAAACCAGTCGAAGGCAAGCAAGGTGTTTTACATTCATATTGTTTGTATTTCTTGCTATATTTCTATCTTGTTGTTGCAAGTTATTATGGCGAGGTTTCTCCACCCAGAAGGAGTTGTTATTAGCCGATTTTCCGGGGTCTCATCCACCGACGGATTGATAGGCTTCGTCCACCTTACGGACACGCCGAGGAGTAGGAGTATCATCTCCGAACCTCGTTACTTCGACGAGTTTGAGGTTTGCTATTCTCCGTTGTCGTTTCTTTTTTTTTATTTCCGCTGCGCTAACCCTAATCGTAGGAAGAAACGCGAAGATTTGGGGTCGGCTATTCACACCCCCCTCTCTAGCCGCGATCATCGATCATAACAAGTGGTATCAGAGCGAGGTCGCTCTTCGTTGGATTAACACCCGAGGGAGCACAAGCTAGAGATGGATCAACTCGGAGAGGACATCACAATTCCACCTTTCTAGATCGCGACGACTTCGCGTTTTGGAAGGTAAGGATGAAGTACTTTCTTATGACTAACCTTGAAAATTGGAGTTGTGTTCAATTAGGTTTCAAGCCTCCGATGGACAAGAAAGGAGAAACCCTAGAGAAGAAGGAGTGGACCAAGGAACAAGTCCACCAATCCCTAGTCAACGATGAGGTATTGAAAATTTTTGAATTTTCTTTACCTAATGATGTTTTGTGTAGGATAGGTGGATATAACAATACCAAGGAGTTGTGGAACAACTTGGCCAAGTTCCATGAGGGAAGCTCCACTTCAAGTCATGAAGAGGAGTCAAGTGAGCTAAGTAGCTCACTTCATGGAGGCATGGAATTAGAAGTTGAGGGCCACTCAACATCTAAGGAAGAAAAGGAGGAGAGTTCTTCTTCAAGATCGGAGCAAGAAGAAGAAGCTTCTACCTCCGGAAGGGAAGAAGGAGAGAGTTTACATCCCACCTCAAACCTAGGTAACTCAAGCATTTTAATTTCTAGCAAATTACACATAATGTGCTTTGAGTGTAGGGAATTTGGGCACTACAAGAGTAAGTGTCCAAAGAGGATTAGAAAGTCTCCACCGGCGCCAAAGGTCAAGAAAGCCGGAGTCCCGATACGCAAAGGCAAAGAGCACGTGGTGTGCTTCCAATGCAAGCGAAGGGGACATTATCGGAGCCAATGTCCGAGGGGGAGGCAATCTCACAAGGACAAGAGACCGAGCACATCGATAGGGGGAGCTAAGGCAAACCCTAAGGTAATCTCTAAGGCACATTATTGCAATACTAGTAAGATGCATGCTAGTAGTTTGATTGCAATTGACAATAATGATAAGCATGATAATTATAGAAATCGATACACATGCTTAGGTGCCAAACATGTGAGCCTAGATAAGGATAACACTAGGAAAGCCAACCCTAGGATCAACTCATCTAAGGTTAAGGATAACTTAGGTAGAAATCCCAAATCAACTAGACACATGCCTAGGAATACCTCAAAGAAAAATGATAAATTAAAGCTTGAGGTATTAGAGAAAGAAAATCAAGTCTTGAGGTCAAGACTTGACTCTCTAGAAAAGGCTCTTGAGGACTTGACTCTAGGGTCTAGGGGTCAAAAACCCAAGTCCAAGGATAAGAAAGGTTTGGGTCACAAACCTAAGTCCCAAGTGGTCAAGCCCACTTATCATAATGTTCCATTCGATTATGGAACAAGACCTAGGGTTAGGAAGACCATCACCAAGGTCACAAGGGGAGTCACCCCTAGAGTTGATCTTGATGAGTCCCAAATGACCAAGGCTTTAAAGCCTAGGAGGGTCATTAGAAGGGTTGCTAGGGAAGTCATCCCTAGTGAATATTTAGTGAACCCAATGAGCTCCAATAGGTATTGGGTTCCTAGGAGCGTGATTTCATCACGCTAGATGAGTTAGGGTGTGCCAACCTTACTTGAATAGGTAGTTAACCTAATCATGGAAAAAGGTGGCACTTTAGGAATTTTCAAGGTGCAATCAAGCCTTGAAAATGAAATTGAAAATTATTCCTAAGGTGATTAGGATGTGCCAATCACAATTGAGGAGTTCTCTTAGGTCAATTTAATTGGCACATAGTGATCTAAACATCCTTGGTATGTGATTTTAGGTCTATTACACTTAGAAATTTAGAATTTATGGCAAAATGATCAAACTTATCAAAAATGGCAACTAAGGCTAGAATTAGGTATTTTCTATACCTTGACATGTTATTTGCCATATATTGCTTGTCATATGTCATGTCATGACATCATATTTAATTCATGATCATTTAAAATGTCATGATAATGCTTAGGTTAGTTAAATGTCATGCTTTATTTAAGTTTCATACTTTATGCCATGACATCATGACATTGGCACATGTTTCCATTTATGATACAATTATATGCCATGTCATCACCTTGTGCATTAATGATCAATTAACTTGATTTAAGGATAAGAAACACAATTTGATATGGAGATCAAATTGTTGTTTAGAAAAATGCATGAGAACTTAGATTAAGCTAACCTAAACCCATATCTCACATCAAAATTGACTTGAATGTGTTTGATACACCTTAGATGAGTGTGAGATATTATGATTATGAGTTAGGATCAAGGTGCATGGTTCTTGTACCTAGATGAGCCTAATTCGAAATTGGGGATCATAGGGAAAGCTTGTGTACAAGTCATGTACATTTAGCCCTAAGATTGTGGTCCCAAATTAAAGGGCTTAAAATCGTTTTAAAATTTATTTGAAAAACCTTGATGAAGCTTTTCTAGTGATAGCATTCATCATTGAGCATGTTGATACAAAGTTGAGTTAAACTTGAACTATCTCAAAGTTTTTCGAACTTTGTATCAAGTTTTGA
Source organism: Zingiber officinale (assembly GCF_018446385.1). NCBI lineage: Eukaryota > Viridiplantae > Streptophyta > Magnoliopsida > Zingiberales > Zingiberaceae > Zingiber > Zingiber officinale. Next base: position 49,377,068 of record NC_055993.1, read on the forward strand.
AAATGGAATTTATTTTCATAGAAAACTATTTTTCCATGATAGTATATGTTATGAGGAATGTATCCTCAAAATTTCACAATTTTTGAAATTTTCTGTGATTTTCTAGAGGTTTCTGAATTTCGGGAGAAGAAAAATTCAGAAATCAGAATCAAGGTTGTGGACCGATCAGGAGGTTCCCTGATCGGTCCAGGTCTGTGTGGATCGGTCACTGTGACCGATCCAGGGAAGGTCTGATCGGTCAGGTGACCGATCAGCGCGTGCCAACCTGCTGAATTTCGACTGTTTGCCTGAAATTGCAGCTCGGGAGGTGGTGTTTTCGAGCTCTAAAGGTTTGGAACTCTCCAAGACATTGTTGGTGCAATGGTCAAGGGGGAGTTGACCTTTAGGGGGAGTTTTACCTATTAGTCAAGGAGGAGTTGACTTTTAGGGGGAGTTTTTACTCCTAAGAGTGATATGGGATTATCACTAATTGTTGAATTTAGTATAAGGGGGAAATTAAGGGTTTCAATGAAAGGTATGAGACTTTCATTAGGAAGAAACTCTTGACCTTGATTCTCTCCTTTTGATGTGTGTCAAAAAGGGGAAGAATGTCTAGAGAATGTTCAAGGAAGAACATTGGAGTTAGTGGGAGAGTTTGTTGATCACGACGAGTGAAGTTGTGAACAACGATAACTTACTCTTCAGGGGGAGAGTTTGTTGATGTGTGTCAATAGGGGGAGAATGAAGGGTTTAAGTTAGGCCTTCATTATCTAAGAAGGAGGTTGCCTTCTTAGAAGGAGAATGTAAGGTTGTAACTTATGTTTCATTACCTAGTGGCATGAAGAAAGTTGAGGCTATTGGATTAGCCTAACTTAAAGGTATTGTCAAACATCAAAAAGGGGGAGATTGTTAGTGCAATTTCTAGTAGGTCAAGGTTGACCTTGACCAAGCGTAAACCTTGGTCATGGTTTCGATGTTTGACAATACAGAAAGACATGTAGACATGGACAATGCAGGTGCAGTTGTCCATTCGGAGAGATACTGATCAGGGTCTGATCAGGTTGAATGAAGAAGAGCCAAGTAGGTCAAGGTTGACCGGATACTTGACTGGGAAGTCCTAACTGGGATGTTAGGCAGTTCGGAAAGTCCTGGTGAGTGAAGCCAGGCAGTCAGAAAATCCTAGTGAGTGAAGCTAGGTGAAAGTGGAAGTCCTGGTGAGTGAAGCCAGGCAGAGGGAAAGTCCTGGTGAGTGAAGCCAGGCAGTGGGAAAGTCCTGGTGAGTGAAGCCAGGCAGTTGGAAAAGTACTGGTGAGTGAAGCCAGGCAGTTCGGAAAGTCCTAGTGAGTGAAGCTAGGCAGTTTGGAAGTCCTGGTGAGTGAAGCCAGGCAAGGGAAATCCAGATGGGTCAAGGTTGACCAGACATCTGGTGAAAAATCCAAGCAGGAAGCTTGGCACGGGAAAAGTCCAAGTATGGAGACTTGGCACGGAGATGACCAAGTTGGAGACTTGGCACGGAAAGTCAGAGAGGGCTCGGTAGCTCGTTCTCCGGACTGTGGTGGAAGAGGGCTCGGTAGCTCGTTCTCTGGACCGGACGAAGTTGGAGAGGGCTCGGTAGCTCGTTCTCAGGACCAAGTAGGGTTTAGGGCTGGGAGCTCTAAACCTGGATCGGTCTGGTGACCGATCCAGTGATACGCTGGGTTATCTGATCGGTCTGGTGACCGATCAGTAACCAAACAGAAGCATTCTGTTGCTTATCTGATCGGTCAGCAGACCGATCAGTGATCGATCAGCAGACCGATCAGTGATCGATCAGTAGCATACAGTGAAGTTCCTGATCGGTCTGCAGACCGATCAGGAGACGATCTGAAGGAGATCACCTTCGGGAGGGAAAGGTCCTGATCGGTCATGGGACCGATCAGGGAAGGACCTGATCGGTCCACATGATCGATCAGGACCCTTGTGGACCGATCAGGATGAAGCCTGATCGGTCCACGTCCTAGCCGTTGCGTAGCAATGGCTAGTTTCTTCTGTGTATTCTTCGCAGGTTATAAAAGGGGTTGAGGAGCTACTGTTCTAGGTTACTTCTTCCTTCTTGCCCCTGCTTCTTGCTGCACTTGAGCTTTGCTGAGCTCTCTGCTTCGTGAAGCTTCGTGTGAGCTTCCCCGGCTGGTCAGCTGCTGCTGTTCTTCCGTGAAGTTGCTGCTTCGTCAACGGAAACCAGTCGAAGGCAAGCAAGGTGTTTTACATTCATATTGTTTGTATTTCTTGCTGTATTTCTATCTTGTTGTTGCAAGTTATTGTGGCGAGGTTTCTCCACCCAGAAGGAGTTGTTATTAGCCGGTTTTCCGGGGTCTCATCCACCGACGGATTGATAGGGTTCGTCCACCTTACGGACATGCCGAGGAGTAGGAGTATCATCTCCGAACCTCGTTACATCGACGAGTTTGAGGTTTGCTATTCTCCGTTGTCATTTCTTTTGTTTATTTCCGCTGCGCTAACCCTAATCGTAGGAAGAAACACGAAGATTTGGGGTCGGCTATTCACACCCCCCTCTCTAGCCGCGATCATCGATCCTAACAGCCTACACAACGTCCGAGATGAGCAGAGGAATACGGTAGAAGATCAAGAGATCGTTGCATACAAAGAAAGGTATAACTTGTAATTCTTTTCCGCATCATACTAGTTTTTCTTTGTATAAATTTCAAACACAAGAGGCTAGAGATTCTAGATTTTCGGATTAGATATTCGAAGTTGTGTTTTTTTGTTTTGTTTTTTGAATTTGTGATTCGATTGTTCCTATTGGGTAAACTTAGAGTTATATATGGAAATTAAATATTAGATTTTTTTAAAAGGCTTTGTCTAGGCGGTGGTGGATGATCCCATACCCAAGAAGGACTAGTGCCTTGTCATGCAGTCCCGGAAGCCAATTTTAGAAATTAATATTTAATTAAATTTATAACATAGGTGGATTTGGATCAATAATCTTAAGCATTGTTTGCGATCCAAGTCTAAACCATTAAGAACAGATAAGTTATATTTGAAATCAATAATGTTAAGTGTTGGGTTTTTTGGGCCGCGAAAACCGCTTTTTCGCGTCACAGAAACCCCGAAACTCCCTAGCCAACGAATCCGTGCGAAGAGTATAGAACAAAAATTTTACATGTATGAATTTACTAACTAGATCTACACTTAGATCTACATGTTTAGAAGGTTACCCTTGATGCGTGCCCTTTTCGAATCCCGCTCGTCCAAGGAAGTGCCGGATCTCAAGATTGTCAACGTAGACAATCCTCTAGAAGTATCCACACGAACAAGATGTGTTCTCTAACACAAAAGGATGGAGAAGAGAACACCACAAGTGTGCTAGCACTTCTTGATGCTCTCGGATGGGATTGGAAGAAGAAGAAAGGAAAAGAAGAGAACACCCTCCTCTAAAAAATCTCTATGTGACTTTCACTAACCTTTCTTCTTGGATTAGACTCATTCTCCTTTTTCTCCCTTTCTTGAAACCCACGACCAAGAGAAGAGAAGGAGCAAAAAGAGAGCTTGAGGAAGAAGATGATGTGAATGTGAGTGAATGAAAAATTCATTCTCATTCAAAACCAAAAAGGTAACCCCCATTCTCATTAAATGTGGCCATTAAAGAGAATAGATTTGTAACCCCCATGAGGTGGCACACTTTGATGATGTGGCACATCATCATTAGTCCTCCTAATGCCAAATCACTAATGATGTGGCAAATAGTCAAGTCAAACTTGACTCTTCCTCTTCCTCTCAAGTTAAGTCAAACTTGACTTAATCTCTCTCATGGTTGATCTAATCCAACCATTTAATTCAAACCAATTTAATATAATGAATCTAATTCATTTAATTAAATTGATTCAATGAGTCATAATCTAAATTAGACTCATTGAACACATGAATCAACTTGAGTCCAACTCAATTAGCCCAATTAGGATTACTCTTAATCCAATTTGATTCATCACATGAATCTAATCCTCTTGGTTCATCATATGAACCTAATCTCCATCCACTTGTTCTTTGTGTGTGACCCAATAGGTTCTTGTAACGTTGGCAATGCCCTTAAACCCATTTAGGACCATAAGTAATGAGCGGTATCTAGCAATACATCATTACTACCCAAGTTACAAGAATGCTGAGATCCAACATCACCTTGTAACTACTAATTGTGACTCCTCACAATATATGACAAGTGTCCTTCTATCCTAGACATGTAGATTGATCAATGTGAGACATAGACCGTGTCATCCTCTGACCAATCTAAATCTTGAACTCCAAGTAGACTCACTAAATCAAATGAGCTCAATATCTCATATTGACTCATTTGTGCATGGCCATGCACTTCGTGGTCTCACTCTATTAAGAATACCGATGTCTCTCCCGTCATATAGGAGGGATAGATCCCATCTACATCACTCACATTCCTCTGCATAATTCGTTACATACCCAGAAATCGCCTTTATAGTCCACCCAGTTACGGGTGACGTTTGACGAAACCAAAGTACATAACTCCTTATGTAGGGATCCATGGTGACTTCAGGTCCAAGGACTAGTAGTTATACTAATAGCCACATGAGAAAGTATAAGACACTCATATAACGATCCATGATACTTTCTCATGGCGGGTCATTCAGTATACATTCTCTAATGCATACCCATGTGTCAACTTGATATCTCTATATCCATGACTTGTGAGATCAAGTCATCGAGTTTACCTACATGCTAGTCTTATTGCATTAACATTGTCCCTGAATGTTAATACTCGACTAGGAATGATTAAGAGTAGTGTTCCCTATATCATCTCACTATCGGTTCAGCTAACCGATTGATATAGGTAAGAACTTTCTACTCAAGGACGTTATTATACTTAGTTTATTTGGCACCAATACAAGTAAGTAAAATAATAAAAAACCAAATGCCTTTATTTATATAGAATATGATACAACAAGTCCATAATACAATCATCAAATGATTGACTCTAGGGCTCTAGCTAACAATCTCCCACTAGCACTAGTGCCAATCAGTGTAGGCTCTAAGCCCCAATGACCTAGTGTGACCATCATGCTTCCTCTGTGCCAAAGCCTTGGTCAAGTGATCTGCGATGTTAGCCTCTGTGGGTACTCTGCAAATCTTCACATCTCCTCTCTCGATAATCTCTCGAATGAGATGGAAGCGCCGTAGTATGTGTTTGGTCCGCTGGTGTGAGCGAGGTTCCTTCGCCTGTGCTATAGCTCCATTGTTGTCACAATAGAGCTCAATAGGGTCAGCAATGCTAGGAACCGCCCCAAGTTCAGTGACGAACTTGCAAATCCAAACTGCCTCCTTTGCTGCCTCTGATGCAGCAATATACTCGGCCTCGGTCGTAGAATCATCTGTGTCTGCTTGAACTCTTCCACTCACGGCACCACCATTTATGCAAAACACGAACCTTGATGTGATCGATATCATCGGTCTCGAAGCTAGCATCACTGTAACCCTTTACAGTTAACTCATAATCGCCTCCATATATCAAGAAATATTCTTTAGTCCTTCTTAAGTACTTAAGAATATTCTTGACCCCTATCCAGTGACTTTCACCTGGATCTGACTGGTATCTGCTCGTCATGCTCAAAGCATACGAGCCATCAGGTCGAGTACATAGCATAGCGTATCCTATGGCTGAAGCATAAGGGATCTGATCCATGCGGTCTCTCTCCTCTCTAGAAGAGGGGCCCTAAGTCTTCGAAAGACTCATGCCATGTGACATCGGCAGAAATCCCTTCTTGGAGTTTTGCATGGCAAACCGAAGGAGTACCTTGTCAATATATGTACTCTGACTTAGGCCAAGCAATCTCTTTGATCTATCTCTATAGATCTGTATCCCTGGAATGCGGGATGCTTCACCTAAGTCCTTCATTGAGAAACATGTCCCTAGCCAAGTCTTGACAGACTGTAACAAAGGGATGTCTTTCCCAATGAGCAGTATGTCATCCACATACAATATGAGGAAGAAAACTATGCCCCCTACAACCTTCTTGTAGACACAAGGTTCATCTTCATTCTTGATGAAACCAAACTATTTGATTGCATCATCGAATCGAAGATTCCAGTTCTGAGAAGCTTGCTTTAGTCTATAAATGGACCTATGCAACTTGCATACTCTACTAGTATGCTTTGGATCTACAAAACCCTCAAGTTGTGTCATGTACACATCCTCGAGTAGGTTTCCATTTAGAAACATGATTATGACATCCATCTGCCAGATCTCGTAATCGTGGTAAGCTGCAATAGCAAGCATGATCCGAATGGACTTAAACATAGCTACTGGTGAAAAGGTTTCATCATAGTCAATACCATGAATCTGCTTGAAACCTTTAGCTACCAAGCGACCCTTATAGATAAGTCCATACATGTCAGTCTTTCTCTTAAAGACCCACTTACACCCTATGGGTTTTACCCCTTCAGGTGGATCAACCAAAGTCCATACTTGGTTGGTGTACATGGATTCCATTTCGGATCTCATGGCTTCTAGCCATTTCTCAGAATCTGGTCTCATCACAGCTTCCTGATAGGTGGTAGGCTCATCCTCTATGAGCACAACGTCATCATGGTCAGACAAGAGAAATGAGTATCTCTCAGGCTGATGACGTACCCTATCAGACCTGCGAAGAGGTATGTCTACTTGAACTGGTTGTTGTTCCTCAACTCTTTGTGGAACAACATCATCTACAACACTTTGTGGTTCCAGTTCAACTTCCATCGAGGCTTCAGTGCTAGGATCCGCATCTTGAACTTCTTCAAGATCGAATGTACTCCCACTAGTCTTTCTAGAAACAAAGTCCCTTTCTAGAAAGACTCCAGTGTTTGCCACAACTATCTTGTGCTGACTGGGAATGTAGAAGTAATATCCCTTAGTTTCCTTGGGATATCCTATAAAGTAGCACTTGTCGGATTTGGGTCCTAATTTATCTGAGACTTGACATCTAACGTAGGCCTCACATCCCCAAATCCTCATGAAAGACACTTGGGCATCTCTCCCAGTCCATATCCTATATGGTGTCTTTATCACGGCCTTGGATGGAACTCGGTTGAGTATAAAAGCTGTCGTGTCTAGAGCATAGCCCCAAAGGAATGTCGGAAGATCTGTGTGACTCATCATAGACCGTACCATATCTAATAAGGTACGATTCCTCCTTTCGGATACACCATGCCACTGTGGTGTTCCAGGAGGAGTGAGTTGGGATAGAATCCCACACTCAGCTAGATAGTCACAAAACTCATGGCTAAGGTATTCTCCACCTCGATCTGATCGAAGTATCTTAATACTCTTGCCAAGCTTGTTCTATACTTCATTCTTGAATTCTTTGAACTTTTCAAAGGATTCAGACTTATGTGTCATCAAGTACACATAACCATATCTACTGAAGTCATCAGTAAATGTGATGAAGTACCTATAACCGCCTCTAGCCGCGACATTGAAAGGGCCACATACATCACTATGTATAAGTCCTAACAAATCAGTAGCTCTTTCGTTGTGCCCACTAAAGGGTGTCTTGGTCATCTTTACTAGTAGGCATGACTCGCACGTCTCATAAGATTCAAAATCAAATGAGTCCAGCAAACCATCCTTATGGAGCTGGGATAAGCGCTTGTCATTTATATGACCTAAGCGACAGTGCCAGAGATAGGTTTGGTTCAGGTCATTTGACTTGAACCTCTTGGTATTTATGTTATAAATATGGCTTTCAAGATCTAGAATATAGAGTCCGTTTATCAGAGGTGCACTACAATAGAACATATCTTTTAAATAAACAGAACAACATTTATCCTTTATAATAAAAGAGAAACCTTTCTTGTCCAAACAAGAAACTGAAATTATGTTCTTAGTTAATGCAGGCACATAACAACAATCATCCAACTCTAATACAAGTCCAAAGTGAAGAGATAGATAGTAAGTTCCTACAGCAACAGCAGCAACCCGTGCTCCATTTCCTACTCGTAGGTCTATCTCACCCTTCGTCAATGCCTTGATATTTCTCAGCGCTTGTACATTAGTACAAATGTGTGAAGCACATCCGGTATCTAATACCCACGATGAAGAAATAAAGAGGTTGATTTGTATAACATGTATACCTGAAGTAGAAATCTTATTTCTCTTCTTCTTAAGATCTTCCAGGTATTCTTTGGAGTTCCTCTTCCAATGCCTTGCTTGTCCTTGATATAGGTGACAAAGATGTTCAACCATATCATAAGCACTCATCAACTTATGTTGCTTCTGAAGCTCAGAGTTCATGGTCGCGAGCATAAGACAGGACACATCTAATGCGTCATCTTGATGTTTCTTATAAGCATCTTTGTCAGCTCACGTGGCAGTGGTAGGAGGTGCCTCCGGAATGGGCTGCTCCAGAACGTACAGTTTACGTTCCTGAGTGAGAACTATTCTCAGATTCATGTACCAGTCCAGGAAATTTGCTCCGTTGAGCTTGTCCTTCTTAAGGACAGAACGCAGAGAGAAGATGTTCGTGTTTGACGTCATGACAATTCTACAACAGAAAAATGCAGAAAATAAATATCATATTTTTTTTAAATCATTTAATTAGGTCTTTAACTAAATGATGCTCCCACTGAATTCTATAATTCATGTGGGACAAGATCCACATCATACTAACTCTTGAGTTAGCTTTGGCTAATATGTCCAAGATTTAGTATGATCGGTAGGTAACGATTTACCAATTACATCTCTATGCAACTCTTGTTTATAGGATCATTATCGGAAGTTATATTAAAACTTGAGTTAGCTTTGGCTAATATGCCCAAGAATTAATATAAATGGGATATATGTCCTATCTTTCCAACCGTTGGAAGAATGCCTATAGTTGTACTCGATCCAATTGAGTTAACTAGTTACTCAATCTAATTGAGTTGTACTCACCCATGCGTTGATAGGCGGGACCAAGATTGTCCTTCCGTACCCTACCAAGATAATATGTGTTGCTCTGCTTTGGCAGATTCAACAACGACATGTGATCGAGGTAGTAGTAGGTATCACGGCACGGTAGGCATTTTGAGTTGTCGTGATTTAGATCTAATCTAAATGTCGATGTTGTATCATATACTCGATATAGATCTAATCTAATCGATATGGTGCATCTTGTACATGATGTAGATCTAATCTAATCGTAAGGGTGCATCTTGTGCATCATTTAGATCTAATCTAATCGTTAGGAACTAATTAATTACTATTTTACTAGCATGCATCACATACACACATAAGCAATTAACTAAATAATTTTGTGATTTTGTCATGACCCTACTACGATCTTCTCAAGCCAATGAGAAGATCGGATGGTCAACCTAAGGTCAACAGCTTCTCAAGCGCCTTCCTTTTGACCACCTTGTGTTGCTCATGCCTTCCTCGTAACTCCGTCTTGAGTGGACCTTCCACCGCTTCAAAATTTACATTACAATTTTGAAACTCGAGTTACAATCGAGTCTAAATCTAATTTATAACCAGAATATAAATAGGGAGGCATGACGCGCAGGTCGCGTATCAAATACAGCACACACAAACACATAATGGCACGCAGGCCGTATTATAAATTACAACACAAATCCAATCATATTGGGTCTTTTTGGGCCATGACTATCAAAAAAATAATATATAATTCTAAATTATATATTTTTCATAATTTTCTATAATTTTTCATAATTTTTTCAATTTTATGAGTAAATTTTTCCCGGCGGTCCTGATTAGCGATTTCGGGCGTAATCGCGGAGCAAATCCCCTTGCGGGGTTAGGGGCAGTACCCCTACCCGCGATCTAACCATCGCGAGTTGCTCCTAAGCGATCCTACAGCACCTTAGCCCATTTTCCCAAAAGGTTTTACAAAAAAATCTTCTCGGTAGTCGAAGCCTACAAGTGTCTAAACACTTGTGCTCCGCTTCTACGAGAAAAATACCCTTTAAAACTATAAAATTCATGAAATTACAGAAATTCACAGAAACTATATTTTTCATAAAAATACAAAATAAATTCGTACATGTCTTCGCACGTGGCTTTGATACCACTGTTGGATTTTTCGGGCCCGCGAAAACCGCTTTTTCGCATCGCGGAAACCCCGAAACTCCCTTGCCAACAGATCCGTGCGAAGAGTATAGAATAAAAATTTTACATGTACGAATTTACTAACTAGATCTACACTTAGATCTACATGTTTAGAAGTTTACCCTTGATGCATGCCCTTTTCGAATCCCGCTCGTCCAAGGAAGTGCCGGATCTCAAGATTGTCAACGTAGACAATCCTCTAAAAGTATCCACACAAACAAGATGTGTTCTCTAACACACAAGGATGGAGAAGAGAACACCACAAGTGTGCTATCACTTCTTGATGCTCTCGGATGGGATTGGAAGAAGAAGAAAGGAAAAGAAGAGAACACACTCCTCTAAAAAATCTCTATGTGACTTTCACTAACCTTTCTTCTTGGATTAGACTCATTCTCCTTTTACTCCCTTGCTTGAAACCCACGACCAAGAGAAGAGAAGGAGCAAAAAGAGAGCTTGAGGAAGAAGATGATGTGAATGTGAGTGAATGAAAAATTCATTCTCATTCAAAACCAAAAAGGTAACCCCCATTCTCATTAAATGTGGCCATTAAAGAGAATAGATTTGTAACCCCCATGAGGTGTCACACTTTGATGATGTGGCACATCATCATTAGTTATCCTAATGCCAAATCACTAATGATGTGGCAAATAGTCAAGTCAAACTTGACTCTTCCTCTTCCTCTCAAGTCAAGTCAAACTTGACTTAATCTCTCTCATGGTTGATCTAATCCAACCATTTAATTCAAGCCAATTTAATATAATGAATCTAATTCATTTAATTAAATTGATTCAATGAGTCATAATCTAAATTAGACTCATTGAACACATGAATCAACTTGAGTCCAACTCAATTAGCCCAATTAGGATTACTCTTAATCCAATTTGATTCATCACATGAATCTAATCCTCTTGGTTCATCATATGAACCTAATCTCCATCCACTTGTTCTTTGTGTGTGACCCAATAGGTTCTTGTAACGTTGGCAATGCCCCTAAACCCATTTAGGACCATAAGTAATGAGCGGTATCTAGCAATACATCATTACTACCCAAGTTACAAGAATGTTGAGATCCAACATCACCTTGTGACTACTAATTGTGACTCCTCACAATATATGACAAGTGTCCTTCTATCCTAGACATCTAGATTGATCAATGTGAGGCATAGACCGTGTCATCCTCTGATCAATCTAAATCTTGAACTCCAAGTAGACTCACTAAATCAAATGAGCTCAATATCTCATATTGACTCATTTGGGCATGGCCATGCACTTCGTGGTCTCACTCTATCAAAAATGTCGATGTCTCTCCCGTTATATAGGAGGAATAGATCCCATCATTATCACTCACATCCCTCTGCATAATTCGTTACATACCCAGTAATCGCCTTTATAGTCCACCTAGTTACGGGTGACGTTTGACGAAACCAAAGTACATAACTCCTTATGTAGGGATCCATGGTGACTTCAGGTCCAAGGACTAGTAGTCATACTAATAGCCACATGAGAAAGTATATGACACTCATATAACGATCCATGATACTTTCTCATGGCGGGTCATTCAGTATACATTCTCTAATGCATACCCATGTGTCAACTTGATATCTCTATATCCATGACTTGTGAGATCAAGTCATCGAGTTTACCTACATGCTAGTCTTATTGCATTAACATTGTCCCTGAATGTTAATACTCGACTAGGAATGATTAAGAGTAGTGTTCCCTATATCATCTCACTATCGGTTCAGCTAACCGATTGATATAGATAAGAATCTTCTACTCAAGGACGTTATTATACTTAGTTTATTTGGCACCAATACAAGTAAGTATAATAACCAAAAACTAAATGCCTTTATTTATATAGAATATGATACAACAAGTCCATAATACAATCATCAAATGATTGGCTCTAGGGCTATAACTAACATTAAGTTCCGTTTGTGATTCAGAATTTAATTTCTAAAGAACACAATAGGTTTTTAGGAAAGGTTCAGGACTTGTATAAAATTTTCTACAGTGGAACTGGTACGATCTTCCTAGGACTAACCAACAAAGAAGGCATCCAAAAATTATGGCCAATTAGGCCATAACAAGTCTAAAATAATAATTCATACAAAACTCTTCAATTAAGAGAAAGTTGGTGAAACATTAAGGCTACAATAGAGCAGAGGCTACAATAGCTGGGGAAAGAAATCCGGGGGACGATTCCTCACTATTCTCCTTGTATCAGGAAAGTTAGAAGGAGGGTCAGCTACCAATAACTTCAGTTCTTTCAGTTGTTCCACCCCCTCTTTTGTCACGAATTTGATAGAATTTATGAAAAAGTTGGTGATTGGGGTAATGAAATCGGAGAATTGAAGATAGGCCTTTCTGCGCTCCTCAAAACGGGCGTCTTCATTGGCTTTGTAGTTTGCTAGTTCTTCTTGAGCAGTCTTAAGGGCAGTTTCTTTGAGGTTCAGAGCAGATATTTGACTAGCCAATTCTGTGGCATGTGCATCCCGCACTGATTGTAATTAAGAAGACAAGCGAGCAATCTCCAATGTCCGTTCTTCTAATTTGAAGGATAGATCAAACCTCGAGCATTGGCTGATTGAAGCTGGGATTGAAGACTTTCCAGGTCAGTTTTGTATTGGTGTGACTACTCGGTCTCTGTCCTAAGCAACTGGATGGTTTCCTCCAATTAGGAGGACATACTCTTTAGCTTCTCATCCACCTGATCAGGAGATAACTTAGAAACCCATTTTTTCATAGCGTCATTTTCTTGAATCAGAGTGTGCATCAGATGGGACATGCTCAAATTATATATCCAGTGTTGCACAACACAAAGCATTAAAGAGATGTGGGGTAAAAATAAAATTGTGAAGGAAAATAGAGGCACCTTCGTCTCCTCCAGGGAAAAATTATCAGCCACTTCAGAATACCCAAGGCTTTCGATCATGTGGCATACTTCCTCCCTAGCTATAGTAAGAGACCCTCCCAAGAGTATGGGTTAAGTATCAGCAATAGAGGAAGAGAGGACAAAGAAGTTTGAAGCGAAGGAGGATAGTAAATGATATAAGGCACGTTGTGAGGAGGCAGATGCATATGATCGGGAAAGGTCATAAAGAAGGGGGGTGAAGAACTGCCACTAGGATTATGTGGAGTGGTAGATGTAAAAGGAGCAAGGGAAGGATAAAGAGCTGAGAGAGGGAGATCAGGAGAAGAAGGAACAACGTCTGAAGTAGGAAAATCCACATGAGCAGATTTCTACTTCGGAGATGGAGCAAGAGTCAGTTTACATTTTTTCTTAACAGGAATCGCCTCAGGGGATTGCTCCACAGTCGGTAGAGGGATAGGCTCATCCGTGGAAGGAGGATCGATGGAAGCTCCTTCCAAAGCCACATCTTGGGAACCATAAATGTCATTCGTGCTAGTAGGAGTTGTTGACGAAGACGGCTGACCCAAGGTAGCAAGAAGTTCTTGCTCCTTAGCAGCAATCAGTTCCTCCGATAGACACAATTGATCATCAATTGCAGCAGCGTACAGAGAGTCCACTACAGAAAAGGAAAAGTGTCTTAGTTAGTAAAAAGGGGATTGAAATAGATGAATGGGGCTTACCAAGGGAACCGTGAAGCTCTATCTTAACAGGACTTAACCCGAAGAGATAGAGGAGGTCATCACAAATCCACTTGTGAATGAATAAGCGAAAGCCCGATAGCTTGCCGAAGTAAGTAGCAAAGGAGGGGTGTCTATGTAATTCCTTTACATCAGGGAGAGCGGGTAAAGACGATTTCCATGAAGAAGACCAAGGGATAAGGCCTGGAAGTTCTACAAAGAAGAAACAGGATTTCCATCCCTTGATGGAAGAGGGCATCTCCTCAAAGAAGGTCATTTTAGGCCTTGATTGAAAAAGGAAGACACCAAGATCGGATTTCTTAGTATATGAAAACATGAAGAAATTTTGAGGGGTCAGAGGGATGTCGTGAATACGAAAAAGCATGTACAAACCACAGAGATAACGAAAAGCGTTGGGGGCAAATTGTTGTAATGGAATGTCGAAATACTAGCCAACTTCTATCAAAAAAGGGGGAATAGGAAAACGCATGCCTGCCACTAGTTGGTCTCTGAAGAAGGCAACACAATTCTTAGGAAGAAGGTGTGGACAGGCGTTAGCATCAGGAATGACAATACGATAGGTCTTGGGGATCTCATACAAAGAACGAAGAGCAGACCTATCTGATTTGTGAAAGACATATTGAATCTGAACATACCAAGATGAAAAGGACTCTTCAGCCATAGAGCAATACAAGGAAAATGACTTATTAAGATTCGGAGAAGGAGGAGCAATGCAGAGAGACAGGAAAGGGAGGGAGACCAGTTGAGAATACAAAAAACCCAGATAGCACTGTCAGCAAAAAGCGTAGGGAAGAAGACGAAGAAGCGAAGGGTTTAGGATTTTTTGAAAGTATTAAGGGGTAAGAACTGCCGTTGGATGTGAAAAGTGTTCATCAAAGGGGTCGTGGATATCACGTAGAAAAGACGCGACAGGGCGATACTGCCGGAATGTGCAGCTTATTACGATGAGAAAGAGAAGTCAGCCTACACGTGTCAGGAAACCACAATTAAGCATTTATGTTAGACGTAGCTGGCTAAATCATACTCGTATCAGCACTGTCGTGTCGCAAATTATTGATCTTCTCTTACCGTTGAAGGGCCAATCAGCGAGCAGAAGGTATCGAAAAGACATTTAAATTCCTAGGTGTAATAAATGAAGGGGATTACTACTCAGTTACAATATGGGAAAGAATCAAAATACCTGGATAATTCTTAGGCCCGCCCGATTTCTTAAACAGGACAGATATCAGAGGATCATTTAGTTCCATACAAGAAAATTACCCCTTTTCTCATTCTTGGTATAACCAAGCACATCACATTGCACACCCATCTCAAACATCATGCTTTAGCATTATCAACGATAATTTTACAAACATAGTTATGAGACCATCATAAGTATATCAACCCCACTTGAGCTGTTCACGACTAAGCAGGGGGAGAGGGAATATTTTGCCTGGTACTGACCGTCTATAGATGTCATACCGAAGGATGATGAAGAGGAGAATGACAACTTGACTACATAGGAGAAAGTTCTCCTATTCTCCAGACGATCAGGGCGGCTTATTGTAACACCCACGAAATGATAAGCTATACCTATGAGTATTCTTCTTTTAGAATAAAAGAAAAAGAGGAATGAAAATAGAAACCAAAATGAAATAAAAAGAAAGTGAGGT
Organism: Zingiber officinale; assembly: GCF_018446385.1. Taxonomy (NCBI): domain Eukaryota; kingdom Viridiplantae; phylum Streptophyta; class Magnoliopsida; order Zingiberales; family Zingiberaceae; genus Zingiber; species Zingiber officinale. The sequence continues at coordinate 49,392,416 of NC_055993.1, forward strand.
TAAGGTTTGAACCTTGAACCTCCCACAAATGATAGAGTTAAATTGGGGTATAATACTAGGGTAATGAATGATATATGAATAGAAAAGAATGGAAATTGTAGTTAAAAGTAAGAATATAGTTAAGTAAAGGAACAAGAGAAAATCAAGTAGCTTACCTCCTCTTCCTCTTGGTTAAAGAAAGAAGCAAGCAAAAGCCAAGTTGCCTTCCTTCCTTCTTTTCCTCTAATTTCGTGGTAATTAAGAGAGTGAAGAGATAGAGGAGTTAAGGGGATGAATGAGGACATGTTTCTTTTACATGGGGAATAAATAGGAATGAGAGAAGAAAAGGGAAATAAAAATTTGTTAATTCTTCCTCCTTCTTCTTCCTCCTCCTTCTTTCTCCTCCTTCCTTCTCCACCGAAACCTAAACCTCCTCTCTCTCATTTCCGAAAATCCAAGCTAAGGTCTTCTCTCTAAGAAAACTAATTCCTAAGAAGGAGTCTCAAGGTTTACTCCTTACAAGAAAGAGAAAACAAAATGGAGAACTAGGAAGAGAAGCTCCTTCTTCCTCCTCACAAGGGTACCACTTTCTTTAGGAACAACAAGCGAAAGGATGTAAGTATCCCCTCACCTGTGGTACAAGTTGTTTACGTATTTTCCATGAGGTTAGAATGCTTAAAAACCTAGGATCACTTCCTTGAAGTTTTGGCTATGATCATTACTAGGGTTCAAGGAAGCTTAAAATTAAATCTAGCATGCTCATGGATCCCCTCATGATATGATATGAATTTAGCTAGATATTTATGCTTGTATGTTGTTAGAGCTTATTTTCCCTCTCCATGAGACTTTCGGCCATGAACATTACTAGGGTTCAAGGAAGCTTAAAATTAAATCTAGCATACTCATGGATCCCCTTATGATATGATATGAATTTAGCTAAATATTTATGCTTGTATGTTGTTTAGAGCTTGATCTTCTTCTTTATAAAGTTTCGGCCATGAACATTTCTAGGGTTCAAAGAAGCGTAAAATTAAATCTAGCATGCTCATGGATCCCCTTATGATATGATATGAATTTAGCTAGATATTTATGCTTGTATGTTGTTTAGAGCTTGATCTTCTTCTTTATAAAGTTTCGGCCATGAACATTTCTAGGGTTCAAGGAAGCTTAAAATTAAATCTAGCATGCTCATGGATCCCCTTATGATATGATATGAATGTAGTTAGATATTTATGCTTGTATGTTGTTAAGAGCTTGATCTCCTTCTTTATAAAGTTTCAGCCATGAACATTTCTAGGGTTCAAGAAAGCTTAAAATTAAATCTAGCATGCTCATGGATCCCCTTATGATATGATATGAATGTAGCTAGATGTTTATGCTTGTATGTTGTTTATAGCTTGATTTTCCTCTTCATGAAACTTTCGGCCATGATCATCTCTAGGGTTAAAAGAAGCTTAAAATTAAATCTAGCATGCTCATGGATCCCCTTATGATATGATATGAATGTAGCTAGATATTTATGCTTGTATGTTGTTTAGAGCTTGATTTTCCTCTTCATGAAACTTTCGACCATGAACATTACTAGGGTTCAAGTAAGCTTAAAATTAAATCTAGCATGCTCATGGATCCCCTCATGATATGATATGAATTTAGCTAGATATTTATGCTTGTATGTTGTTAGAGCTTATTTTCCCTCTCCATGAGACATTCGGCCATGAACATTACTAGGGTTCAAGGAAGCTTAAAATTAAATCTAGCATGCTCATGGATCCCCTTATGATATGATATGAAATTAGCTTGATATTCATGCTTGTATGTTGTTTAGAGCTTATTTTTCTTCTTCATGAACTTTCGGCCATGATCAAATTAGAGACCTAGGAAAGCTTAAAAATTGGATGAACATGCTTATGACTTTCCTTATGATGTGATGTGAAGTTAGCTTGATATTTATGCTTGTATGTTGTTTGGAGCTTATTTTCCTTCTTTATGAACTTTCGGCCATGATAAGGATCAAGACCTAGGAAAGCTTAAAAATTGGATTAACATACTTATGACTTTCCTTATGATATGATATGAAGTTAACATGAGATTCTTATGCTTGTATGTCGTTTAGAGTTTAAGTTCATACTCTTTGAACTTTCGGCCATGATGGGTTTAGGAGCCTAGATGTGCCTCACATGCTACATGATTATGTCTTTTCTATGATAGGTGATGTGTTCATTTATGTATACCTATGAACCATGCATGATAATGTCTCTTATGATGTGCTATGTGCTCAAGTATGCATGCTTTATGATATGACAAATAATATGCTCATTTATGTATGCTTATGATCCATGCATAATAATGTCTCTTATGATGTGCTATGTGCCCAAGTATGCATGCTTTATGATATGATAAGCAAAGGCCTAAGAGTTGCTTCCCTTTTTGTTGGGATTAAGAGCACTCTTTATGATATGACAAGTGAAGGCCTAAGTTTTGCTTCCCCTTGGGGACTAAGAGCACTCTTCATGATATGATAAGATATGATATGCTATGTCATGACATGAACCATGATATGCTATTTTACTTTGTATGGCTTGTACCAAGGGTGGGCTCCATAAGCACCCCTAGGTCGACGGACTATGAACGGGTCTAGTAAAGGGATGTGCTCCTTAGTACGCCCTAAGTCGACAGTCGTAGTATGAACCTAGATCCCTAGTAGGTTCGGGGCTAGCTACCCTGTCCTAGGGATTGCGCGCATTTATGTATGTATGTGGCACAAGTCGGGCCCTCATGATGATATTATATTCAAGTACTATATGATATGTTTTAAGACATCTTGCATATGACATGACACATGTTTTAGAAGACATCTTGCATGATATGATTTATGACATGATATGCTATGCCTTATGATTTATATGACATGATGCTCTTATGATTTATGATATGATATGCTTTTATGATTTGTATGACATGATGTTCTTTTATTGATGATATGACACATCATGATATTTCTTTATGATATGTTATGCCCTTATGATTTATATAACATGATGCTCTTATGATTTACGATATGATATAGCATGATGATCTTTATGAGATGATATGTTATGATGCTATGTTTTCATAATATGATGTTAGATGATTATGTTTCCATTGTCATATGCTTATGTGATTATGCTTTGATATATGGTTTTTGTGAGTAGGAAAGGATCTTACTAAGCCTGTGTGCTTATAGCTTACTTTCCTTGTACCATAGATAAGGGCAAAGAATGGATGAACTAGGGGAGCCGCAGGAGAGGCAGGAGATGTGTGTGGTGGTGGCTCGGCTAAGACAAAATAAGAGACCTGCTTATGTTATTTGTTTTATGTTGACATGAACTAAGTTTAATTATGTTAATGTTCCGCATGACTTCATGATACTTCCGCTGTTTTACTTTAGAGAGAAATTTTAATATGCATGAATGTTTCCGCAAGTAGTTAAGTAAAGTAACCCCGCCCTACTAGCAGGAGGGGCGGGCATTACACTTATCCCCTCAAATATGTGACTGAAGGGTCCACCTTCAGTGTAAGTTGATCTAACTCGGCTTGCAGAATATCCACCCTAGCTTGAAGTCGATCTAACTCTTGTTGTTGCTGTGATATTAGAAAATTATCTGCATGAATCTTTCTGGTTAGCACAGCTATCTCCGAAGCATGATGAGCCTTCAAATCATTTAACTCTTTAGTCTTGTGTTCTAGATCCCGCGGAACTTTGTCCCTTGAAGAAGTCTCGGAATGAACTTGAGACAGGGGCCCCAACGGTAACATCTCTAGTTCCCGGTGCGGGGAACGATACCGGTCTAGAGCCTGTGATGCTGCATTCAGAGTTTTTCCTCTCTCCCACAACAATTGATCCCAGAAGGAAGGATCTTAGGCCATAAGTTTCTATAAGCCTATAGAAGAAAATGAAGCCAAGAGAAAGGAAGATGGGTGTGGAAGGAAGCAAGAGTGCAGCTCTATTTAACATGCCAAAAGGGGTCACAGGATCACTGTAAAAGAAGTCAAGGGGTCACTGTAAAAGAAGTCACGGGATCATTGTAAAAGATGTCACAAGATCGCTGAAAAAGTTACTACAAAGCTTCCATAGAAGGTAGTAGGAGATCAGAAATAAACTTATGTCTAGTCAATCGGCTACACCTCCTTCGACTAGACTTGAAGGGGAGGCTAGTGATATGGGTTGTGATAGGAGGACCCCTTTTTTGAGAGGATAATGGGAGAAGTGGGGATAAGGGAGGCTAGAAAAGACAAGAGGAGAGGCCGTCTAGAAAAGTTTAGACCCGACAAAGGTGGGTCTCTCCATGCATGGCAAACAGGGATAGGTCGGGTATGACAGACTGACTAAGAATGTAATTCCGACCGAGCAGATAAAGCCGACCAAGCGTGTAAGATCGACTAGAAAAAACCTACCCAGTAGATCTGGTTGGCCGGATATAGAGGATAGATCCGATGTAAAGAAAGTCTAACCTTGGGTGGTCCAGGACATAGCAGGGTCGCTCAAATACATGAGTTTAGCAAGCAAAGACCGGTCGAGCATGGGTATTCACCCGGATACATATGACCAACCCCACATAGAGAGGCGGTTGAATGTAAAAGTTCTTGACTTTGTACATAATAGATCGAATGAACGTAATATACCGATCAAGCTTATAAGCCTGGCGGGTAAAGGTGGACCGGGTTCTATAGGGCGGACGAACACAGATACATTTGATCTTATGTAGCTCTTGACCTACGGCTGATGGAAGGAAGGGTCATCGGTTAAAGTTGTCTCTACAGACTCAACTGGATGATTTTAGTCAATGATGTAGGGTTGGACATGCTCAAAAGACCGGCCGAGCATATGAGTTTGGTAAACCAAGACCGATCGAGTATAAGAGATCGATCGAAAGTAGAAACACTTAGCATTAATATATCTTGAAAGGCCTATATACACCCGACTGATTAGTCTCGGTTGATACGGTAGGGTCGGCCGAATAGACCGGTCGAGCGTAGAAGCATTTAACAGCATACGATCGAACAGAGGAAGGGTTAAAGGGCAAAGGCATCTTCACACGTTTGAGCGATCAATCTCGGTCAGCAGGCTATGATCGCCTGACTCTAATAGACAGATCGAGTATTAAAAGTAAATCGAGCATAAAGGTCTTCAACCTTACATAGTTTTTTAGCATATTTATAATGAAGTCTTGGTCGGGTATAAGTAGCCGATTGAATATAGAACTAAAACTAGTATGGACAGAATATATTCCATATATGTGCCAAATAAGCTTATATGACTGACCAAGCATATGTAATAGGTGAATCATAATAATATACAATCATATGGCCACTTAATCAATTTGGTGGTAAATGTCTTCTAGAATTCTCCGCAGGTATGCTAAACGACAAAGAAGGTACATCTGGGGTAAGAAAAAGATTCCTTAAACTATTACTATTGCAGTTTTGGCTTACGTCATCTCTTAACAAACTTTAACAAGCCGTGGTCCACCTCAAGATTGTGGAGGTTAGATGAGGTGGAATAAAAAGGGGAATCCTTTCCACTGGCCAGATACGCAAACATAGGCATTACATCCAATCAAACCCTAATTCTTCAGACAGTTTTCTTCTTCTTCGTCTACTTCTCGTCGGAGACTAACTTGAATGTCGGAGGTCCTAGTCAGGGATTCCCACCTCGATTTTAGGTCACTAAGGCTTTGTCGGTGGGTCTCAGTGTGTGCAGGGAGACTAGATCATCTCATTCATCGGACAAAAGAGCTTCCGCTAATCCCCGCAGCCATCTCGCCGGAGCTCTTTTCGGTAAGATATCATTCATACGATCCGCTTTGGTTTTCTTGGATCGATCATCCAGTTTTTAGGTGTTCGCGAGGTCCGCTGTGGTTTTCTCGGATCCTCTCTTATTCACCAGTATCAGAATCTATCATCATCTATCGCCATCCAGTGCTCCATCTCGCAAGCTTTCAGACAGGATCAATCATAAAACACATCCATCCATATAATTGGTGTGCTAGAGTTCCATATAATTGGTGTGCTAGAGTTTGTGAGATGTGTATACTTGTCTTTATTTATTTATATTTTTTTAATCAATTACATGCATAGTTATGAAACATTCCTGTCCCTATAATTGGTGTCATACATAATTGATTTCATAGCAATTTAAACCTTGTAATCTGAAGCCTATTTTGACCATGAAGTTATCTAAGCATGTTTTGTTTCATGCATCCTAAACCAAAATCAGATTAATGTATACAAAAATGAAATCCTAAACATGGTTATGGTCCTAGCATCTTAAACCGAACCTAGCATACACCATAGAGCAATTCAAAACATGGTTATGGTCATAACATCTTAAACCCAATCTAGTACATGGAATCTAATATTATCAAGGAGGAATATAATGGTAACTAACCAAACCCCAGTTCAATACACCTACCTAGGAACCTAACATCTATAGTTTATAGGAACCAATAAATTCATAAGATGGGAAGAACATGCACAACCTTCCTAAAGTGAGATCATGATAGGTAACCATTACAATTTAGTGAGGGAACTACCCTCCTCCAGAAAGCCAAAATACTCCATCTACGCAGACCTTTAAAAACATAAGAAGAGAATTTAAACTAGAGCATCTTACCTCAACCCATGGTACCCGAAGTCACAAACCATAGAAACTAACTAAAGGTAGATCCGCTACCTTAGCGGCCCCCCTAGTGCCGGCCCCACGGATATGGAGGGAGGTTCATGCAGGTACACAGGCCATAGGCGCATGGCGGGGTAAAAACCATAGAAACTGACTAAAGCATTACAAGTTAGGGAACATGCCTTAAGTATTTAGCTCCTAAATCCTTGTCTTCCGTTGAAGCTCTAGCACCGGTGGAGAAACAAAAAGAGGATAGGAAACATTCTTAGGGTCGGTGGCAACATCCCAAGTGAGGCTTTTGAGGGTAAGGTTTAAATAGAAGTGAGAGTTTAGGACCTTGTCTTCCTTCTTATATGCTAAGTCATTAATTGCATTAATTTTATACATATTTATATTCATTCATATACTAATTTCATATATATATATATATATATATATATATATATATATATATATATATATATATATATATATATAGTAATATATTTAATTAATACTAAGTCATTAATTTGATTTTTGAATCAAATTATATATTTCCATATACTAATTTCATATATATAAATATCCATGTATATATCACATATGCATGGTAATATATTTAATTCATATATAGTTTCTTAATAATCATTAATTTGATATTGAATCAAATTATATATTTCCATATATATATATACATATACATAATAATTAAATATTATAGTTTTCTAAATGTACATGTTTCATTAAATTTATATTATATATATAATATTATTTATATTAGTCATTAATTTGATATTGAATCAAATCTCCTATACATATCCATATATATATAATTTCACGTTGAAGATATATCCATATCTTCAATTAAAATCTCCTATATATATCTTATAATTTTCCTATTTCCATTATTTATACTCTATACTTTATATTTCCTATATATATCCATGGTTATATAGATTTTTATATAAAAACTAAGTCGTCAATTTAATATAATTTTATATGGATATCCATATATATAATATAGATATATAATTCATATATTATTATATGATTAAAATTTCTTAATCATTATTTACACTATATTTGTTACACGTTACCTACATAATATATTAATCTTATATATATATATATTTATTTATTTTTATTTAAATTATAAGGTTTATATTATATATATTATTTATACTTTCTTTCTATAAACAATACACGCTACATAAATTTTTAGTCTTGTATTTCTTTTTTTATTCTTGTTTAATTATATATTCTATATTATATTTAATATATCCTATTATTTTCTTAATTTGATTAATCCAAATTCCATAAAGGTTAACTTGATTAATCCTAACTAACTCATCTATTTAAATTTATAATTCTTAATGAAATATGAATTATAATTAAATTTCAATTACTCAAATAAATATCCTTAATTAAATAACTTCAAAATCTAATTAAATTACAATTAATCCAATAAATCTCCTTAATCAGATAAATTCAAAATTCTAATTAAATTATAATTTAACCTAATAAATCCAATTAATTAATTAAGTGGTTTCGGATACTACAAAAATACTTGAATTATTATATTTAGACTTATTCGACTCTCATAGAATAAAATCACTAAATGGAAGTCTTTATTGTTTAGTAATAATAGATGACTATTCTAAATACACTTGGGTCAAATTCTTAACTCATAAATATGAAACTTTTGAAATATTTAGTAATTTCAGCAAACAAATATAAAATGAAAAAGAAATAAAAATTAAGAAAATGAGAGTGATAATGGAGGAGAATTCAAGAATCAAAATTTTACTAACTTTTGCTTAGAAAACGGTTATCATCATGAATTTCATGCCCAAAGATTCCATAACAAAATGGTCTAGTAGAACGTAAAAATAGAACTTTACAAGAAGCTGCAAGAACAATGTTAAATGAATATAATGTACCTAAATATTTTTAAGCTGAAGCTATTAATACAACTTGTTATGTCCAAAATAGAACTATAATTAATAAATTTCTGAATAAAACATCTTATGAGATTTATTTTAATAAAATTCTAAACATAGAATATTTTAAAGTATTTGGATGTAATGCACATATTTTAAACCTTAAAGATTACTTAGGGAAATTCACCTCAAAAACTCAACAAGGAATTTTTATTGATTATTCATCTACAAGTAAAGTCTATAGAGTTAACAATAAATCTACCTTAACAATTGAAGAAACCATAAATGTAACTTTTGATGAAAATATAAATAATATCACAACTAATAATCAACATAGTTCTATAAATCAATAAGAAGAACAACAAATAACACAAACTAAACAGCCTGAAAAATCTAACTCAAATACAATAAAGTCAAACTCTAATCATCCAATTGAATATATCATAGGTAATCCCGAATTAAGGGTTCAAACCAGATCAGCCTTTAGGAACTTAATTCAAATCGCACTAATATCTAAAATTGAACCTAAAACTATAAATGATACATTGTCAGAATTCGACTGGATAATTGCAATGCAAGAAGAATTAGGTCAATTTGAAAGGAATCAGGTTTGGGATCTAGTACCTCCACCAAAAGGAAAAACAATTATTGACACCAAATGGGTATTTAGGAATAAGTTAAACGATCAAGGAGAAATCATAAGGAATAAAGCCCGACTAGTTGCCAAAGGGTTTAGTCAAGTCGAAGGACTAGATTACGATGAGACTTATGCCCCGGTAGCTAGAGTTGAATCAATTAGGATGCTACTAGCCTATGCAGCATACAAAGGATTCAAATTATATCAAATGGATGTTAAATCCATAATCCTAAATGGACATATTAAAGAAGAAGTATATGTAAGTCAACCACCAGGTTTTGAAGATCTAGAAAACCCTAACTATGTCTTTAAGCTCAAAAAGGCACTTTACTGATTAAAATAAGCACCTAGGGCTTGGTATGAAAAATTATCTAGCTTTCTAAATTCAAAAGGATTTAAGGAGGGTCAAATTGACCCTACACTTTTTATAAAAACCCTTAATTCTGATATTTTCATAACCCAGGTTTATGTCGACAATATAGTGTTTGGATCAACGAATTCAAGATTCTTAAAAGAATTTATAACTTTAATGGAAATTGAATTTGAAATGAGTTTAGTTGGAGAGTTAAATTACTTCCTAGGACTTCAAATTAAACAAACTAAAGAAGGCAACTATGTGCATCAAACTAAATACACAAATGATCTACTTAGAAAATTTGGTTTGGAAAACTCAAAAGCACTAAAAACACCTATGGTTAGTAACATTAATCTAGATAGTGACCCAAATGGTAAATCGGATGATTTAAGATATTATAGAAGCATGATAGGTAGCCTATTATACTTAACTACAAACAGACCAGGCATACTATTTACAGTAAGTATGTGTGCTTGCTATCAAACATGTGCCAAAGAGTCCCATCTATCATGTGTTAAAAGAATAATGAAATGTCTAAAAGGAACCATTAATGTAGGAATGTGGTACCCTAGATATTCACATTTTGAATTAATTGGCTATTCTAATTTAGATTATACCAGATGTAAGAGTACAAGTGGAGAATGTCAACTGCTAGAACCTTCTTTAGTTAGTTGGTTTAGTAGAAAGCAACATTGTGTTGCCTTATCTACTACTGAAGCTGAATACATAGCAATAGGCGAATGTATAGCTCAATTGCTATGGATGTACCATGCCTTAAAAGACTTTAATCTAGATTATAAAAATGTGAAAACCTATATTGATAACATAAGTTCTATAAATCTAACAAAAAATCCAATATATCACTCTAGAACTAAACACATAGAAGTTAAACATCATTTCATTAGGGATCATGTTTCTAAAGGATATATTGAACTGAACTATATTGACTCAAAATATAACCTAGTCGACTTATTTACAAAACCTTTACCTGAAGTTGAATTAGTGACTTAAGAATACAATTAGGAATGTGTTTTATAGAATAGTTTTATTTTTCACATGTTTTTGAAAATATTACTTAGTAGTTTTTTAAAATTATTTTTGTAAAATTTCCCCTTTCAAAATTTTGTTTTCAAAAACTATTTCAAATCTTTTATCTTTTTGGAGTAGCCTAGGTCTTTCCCATAGAATTACATGATCCTATAGTTTTAGCAACCAGCATCTCATAAGCAAAGTAGGATCCCTTGTTTGTACAACTTAGAATGGGTGAGATACTTAGGGCTTAGCCTAAGATTTCAGATGCTTATGTCAGTGCATCGCTATAAATCTGGGGTTTAAACAAGATACATTGTTCAATTTGAGTTTTCTAGCTAGTAACAACCTAGTTAGTCCCAAATGCTGAAATTGACCAACCCGAATCAATAGCTACTATCTTGTGGTAGTTAGCTTTGTACAAAGATTGGATATTTCATCATAAGAACATGTTTTTTACTTTTAAACCATGCTTGGACTTTTAGGAAATTATCATTTTAGGGGGAGCTTCACACTAAACTTTCAAAACCTTTCCTTTTATTTTTACAAAATATTTTGAAAATTATTTACTTCTAAAATTTTTCAATATTTTATCTATAGTTTTCAAATTATTTTCTTTACAGTTTTTCAAAATTATTCCTTAATATTTTTTTAAAATTTCTCCCTAATAATTTTTTTCAAAATTTCAAAATTTTACCTATATAATCATCTTTTTCAAAATTTTCTTGTTAAAATTTTTCAAAATTTACACTTTCCTAAACCTTTCATATTTTTTTACCATTTCTTTCAAATTTTACTTTATGAATTTTTTTTTTCGAGTCTTACCTTTACTTAATCTTTTCAAATACTCACAATTGTTTTCTTCTTTTGAAAATTTATTTTGTGAATATTTCAAATGTATTTTTTAAAAAGTTTTCTCTTATATTTTGCATTTATAAATTGTCAAAATCAAACTATACTCATGTGTGATTGTTTCCCTTATTTTTGATGTGTATCAAAGGGGGAGAGATAGTGAATTTAGGGGGGAGATATTTAACTTAGGGGGAGAGTTGAAATGCTTGCTTATTTATTTTTGCATATTTTAACTTAACTTTGAACCTTAGTTGCCAAACATCAAAAAGGGGGAGATTGTTGGTGCAAGTTGCACCAGAATCAAACCTAAGTTTTGATGTTGTCAAAGGTTCAAGTTAAGTCTTGTTGTGATCTAATGAGTTGACTAAGTGTGCAGGTTGTTTACTCAACCGGGAAAGACCTAGTTGGAGGCAAGGCAGGAGAAGTCTTAGCAGATCATGAAACCCAGGTGGAAAGACCAAGTGGGTCGAGAGGACCTGATACTTGGCAGTGAGATCGAGAGGTCTGGAGGACAAAAGATCGAGAGAAAGCCCTAGCGAGTTGATCAAGGCTAACTGAAAAGTCCAAACAGATCTGGAGGATCAAAGATTGGCAGGTAGGTTGAGGTAAACAACTGGAGGAGCGACAGTGAGGTCATGTTCCTGAAGGGAACAATCTAAGGTCATTAATCCAATTGAAGAAATCGGGAATGTTTCCAAGTTGAAATCAAGACAGTTGAATTGTCTATTATTATTACTCATGCATTTTATATTGCTGTACTAATCTTTGTTTTGCAGGAATATACTATTTAACTCTGTTTTGCAGGTTTAGCCTGATTGGCTGACCGAACAGGAGGATCGATCGACCGAACCAGAGACAAGTTCAGACCAAACTAAAGAGAAATCCAGTCAGAGCTTGATCGATAGACCGAACTAAAGGATTGGTTGACCGAACCCTAACGATGTGGCACAGATCAGTTCGGTCAGAAGCAGAGAAGGAAGCTAAGATGATCGGTCGACCAAACAATACCTCATCAATGCAATATTAAGTGAGAATCTCGGTGAATAGGGAAATTCTCTGTTTGATCGATCAAAAAAGGTGATCGATCGACCAAACACTTTAATGACAGTAAATGCCGAAGATTGAATCAACATTAGATCTCAGCAAAGTTGGAAGGGAGCTGGTTTGGTCGACCGAACCTAGGGATCAGTCGACCGAACATTGATGATTCTTATAAAAGAGAGCTCGAGGTCCAAGGCTAAGTAATGCATTCTGGTTGGGTTCAAAGTTCATCTCTGTGCAAGTTGTGATTCGTGCTACGACTACTCATCTACTGCTTCAAGAAGTGTTGACTGAGCCTCAACTTTTATATACTATCAGTATAACTTTCTTTTACTTGCATTGTACTTAATTCAAGTAAGATAGTAGGTTGTTACTATCTTACTCATCTTCTTGTATGCACTGCTTCTTTCCGAGGTTTTCAGAAAGAAGAGATTTAGTGGATTGCTCATCGGTGCGATCAAGGATCGTGGACCTTGGAGTAGAAGTCGACCTAGGCTCTGAACCAAGTAACTGAACTTGTTCTATACTTTTCCACTGCATGACTTTGTTTTAAACGAGTAAAAGAAAAGTTTTAAAAGTGTGATATGCACCCCCCCCCTCTATCGCACTCTTTTGATCCTACACATCCTACCAAAGGTATATGACTACTGAAGTCCAAGGGATATCCCTTGACTTCCTGATCGATAATCAACAACTCTCCAAATGGTAGATATACGATCAATCCATAAGATGTGAGTATAAAAACTCTACTAATCTTATCTAAAAATGTCCAAAGAGTATGTCAAATTTCATCCTTTCAGATACTCAAATATCCACAGTAAAGGAATGACAATCCAAAGTCCAAAGGGTCACTCAACCTCCTGACTGAGAGTCTACCCATCAAGAGGGTATCTCCACAACTCTCATAGTCATGTCCATAAATATCCTTCGATAAATGTCGACCAAAGGTCAAACGCTCTTATCTGAAATACAAACTTCAAGACCTTGAGTAAAGAAATCATGTAGTTAAGGTCTTGAGCTACTTGATGAAGACAATGCTAACTGAGTCATCTAACCACTGTCTTATAACCCATCATACTAGGATAGCTCCACCTGAGGTTTAATAACCTCTAGTGATGAGAAATGAATACAAGAGTAGAGGAGCACTATCATTAAATAGTTGGTCAAAATAATTGTTAATCGACACTTTACTCGTAAAATCATCATATGATATTTCTACTCAGTGACGGTGGAACTTCCTAGGTGTTAATCAACTAACACTACCTTCTCCGCATCATTGCGGGTCATATATCACTATGTACATCGAGGATATCTAACCATATTTGATCGGTCGATGAGTCAGGATCTCCCATGAAACAACGTTTGGCAAGTCGACTGACCATCACCCTATAAACCATCATGCTACCAAAAGAGGCAGAAAAGTACTCTCTCTCAAAACACCTTAAAGTAATCATCAAGTGGTGCCTTGATCTCAAAATTCATCTTTTGCATCTTCCTTCATGTGGTGCCTGGTCACGTATAGGATACACAACTAACATCATCTGTTTCACGTCAGTACAAATCATATATTTGAATGTACTCTCCAATTTATATGACAGATTATGATTGTATCTCATAAGTGTTAAGCAGGTAACTCTACACTTTTCCACATCAGTGAGGGGGACATCTATCTAAATATACCTTCTAAATTATCCAATGAGATACAAATAGTCCATGGTCAAAGTTCCCATAAAATACGATACATTGATGCTCTAAAACTAGTCGAGCCGACAATGGTATACGGCTAATTCAGTCTTTTCTACATCTGTACAAGTCGTGTACTCAAACATATCTTCCAGGTTATCTAGCCAAATATAAGTATCCCAAAGGTTAGAATCTCTATGAAATAGAGTAAGTTGGTCCCCTATTGATTGAACCAACAAAAGTAAATCAGTCCTCTACTGATTAAACCAACTAAGGTAAATTGGTATTCTACTGATTGAGTTAACATAAGTATGCAGATATTATCCACTACCTAGCTAATAATAGCAGAGAATGCTATGTGACTCTAACTCTTAACCAACTACTAGTAACAGAAACTAATAATACCGGTGGTATGGTAGACCTGAACAGTAGCTGACCCACATATGTAATACATGATACAAACCACCAGACAAGTACTAACAGAAGAGTACCAACATATATGATAACTATCATAGACAACTATACATATATACTAACAAAAATATATGATAATAGTGATACAAACTAACCTCCTATAGCTTGGAGATGTCCTGTCATTACCTGGTCCCAAAACTCGAAAAGTCACATCGAGAAAACAAAACACAAAATACAAAACATAGGAAATAAGCCTCATAAACCTGTGGCTCTGATACCAATAAATTATCATGCCCCAAAGGAGTCCTTACCCGACAAACAGATAATGCCTCTCCTATAATAGTGACAAATGAATCATATATGCAATGCCACAAGGCTTCTCACAAGCTATAATCAATAACCCACATAGCTGGAACATACACAATCACACAGTTATATACACAACCCACTCGGCTAGAACAAAATGATCACAACCATGCAGTTGTATAATAAACAACCCACATGATTGTACTAAAAACATAGTAGAAAATGAATGATAAACCCATAAATCAAAATGACACACTGCTGGCGGCTAAGCTTTTACACAACAACCATCAGAAACATCAAAAGTAGCCACAAGGACAAATACAAAATACATGATAAAATTATTATAATGCCAAGAATATAAATCCAACGAAAAGTATAAAAGAATAAAGCAAAGTAAAGACTATTCTCTAATATGACATGGGATCGGCAGACAAGATACTCCAAGCGACCCTATAATCACTACCTACTACTTGAGGAAAAAGATAATACATAAATGTGATGGTGAGTGCGGGCCACTCATCACATAAAAGATAAGATAGTGCACGGTTTATATAAAACATGGAGGTCAAAGTATAAAATCTCAATAGGGAAATAAGAACATGATCATACTAACATAATTAATGCATCTAAACATAACTAGCATAATGAATAAACATACCCAATCTGGATCTAATGTATAAGATCATGACCACCCATGACATAATAAACATACATACCTAACATGGATCTAACACATAAGGTCAAGATCAAAAATGATATAATAAATACATATACCCAATCTGAAATTTACACATATGGTATAATGATCAGTAAACTCACCGGGGATCAGCAACAGATCTGCTCATAACACCTGAGCAATATAACCGACAACATATACATATATAATAAATAACATGTATGAAGTATGGAAACCATATGCAACAATTATAGTTCAAACAAGTGCAACATGTCACAATCACATGTAGCAAGTATCTACTAGACATGTATGTAAATATATCTCCACAGACGCACTGCGCATCATATGAAAAATGTGCATGCATGCCACATGGTCACCCCCGCCACCTCTCTAGACACAACGACCCCTGTATGGCCGAGAGGCTTGGGTCTGTGACAACTGCACTACCCTCTAGATACCACTATATAGTGATCAAGATGGGCAATTTGCTAAATAGCCATCTAGCTACATAGCATCAGGGTCTCTGATTTTGTATCCATGCAAGGTTTTCGCTTGATTTCCAAATGGGGTTCGAAGGATTTTGCTTGGGTTTAGTGGGCTTCTTTGCTCCTTTATTTGGGTTTTGATTCTTCAAAATGGATTTAGTGTTGGCAGACTCGGTTGTTGATTCCTCATGTTGTCTCTCAAGGGATTTTGATTGCGGTTTGGTTTTGATGGTTGGAGAATTTCTTGTAGATTTGCAAAATGAACCCAAGGATGTTTTGTAAAATACCGAAAAAGGGCAAATAACCATAAGGGAATTTCCAAAAATTTTTAAAAATTTTCTGAGAATTTTTCGGAGACCGTATGGACGAGTTTACGGGGATAAATAATGGGTCTCGGGAAAGCCTGTTTAGGCTACCCCATTTTAGCGAGGAAAAGTTTGATTTTTCCTTTTGTTTTCCTTTTTCTTTATTTTCTTTTTTCCCCGCCGCGAGCCCTTTCTTCTTCCCCTTTTTCTCCTGATGCCATCTCCCCCAACCCGATCGATCTCCTCTCTTCCTCTTCGAGACGCCTCTTCTTCCCCAAACCGACGTGCCGTGTAACGACTCGGCCCTCTTGGCCCATTTGGCGGCCCATTTGGTGACCTCTCATGTCGTCGACCGTCGGCCCTTATGTCGTCGGCCCATTTGGCAACCTCTAATGTCGTCGACCGACGACCCTTGGCCGTGACGTTACTCACTAGGACTTTTCACCCCTGGTCAGTGGATTTTTGCCTCCCCCAGGATTCGAACTCTAAACCTCCAGCCTTAAGTATTAGAGTTTATGAATCCTGGTAACCAAGTGAGATTCATAGTCCGTCAGCCTAGGGGCGTACTAAGGAGCCCATCCCTTTTTACTAGACCCGTTCATAGTCCGTCGGCCGAGGGGCGCTTATGGAGCCCACCCTTGGTACAAGCCATACAAAGTAAAATACATGTCGTGCATATCATATCATCATAACTGTCATATCATATCATCATAAATGTCATGCTCTTGTCTTACCATGAAGAGTGCTCTTAATCCCAACTTAAGGGAAGCAACCTTAGCCATTTTCTTATCATATCATAAGGCATGCATACTTGGGCACATAGCCATCATAAAAATCATTTTCATGCCTGGTTCATAAGCTTACATAAATGAGCATGCAACATATTTGAAATCATACATACTTGGGCACATAGCCATCATAAGAATCATTTCATGCATGGTTCATAAGCATACATAAATGAGCATATTACTTGTCTTACCCTAAAGCATGCATACTTAAGCATAAAATACATCATAAGGGTCGTCATCGTACATGGTTCATAAGCATACTTAAATGGGCATATAATGCATCATAGGAAAACATAATCATACATGGAAAACATCCACTAGCATCTCCTAATTCATATCATAGTATGTGAGACACCTAGCAAAATCATAATTGGGTCTCTAACCCTAGTTCCATATAGTGGCCGAAAGTTACCATGCTTGGTTCTAGGTTACAACAACATATAAGCTTGTGAACCTTAAATCAATTTCATATCATAACTATAAAGAATATCATGAGCATAGGTAGTTTAAGTTCTAAGCTTCCAAGGCCTTTTAACTTAGTTGTGGCCGAACCTTTAAGAGCATGAAACTAAGTTCTATACAAGCATAAGAATACCAAGCTAACTTCATAACATATCATAAGGGAATCCATGAGCTTGCTAAGTTTAAATTTAAACTTCCTTGAACCCTAGAATATAGTCATGGACGAAAGTTCATGAAAGGGAAAAGTAAGCTCTAAAAAACATACAAACATAAATATTGAGTTACATTCATATCATATCATGAGAAGATTCATGTGCATGCTAGGCTTTAAATTTAACCTCCTTGAACCCTAGAATATATCCATGGTCGAACAGTTACAATGAAGGAAATAAATTCTTTTTCTGCAACATACAACATAAATATCTAGCCAAGTTCATATCATATCATAAGGGAGTCTATAAGCATGTTAGATTGGGTTTAAGCTTCTTGAAGCCCTAAAATCTATCATGGCCGAGACTTCAAGGAAAGGAAAATAAATTTCCAAGCAACATACAAACATGAATACCTAGACAAGTTCTTATCATATCATAAGGGAATCTATAAGCATGTTAGATTAGGTTTTAAGCTTCTTGAAACCCTAAATCTATCATGGCCGAAATTTCAAGGAAAGGAAAATAAATTTCCAAGCAACATACAAACATGAATACCTAGCCAAGTTCTTATCATATGATAAGGGGATCTATAAGCATGTTAGATTAGGTTTTAAGCTTCTTGAAACCCTAAATCTATCATGGCCGAACCTTCAAGGAACGGAAAATAAATTTCCAAGCAACATACAAACATGAATACCTAGCCAAGTTCTTATCATATCATAAGGGAATCTATAAGCATGTTAGATTAGGTTTTTAGCTTCTTGAAACCCTAAATCTATCATGGCCGAACCTTCAAGGAAAGGAAAATAGATTTCCAAGCAACATACAAACATGAATACCTAGCCAAGTTCTTATCATATAATAAGGGAATCTATATGCATGTTAGATTAGGTTTTAAGCTTCTTGAAACCCTAAATCTATCATGGCCGAACCCTTACAATGAAGGAAATAAAATTTCCAAGCAACATACAAACATGAATACCTAGCCAAGTTCTTATCATATCATAAGGGAGTCTATAAGCATGTTAGATCGGGTTTTAAGCTTCTTGAAGCCCTAAAATCTATCATGGCCGAGACTTCAAGAAAAAGAAATAAACTTCTAAGCAACATACAAACATGAATACTTAGCCAAGTTCATATCATATCATAAAGAAGTCTAGGAGCATGTTAAATTAGGTTTTAAGCTTCTTAAAGCCCTAGAATATTCATGGCCGAAACATATAAAGAAGGAGATCAAGCTCTAAACAACATCCAACATAAATCTCTAACTAAGTCCAAATCATAACATAATGAGATCCATGAGCATGGGTTTCTTTTTTTTTTTTTCTCAAGCATTCTAACCTTACGGAAATTTGGTAAACAACTTGTACCACAGGTGAGAGGATACTTACATCCTTGTGTTTGATTTACTTAGGAGAAGAACCCTTGCTTGTGGAGCCTTCCTAGAGAGGAAACCCTCTTGCTTGGTTCGACAATGGTGTGGAGGAGGGAGAGGTTTCGGTGGAGAGGAGGAGAAAAAATGTAATTCTCTCTTTCCTTTATCCTTTTATTCCAAAGGAGAGGAAGAAGACAACTTGGATTTTGCATTCCCTTTCCTTTTTCTCATCCATAATGAAGGGAGGAAGGAAAACTCCTCTTTTCATTAGAGAGGAAGAAGGCAACTCCAACTTTTCTCACCAATGAAGGGAGCCTTTCCTTACTCTTAATTATTATGCCTCTTCCTTTTATAACAATTCTTTCTCTTGGTCTAATGGTTATCGCATACATGTATCTAGTAAAAGGTCCAAGGTTCAAACCTTGGTCATCTCTTTTTGGTTCCATTTTATTATTATTATTATTTTTGCAAATTCCCACAAAAGGCCTACTTTCTAACCATGGCAAAATATATGAACTTGCTAGGAACCCCACGGGTGTTACAATCCCCCATACCTCATAAAAGTTCATCCTCGAACTTAAAATAGCTCCGGGTACTTTTGGTGGCCTACGACTTCCTGCTGAGTGCATCAGCCACTCTGTTCGCTTTTCCGGGATGGTACAAGATCTCGCAGTCATAGTCCTTGACTAGTTCGATCCATCTTCGTTGTCTCATGTTCAGGTCCTTTTGTGTAAAGAAGTATTTCAGACTATGGTGATCTATATAAATCTTGCACGGTGCTCCATATAGATAATGCCTCCATATTTTAAGAGCAAAAACCACGGCTGCTAGCTCTATATCGTGAGTGGGGTAATTTTTCTCGTGTTCTTTGAGCTGCCTAGAGGCATAGGCAATGACCTTGCCATTTTGCATGAGTACCGCTCCGAATCCTAATCCAGAAGCGTCGCTATACATATCGAATCCTTCGTTGTCTTCCGGAAGGGTAAGAATTGGAGCACTGGTCAGTCTCCTTTTTAATTCTGTGAAACTCTTCTCGCAGTTGTTTGTCCATTCGTACTTCTTATTTTTCCGAGTGAGGGCCGTCATCGGGGCTGCGATTCTGGAGAAACCCTCTACGAATTTCCGATAATAGCCTGCTAGTCCGAGGAAACACCTGATTTCGCTGGCATTCTTGGACCTATTCCAGTTACTGACGGCTTCAATCTTGATTGGGTCTACCATTACCCCATCCCTAGAGATAACATGACCCAAAAATGATACTTGGTCAAGCCAAAATTCGCATTTGGAGAATTTCGCATACAGTTGCTTTTCTCGAAGAATTTGTAATACTATTTCCAGGTGTTTGGCATGCTCTTCTTGGGTTCTCGAGTAAACGAGGATGTCATCGATGAAAACTATCACAAATTTGTTGAGATATACTGAGAACACCCAATTCATCAGGTCCATAAATAGAGCAGGCGCATTTGTCACTCCGAAGGGCATTACTACGAACTCATAATGTCCGTATCTTGTCCGGAAAGCCGTTTTCGGTATATCATCTCGTTTCACCTTTACTTGATGATAGCCAGATCTCAAATCAATTTTAGAGAAAACGGTGGCACCCTTCAACTGGTCAAACAAATCGTCAATCCATGGTAAAGGATATTTGTTCTTGATTGTAACTTTATTTAGCGCTCGATAGTCTATGCACATTCGCATAGACCCATCTTTCTTTTTAACAAACAATACTGGAGCTCCCTATGGTGAGTGACTAGGGCGGATAAGTTCCTTGTCGAGTAACTCCCGTAGCTGTTTTTGAAGTTCCTCCAATTCAGCCGGCGCCATGCGATAAGGTGCTTTAGAGATCGGCTTTGTACCAGGAATCAATTCGATCTCAAACTCGATTTCCTGGTCAGGTGCTAATCCTGGTAGTTCCTCAGGAAATACCTCCGGGTAATTGCATACATCTCTGACATCTTTCGGCTTCAGTTTTTCTGTCTGACTTGTATCAACCACATGAGCTAGAAACCCGGCGCATCCGTTGTTTAACATCTTCCGTGCCTTTAAAACTGATAAAAACTTTTTAACTTCTTTCTTGGTTTCCCTGATAAATTCGAAGGTCAGTTCTGCTTCAGGCCGGAAAATTACTTTTCTTTTTCGGCACTCTATTGAAGCCCCGTACTTACTCAGGAAGTCCATGCCCAATATAATATCATAATCCTGCATGTCAAGCACTATCATATTACAGTAGAGCTCTCTGTTTGCGATTCTGATGGGTGCGGCTCGTAGTATATGGGTGGATGGCATCACATCTCCCGAAGGTAAAGTCGTTAAGAATTTGCAATCCAAGGCTTGGGGTGGCATGTCTATCTTTCTTGTGAAAGGTGTAGAAATAAACGAGTGTGTTGCCCCAGTGTCAAATAGTACAATAGCAAACTGATTGAAAACAAATATCTGACCTGTGACAACCGTAGAAGCATTGACCGCATCTTCCTTGGTGATGGAGAAAATTCTGGCATTTGTTGTCACTGGCGGAGCTTCCAGTCTCCCTTGGCTTATCTGCGGCCCTTCTATCATAGCTTGCATCAGGTGTAGCTGTGGGGGAGCAGCTCTGTTTTGGACATGCTGCGGGGGAGGTGTCTGAATCTGAGTAGGACAATTCCGAGCCATATGTCCTTCCACTCCACAGTTGTAGCACCTATTTGTGCCTATCCGACATTTTCCCAGATGCTTCTTTCCGCAGGTGGTACATTGAGGAAACGTGAGTTGCTTGCTTGCTGGACCATTCTTGGAGTCATTCCATTGCTTCCTCTTTCCACTATGGTTTCCTTTCCAGCTGGTTCGGGCACTTTGAGATTTCTGTCCACCTGACTGAGTTTGTGTCTTGCCCTCATTCATCACCTTTTGATAGTGTTCCGTGATCAGAGCACTACTGATTAATTCTTTGGCGGTCTGCGGTCTATTAACTCCGCCGGCCACGTTCAGGGCTATCTCAGGTCTGAGCATCTTCAGCATAAGTCTAACCCTTTCTCTCTCCGTGCTGACCAACTCTGGGCACAAACGTGCTAGGCGGTTGAATTTCTTAACAATTTCATTGACCGATAGATCACCTTGCCGGAACTCGGTGAACTCGTCATAGTGTTTATTTGTGACTCGCATATGGAAGAATTCTTCGAAAAATTCTGTCTCGAAGTCTGTCCATGTCATCTGATTTATTTGTCTTTTTGCTTTCACTCTGTCCCACCACATCCTGGCATCTCCGGTAAGGCAGAATGACGCGCATTTGACCTTTTCGTGTTCAGGCCTGTCCAATAGCTCCACTATGCTCTCCACAGTCTTGAGCCAGGCTTGGGCATCCCAGGGTTCACAGTTGCCAGAGAAAGCCTCCGGTTTCAATCTTTGCCACTAAATTAGATATGCCTCCTGACGAATTCCTGGAGATGGGCCTACTGGTGGTATCGGTACTGGTGGTACTAGTGTAGCTACCGGCATGACTGGTATCGCGTTCTGATTTCCAGGTGGGGTAGCAGTATTCCTCTATTGATTCATTAGAGCAGCGATTATCTGTTGTTGTTTCGTAACCTAACGCTGGAGCTCAGTGACTACATGCATCAGATCAGGTGGAGGTACTATCTCCTCTACTCTGGTATTGCGTCTTCTAGCCATGCTTATCTTCATGAATGACAACAAGGCTAGCATAAGTTATCTTTAATCCTATCCAGACTAAAATAAGTTTATTATCATTCTTAACTAAGCTATCATAAGGTGGTTGTCATCTTCTTAACCAAAAACCTAGTATAAGTTATTGCCATTCCTATCCTACCAACAGGCATCCTTAGACTAAGCCATGAATTATAAAAAAAACTAAAATAACAAGCATACTTAAATTAAGACATTATTTTTCATGCATAAAAAGAAATAAATAAGCATAGAATTTCTTACTTGGAGCGGCAGAAAGAGGCTTGATGTGTGTGCAGTGGGAAGGCTAACTTGGCTCTGATACCAAACTGTAACCCCCGCCCTCCCTGCTACTAAAGGGACGGGGTTACTTACTTACTTAACTATTCCAGGACACACATGCATATTTAAAATTTCTTTCTAGTAAAGTAAAGCAGCGGAAATATCATGAAGTTATACGGGACATTAACATAATACACTTGGTTCATGTCAAACATAACAAAATAACATAAGCAGATCTTTATTTGTCTTAGCCGAGCCACTGCCAAACACATCTCCTTGCCTCTCCTGTAGCTCCCTTAGGTCCTCCATTCCTTGCCTTTATCTGTGGTACAAGGAAAGTAAGCTATGAGCACACAGGCTCAGTAAGATCCTTTCCTACTCACAAAAACCGTATTTCATAGTATAGTCATATAAGCATATAACAATGGAGATATAATCATCTAACATTATATCATGTGAACATAGCCTCCTATCATATCATATCATTAAGAAACATCATACTCTAACATATCATAAATAAAGGCATCATGTAATGTGAATCATAGAAGCATAACATATCATTAGGTCATATGAATCAAAAACATCTCATAACATCATGTCCTGTAAGTCATAAGAGCATAGCATAACATCATGTCATATAATTCATAAAAAAAAACATATCAAATCATGAATGGGTGCATCATGCAGAATGTCTTTTTAAAACATATGTCATGTCAGGTGCAAGATGTCTTTAAACATATCTTTTAATACTTAAACATAATATCATCATCATGAGGGCCCGGCTTGTACCACATACATACATAAATGCGCGTAATCCCTAGGACAAGGTAGCAAGCCCCGAACCTACTAGGGATCTAGACCCGTTCATAGTCCGTCGGCCTAGGGGCGTACTAAGGAGCCCATCCCTTTTTACTAGACCCGTTCATAGTCCGTCGGCCTAGGGGCGCTTATGGAGCCCACCCTTGGTACAAACCATACAAAGTAAAATACATGTCGTGCATATCATATCATCATAACTGTCATATCATATCATCATAAATGTCATGCTCTTGTCTTACCATGAAGGGTGCTCTTAATCCCAACTTAAGGGAAGCAACTCTTAGCCATTTTCTTATCATATCATAAGACATGCATACTTGGGCACATAGCCATCATAAAAATCATTTTCATGCCTGGTTCATAAGCTTACATAAATGAGCATGCAACATATTTGATATCATACATACTTGGGCATATAGCCATCATAAGAATCATTTCATGCATGGTTCATAAGCATACATAAATGAGCATGTTACTTGTCTTACCCTAAAGCATGCATACTTAAGCATAAAATACATCATAAGGGTCGTCATCGTACATGGTTCATAAGTATACTTAAATGGGCATATAATGCACCATAGGGAAACATAATCATACATGGAAAACATCCACTAGCATCTCCTAATTCATATCATAGTATGTGAGACACCTAGCAAAATCATAATTGGGTCTCTAACCCTAGTTCCATATAGTGGCCGAAAGTTACCATGCTTGGTTCTAGGTTACAACAACATATAAGCTTGTGAACCTTAAATCAATTTCATATCATAACTATAAAGAATATCATGAGCATAGGTAGTTTAGGTTCTAAGCTTCCTAGGCCTTTTAACTTAGTTGTGGTCGAACCTTTAAGAGCATGAAACTATGTTCTATACAAGCATAAGAATACCAAGCTAACTTCATATCATATCATAAGGGAATCCATGAGCTTGCTAAGTTTAAATTTAAACTTCCTTGAACCCTAGAATATAGTCATGGCCAAAAGTTCATGAAAGGGAAAAGTAAGCTCTAACAAACATACAAGCATAAATATTGAGTTACATTCATATCATATCATGAGAAGATTCATGTGCATGCTAGGCTTTAAATTTAACCTCCATGAACCCTAGAATATATCCATGGCCGAACCCTTACAATGAAGGAAATAAATTCTTTTTCAGCAACATACAACATAAATATCTAGCCAATTCATATCATATCATAAGGGAGTCTATAAGCATATTAGATTGGGTTTAAGCTTCTTGAAGCCCTAAAATCTATCATGGCCGAGACTTCAAGGAAGGGAAAATAAATTTCCAAGCAACATACAAACATGAATACCTAGCCAAGTTCTTATCATATCATAAGGGAATCTATAAGCATGTTAGATTAGGTTTTAAGCTTCTTGAAACCCTAAATCTATCATGGCCGAAATTTCAAGGAAAGGAAAATAAATTTCCAAGCAACATACAAACATGAATACCTAGCCAAGTTCTTATCATATGATAAGGGGATCTATAAGCATGTTAGATTAGGTTTTAAGCTTCTTGAAACCCTAAATCTATCATGGCCGAACCTTCAAGGAAAGGAAAATAAATTTCCAAGCAACATACAAACATGAATACCTAGCCAAGTTCTTATCATATCATTAGGCAATCTATAAGCATGTTAGATTAGATTTTAAGGTTCTTGAAACCCTAAATCTATCAGGGTCGAACCTTCAACGAAAGGAAAATAAATTTCCAAACAACATACAAACATGAATACCTAGCCACGTTCTTATCATATCATAAGGGAATCTATAAGCATGTTAGATTAGGTTTTAAGCTTTTTGAAACCCTAAATCTATCATCGCCGAACCCTTACAATGAAGGAAATATAATTTCCAAGCAACATACAAACATGAATACCTAGCCAAGTTCTTATCATATCATAAGGGAGTCTATAAGCATGTTAGATCGGGTTATAAGCTTCTTGAAGCCCTAAAATCTATCATTGCCGAGACTTCAAGAAAAAGAAATAAACTTCTAAACAACATACAAACATGAATACTTAGCCAAGTTCATATCATATCATAAAGAAGTCTAGGAGCATGTTAAATTAGGTTTTAAGCTTCTTAAAGCCCTAGAATATTCATGGCCGAAACATATAAAGAAAGAGATCAAGCTCTAAACAACATCCAACATAAATTTCTAACTAAGTCCATATCATAATATAATGAGATCCATGAGCATGGGTTTCTTTTTTTTTTATTTTTTTCTCAAGCATTCTAACCTTACGGAAATTTCGTAAACAACTTGTACCACAGTTGAGGGAATACTTACATCCTTGTGTTTGATTTACTAAGGAGAAGAACCCTTGCTTGTGGAGCCTTCCTAGAGAGGAAACCCTCTTGCTTGGTTCCGCAATGGTGTGGAGGAGGGAGAGGTTTCGGTGGAGAGGAGGAGAAAAAATGTAATTCTCTCTTTCCTTTCTCCTTTTATTCTAACGGAGAGGAAGAAGACAACATGGATTTTGCCTTCCCTTTCCTTTTTCTCTTCCATAATGAAGGGAGGAAGCAAAACTCCTCTTTTCATTAGAGAGGAAGAAGGCAACTCCAACTTTTCTCACCAATGAAGGGAGCCTTTCCTTACTCTTAATTATTATGCCTCTTCCTTTTATAACAATTCTTTCTCTTGGTCTAATGGTTATCGCATACATGTATATAGTAAAAGGTCCAAGGTTCAAACCTTAGTCATCTCTTTTTGGTTCCATTTTATCATTTTTTTTTGCAAATTCCCACATAAGGCCTACTTTCTAACCATGGCAAAATATATGAACTTGCTAGGAACCCCACGGGTGTTACAGTGTCCCGTATAACTTCATGATATTTCCGTTGCTTTACTTTACTAGAAAGAAATTTTAAATATGCATGTGTGTCCTGGAATAGTTAAGTATGTAAGTAACCCTGTCCCTTTAGTAGCAGGGAGAGCGGGGGTTACAGTTTGGTATCAGAGCCAGGTTAGCCTTCCCACTGCACACACATCAAGTCTCTTTCTGCCGCTCCAAGTAAGAAATTCTATGCTTATTTATTTCTTTTTATGCATGAAAAGTAATGTCTTAATTTAAGTATGCTTGTTATTTTATTTTTTTTTATAATTCATGGCTTTGTCTATGGATGCCTGTTGGTAGGATAGGAACAGTAATAACTTATACTAGATTTTTGGTTAAGAAGATGACAACCACCTTATGATAGCTTAGTTAAGAATGATAATAAACTTATTTTAGTCTGGATAGGATTAAAGATAACTTATGCTATCCTTGTTGTCATTCATGAAGATAAGCATGGCTAGAAGACACAATACCAGAGGAGAGGAGATAGTACCTCCACCTGATCTGATGCATGTAGTCACTGAGCTCCAGTGTCAGGTTACGGAACAACAATAGATAATCGCTGCTCTAATGAATCAACAGGGGAATACTGCTACCCCACCTGGAAATCAAAACTCGATACCAGTCATGCCGGTAGCTACACTAGTACCACCAGTACCGGTACCACCAGTAGGCCCAGCTCCAGGAATTCGTCAGGAGGCATATCTAATTCAGTGGCAAAGATTGAAACCGGAGGCTTTGTCTGGCAACTGTGAACCCTGGGATGCCCAAGCCTGGCTCAAGACTGTGGAGAGCATAGTGGAGCTATTGGACTGGCCTGAACACGAAAAGGTCAAATGCGCATCATTCTGCCTTACCGGAGATGCCAGGATGTGGTGGGACAGAGTCAAAGCAAAAAGACAAATAAATCAGATGACATAGACAGACTTCGAGACGGAATTTTTCGAAGAATTCTTCCATATGCAAGTCACAAATAAACACTATGACGAGTTCACCGAGTTCCGGCAAGGTGATCTATCGGTCAATGAAGTTGTTAAGAAATTCAACCGCCTAGCACGTCTGTGCCCAGAGTTGGTCAGCACGGAGAGAGAAAGGGTTAGACTTATGCTGAAGATGCTCAGACCTGAGATAGCCCTGAACGTGGCTGGCGGAGTTAATAGACCGCAGACCGCCGAAGAATTAATCAGCAGTGCTCTGATTACAGAACACTATCAAAAGGCGATGAATGAGGGCAAGAATCAAACTCAGTCAGGAGGACAGAAATCTCAAAGTGCCCGAACCAGCTGGAAAGGGAACCACAGTGGAAAGTGGAAGCAATGGAATGACTCCAAGAATGGTCCAGCAAGCAAGCAACTCACGTTTCCTCAATGTACCACCTGCGGAAAGAAGTATCTGGGAAAATGTCGGATAGGCACAAATAGGTGCTACAACTGTGGAATGGAAGGACATATGTCTCAGAATTGTCCTACTCAGATTCAGACACCTCCCCCGTAGCATGTCCAAAACAGAGCTGCTCCCCCACAGCTACACCTGATGCAAGCTACGATAGAAGGGCCGCAGATAAGCCAAGGGAGACTGGAAGCTCCGCTAGTGACAACAAATGCTACAATTTTCTCCATCACCAAGGAAGATGAGGCCAATGCTTCTACGGTTGTCACAGGTCAGATATTTGTTTTCAATCAGTTTGCTACTGTACCATTTGACACTGGGGCAACACACTTGTTTATTTCTACACCTTTCACAAGAAAGATAAACATGCCACCCCAAGCCTTGGATTGCAAATTCTTAACGACTTTACCTTCGGGAGATGTGATGCCATCCACCCATATACTGCGAGCCGCACCCATCAGAATCGCAAACAGAGAGCTCTACTGTAATCTGATAGTGCTTGACATGCAGGATTATGATATTATATTGGGCATGGACTTCCTGAGTAAGTACGGGGCTTCAATAGAGTGCCGAAAAAGAAAAGTAATTTTCCGGCCTGAAGCAGAACCGACCTTTGAATTTATCGGGGAAACCAAGAAAGAAGTTAAAAAGTTTTTATCAGTTTTAAAGGCACGGAAGATGTTAAACAACGGATGCGCCGGGTTTCTAGCTCATGTGGTTGATACAAGTCAGACAGAAAAACTGAAGCCGGAAGATGTCAGAGTTGTATGTAATTACCCGGAGGTATTTCCTGAGGAACTACCAGGATTAGCACCTGACCGGGAAATCGAGTTTGAGATCGAATTGATTCCTGGTACAAAGCCGATCTCTAAAGCACCTTACCGCATGGCGCCGGCTGAATTGGAGGAACTTCAAAAACATCTACGGGAGTTACTCGACAAGGGACTTATCCGCCCTAGTCACTCACCATGGGGAGCTCCGGTACTGTTTGTTAAAAAGAAAGATGGGTCTATGCGAATGTGCATAGATTATCGAGCGCTAAATAAAGTTACAATCAAGAACAAATATCCTTTACCACGGATTGACGATCTGTTTGACCAGTTGAAGGGTGCCACCATTTTCTCTAAGATTGATTTGAGATCTGACTATCATCAAGTAAAGGTGAAACGAGATGATATACCGAAAACGACTTTCCGAACAAGATACGGACATTATGAGTTCGTAGTAATGCCCTTCGTAGTGACAAATGCTCCTGCTCTATTTATGGACCTGATGAATCGGGTGTTTTCAGTATATCTTGACAAATTTGTGATTGTTTTCATCGATGACATCCTCGTTTACTCGAGAACCCAAGAAGAGCATGCCAAACACCTGGAAATAGTATTACAAATTCTTCGGGAAAAGCGACTGTATGCGAAATTCTCCAAATGCGAATTTTAGCTTGACCAAGTATAATTTTTGGGTCATGTTATCTCTAGGGATGGGGTAATGGTAGACCCAATCAAGATTGAAGCCGTCAGTAACTGGAATAGGCCCAAGAATGCCAGCAAAATCAGGAGTTTCCTCAGACTAGCAGGCTATTATCGGAAATTTGTAGAGGGTTTCTCCAGAATCGCAGCCCAGATGACGGCCCTCACTCAGAAAAATAAGAAGTACGAATGGACAGACAACTGCGAGAAGAGTTTCATAGAATTGAAAAGGAGACTGACCAGTACTCCAATTCTTACCCTTCCGGAAGACAACGAAAGATTCGATATGTATAGCGACGCTTCTGGATTAGGATTCGGAGCGGTACTCATGCAAAATGGCAAGGTCATTGCCTATGCCTCTAGGCAGCTCAAAGTACACGAAAAAAATTACCCCACTCACGATTTAGAGCTAGCAGCCGTGGTTTTTGCTCTTAAAATATGGAGGCATTATCTATATGGAGCACCGTGTAAGATTTATACAGATCACCAGAGTCTGAAATACTTCTTTACACAGAAGGACCTGAACATGAGACAACGAAGATGGCTCGAACTAGTCAAGGACTATGACTGCGAGATCTTGTACCATCCGGGAAAAGCGAACAGAGTGGCTGATGCACTCAGCAGGAAGTCGTAGGCCACCAAAAGTACCCGGAGCTATTTTAAGTTCGAGGATGAACTTTTATGAGGTATGGGGGACTGTAACACTCGTTGTGTTCCTAGCAAGTTCATATATTTTGCCATGGTTAGAAAGTAGGCCTTATGTGGGAATTTGCAAAAAAATAAATAAAATAAAACCAAAAAGAGATGACCAAGGTTTGAACCTTGGACCTTTTACTAGATACATGTATGCGATAACCATTAGACCAAGAGAAAGAATTGTTATAAAAGGAAGAGGCATAATAATTAAGGGTAAGGAAAGGCTCCCTTCATTGGTGAGAAAAGTTGGAGTTGCCTTCTTCCTCTCTAATGAAAAGAGGAGTTTTGCTTCCTCCCTTCATTATGGATGAGAAAAAGGAAAGGGAAGGCAAAATCCAAGTTGTCTTCTTCCTCTCCTTTGGAATAAAAGGATAAAGGAAAGAGAGAATTACATTTTTTCTCCTCCTCTCCATCGAAACCTCTCCCTCCTCCACACCATTGTCGAACCAAGCAAGAGGGTTTCCTCTCTAGGAAGGCTCCACAAGCAAGGGTTCTTCTCCTAAGTAAACCAAACAAAAGGATGTAAGTATCCCCTCACCTGTGGTACAAGTTGTTTACGAAATTTCCGTAAGGTTAGAATGCTTGAGAAAAAAAAAAAAAAAGAAACCCATGCTCATGGATCTCATTATGTTATGATATGGACTTAGTTAGAGATTTATGTTGGATGTTGTTTAGAGCTTGATCTCCTTCTTTATATGTTTCGGCCATGAATATTCTAGGGCTTTAAGAAGCTTAAAACCTAATTTAACATGCTCCTAGACTTCTTTATGATATGATATGAACTTGGCTAAGTATTCATGTTTGTATGTTGCTTAGAAGTTTATTTCTTTTTTCTTGAAGTCTCGGCCATGATAGATTTTAGGGCTTCAAGAAGCTTATAACCCGATCTAACATGCTTATAGACTCCCTTATGATATGATAAGAACTTGTCTAGGTATTCATGTTTGTATGTGGCTTGGAAATTTTATTTCCTTCATTGTAAGGGTTCGGCCATGATAGATTTAGGGTTTCAAGAAGCTTAAAACCTAATCTAACATGCTTATAGATTCCCTTATGATATGATAAGAACTTGGCTAGGTATTCATGTTTGTATGTTGCTTGGAAATTTATTTTCCTTTCCTTGAAGGTTCGGCCATGATAGATTTAGGGTTTCAAGAAGCTTAAAACCTAATCTAACATGCTTATAGATTCCCTTATGAGATGATAAGAACTTGGCTAGGTATTCATGTTTGTATGTTGCTTGGAAATTTATTTTCCTTTCCTTGAAGGTTCGGCCATGATAGATTTAGGGTTTCAAGAAGCTTAAAACCTAATCTAACATGCTTATAGATCCCCTTATGATATGATAAGAACTTGGCTAGGTATTCATGTTTGTATGTTGCTTGGAAATTTATTTTCCTTTCCTTGAAGTCTCGGCCATGATAGATTTTAGGGCTTCAAGAAGCTTAAACCCAATCTAACATGCTTATAGACTCCCTTATGATATGATATGAACTTGGCTAGATATTTATGTTGTATGTTGCTGAAAAAGAATTTATTTCCTTCATTGTAAGGGTTCAGCCATGGATATATTCTAGGGTTCAAGGTGGTTAAATTTAAAGCCTTGCATGCACATGAATCTTCTCATGATATGATATGAATGTAACTCAATATTTATGCTTGTATGTTTGTTAGAGCTTACTTTTCCCTTTCATGAACTTTCGGCCATGACTATATTCTAGGGTTCAAGGAAGTTTAAATTTAAACTTAGCAAGCTCATGGATTCCCTTATGATATGATATGAAGTTAGCTTGGTATTCTTATGCTTGTATAGAACATAGTTTCATGCTCTTAAAGGTTCGGCCACAACTAAGTTAAAAGGCCTAGGAAGCTTAGAACCTAAACTACCTATGCTCATGATATTCTTTATAGTTATGATATGAAATTGATTTAAGGTTCACAATCTTATATGTTGTTGTAACCTAGAACAAAGCATGGTAACTTTCGGCCACTATATGGAACTAGGGTTAGAGACCCAATTATGATTTTGCTAGGTGTCTCACATACTATGATATGAATTAGGAGATGCTAGTGGATGTTTTCCATTTATGATTATGTTTCCCTATGATGCATTATATGCCCATTTAAGTATGCTTATGAACCATGTACGATGACGACCCTTATGATGTATTTTATGCTTAAGTATGCATGCTTTAGGGTAAGACAAGTAATATGCTCATTTATGTATGCTTATGAACCATGCATGAAATGATTCTTATGATGGCTATGTGCCCAAGTATGTATGATTTCAAATATATTGCATGCTCATTTATGTAAGCTTATGAACTAGGCATGAAAATGATTTTTATGATGGCTATGTGCCCAAGTATGCATGCCTTATGATATGATAAGAAAATGGCTAAGAGTTGCTTCCCTTAAGTTGGGATTAAGAGCACTCTTCATGGTAAGACAAGAGCATGACATTTATGATGATATGATATGCACGACATGTATTTTACTTTGTATGGCTTGTACCAAGGGTGGGCTCCATAAGCGCCCCTAGGCCGACGGACTATGAACGGGTCTAGTAAAAAGGGATGGGCTCCTTAGTACGCCCCTAGGCCGACGGACTATGAACGGGTCTAGATCCCTAGTAGATTCGGGGCTAGCTACCCTGTCCTAGGGATTGCGCGCATTTATGTATGTATGTGGTACAAGCCGGGCCCTCATGATGATTATATTATGTTTAAGTATTAAAAGATATGTTTAAAGACATCTTGCACCTGACATGGCATATGTTTTAAAAAGACATTCTGCATGATGCACCCATTCATGATATGATATGTTTTTTTTATGAATTATATGACATGATGTTATGCTATGCTCTTATGACTTACAGGACATGATGTTATGAGATGTTTTTGATTCATATGACCTGATGATATGTTATGCTTCTATGATTCACATTACATGATGCCTTTATTTATGATATGTTAGAGTATGATGTTTCTTAATGATATGATATGATAGGAGGCTATGTTCACATGATATAATGCTAGATGATTATGTCTCCATTGTTATATGCTTATATGACTATGCTATGAAATACGGTTTTTGTGAGTAGGAAAGGATCTTACTGAGCCTGTGTGCTCATAGCTTACTTTCCTTGTACCACAGATAAAGGCAAGGAATGGATGACCTAAGGGAGCTGCAGGAGAGGCAAGGAGATGTGTGTGGCAGTGGCTCGGCTAAGACAAATAAAGACCTTCTTATGTTATTTTGTTATGTTTGACATGAACCAAGTGTATTATGTTAATGTCCCGTATAACTTCATTATATTTTCGCTGCTTTACTTTACTAGAAAGAAATTTTAAATATGCATGTGTGTCCTGGAATAGTTAAGTAAGTAAGTAACCCCGTCCCTTTAGTAGCAGGGAGGGCGGGCGTTACATGCCGTCCTTCCCCGCCGTTTCTCCTCCCTCCGGTACAAAAGCTGCGGCCAAGGGTTTTTGCAACCCTTTCTCTTCCTCTTCCCCTTTGGCTTCCGTGACGTCAAAGCTCCTCTTCGCCTCTGCCCCAATCTTGCCAACACCAACCGTTTTCCTCTTCGCGTCGTGCCCTAGTTCCTGATTCATGGTCACAGCCACACGGAGCAGCACCGACCTTCGCTGGAGATTTCCTGTTCCCATGCCCTAGATTTCCTCTTGCTGTCGGGTCCGAACAAAACAGTGGTGATCGATTTTCTGGACAAGAGGCCCCCCCTTCTGTGGCTTAACCACAAGCTTCCCCTATCGATCTTGCATCTTCTCATCTGCATTCTCTTCTGTGTGCTCTTGCTCTTTTCTTGTTTTCTTTTGGCTAGCTTTTACTCTCACCCTTATCATGAGTTTCCCTCCTTTGCTATCAATATATTATTCCTATCCCAATTGGTCATTACCCATTAATCCTATCATTTACATCATGAGAGGTTCAAGGTTCAATCCTTGACCACTCCCTATTTTTATTTCTTTTTGGTTCAACATTCTACTAATATTTTTCTAAGGCAAGTTCATCATTCTCATATTTATCTTAAGAGCTTAGTGGGTGTTACAGTACCCCGTACCTCATAAAAAGTTCATCCTCGAACTTTAAAATAGCTCCGGGTACTTTTGTTTCATATCGTCCTCGCGTTCCCAGGTGGCTTCTTCAAATCGTTGATTCCGCCATAGAACCTTTACTAAGGGTATTTCTTTGTT
Source organism: Zingiber officinale (assembly GCF_018446385.1). Taxonomy (NCBI): domain Eukaryota; kingdom Viridiplantae; phylum Streptophyta; class Magnoliopsida; order Zingiberales; family Zingiberaceae; genus Zingiber; species Zingiber officinale. The sequence continues at coordinate 49,426,908 of NC_055993.1, forward strand.
CCTTAACCTCTTGACTTCTCGGTCCAAGATCTGAATAGGTCTACTTTCGTAACTTAGGTCCTCTTGAACCTGTACCGACTGTGGCTCAATTACTTGATCTGTTCTGGGAGTACACTTCTTGAGCATCGATACATGGAACACATTGTGAATGGCTGCCATGTCTGGAGGTAGTTCTAGTCTGTATGCGACTTGGCCCACTCTTTCTAAAACCCGGTACGGTCCTACGTATCGTGGGCTTAACTTGCTCCTCTTTCCGAACCTCATTATCCCTTTCATGGGGGATACCTTAAGGAATACCAAATCTCCGATGTTGAATTCTAGCGGCCTGCGCCGTTTATCGGCATAATTCTTCTGCCGACTCTGAGCAGTTTCTATACGTTGGCGAATCTTCTGTATAGCTCGGGTGGTGTCATCAATAAGTTCCGTTCGGAACCCCATTTCCTTCTTTTCACCACTTTCATACCAGCATATAGGGGATCTACATTTCCTCCCATAAAGAGCTTCGTAAGGTGCCATTTTAATAGTAGCTTGGTAACTATTATTGTAGGCGAATTCTGCCAGGTAAAAATTGAAGTCCAGGGCACAAGCTCTTAACATATCTTCTAATATTTGGTTCACCCTTTCGGTTTGCCCATCGGTCCGAGGGTGGAAAGTTGTACTAAATAACAACTCGTGCCGAGGGTCTTCGAACGCACTCCCAAAAGCGACCATCTCTATCAGAAATAATGGTCTTAGGAATACCATGTAGCCGAATGATTTCCTTAACATATAACTGAGCTAGCTGTTCAGTTGAATAAGTCATTTTGATCGCCAAAAAGTGTGCGGACTTCGTCAATCTGTCTACAATCACCCATATAGCGTCATATCCGTTTGTCGTCCTGGGAAGACCCGAAATGAAATCCATAGAGATTTCTTCCCATTTCCATTCTGGAATTTGGACAGGCTGTAGTAATCCGCCCGGTCTCTGGTGTTCAGCTTTTACCCTTTGACAGGTCATGCAAGTACTGACATACTGAGCCACTTCTCTTTTCATACCAGACCACCAAAATTTCTTTTTCAGGTCCTGGTACATCTTAGTGGAGCCCGGGTGTATTACATAGGGCGTTGTATGAGCTTCTTCTAGTATTTTCCTTCGCAACTCTGGGTCCTCTGGAATGCATAACCGATCCCTGAGGTATAATATCCCGTTGTCCGCGATACGGAACCCGTCATTCTTTCCTTCCAAAGTCTCTTGTTTGATCCTCTAGAGGTTTTGGTCACTGGTTTGCTTTTCCAGTATACTCTCAAATAACGTCGGTGTTATGGTGAGGGTAGAAAGTCGCCCGGACATAGTTTCGACCCAAGGATACGAAACACGTCTCGGTTCCTCAATGGATTCCCATATTGGTTTGTTTCCAGCATTAAGTAAAACTTTAGCATATTGATTGAAATTAGGTAGCTGGCCTGAGATGATGGCAGAGGCGTTCGCCACGTCATCCTGAGCGAGAGAGTAGACTCTGGCATTGGTCATAGTGGGAGGGGCCTCCAATCTTCCTTGGCTGATTGAAGTCCCTTCTATGGTAGTATGCATCTGGTGAAGCTGTGCAGGGGTACTCTTATTCTGGTTGTTCTGCGGAGGTAGTGCTTGAGACTGAGTAGGGAAATTTCTTGCCAAATGACCTTCCTTTCCGCAGTTGTAGCACTTTCTGGTGCTTAGGAGACATACTCCAGAATGCATCTTTCCACATGTGGCACACTGAGGGTACTTGGTTTGCTTATTGGCCGGACCACCTTTTGTGTTGTTCCACTGTTTCCTCTTTCCACTTGAGTTTCCTTTCCAGCCGGTTCTGGTATTGTGCGATTTTTGTCCTCCGGTCAGTGCTTGGTTCTTGCCCTCGTTCATTGCTTTCTGATAGTGCTCGGTAATCAGGGCACTGTTGACTAGCTCTTCTGCAGTCTGCGGTCTATTAACTCCGCCGGCTACGTTCAGAGCTATCTCGGGTCGGAGCATCTTTAACATTAACCGGACCCTTTCTTTTTCGGTACGGATCAGTTCTGGGCACAGACGTGCTAGGCGGTTGAATTTCTTGACGACTTCGTTAACTGACAGATCACCTTGCTGGAACTCAGTGAACTCGTCATAGTGCTTGTTGGTCACTCGCATATGGAAGAATTCTTCTAAGAACTCTGTCTCAAAATCCGTCCACTGCATCTGGTTTATTTGTCTTTTCGTCTTTACTCGGTCCCACCACATCCGGGCATCTCCGGTAAAGCAGAACGACGCGCATTTGACCTTCTCGTGTTCAGGCCAGTCCAGTAGTTCCATTATGCTCTCCACGGTCTTGAGCCAGGCTTGTGCATCCCATGGTTCGTAGTTTCCCGAGAATGCTTCCGGCTTAAGCCTTTGCCACTGAATCAGATAGGCCTCTTGTCGGACCATCGGAGTAGGGGCTGCCGGGGGTACTGGCGCGGCTGTAGGTATAACCGGTAGTGTATTCTGATTTGCCGGTGGGGTAATTGGGTTGCCTTGCTGACCCATTAAGGTAGTGATCAGCTGCTGTTGTTCTGTGATCTGACGCTGGAGGTCTGTGACTACCTGTGTCAGGTCTGGTGGAGTCACTGTCCCCTCGGTTCGGCCATTGCGTGTCCTAACCATGTTTATCTAAATAATGACAAATAGACTAGTGTAAGTGGTTATCGTTTTTAGCCAATCTAACGTACTGTTTTGTTTCTATCTATTTGTTATGGTATTATTCCTAACCTACATATGTAATCCTAATCTAAATTATAACTAAAAGCATAGAATAAAGCATCAAACATAAACAAGCAAAACATGAAACTAAAGCATAAGCAACATAAGGAAAAATAAGGAATAGAGTGACAAACAATATAACATAAGGAAATAAAGCATAAGCAATATAGCAAAGAAAATAAAGCATAGGCAATATAACAAAGAATAAAAATAAAGCATAAGTCATATAACAAGAAAATTAAGCATAAGCATATAAAATCTTGTGAGATTTTACGCCAGTCAGCCAACTCACAACAAAAGTGGGACCGAGTGGGTAGGGCTGTGACGACCGTGCACTCTGCATCACTACTCCTGATGAGTGACCGAGAGGACGGGATGCTGTCGGAGTACACACATACTCCTACCCCAAATCATAAATGGGGGAGCGCAATGCTCTCATCTCCCGGTACACGATGACGGGGAGGGGTCCCTAACGTGCTACACGTTGCGTCACACTACCCATGAGCGGACCAACGGAGCACCGGAAGAGCAAACTGACGTGCTACCATGCTACGTCACGCTATCCATAAGCGTCACACCGGAGCACCGAACAGTGATGAAACTGGCGATGTGCTCGACAATAATGGAGCAATCCTATCACACAGCATGAAATCATGCGAATGGTGCATGACACTAAGCATGGTAATATACTGAATCAATCTATATAAATATATGATGTGCACCATAGCAAATAAATCATATCAAGGGTACACAAATCAGGTAATGTATCAGATCTAGGTCCTGAACATGGTGAAACATGGTATATCACTACCCCTATAAACATGTATAAGCAAGTAAGGAATAGTATGAGATGCAAAACAAGCAATCAACCAAGCATGTAACAGGTATTGGTAGTGATTAACCGAAATAGATAAGAAACATAATCTTTGCTATTTGTTAAATTCATTACTATGCATATCAAATGACATAAGTCAAAAGTACCCGCCTCCGACAAAATGTTCCAAATCTGACTCCGAGATACTCGTCTCGCGTCAAAGTCCTGTGTCACCAATAAATATATATTTTATTTTTATTTAGCTACAACTCAATGAATAGCTAAATAAAATCCCCTAAACTAATTTAGGGTAAAAACTCTAATCATATGACATTAACCCTTCCTAATTCATCATGTACCTAATCATCTAACAAGATCTAATACACATGATCTACAAAACAAAAACTCACTTGTTGGAACACTTACACTGATCAGATCAAGATGGAAATCAAGAAAACAACCAGGCATTCAGTGCTGTGGTGGTTGGAAATCCAGCAACTTCACACCACTGTCCACTGGCAATTGGACCAAAATTTCCAAATCTATCAAATAGGAAATCTTTACAGCAGCATACAAAAATTCTACATCACTGTTGTAGTTAACAAAACCATCACCTGTCCTTCTTCTCCGACGATGGTAGCAAGCAGCAGTGGCTAGGATGCTCTTCTATCAACCCACTGCCGAAACCCTAAGTCAGTGCTGGAGAAGAGAGCCCAATTAGAAATCAATATATCCTCAACTATGCCGATCTGAGATCAAACTGGTCATAGAGGATAAACTCACTAAAGATAGAGGTCTAGGGCACCACCACATGCCCTTGTTCGAACCTGCAGAATGCAAACTCGAGTTGGATCGGCGGCAGCCGCCTGGAGGGATCTAGAGCACAGCCAAGTGGAGGCTCGGATGAGGCATCGACGCTAGGGCAACGGCAAGGAATCAGCGGTGTCGCGAGCCCAAAGGGGAGGAGGAGTCGGCGCCAATTCGGAGTCAAGGAAGATGAAGAAGCTTCGGGCAGTGGTGAGAAGAAGCAAGAAGAAGAAGTGGCCGAGGGGTTTTGTGCACTCGAGGAGGAGGAACCACTCGTGCGGCGCTAGTTAGGGCACCGGGAAAGAGTCGGGCGTGAAGAGGGAGATCGCGTGAGGGAGCTCGGGTGAGGCACGGGGCGAAGAAGAGGAAATAAATCAAAATAAAATAAATTAAAAGAAAAAAGAAATGAGTTAAAGAAAATAAACATTTCCTCTTTAAAATAGGGTAGCCCAAATAGGCCTTCCCGAGGTCCTGTTTTTATCCCCATAAACTCGTTCATACGAGCTCCGAAAAATTCTCGAAAAATTCTCAAAAATTCCGGAAAATTCCCTTATTAATATTCGCCATTTTTGTTATTTTACAAAAATATTTATATATTTTTTGACGCAGGACTCTGATTCGAGACGGGCGTCTCGACTTTGGATTGCTTGATTGGACCTTCTATTTAAGATGAGTATCTTGACCTATCTATTTTGATATGTCTTGTTGATATATTTAGTAGATTTTAGTAAGTAGCAATAATTATGTTTATATCTGCATCAGCATGTCACTATTTGTTTCCGAGCATGATTTGTTTGTTACTTGTTTAGCGTTCATGCCCTATTTATTATTTATGTTATGGAGGTAGTGACATGCCATGCTTTATGATATACCGGACTGGTTAGATACCATACCTGACATGTGTACCTGGATCATATTATTTGATGCACGTATATGGTACATGTTTTTATGGAGGTAGATAGGATCAGGATATTTATATGCATAGTGTCATGCACCATCTCGCATGATTGCATTGCTGCGTAATAGTTGCCTCCATTATTGTTGAGTGCATCACCAGTTACATGGATCTACACACACCACCACTCACGGGTTAGTGGTATATCAGACAGGGTGTCGTGCTGGCACTGTCAGTGCTGTTGGTACAGCGGGGACCTTCAAGAGGGGGGTGAATTGCCTGCAATAAATATTATACCCTCCTCAAAGCTTTTCAACTCTTAAAATAAAGCAACAATAATAAAAGAAAGAGAAGTGAAGACAGAATCTTAACCAGGTTACAACTAAGAGGGTTGTTAATCCAGGGCGATGGAAAGTAAGAAACTCCTTCTTTGAAGGCGGAGAAGCCTTTTACACTTAGAGAGCACAGAGGTTGCTTAAACAGGAATTACAGAGTTGAATTTCGTTCTAAAATCGTTATCCTCTAAAGCTGCCCGAGACCCTCTTTATATAGGGGTTCTCGAGCTTATCAGTTAAACTGAACCTTTGGGATCAAGTTTGACTCGAGAGGGATCGGTCGACCGATCCCCAGGTTCGGTCGACCGAACCTGTTGTACCTGCCCAGTCTTCCGTCCAGGTGCAGTCTCAGAGGATGAGCTTTTGTTCGGTCGACCGATCCTTATGTTCGGTCAACCGATCGGCCAACGGTCTTCCAGCTGAGTTGGCCCGATCATCTTTCTCGACTAAGTCTCTGGATTAACTTCGGTTCGGTCGACCGATCAGGAGGTTCGGTCGACCGATCAGCTTCACCAACGGTCAGCTTCTGACGTGGCATTCGACGTGTCTTCTGTAGTTGGCTTCGGTTAAGGAAGGGTTCAGTCGACCGATCAATTGGTTCGGACGACCGAACCGTTGACAAGTCAACTTCCAGTTGACTTGCTCTGGTTCGGCTCCTTGGGTGATTGCGGCCATCCAGAATAGTGCTCACCCGAACCCAGTTCCCGGCCTTCTCCTCGAGCAGCCTTCCGTCCCGACTTTACGTCCCTCGAACACCGCGCATGTTCTTCACGCCCACCAGGTGTACTCTTCAGAAGCTATGTCGTCCTCCGGATGCACCGAGCCCATCGTCTCCCTTCTCGTGCCGTCCTTCTCGCTAGCTGCGTCTTCCGCTCGACTTCCTGCGCTCCTAAGCTCCTGCACACTTAGACACAGGGATCAAACACAAAGCAGGACCTAACCTAAACTTAATTAATCACATCAAAACTACAACGGGGTTCAACAATCTCCCCCTTTTTGATGTGCATCAACCCAAGTTCAGGTTAGGGCAAAACTAAGAGATAGTAATTTAAAGAAATTACTAAACTAACAATTCAGGCATAAATTTGCAACTTTAAAAGAAATTGCAATATGACAATTAAAAATAATTAACTAACTCCCCCTAACTAACTAACTAAAAAAATTTCTAAGTTAAAATGAAAAAATTTTTTCAGAATTTTCCAAAGAGAAATTTTTAAGAAAATGTTTAAAAACTTTTCAAAGCATTTGTTTAATTCTAAATTTAATGCTTTTGTCAGAAAGTTAATTAAACATTTTTATTTCGATATTTCGGCTTCCAAGTTGTGGCGAGGCACTCGGCCTTCTTGGTTATTGGAGCAACAACCACTTCCTTAAACAAAGCTTCCATAAAGAACCTCAATGTTTAATTTTCTCACTGTAAGCTTTTAACTATTGGAGAAATTTAAACTAGAGAAGATTTTGGAATCCAATAAAGGTTCCTAGCTATAGGATTGGTCAAAAACTTAGGGGGTACATAGTTTCTCGGTATTTTTCTAAGTTGACCCTGATGCTTCCTTATGTACCAATTTAATTTTCCATATAACTTTATTTTTGATTTTGGAAAGAGATTTAAGCATGCAGCAGATTTCAATTTTTCAATTTCTGATTTTAAACTTTCATTTTCTGATTTAAATTTATCTAAGATATTATTTAATTCAACATTTTCTTTTTCTAATTGATCTAATTCTTTGGACAGAGACTTGATAAATTTAAAAGACTGAGTCGGGGTTAGATTGCGTACCTTACTTACCTGATCTGGTGACGCTCCCCCTTCACTGCTGCTTTCTTCTTCTGATGTTCCTCCCCCTTCATCGATGCTCATCTCTGAGCTAGACGTTTATTCTAGCTGATGGTTGGCTATCAGTGCTATTCCCGAGAATTCTTCGACTTCTGATTTGGAGGATGAGTCTGACCAAGTGGGCTTTAGGTTCTTGTGCTTAGAGGATTCTGGTTTCTTGTACTTGGTCTTTGCCTTCTCCTTTTGCTTGCTTTTCAATTTCGGGTAGTCATCCTTGATGTGTCCTTCTTCGTTGCAGTTGTAGCAACGAATCATTTTTCTTTTTCTCTCATGCCTCTGCGATCTAAATTTGTTAGATTTAAAAAATTTATTGAAGTGTCTTACCAGTAGTGCCGCTTCTGATTCGTCAACCGAGGCTTCGGAGTCAGAACTATTCATTTTTTCCTTTAAGGCAATGTTCTGACTGGTCTTCTCTACTCCATTGGGCTCTGAAACTTGAGATTCGTGAAGTTCAAAAGTGGAAAACAGTTGTTCTAGAGTGCTTACCTCAAAGTCCTTAGAGATGTAGTACGCATCTACTAAGGAGGCCCACTCTGGAGTTCTCGGGAAGGCGTTGAGCGCGTACCAGATCGAGTCTCGATTTGTTACTTCTTCTCCAAGATTGGTTAGTTGCGTGATTAGCTCTTTGATCCTTTCTTGGAGTTGCGCTACATTTTCACCTTGGTTCATCCGGAGGTTCGTCAACTGGGTCCGGAGGATGTCGCGCCGCGCCAGCTTCGCTTCAGAAGTACCTTCGTGAAGCTCCAGGAATTTCTTCCAGAGATCTTTCACTGAGTTGTAGCTTCCGATCCGACTTACCTCCTGAGGTGGCAGAACACTGAGGAGGTGGAATTCAGCTTTTCCGTTGGCGACAAAATCGGCTTGCTCCTTCTTGCTCCACGTGTTTTCTTCTTTGTCTTTAGGAGCTACAAAACCATATTTTATAGTAATTAAAATATCAAAGTCTGTTTTAAAGAATACCTCCATTTTTCGCTTCCATGTAGCGAAATCTCCGTCGAACTTTGGGGGATGAATGTTCTCGCCGACCATTGTCTTGATCTTAGTGCTTCAGATGGCGGTTAGTCCTTCTGAGGCTGTCAGGCTCTGATACCACTTATTGGTGCAGCGGGGACCGGCAAGAGAGGGGTGAATTGCCTGCAATAAATATTATACCCTCCTTAAAGCTTTTCAACTCTTAAAATAAAGCAACAATAATAAAAGAAAGAGAAGTGAAGACAGAATCTTAACCTGGTTACAACCAAGAGGGTTGTTAATCCAGGGCGATGGAAAGCGCAGTAAGAAACTCCTTCTTTGAAGGCGGAGAAGCCTTTTACACTTTGAGAGCACAGAGGTTGCTTAAACAGAAATTACAGAGTTGAATTTCATTCTAAAATCGTTATCCTCTAAAGCTGCCCGAGACCCTCTTTATATAGGGGTTCTCGAGCTTATCGGTTAACCTGAACCTTTGGGATCAGGTTTGACTCGAGAGGGATCGGTCGATCGATCCCCAAGTTCGGTCGACCGAACCTGCTGTACCTGCCCAGTCTTCCGTCCAGGTGTAGTCTCAGAGGATGAGCTTTTGTTCGGTCGATCGATCCTTATGTTCGGTCGACCGATCGACCAATGGTTTTCCAGCTGAGTTGGCCCGATCATCTTGCTCGACTAAGTCTCTGGATTAACTTCGGTTCGGTCGACCGATCAGGAGGTTCGGTCGACCGATCAGGAGGTTCGGTCGACCGATCAGCTTCACCAACGGTCAGCTTCTGACGTGGCATTCGACGTGTTTGCTGCGGTTGGCTTCGGTTAAGGAAGGGTTTGGTTGACCGATCAATAGGTTCGGTCTACCGAACCGTTGACAAGTCAACTTCCAGTTGACTTGCTCAGGTTCGGCTCCTTGGGTGATTGCGGCCATCCGGAATATGACTCACCCGAACTTAGTTCCCGGCCTTCTCCTCGAGCAGCCTTCCGTCCTGGCTTTACGTCCCTCGAACACCGCGCATGTTCTTCACACCCACAAGGTGTACTCTTCCACAGCTCTCTCGTCCTTCGGACGCCCCGAGCCCGTCGGCTCCCTTCCCGTGCCGTCCTTCTCACTAGCTGCGTCTTTCGCTCGACTTCCTGCGCTCCTAAGTTCCTCCACACTTAGACACAGGGATCAAACACAAAGCAGGACCTAACCTAAACTTAGTTGATCACATCAAAATTACAACGGGGTTCAACAAGTGCTCCATTGGTCCACTCATGGGTAGCGTGACGTAGCATGGTAGCACGTCAAGGGTCCCTCCACTGGATTGTCTCAGGGAGATGAGAGCATTGAGCTCCCCCACTTATGATTTGGGGTAGGAGGATAGGTGTACTCCGACAGCATCCCGTCTACTCGGTCACTCATCAGGAGCAGTGATGACAGAGTGCACAGTTGTCACAGCCCTACCCACTCGGTCTCACCTTTATGTGTGAGATGGCTGACTGGCTTTAGGGGTGACCAGGACATGTTATTGGCATCATATGCATTATTTGTAGTTATTTCTTATGTTTGTTGTACTTTATATACTGCATATTGGATGGATGCATTGTTTGACTTGCATATAGGATTTATGATAATTTGGGTTTGACGACCTTGATATCCCTATATCAAGGTTTTGATTAGTACAGTTACTACTTATCTTACAGTTTTGCACTTTCTATATGTTATATCAGGAGATTCTATGCATAGTTATTGCTATTTGTTATAGTTTACTATGCATATCAACTAGGTATTCACTGAGTGTTGGACTCACACCCTGTTATTTCTATTTTCAAGTTGAAGTTGTTCAGGAGGTTCCAGTCACTAGTCCCCCACCACTGTGCGTCACGATGAGTTCGCACCTATCACGCCCCGGAGGAGTCCCTGTCCCAAGAAATTTCGGCAGCATCTCCCCTGTACGGCGGACAATCTGAAACTTTCTACATATCCACATACCTCAGCCACATGCGGCTGGAATAATAGCAGAAATAAAATACAATACACAGACATTCCACGTAGTTTATATAACAAGTAAACGGAAAAATAATACTCTGACTCGAAATCAACCCTACTCCACTACACTCGTAAAGCTCAAATCCGACAAACTCACCTCTTCTGCCGTCCAGGCAGGCATGGAGTAAAACATATCCAAACCACAACAAAGTCCATCAACGATAAGAATCCATACAAGATCCGTAAGTAAAACAATCCAAAACATAACAAGTTCAAACCATTGTCTAATAAAGAAGAAAACCAAAAGATCAATAAGTCCTCATGGTCTGCAGGGGACTAGCAATTGGAACTCTCTCCTGACAGCATCAACCTGAAAAATAACAACAATGGAGGCGGGGTGAGTCCAACACTCAGCAGGTACAACTGATATACAAAGTAAGGAAATAACACCTAGCACTAATCATGCGTACAGTCTCCTGATATAAGAAGGATAAAAATACATCTGAAGTAAACAGGAGAGAAGCTGTACTAACCAGGACCTAGGTATAAGGACAAACAGTCCGAGTGATATAGAAATCCTGTATGCATGTCAAACATAGGTATCCAAACAATATGCAGCAAATAAATGCATCATGCATATGATGCCAATGATGCGTCCTGGTCACCCCTGACGCCAGTCAACCATCTCACACAAAAGTGAGGCTGAGTGGGTAGGGATGTGACAACCGTACACTCTGTCGTCACTACTCCTGATGAGTGACCGAGTGGACGGGATGTTGTCGGAGTACACCTATCCTCCTACCCCAAATCATAAATGGGGGAGCGCAATGCTCTCAACTCCCGGTACACGATGACGGGGAGGAATCCCTGCCGGATAACACGTTGTGTCACACTACCCATGAGTGGACCAATGGTGCCTAATAGAGTCCCTGCTGCAACACCACTCTGCCTGAATCGACCACTAACCCATGAGTGGTGGTGTGTGCAGATCCATGTAACTGGCGATGTGCTCAACAATAATGGAGCGGACTATCGCACAGCATGCAATCATGCAAATGGTGCATGACACTAACCATAAAATATCCTGACCTAATCCATATATATATAAAAGTGCATCATAGGTCAACGAATCAACTCAAATAAAAGGTACACAAAAGGTATAAAACCTAGGTCCTGAACATGGTGAAACATGGTATATCACTACCCCTATAAGCATGTATCAACAGGTAAGGAATACATGAGATGCAAATCAAACAATCAATCAATCATGTAACAAGTTTCGGGTAGTGATTAACCGAAACAAATAAGAACGTAATTAATGCAACTTGTTATATTCACTAATATGTATATCAAATGACATAAGTCAAAAGTACCCGCCTCCAATCGAAATGGTCCAGTCCGACAAATCGAGATACTCGTCTCGCGTCAAAGTCCTGCGGTATCAAACAAAATGTCAAGTTTAGCTAATTCTATAATACAATAATTAGCCAAACTAGATTCTAATCCAACTAATCAATTAGAATTAACTTCGTTAACCTTAACCCTTCCTTCATTCAATTGATCAGATCTATCTATAACCAACCAAGTTAAATAAACTCGAATACATTCTATTCTTAACCTTTTCCAGTTCAAACCCAGAACATGCTGCCACAAATACAAAAAAAGAAATTCTTCCACTCCTTACCTCACTTCACAATCGCTGCAGAAACCAAGTGTTGCTGGAGGGAATTCTGCCGGAACAAAAGAGGAGATTCACTTATCCACACCCAACAATACTACCCAAATTTCACCAGTTGGGGTAGAACACTCACCTCCCAGATCACTGCTAGGGCACGGGAGGCGTGACCACAGTGAGGAAGAAGGTGTGGAGGCAGTGGCACGCAGAGGCAGTGGCACAGAGATGAAGAAGTCGGCTCGGCACCACTTCAAGAAGTAGGCAGTGGCTAGGGCACCGGCAACAAATCAACTCGGGTGCTCGGCTCTTGTCCCCGACCCGAAGAGGCGAAGGCTCGGGTGACACTCAAACGCCGACGGCGATGAAGACGCGAGGAATGAAGAAGAAGCAAGGTTCGGCCGGCGGTGAGCGATCGGATTGTGGCAGTCGGCTAGGGCAAATTCGCCGTGAGAGCTCGGGTAGCATCGTCGGTGCTTGAACAGGGAGGAAGAGGAAGAAGACTTCGGTCGGCGGTGGCTCGTCAGACCAGAGAAGGGGGAAAGGAAATCGGGAGGCGACGGCGGCGGTTGTTGCGGCGCTGGTTAGGGCAAGGAGAGGGCGCGGGCGGCGTCGGGGAGAAGAAACAGAGGAAACGACGACAAATGAAGGAAAAAGGAAAATTAAATAAAGGAAAAGAATTAAGAAAAATTCAACTTTTCCTCATTTAAATGGGGTAGCCAAAATAGACTTTCTCGGGACCCGTTTTTATTCCAGTTAACTCGTCCGTACAAGCTCCGAAAAATTCCCGAAAAATTTCCAAAAATTCCGAATAATTCCCTTATTAATATTTGCCTATTTTCGGTATTTTACAGCATAGTTTGGGTTTTTATTATTGTGTTAGACTATGTTTTCAGACTTATAGCTTGACATTTGGATCTTGTACGTTTTGTTATTTGATAATGGGTTTACATTCGGATGTATATTGGAGTTTTGTGTTTTATGGGTGTAGTTGAATAGGATATCGGGTTTGTGTTTTATGAGTGTAGTTGAGTAGGATATCATATTTGTGTTTTATGAGTGTAGTTGAGTAGGATTTTTGCGATGATATCCTTATGTCTGCTTACGTTTAGTTGTTACTATTAAACTACGTGGATGTTTGCTATATTTGTACTATTATATATTATTATTGTTCCGGACGTGTTGGCCGAGGTATATGTGGCCCTGAGGGAATTGTAGAAAATTTCATATTGTCACCCGTACAGGGGAGATGCTGTCAAAATTTTCTCTGGTAGGGATTACCTGGGGCATGATAATATTTTTGGTATCAGAGCGAGGTTTGCGAGTCAAACTAGTTCTTTCGGATTTGTACGAATTTCCATTATATGTATGTTTTCGAATTCTGTTTCGAATTTGTACGGGTTTCTGTCAATTTTCTCATACAAGATTCTGAGGTCATAAAGGGGGACTGGACAGCGACGGAACATCTCCAGACGACATATAGGTATGATGTTTAATTTTATAGTGTGATTCTTGTAGTAATATTTGTGTGTTATAATTCAACATATATGAGGCGAGGTGCACGTGCTTCCGTGCCGAGACGTGGTGCTAGAAGGCCACGTAAGAGGACTTTGGAATCTCTGCAGTGGACTCTCTAGAGATCCCTACTAGGGTTGAGCCTGTCGTACAGGGACAGACTTTTCATGGTGCTGCGGGCGCGTCGGGCTCCCAGACCCCGATGGCTCCTTTAGAGGTACCTACCTCGGCGGCACCCGCTATACCCACCCCTACCTTATTTACGGTACCACCGCCACCGGTGCCTACAACACACCCGACACTCGCACCGAAAGTAGTAGTTGCTCCACATTCGGTACCACCCACCATACCTCCAGCCCAGGCACCTATGTTAACCCTGTAGTGCCACCAGCGACACCTACTCCGGCTTATGCAGTAGCACCGGGAGTACCTCCCCCGGTCTATCCAGCGGTACTACCTGTAGCACCAGCTCCAGTGGTTCTGCCAGTTCCTGCAGTCGTCCCTACTCACCACACTGATATTGTTGCGGCACAGGCCCGGGTCCCAGCACTAGCAGAGGCGATGAAGAGTCGATTCACACTCTTCCGAGGAGAGACTGATCCGAGTGTAGCTTAGTCCTGGATATAGACCATGGAGCGGACCTTCTTCTACATGGCTTGCTATGAGTGGGAGAAAGCAGAGTTGGTTGCTTTCCATTTACGGGATGAGGCCGACACCTGGTGGGTTACGCAGTGTTCCATCATAGGCGAGCTAAACAATACCAGGGCCAGATTCAGAGAGGCTTTTGAGAGCCGCTACTTGTCACGTGCATATCAGACGACTCGTCGACAGGATTTTCTGAACCTTCGGCAGAACAATCGCACCGTGAAAGAGTACAATGCCGAGTTTAATCGGTTGGCTAGACTTTGTCCAGAATTAGCTACTGAGGATAGATCCTGCATGCTATAGTTTGTCCAGGGATTGGATGGGCATCTGCAAGTAAAGCTTAACCAAATGAATAAGCCTTGATGATGTGGCATTGGTCAAGTCAAAGTCAAGTCAAAACTTGACTCTTCATCTTCCTACTTAAGTCAAGTCAAACTTGACCACTTCTCTCCCTTGGTTGATCTAGTCTAACCATTGGTTCAAGTCAATTTTAATTTAATGAATCTCTATTCATTGAATTAAATTAATTAAATGAGTCTAAGTCCAAATTAGACTCACTTAACACATGAACCAAATTGAGTCCAACTCAATTAGCATAATTTGGATTACTCTTAATCCAATTTGGTTCATCACATGAACCTAATCCTTTAGATTCATCAAATGAACCTAATCTCCATCTAATTGTCCTTTGTGTTTGACCCTATAGGTTCTTGTAACATTGGCAATGCTCCTAAACTCATTTAGAAGCATAAGTAATGAGCGGTATCTAGAAACACATCATTACTACCCAAGTTACAAGAATGTTGACATTCAACATCACCTTGTGACTACTAATTGTGACTCTTCACAATATATGACATTGTCCTTCTATCCTAGATATCTAGATTGATCAATATGAGGCATAGACCGTGTCATCCTCTAATCAATCTAAATCTTGAACTCCAAGTAGACTCACTCAATCAAATGAGCTCAATATCTCATATTGACTCATTTGGGTATGACCATGCAATTAGTGGTCTCACTCTATTAAGAATATCGATATCACTCCCGTCATATAGGAGGGATAAATTCCATCTACATTACTCACATCCCTCTGCATAATTTGTTACATACCCAGTAATCGCATTTATAGTCCACCCAGTTACGGGTGACATTTGATGAAGCCAAAGTACGTAACTCCTTATGTAGGGAACCATGGTGACTTCATGTCCAAGGACTAGTAGTCATACTAATAGGCACATGAGAAAGTATATGACACTCATATAATGATCCATGATACTTTCTTATGGCTGGTCATTCAGTATATATTCTCCAATGCATACCCATGTGTCAACTTGATATCCCAGCTCCATGACTTGTGAGATCAAGTCATCGAGTTGACCTACATGCTAGTCTCGTCGCATTAACATTGTCCCTGAATGTTAATACTCAACTAGGAATGATTAAGAGTAGTGTTCCCGATCATCTCACTATCGATTCAACTAATCGATTGATATAGGTAAGAACCTTCTACTCAAGGACGCTATTATACTTAGTTATTTGGCACCAATACAAGTAAGTATAATAACCAAAATAAATGCCTTTATTTATATACAAGAATATGATACAATGAGTCCATCCAACAATCATCAAATGATTGGCTCTAGGGCTTTAACTAACAATCTCCCACTAGCACTAGTGCCAATCAGTGTAGGCTCTAAGGCCTAATGACCTAGTGTGACCATCATGCTTTCTCTGTGCCAAAGCCTTGGCCAAGGGATCTGCGATGTTAGCCTCTGAGGGTACTCTGTAAATCTTCACATCTCCTCTCTCGATAATCTCTCGAATGAGATGGAAGCGCCATAGTATGTGTTTGGTCCGCTGGTGTGAGCGAGGTTCCTTAGCCTGTTCTATAGCTCCATTGTTGTCACAATAGAGCTCAATAGGGTCAGCGATACTAGGAACCACCCCAAGTTCAGTGATGAACTTGCGGATCCAAACTGCCTCCTTTCCTGCCTCTGATGCAGCAATGTACTCGACCTCTGTTGTAGAATCAGCAATTGTGTCCTGCTTCAAACTCTTCCATCTCATAGCACCACCATTTATGCAAAACACGAACCCTGACTATGATTGATAATCATCCTGGTCGGTCTGGAAGCTAGCATCACTGTAACCCTTTACAGCTAGCTCGTCATCGCCTCCATATATCAAGAAGTATTCTTTAGTCCTTCTCAAGTACTTAAGAATATTCTTGACCGCTATCCAGTGACTCTCACCTGGATCTGATTGGTATCTGCTCGTCACGCTCAAAGCATACGAGACATCAGGTCGAGTACATAGCATGACGTACATGATAGATCCTATGGCTGAGGCATAAGGGATCTAATCCATGCGATCTCTCTCCTATAAAATACCGGAAAAAAATAGAGAATAATAATAAGGGAATTTTTCAGAATTTTTGGAAATTTTTCGAGAATATTTCATAGCTCGTATGGACAAGTTAACGGGGATAAAAATGGGGTCCTGGAAAAGCCTGTTTAGGCTACCTAATTTAAAGAGGAAAAGTTCGATTTTTAATTTTCTTTTTCCTTGTTTTTCTTATTCCCTTCTCCCGAACACCGAGTCGCCGACCCTATTGCCAAAACCGCCACGCAACAGTTCCCTCTCCTCTTCCTCTCCTCTGGCCATCCGACGCCGACCTCGATCCGCCGGCCTCTCAGCCATAACGCCGGCCCTCATTCTCCTCTTCTGAGCGCCGACAGCCGAGCACCTCTCCTTTGCCTAGTGTTCGTGCCCTAGCCACTTAACGTCGCCGGTCATCTCTTCCCTAGCTGTGATCCCGACACCGCAGTTGTCGTTCATCGACGCAACCAGCCAAAGCAGAGGTTCTTCCTCTTCCTCTCGAGTCCATGGCCGAACTCCTCTCCGGCCAAGAGCTGAGCATACTTCCTTTGGTCGGTCGGAGCTGATCCGCCATCTGCGCTGCGCCCTAGCTTTTCTATTGCCGGTTCTTTCTTCACTCATCTCATCTATCTGCTTTTGTTGAATCGCTTGTAGAGAGGAAACTGCCGGCACAGAAATTGGGTAAGGCATTTTATTTTTGGATTTATAGAGATCTGAATTCCAATTTTTGTATAAGAGGTTTGTGCTAAGTTGGTGGGTGATGGTTGTAGCTCCGGCTTTGCCTTGGTAGCAGCTTTACGGTAGCTTTGGCCATGAATTTCTGTCTGCAAGTATCTCTTCCGTGGCTCAACTGAGGAGTCTCCAAATCTAGGTGAGTTTTGGAAGATGAATTAAATGATTTGTATGGTTTGAGCAATGAAATGTCTAAGTATTAGATCAGTGCTGGTTTTGTTCAGTTTCAGCAGATTTGACAGAACTAACCATGTGACATTAGGTAGATCAGAATTTGAGTTATTGGTATTGCTTTTTATTAGGTAAGCATAGGGTTAATTACATTAACTTCTGTGTAGGCCCTGTATGGTGTTTTACTTGGCAGACATTGTTGGTGAGAGCACTAACCACTGTGATCTTCCTTTTTTGTTTGATCCTAAGGTAAGGTTTAATGAATACAATCAATTATGTTGGTTGATTTGGATGATGTGATTAGGGTTTTACCCAAAAGTAGTCGTACGGATTTTTATTTAGCTATTTAATGAATTGTTAGCTAAATAAAAATGTATATGTATTATTGACATAGGACTTTGACGCGAGATGAGCATCTCGATGTCGGATTGGACCGGATACGATACTCTTATCGGAGGCGGGTACCTTGACTTATCTTTTTGATATGTCTTGTTGATATGTCTAGTAGGTTATAGCCTTTAGTAATAATTATGTTCGTCCTTATTTCGGTACGTCACTACCGGATACTCGTTACATACTTGTTTGCTCACCTGTTATGCATTTTATGCTAGTATCCATATGATTATATATATGATCAGTGAGATAGTGACATACCATGCTTGTTATGTTCAGGACCAAGGTTGTTGATATCCTATCTAACCTGTGTACTTTAGTTCTTCGTATTTGACCATCGATATTACGATACTCATGTTATATATATGGATATGGTTATGCTGATTAGTTTATCGCTATGCTTAGTGTCATGCATCATGATTGCATGCTGCGCGATTGTCGGCTCCACTATGGTAGAGCACATCGCTAGTTACATATACTGCACATACCACCACTCATGGATTAGTGGTATATTAGGCAGGTGTGTGGCGGTTCTGCTGTTTGGCTCCGTTGGTCAGGTGACTCAGCGTGGTAGCCGGTAGACAGTTCCGCTCTGTTTGTCTCCGCTGGCATTTAGTGTAGCAGCGTAGTAGCCGGCAGACGGTGGACTCTGTTTGGCTCCGTTGGTCAGGTGACTCAGCGTGGTAGCCAGTAGAGATACCACCCCGTTATCATGTACCGGGAGATGAGAGCATTGAGCTCCCCCATTTATAATTTGGGGTCAGAGGACAGGAGTACTCCGACAGCATCCCGTCCACTCACTCACTCATCAGGTGTAGTGATGGTAGAGTGCACGGTTGTCACAGCCCTACCCACTCGGCCTCACTATCGTGTGTGAGATGACTGACTGGCGTCAGGGGTGACCAGGACGCATCATTGGCATCATACGCATTTATGCATTTACTGCTTGTGTTTGCTGCACTTATATGCTGCATTTGGATGGATGCATATGTTTGACATGCATATAGGATTTATGACACTTCCGATCTGACGACCTGGTTATTCTGATAGGTGGCCCTGGTGAGTACAGTACTCTTTAGCCTTTTCTATTATGCATTACCTTCTTTTGTTTAGGAGACTGTACTCCATAGTTATTACTATTTGTTATAGTTTACTATACATGTCAACTAGGTACTCACTGAGTTGTTAAACTCACCCCCGTGGACACTATTTTTTTTCAGGTAGCAGGTTATTTATGGAGTCGTTTGGAGTATCCTGACTGTCGGTACCCACATCACATTAGAAGACCAGTCTTCACATTTTGTTTATGTTTATCGGGGTATATGGTATGTGTGTATTTGACTTTGTGTTCCGGTTTTATTTCCGGAGTATTGTGTTGTTGTGTGGTGTAAGCCTAGCCGGCTAGCAGTCATGTATTTTGGATTTCTATCATTTTTCTGCAGTGTTTTATATTTTGTTCCAGCCGAGTGGGCTGATGATATATATATAACTGCGTGGTTGTGTGTATATTCCACCGCCTGTGGCTGATGTATATTGTGTATGTAGAAAGTTTCAGATTGTCCGCCGTACAGGGGAGGTGTTGCCGAAATTTCTTCGGAAAGGGACTCCTCTGGGGCGTGACATCTCCTCTCTAGAAGAGGGACTTTGAGTCTTCGAAAGACTCACGCCATGTGACATCGGCAGAAAACGCTTCTTGGAGTTCTGCATGGCAAACCGTAGGAGTACCTTGTCAATATATGCACTCTGACTTAGGCCAAAAAATCTCTTAGATCTATCTCTATAGATCTGTATGCCTAGAATGCGAAATGCTTCACCTAAGTCCTTCATTGAGAAACAACTCCCTAGCCAGGTCTTGACAGACTAAAGCAATGGGATGTCACCCCAAATGAGTAGTATGTCGTCCACATACAATATAAGGAAGACAACTGTGTTCCCTACAACCTTCTTTTAGACACAAGGTTCATCTTCATTTTTGATGAAACCAAACTGTTTGATTGCATCATCGAATCGAAGATTCCATCTCTGAGAAGCTTGCTTTAGTCCATAAATGGACCTATGCAACTTGCATACTCTGCTAGTATGTTGTGGATCTACAAAACCATCAGGTTGTGTCATGTACACATCCTCGAGCAAGTTTCCATTCAGAAATGCGGTTTTGACATCCATCTGCCATATCTCATAGTCATGGTATGCTGCAATAGCAAGCATGATCCGAATGGACTTAAACATCGCTACTGGAGAAAAGGTTTCATCATAGTCAATACCATGAATTTGCTTGAAACCTTTAGCTACCAAGCGACCCTTACATGTCAGTCTTTCTCTTAAAGACCCACTTACACCCGATGGGTTTGATCCCTTCAAGTGGATCAACCAAAGTCCATACTTGGTTAGTGTACATGGATTCCATCTTGGATCTCATGGCCTCTAGTCATTTATCGGAATCTGGTCTCATCACAGCTTCCTGATAGGAGGTGGACTCATCCTCTATGAGCACAACGTCATCATGGTCAGACAAGAGAAATGAGTATCTCTTAGGCTGACGACGTACCCTATCAGACCTGCGAAGAGGTATGTCTACTTGAACTGGTTGTTGTTCCTCAACTCCTTGTGGAAAAACATCATCCACAACACTTTGTGGTTCCAGTTCAACTTCCATCGAGGTTTCAATGCTATTGTTCGCATCTTGAACTTCTTTAAGATCGAACATACTCCCACTAGTCTTTCTAAAAACAAAATCTCTTTCTAGAAAAACCCAGTCTTAGCCACAACTATCTTGTGTTGACTGGGAATATAGAAGTAATATCCCTTCGTTTCCTTGGGATATCCAATAAAATAGCACTTGTCGGATTTGAGTCCCATTTTGTCTGAGACTTGACGTCGAACGTAAGCCTCACAACCCGAAATCCTCATAAAAGACACCTGGGCATCTCTCCCAGTCCATATCCTATATGGTGTCTTTATTACAGCCTTGGATGGAATTCGATTGAGTATAAAGGCTGCCGTGTCTAGAGCATAGCCCCAAAGGAATGTAGGAAGATCTGTGTGACTCATCATAGACCGTACCATATCTAATAGGGTACAATTCCTCCTTTCAGATACACCATTCCATTATGGTGTTCCAGGAGGAGTGAGTTGAGATAGAATCCCACACTCAGCTAGATAGTCATGAAACTCATGGCTAAGGTATTCACCACCTCGATCTGATCAAAGTATCTTAATACTCTTGCCAAGCTGGTTTAGTACTTCATTCTTGAATTCTTTGAATTTTTCAAAGGATTCTGACTTATGTGTCATCATATACACATAACTATATTTACTGAAGTCATCAGTAAATGTAATGAAGTACCTATAACCACCTCTGTCAGCGTCATTGAAAGGGCCACATACATCACTATGTATAAGTCCTAACAAGTCAGTCGCTCTCTCGCTCTGTCCACTAAAGGGAGTCTTGGTCATCTTGCCCAGTAGGCATGACTCGCATGTCTCATCAGATTCAAAATCAAATGAGTCCAGCAAACCATTCTTATGGAGCTGGGATAAGCATTTGTCATTTATATGACCTAAGTGACAGTGCCAGAGATAGGTTTGGTTCATGTCATTTGACATGAACCTCTTGGTACTTATGTTATAGATAGGGTTCTCAAGGTCTAGAATATAGAGTCCGTTCATCAGAGGTGCACTACAATAGAACATATCATTTAAATAAACTGAACAACATTTGTTCTTTATTATAAATGAAAAGTCTTTCTTGTCTAAACAAGAAACTGATATAATGTTCTTAGTCAAAGCAAGCACATAACAACAATCATCCAATTCTAGTACAAGCCCAGAGGGCAGAGATAGAGAATAAGTTCCTACAGCAACAACAGCAACCCGTGCTCCATTTCCTACTCGTAGGTCCACCTCGCCCTTCGTCAATGCCCTGCTATTTCTTAGCGCCTACACATTAGTTCAAATGTGAGAAGCACATCCGGTATCTAATACCCATGATGAAGAAATAGATAGATTGACTTCTATAACATAGATACCTGAAGTGGAAGTCTCACTTCTCTTCTTCTTAAGATCTTCCAAGTAAACTTTGCAGTTCCTCTTCCAGTGCCCGGTCTGACCGTAGTGAAAGCAGGTAGCATCCATGGCGACCCCTCCTTTAGGTTTCAGTGCCTTGCCTTGCCCTTGGCTTGGGACTTTCCCTTACCTTTGGGCTTGCCCTTGCCCTTATATTTCTGAACCATCAGAATAGAGTTGGGCTTAACCTTCTTAAGGTTGAGCTCAGCAGTTCTCAACATGCTAAGCAGCTCGGGCAGTGGCTTGTCAATTTCGTTCATGTTGTAGTTCATAACAAACTGACTGTAGCTCTCTGGCAAGGACTGCAAGATCAAGTCAGTGGCCAGCTCTTGGCCAAGGGGAAATCCCAACCTCTATAGGTTTTCTATATAACCAATCATCTTGAGTACATATGGGCCTACGGGAATCCCATCTTGTATCTTGCACTGAAACAATGCCTTAGAGATCTCGAATCTCTCTTGCCTCGCTTGTCCTTGATATAGTTGACGAAGATGTTCAACCATATCATAAGTACCCATCAACTCGTGTTTCTTCTGAAGCTCAGAGTTCATGGTCACGAGCATAAGACATGGCACATCTAATGCATCATCTTGATGCTTCTTGTAAGCATCACGGTCAGCTCGCGTGGCAGTGGCAGGAGGTGCCTCCGGAATAGGCTGCTCCAGAACGTAAAGTTTACGTTCTTGTGTGAGAACGATTCTCAAATTCCTGTACTAATCCAGGAAATTTGCTCTGTTGAGCTTGTCCTTCTCAAGGAAGGAACATAGGGAGAAAGAGTTCGTATTTGATATCTACGACAAAAAAATACAGAAAAATAAATAAATATCATATTCTATTAATCATCTAATTAGGCCTTTAATTAAATGATGCTCCCACTGATTTCTATAATTCTTGTGGGACAAGATCCACATCATACCATGCCCTGAGTTAGCTTTAGCTAAATCGCCCAAGACTTAGTATGATCGGTAGGTAACTAATTACCAATTACATCTCTATGCAACTCTTTTTTATAGGATCAAGATCCGTATTTATATTAAAGCTCGAGTTAGCTTTGGCTAATATGCCCAAGAGTTAATATAAACATGATTTTGACCTATCTACCAACCATTGGAAAATGCCTATAGTTAAACTCGATCCAATTGAGTTAAGTAGTTACTCAATCTAATTGAGTTGTACTCACCCATGCATTGATAGGTGGGACCAAGATTGTCTCTCCATACCCTACCAAGATAATATGTGTTGCTCTGCTTTGCAGATTCTACAACTACATGTGATCGAGGTAGTGATAGGTATCACAGCATGGTAGGCATTACGAGTTGACGCGATTGAGATCTAATCTAATCGACGAGGTGTATCATATACTCGATTTAGATCTAATCTAATCATTAGGGCACATCATGTACGCGATTTAGATCTAATCTAATCGTTAAGGCTCTAATTAATTACTTATTCTAGCATGCATCACATATACACACACAAGCAATTAATTAAATGTTTTGTGATTAGTCATGGCCCTACTACGATCTTCTCAAGCCAATGAGAAGATTGGATGGTCAACCTAAGGTCAACAGCTTCTCAAGCTCCTTCCTTTGACCACCTTGTGTTGCTCGCGCCCTCCTCGTAACTCCGTCTCGAGTGGACCTTCCACCGCTCCAATTTTGTACATTACAATTTTGAAACTTGAGTTACATTCGAGTCTAAAAAACCATTTTACAACAGGAATATAAAATTGAGGAAGACATGATGCGCAGGTCGCGAATCAAGTACAACACGCACAAACACAAAATGGCACGCAGGCCATATTATGAATTACAACACAAATTTCCAATCTAATTGGGTCTTTTGGGCCATGACCATCACAAAATAATACATAATTCTAAATTATGTCATTTCTATAAATTTCTGTAATTTTTCTTACAATTTTTACAATTTTTATGAGTAAAAATTCTCGGCGGTCCCGTTTAACGATTTTCGGGCGCTATCGCGGAACGAATCCCCTTGCGGGGTCAGGGGAAGCGCCCCTACCCACGATATAACCATCGCGAGTGTTCCTAAGCGATCCTACAGCACCTTAGTCCGCTGTCCCAAAATGCTTTGGGGTGAAACCTTGCCGTTTTGGAAAAATCTTCTCGGTAGTCGAAGCCTACAAGTGTCTAAACACTTGTGCTTCGCTTCTACGAGAAAAATACCCATAAAAACTATAAAAATCATAAATTCACAGAAAGTTACAGATCTGTAATTTTCATAAAAATACAAATTAAAACTCATACTCGCTTCGCATGTGGCTCTGATACCACTGTTGGGTTTTTCGGGTCGCAAAAATCGCCTTTTTGCATTGCGGAAACCCCGAAACCCCATCCACCGGATCTGTGCGAAGTAAAAAGCGGTAAAACTTCGAGTACAAGTTTATAACCTAGATCTACACTAGATCTACAAAGGAGAAGAATTTACCCTTGATGCGATGCCCTTCGCGTATCCCGCTCGTCAAAGGTTCGCCGGATCTCGAGAGTATCAAAGCAGATACTCCTCTATGTGTATCCACACGAACAAATGATGGAAAAAACAACTAAAAGGTGTGCTAGAACCCTTAGAAGTTTCGGCCAAGGAGGTGGAGGAGAGGGAGAGAAGATGAGAGCTTGAGAGGAGGAAGAAGATGAAATCAATTAGCCTACAAAATGCACTAAATTTCCACTTTAAGTGGCCGGCCACTTCAAGGCTTGTAACCCCCATGGAATATCAAGAGTCACAACTCTTGGTAACTCCCATGAGGTGGCATTTGGTCAAGTCAAACTTGACCAAATGAAGAAGCCTTGATGATGTGGTATTGGTCAAGTCAAAGTCAAGTCAAAACTTGACTTTTCATCTTCCTACTTAAGTCAAGTTAAACTTGACCACTTCTCTCCCTTGGTTGATCTAATCTAACCATTGGTTCAAGTCAATTTTAATTTAATGAATCTCTATTCATTGAATTAAATTAATTAAATGAGTCTAAGTACAAATTAGACTCACTTAACACATGAACAAAATTGAGTCCAACTCAATTAGCACAATTTGGATTACTCTTAATCCAATTTGATTCATCACATGAACCTAATCCTTTAGGTTCATCAAATGAACCTAATCTCCATCTAATTTTCCTTTGTGTGTGACCCTATAGGTTCTTGTAATGTTGGCAATGCTCCTAAACTCATTTAGAAGCATAAGTAATGAGCGGTATCTAGCAACACATCATTACTACCCAAGTTACAAGAATGTTGAGATCCAACATCACCTTGTGACTACTAATTGTGACTCTTCACAATATATGACATTGTCCTTCTATCCTAGACATCTAGATTGATCAATATGAGGCATAGACCGTGTCATCATCTAATCAATCTAAATCTTGAACTCCAAGTAGACTCACTCAATCAAATGAGTTCAATATCTTATATTGACTCATTTGGGCATGGCCATGCACTTAGTGGTCTCACTCTATTAAAAATATCGATGTCACTCCCGTCATATAAGAGGGATAGATCTCATCTACATCACTCACATTTCTCTGCATAATGTAGGTGCAGCGTAGACCGGCAAGAGGGGGGGGGGGTGAATTGCTGAAATCAAAAATAAAAACTACCCTCCTCGAATTTTAACTCAGAATTTAAATCAGCAATAATAATAGCAACTAAATTAATGAAACAGAAAAAGAAACAGGAACAGAAAATAGACTTAGGGATTTAACCTGGTTACAACCAAGGAGGTTGTTAATCCAGGACAGTAGAAAAGAGCGCACTAAGAAAATTCTCCTTCTCTGAAGGCGGAGAAGCCTTTTTCACTTTTGTAGCTCACTAGTTGCTTAGGAATTGCTTACAGATTGATTGCTTGAGTTGTTATTAAATTCCTAGCTCCAGGGGCCTTTATATAGGTCTTGGAAATTCTATCCCGAGGCTCCAAGGCGCCTCCAACGAGGGTCCAAAGCGCCTCCATGGGAGTCAGCAGATAAAACTTTATCCGCGCGTAGAACGGTCACTTTGACTGGTTGAAGGCGCCTCCAATCAGGCTGAAGGCGCCTCCAGCCTGGCTGAAGGCGCCTTCAACCTGGTTGAAGGCGCCTTCAATCTAGAGGCGCCTCCAGTCATGTTGGAGGCGCCTCCAAGCTGGCAGCTCAGCTCCTTTGACTTCGTTTCCAGCTTGTTGCGACTTCTGATGCTCCGATCTTTTGGGTGATTGTGGCCAACCGAAATAGGGCTCACCCGAACCCAATTTCCGGCCTTCCTCGAGCAGCCTTCCGTCCCGGCTTAACGCCCCTCGAACGCCGTGCATGCTCTTCACACCCACCGGAGTACTCTTCCGCAGCTCTCTCGTCCTTCGGACGCACCGAGCCCGTCGGCTCCCTTCCCGTGCCGTCCTTCTCGCTAGCTGCGTCTTCCGCTCGACTTCCTGTGTTCCTAAGCTCCTGCACACTCAGACACAGGGATCAAATACAACGCAGGACCTAACCAACTTGGTTGATCACATCAAAACTACCACGGGGTCCAACAATCTCCCCCTTTTTAATATGCATCAACCCAAGTTCAAGTTAGGGTTAAAAATAGACATAAACAGTAATTTTTAAAGAAAAAATTACTAAACTAACAAGTTAAGAATAGTTTTTGCAATTAGTAAAATTGCAACACTTTTTATAAAAATAATAACAGAAAATTTTAAATTTTTCTAACTCCCCCTAAACTTGTACTTTTCTCTCCCCCTTTGATCACAGCAAAAATGGGGTCTTAAGAATTTTCAAGTAAGATCGAAGTTTTTTGAAAATTTTCCAAGTTAAAAAATGAATTTTTGAAAAAAAATTGCTAAGTTAAAATGAATTTTCTAAGTAAAAAAAAATCTTAAGTAAATGTTTAACGGTTCCCAAAAAAAATTTCTAAGTCAAGTGAAATGAACTTTTAGAATTCTCCAAAAAAAAATTTTAACCCAAAAAAAAAAAAACATTAAGTTAGAAAAAAAAAATTCTTAGGAATTTTTGTTTATTTTAACAAATATTTGATAAACTTTCAAAACATTATTTAATACTTGTATAATGCTTTTTCAGAAAGTTAATTAAACATTTTTTTCAATATTTTAGCTTCCAGGTCGTGGCGAGGCACTAGGCCTTCTTGGTTATTGGAGCAACAACCACTTTCTTAGACAAAGCTTCCATAAAGAATTTCAATGTTTAATTTTCTTACTGTAAGCTTGTAATTTTTGAAAAATTAATTAAGTACAGATTTTGGAACCCAATAAAGGTTCCTTCCAACAGGATTAGTCAAAAACTTAGGGGGTATATAATCTTTAGGTATTTTCCTAAGTTGACCCTGATGCTTTCTTATATACCAATTTAATTTTCCATAAATTCTAAGTTTTGATTTTGGAAAAACATTTATCTTTAAGCATGCATCAGTTTTTAATTTTTCAATTTCAAATTTCAAATTTTCATTTTCTGATTTCAAATTTTCATTTTCTTTTTCTAATTTATCTAATTCTCTAGAAAGAGCTTTAATAAATCTAAACGATTGAGTCGGGGTTAGATTGCGTACCTTACTTACCTGATCTGGTGACGCTCCCCCTTCACTGCTGCTTTCTTCTGATGTTCCTCCCCCTTCGTCGATGCTCATCTCTGAGCTGGACGTTTCTTCTAGCTGATGACTGGCCATCAGTGCTAGTCCCGAGAATTCTTCAACTTCCGATTCGGAGGATGACGAATCTGACCAAGTAGCCTTCAGATTCTTGTGCTTGGAGGGTTCTGGTTTCTTGTATTTTGGCTTTTCCTTTTCTTTCTCCTTTCTCTTCAATTTTGGGCAGTCCTCCTTGATGTGCCCTTCTTCGTTGCAGTTGTAGCAACAAACTGTCCTCTTCTTTCGGTGATGTCTCTGTGATTTAAATTTATTAGAACTAAAAAATTTATTGAAGCGTCTTACCAGTAGTGCCGCTTCGGATTCATCGATTGAGTCTTCGGAGTCAGAACTGTTCATCTTTGCCTTTAAGGCAATGTTCTGACTTGTCTTCTCTGCTCCATTGGGTTCTGAAACTCGAGACTCCTGAAGTTTAAAAGTAGAAAACAATTGTTCTAAAGTACTTACCTCGAGGTCCTTAGAGATGTAATACGCATCTACTAAGGAAGCCCACTCTGGAGTTCTCGGGAAGGCATTGAGCGTGTATCGGATAGAATCCCGGTTGGTTACCTCTTCTCCAAGGTTTGTTAGTTGCGTTATCAGCTCCTTGATTCTCGCTTGGAGTTGCGCTACCTTCTCGCCTTGGTTCATCCGGAGGTTTGTTAATTGGTTCCGGAGGATGTCGCGCTTCGGAAGTACCTTCGTGAAGCTCCAGGAATTTCTCCCAGAGATCTTTCGCTGAGTCGTAGCTTCCGATCCGATTTACCTCCTGCGGCGGCACACACTAAGCAGGTGGAACTTTGCCTTTCCGTTGGCGACGAAATCGGCTTGCTCCTTCTTGCTCCATGTGTTTTCTTCTTTGTCTTTCGGCGCTGCAAAACCATATTTCATTGTAATAAGAATATCAAAATCTGTTTTAAAAAATACCTCCATTTTGCGCTTCCATGTGGCGAAGTCTCCGTCGAACTTCGGGGGATGAATGTTCGCTCCGGCCATCGTCTTGATCGTAGTGCTTCGGTTGGCGATTAGTCCTTCTGAGGCGATCAGACTCTGATACCAATTGTAGCTGCAGCGTAGACCGGCAAGAGGGGGGTGAATTGTTGAAATCAAAAATAAAAACTACCCTCCTCGGATTTTAACTCAGAATTTAAATCAACAATAATAATATCAACTAAATTAACGAAACAGAAAAAGAAACAGGAACAGAAAATAGACTCAGGGATTTAACCTGGTTACAACCAAAGAGGTTGTTAATCCAGGACAGTAGAAAAGAGCGCACTAAGAAAATTCTCCTTCTCTGAAGGCGGAGAAGCCTTTTATACTTTTGTATCTCACTAGTTGCTTAGGAATTGCTTACAGATTGATTGCTTGAGTTGTTATTAAATTCCTAGCTCCAGGGGCCTTTATATAGGTCCTGGAAATTCTATCCCGAGGCTCCAAGGCGCCTCCAACGAGGGTCCAAGGCCCCTCTATGGGAGTCAGCGGATAAAACTTTATCCGCACGTAGAACGATCACTTTGACTGGTTGAAGGCGCCTTCAATCTGGAGGTGCCTCCAAGCTGGCAGCTTAGCTCCTTTGACTTCGTTTCCAGCTTGTTACGACTTCCGATGCTCCGATCTTTTGGGTGATTGTGGCCAACCGAAATAGGGCTCACCCGAACCCAATTTTCGGCCTTCCTCGAGCAGCCTTCTGTCCCGGCTTAACGTCCCTCGAACGCCGCGCACGCTCTTCACACCCACCGGAGTACTCTTCCGCAGCTCTCTCGTCCTTCGGACGCACCGAGCTCGTCGGCTCCCTTCCCGTGCCGTCCTTCTCGCTAGCTGCGTCTTCCGCTCGACTTCCTGTGTTCCTAAGCTCCTGCACACTCAGACACAGGGATCAAATACAACGCAGGACCTAACCAACTTGGTTGATCACATCAAAACTACCACGGGGTCCAACACATAATTCGTTACATACCCAGTAATCGCCTTTATAGTCCTCCCAATTACGGGTGACGTTTGACGAAGCCAAAGTACGTAACTCCTTATGTAGGGAACCATGGTGACTTCAGGTCCAAGGACTAGTAGTCATACTAATAGCCGCATGAGAAAGTATATGACACTCATATAACGATCCATGATACTTTCTCATGGCGGGCCATTCAGTATAAATTCTCCAATGCATACTCATGTGTCAACTTGATATCTCCATATCCATGACTTGTGAAATCAAGTCATCGAGTTGACCTACATGCTAGTCTCGTCACATTAACATTGTCCCTGAATGTTAATACTCGACTAGGAATCATTAAGAGTAGTGTTCCCTATATCATCTCACTATCGATTCAACCAATCGATTGATATAGGTAAGAACCTTCTACTCAAGGACGCTATTATACTTAGTTATTTAGCACCAATATAAGTAAGTATAATAACCAAAATAAATGCCTTTATTTATATAAAAGAATATGATACAATGAGTCCATACAACAATCATCAAATGATTGGTTCTAGGGCTCTAACTAACATTTTTTGGAAAAACTATGACAGTTTCAAATCTTCCGTTTATCCAAGTTTTTTGAAATAGTTAAGTATTTTCAAAAAAAATCTCTACTTTAGCTAAGTTTTTTAAAAGAAATTATTTTCAAAGCTAAATTTCGCTGAGTGCTATCCTTCAGGGGGAGCTTGTAGTTAAAAAGGATTAATTTTTTTTACAACCCTCTCTCTACTTAGTATGCTTTTTGATTTATGTCAAAGGGGGAGAGAGAAGTCAAAGTTAAGAAAGTTAAGAATTTAAACATAATTTTTATAAAAAGGGAAGCATAAGTAAGGGGGAGCACAAAGTTTTTATTATTTATGCTCATGATACTTATGCTTAAATTCCTTAATTCTATTTTTATGTTTTACTTAACTTTGAACCGTGTTGTCATAATCAAAAAGGGAGAGATTGTTGATGCAGGAAGCATCTGATAGTCGAACCTGTGTTTTGATTACATCAAAGGGTTCAAAGTGAAGTTATCTTGTTATCTAACAAGTTTGATAAGATTGCAGGAAAGTCCTAAGTGTTTTAGGCAAAAGTCCTAGCTGCAGTTAGGCAGGTGGAAAACCCTAGGGGGTGGTAACCTTAGGTCCTAGGGGGTGGTAACCCTAGATTCTAGGGATGGTAACCCTAGGTCCAAGGGGGTGGTAACCCTAGGTCCTAGGGGGTCGTAACCCTAGGCCGAAAGTCTTGGTGGATAAAGGGCTTCGGGCAAAAGTCCTAGAGTCAGGGACTCTAGGTGGAAAGTCCTTGTGTCGCGAACTAGGTGGAAGACTGGACAGGTCCTGGAGCGAACGTCCAGCAGAAAGTCCTAGAGCCTCAGGCGCTGAGCAAAAATCCAGTCAATTTGGAGGACCAGTCTGGTAACAGGTATAGTCTCCTGAGTGGAGTAGGTGAGGATGCGTTCCCCGGTGAGGGAACTGTAGGCGTCAGTTCGACCTAGGATTTTCAGACGAAAATTCGAAGTCAGAACTGGATAGTCCGATGACTATCAAATATTTATCTTAACCTTATTGCATTATATCTAACTCTATTTTGTAGGATATATTTTGTATTTTGGGCTAACACATCTTGCAGGGAGCAAAAATGATGCAAAGCCTCAGATGAACAGTACTCGAGGCGCTCTCCATGGAGCTTGGAGGCTCCTCGGGTGCACTAGACGAATACCTCCACGTAGCAGGGTAGAGGGTGCCCTATAGAGCTGAGGGCGCCCTGGACGCTGAGCAGAGGGTGCCCTCTATGGAGTTGAGGGTGCCCT
Organism: Zingiber officinale; assembly: GCF_018446385.1. Taxonomy (NCBI): domain Eukaryota; kingdom Viridiplantae; phylum Streptophyta; class Magnoliopsida; order Zingiberales; family Zingiberaceae; genus Zingiber; species Zingiber officinale. The sequence goes on from NC_055993.1 coordinate 49,458,243, forward strand.
GGACTCAGGTGGAGGCCGCCCTCCATGCGGTTGGAGGCACCCTCGGGCGGATAAGCGGCAAAGAAGTCAGGGCTTATCCAAGCTGCGGAAATAGTAGGGTTGAGGGCACCCTCCATGGGCATGGAGGTGCCTTCCATAAGCTTTATAAGCAGGTTCTGAGTAGCATCTTAAGAACAACACAATTTGATAACCCTTCTTCCGTGTGCTTCTCAAAAGATGATCTGGCAAAGCTGCAACAAGACTCCGACGACCAGAAGCTTCAAGTTTACTATTTTCATTGTCGGTATAAATTTTATTACTGCTTTAATATTGTACTTGAAATTGTAAAGAATTTCTGAGATTATAGTGATTGCCCATCGAAAGCGATCAACGATCGCGGGCCTTGGGGTAGGAGTCGCCACATGCTCCGAACCAAGAAAATCTTTGTGTTTGCATTATTTCTATGTTTATGTTTTATTATTTCCACTGTGTATTACTTAAAGTTTTTCGAAACGAATGTGAAAGCCACGAGCGCTATTCACCCCCCCCTCTAGCGCTTTCGATCCAACATTAATTATCATAGAATTAATATTTTGATTTGGTTTAATGTAAGAAATTATCAAAAAAAAAAAGGTTATTTAACATATGTTAGATTCAAACTTAGCTTTGGGTTAATCAAGCAAGCTTCCTAAGGATAAGTTTTCAGTCAGTGGCGAGGCATATGACCTTGTGTATCAACGGTAGACCACTTTGTGAATACTTTCCAAATTAGTCCTGCCCAAAAAACTTAATACTAGGTTTTGGTCTAACTAGCCCATGTTTAACTGGAGTAGCATCGATTATATCCACGAAGTCTAGTACACCAAGTAGAATACACAAGATTCAGCCTAGACATGCCTTCGACAAAGCTTCCTTGGCATATTATTATCCCAATCCATTCCGATGCTATGTTATTATAGTTTGGTAAACCTTTTTAACTAACCATTCTAAATTAAGTAGAAAAGTAAACCTAATCCTCATCATGAAAAGTTGGTTAATCAGACTAGTTGAACCATTTTTGTATTTGCTCTCCCTGAGCCATAACATAGATATGGTCTATCTAAGTTGTGAATTTGACTCTTAAGGATCAAATAATGATTTGGTTTGATTGGTTTGGTTAAACATTTTTTAGGGACCCATGCTTAAACTTGATTTCTAACATTTTAACTAATTAGATATAGATATGGTTTGTTGGTCTTCTTTGGGGTATAACCAAGTCCAGATTTGTTGTACATGGCTCGTTGCAACCCAAGTACCATATTTAGACACTTGGATCCCAGTTCAAACTTTTTCAACATTTTCTTGAGTCGCTTGACTTGACTTTTTAAGTTAGAATTTTCTTCCTCAAGTTTCGCAACCTGAGTTGAAGTTTCAACTTGAACTTTGTTAGTCAAGTTACTCAAGTTAACTTACTCCTTAAGGTGGTCAATTTCCTTAAGTAGCAAGTTATTTTGTTTTTCAGATTTTGTTAATTTTTTAAATAAACATTTAACTACTTTAAGTAAATTTGAATTTGAATAAAAGGTTACCATATTGGAACCTTCGAAAATGGATACAGATCTATGGCTTCTCTCAAACTCGGTGTCAGCCTCAGACTCATATTCTTCCTTGAACTCAAAATCTTCGTTTCTTGTCATAAAGACAAGATGGCCCGAGTGCTTCGGTTCTTCCGCATCAGACTCCTCGGAAGATGAGTTGTCTTATGTCGCTTGAAAGACCTTCTTCCTTCTTGCTATTTTTGGTCTATCCTCCTTACGATTTGGCCATTCGTGTTTGAAATGTCCCTTCTTGTTGCATCCGTAACAAATCATTTCTAATTTATTTTGCTTTTAGTTAATTGGGGTCTTCTTAGTGCTATTTTTAAACTTCTTCCTTATTAATAGTTTTCAGACCATGTTGACCAACTCTTATTCATTTGTTGTGTGTGATATGACAAATAAAATAATAAGTGTTATTGGAGAAATAACCTTATTGGATTTTCAGGGATTTTTAGAATTTTTTCAGGATTTAAATGGAGATCGTAAGACACGTTTTAAGGGGTAGAGTTATTAGAATTAGTGAAAGCCTGTTTGGAATACTCTTTAAGTAGGAGTTGATTGAGGAGTTAACTTAGTGTTTAATTAAGCTAACCTAAGTATTTAATCCCTAAATTCCCGATTCCTTCTCATTCTCTCCTCACCCCTGATCCTTTCTCCTCTTCCCTTCTTCTAATCCCAAATGTCATCGTTCCTCTCCTTCCCCCTCTCCGTGTTGTCGGCGACCATCATAGCCTGTCACCCATGCCACCATCGTCGTCATCCCAGCAACTGCGAGCCCCACTTCCAGCGTCGTGTGGCCTTCTTTCCCCTCCCCAGCAGCGGATCCGACCCGGACTTGACCTTATCGTCCAGTATCCTACTCTTCTTCCCCGATCCAATCAAAACATCGCTTGCCCTTTCCTGATCAGCGCCACTCAAGATCACCCAATTGTGATCATGATGCCAGAGTTCATCTCTGATGGCCTTGTTGATCGTCTCCAGCCGAGCACCGCCGTCTGCAGTCAGATTTCCACCACCGAACATCTTTGATTAGGCTCCCTAACTCAATATGATCAAGAACACGTAGTTGTACTCTAGGTCTTTGTCTATAGCTCCATTGTTATTGCATTTACCATTTGCGGTCAAGATTTCTTTCCCTCATCATGAGCCATCACTAAAAGAGCTAGGTGCTGTTAGATTAGGTACAACTTAAAGCTGATCAGATTTTTTTGTGATTGATCTACACTTAGTTGTTAATTTTAGATTGGTTTGGAATGTACGTAGTTGTTGGATTAGCCCTTGTAGCTCCATCCCTGGTTCTGATAGTAGCTCCACCTGGTCACCCTTTCCGGTAGCAGGGTCAGCCGGTAGTGAATCAACAAGGGAGCATCTAAGATTCGAGTGAGTTGTTGAGATTGATTCAAGTTAGGCTAACCTAAATTGATTATGGAATGCTTAATCTAATGTTGTTGTGATTCTTTTTGGATGGGTTAATCGATTGGTAATGAAGTAAGTGAGTTTTGGATTGATTATGTTTGTAGTAAATCCTAATTGGAAGGTGAAATGGTTAGGGGTGCTTAATCTATTTGGTTATGGATTGGAGATTCATTTATGAGTTGATTTCTCTAGTTGGATTAATTCACAAGAAGATTAGCTATGAAGGAAGTATTAGATTAATAAATAGAATTGAAACATAGTTTCCTAATTGGATTAGGATTATGTTTAAATATCTGGTTTATGATAAAACTTAGCTATACTGTGCATATTATGATGCAGGACTTTGATTTGAGATGAGCATCTCGACGTGAGAATTATATTTGGAACGATCTACATTTAAGGTGGGTATTTCTTCCTTAGCTTCTATATAGTTCTTTGAACTTAGTGCATGATTATTATTTGATGGATTAAGCTGCTTTACCTTAAATCCATTTGTATTGTTATCTTACTTGATACTTGTGCTTGACCTTTGAGATGATTTATTTATTTCATATATAATCTTGCTTTGGATATTTATACTCTGTGGTGTATATTCATGTAGAGTATATATTATAGGAAATGTTTTGTTGACTGAGTTAACATGTTGATTATGCATTTGATGTTGAGTTACACATGATTGCTATGCATTGTAGGAGTCACCTGGTTGAATGCCCATTTGCATGTTGTATGTGTACACATGTTCAGGATTTTATATTGGTGGAACCATGTTAATTGTGTCTATGTTGTGTGTACATGTGTCTGATATATACTATTAGAGGAATCATGTCGATAATACCTATGTTGATGATCTTATGTGTCTGGTGTGATATTAGAGGTATCATGTTGATTATACCTATGTTGTAGGGTGTGTACGTGTCTGGTGTTGCTACTTATTGTATTTATTGTTTAGTGGACACTACAGTTGGATCTACCCATACCTATAGATATAGGTGTTAGATGGGTGATAAGGGAATCTGTCACATCCGCTAATCAAATTGTACAAATGTATTATATTCACTGAACCCCTTAATTAAACAATAATGTTGTAGTAACGAGCCCAAGATCGATCCGAGGAACCAACGGTAGAATGTAATTTAGGATTGTCTTTTATTCCTATTTTTGGGGTTTTCGATATAAAAATGGAGTTGGGGTTTTTAAAGCTTTGAATATAAATCTACAAAGGAAAACGCAGCAGTAAAGAAATTAATCTAAAGCATAAGAGTGAAACCTAAACAAATAAAATCTACTTGTGTGCCAACAATCAAACCATAATGCATTGTCACCCTACATTATAATTTAATCATCACCACACTTAAACTACATATGAAATTACAAGACAGAAATAAATCTAATCTAAAGCATGATTTAAACCCTAATTTAAAACTTAACAACTAACTAAGCATTAAACAAGAATTAAACTAAATACCAAACATGAATTAAACTTCAACAAAACAAAGAAATGCTAAATTGCAATGATAAGAACACTAATAAAAACACTAATAAAACGAAATAAATCCTAACCAATCCAACTCACAACCAATTCCGCAAGTTTCACACTCAAGCCGTCACACAAGAGTGTCAAAGTCGAGACCACCCAACTCTGGACCTCAGTGGAGACTCTCTACAGCGTATCAGTTCCAGGATTGCTCAAGAACGCCGACGGACCACCCCCGACGAGCTAGAACAAGCCAAAACCCAAGAAAATGCTGAAAATCTGCCTCTGGATCTGATGGAAGGCTGTGGAACGCGGATGAACGTCGAGTGAAGCTCAGGAACACCGGAAGACCACCTCCAAATGTTGCCGATGGGAATCGGAGCTCAGATTTGGAGGACCACCGCCAAATCTGAGGTGAAACAGGGAATCGCATAAGTAGAGATTGCGCCGAAAGGAACACCCTCTGATGGCTCCAGAAGATCGGGATAACGCCGCCGAGAAGTCCTCCACCGAGGTTGAAGCTTGGGAAATGGATTGGAGAAGGAAAAGGATCGAAATCCCGGCAAAAGCTCGCCGCGGGACGCACAGCTGCGTGAGGATATCGACGAAGAGGAATGATACTGTAGCTTCTCAGATTTAAATCAGATCTGGATCTGAACGGACGGCTGAGATGATTCCGGGCTAAATCAACGGTGAAAAGTCATCCAAAATCCGATCCGAAGGTACTGATGTTGATCTAGGGTCTGGATCTATCCTCCCGTAGGTCGGATCGATCAGATCATCACTGGATGGCCCAGATCTGCCGATCTTCAATGAACGGCCCAGATTAATCCGGCTGGATCAATGGATGGATGAACTCAGATCTGGATCAAAACTTCTGGATCTTCATCAATGGCTTAGATCTGCTCCCCATTAGGTTGGATCGGCCAGATCTTCAACGGATGGTTCAGATCTCTCCTATTCTTGATGAACGGCCCATAATGCTTCAAAGCTTGATCTTGTCTTTTGAACTCCGATTCGAGCCCAATTCCGGTCCAAATAGATCCAAATCTAAGATCCTTTGATGCCTACAAAATAAGAATCAAATATTAGCATCAAATAACACCAAAAATAATATAATTTGCAATTAAGTCCAAAATCTATGCAATGCACAAAAATGTAATGTAACCATGATTTAAACTATGAAACCAACATCAAAACCATGCATAAATGAATCAAAATAATGCAGTAAAATCATGGTTATCAATGGGTCATTATACTTGAGGTATTCATAATAGATTGAGGTGTTGCATTGATGATGATTATGTCTATATCAAGATTATTACATCATGCCCATCATTTGCACTGCATGCTGACAATCAAATGTCTCCCTTGTGGTTGAGCGGGTTGTCAGTCATTTATAGCTATCCATTCGACCACTGTGGGAGAGTGGTAGTTAGGAGTGGAGCTAGTCCTGTCGTGCTCACTTTATCGCTCAGTGTTATACTCTGTCAGCCTCGGCCACTCATGAGTAGTGGTATCTAGAGGGTATAGTAGTCAGGGGGGCTAGAGATGTGAGTAGTCAGGGACCTTGATGCTATGTAGCTAGATAGCTACTTAGTGAACTTGTTGGTTGCTACTCGGAAAACCTATAGGTTCCACTGTACAAAAATTTTGTACAAAGGTCTGAACCTTTTCCTAGCTACCATGTGTTCTTTTAAATTAAATTTTGGATCGCCTGCGGAACTTAACATGTTTGATCCAAAACTTAATCTATTTGTTCTTTTAGGTTTTGACTTGGATCTCCTGCGGAACTTAACACGTTCGACCCAAGTCTTCTTAAGTTATTAATTCCATTAAATATTAATTTCCATAATTGGTTCCCAGTACTAACGTGGCGAGGCACATAGCCTTCTTGGATATGGGAGCAACCACCATCGACTAGACAAAACCTTTTATAGAAAGATAATATTTAATTTCCTAAAATAACTTTAGGTTAACCAAAGAGAACAATCAAATCACAAGGAAAAGAAAAAACAAAAGAACACAACTTCGAAAAATATATTCGAAATTCTAGAACGTAAGCCTCTTGTATTTGGTATTATTTCCATAAATAACTAACATGATGCGGAAAGAAAAATTACTAGTTATACCTTGTAGAAAAATCTCTTGATCTTCAACCGTATTCCTCTTCTAACCTCGGACGTTGTGTGGGCAACGATCTACCAAGATGAAAAACCACCAACCACCTTCTTCTCCTCCAAGCAAGGTTCGGCCACAAAGGAAAACTTCACCAAGGAGAAAAACCAAAATACTAACCAAGCTCCAAGAGATGCTAGCTTTCTCTCCTTCTTCTTCTTCTTCTCCGAGTAGTATTCGGCCACCACAAGAGCTCCAATGGAAGAAGGAGATTCGGCCACCACAAGAGGAAGAGAAAGAGAGGATGGCCGGCCACACCAAGGAACAAAAGAGGGAGAGAAAACAATAGAGGTTGTGTCTTGTGAAGGCACCCTCACCCCTTCTTTTATATTCCTTGGCCTAGGCAAATTAGGAAATTTAATTACAATAAAATTTCCTTAATTCCCTTGACATGATTTAATTGAGAAAAATAAAATAATATTTCCCCAATTAATCTCTAATGGCCGGCCACATCAATGGGAAGCAAATTGGACAAGTTTTAATCAACAATTAAAACTTTCCTTATTTGTTTCCGGAAATTTAAAAAAATAAAATTTCTCTTCAAAAATCTCTTCATGGTTAATAAAAAGAAATTTCCATAATTTTAATTTTACAACATGTGAATAATTTTTAAAGAGAAAATAAAATATCTCACCAATCTACAAATAAGGAAAGAGATCTAATATCTTTCTTTAATCTTTTATAAATTTTACAAGAGAGATAATTTAATTCAAATTCTCTTTAATAAATTATTTCTTCCACATAATAAAAATAAAAATAAAAATTCTTTTTAATTTATTTTGGCCGGCCCTACTAGCTTGGGTTCAAGCTAGGGCCGGCCACCCAATCTTATACCTAGGCCGGCCCTAGCTTGTTCCCAAGCTAGCTTGGCCGGCCCCTATTGGGTGAGTATAGAAGATGGGTATAGGTGGGTATAGAACTGTATAAATAAGAGGCTACGATAGGGACCGAGAGGAGGAATTGGTTTTGGTCTCCCGATAAAATTAAGCATCCCGTGTTCGCCCCGAACACACAACTTAATTTTATCAATGCTAATTCATTCCACTAGAGAACTATCATTGAACTACCGCACCAATCCCAAATTACATTTTTGGGCTCCTTCTTATTATGAGTGTGTTAGTCTCCCTGTGTTTAAGATATCGAATGTCCACTAATTAAGTGAGTTACTGACAACTCATTTAATTAATATCTAAATCCAAGAGTAGTACCACTCAACCTTATTATCATGTCGGACTAAGTCCACCTGCAGGGTTTAACATGACAATCTTTATGAGCTCCTCTTGAGGACATTATCAACCTAGTATCTCTAGGACACAGTTTCCTTCTATAATCAACAACACACACTATAAGTGATACCATTTCCCAACTTATCGGGTTTATTGATTCATCGAACTAAATCTCACCCATTGATAAATTAAAGAAATAAATATCAAACATATGTGCTTGTTATTATATTAGGATTAAGAGCACACACTTCCATAATAACTGAGGTGTTTGTTCCTTTATAAAGTCAGTATAAAAGAAACGACCTCTAATGGTCCTACTCAATGCACTCTGAGTGTACTAGTGTAATTATATAGTCAAGATAAACTAATACCTAATTACACTACGACCTTCTAATGGTTTGTTCCTTTCCATTTTAGTCGTGAGCTACTGTTTATAATTTATAAGATACTGATAACACCATCTTCTGCATGTGACACCACATACTATGTTATCTACAATATAATTTATATGAACAACTACAAACAAATGTAGACAATTTGACCAAATGTGATTCTTTATTCATAATGAATGTTTACAAAGCTTAGGCTTTCAGTATACACTCCAACAATCTCCCACTTATACTAATGACTAAGCTGCCATATCTTCTACCATACATCTGATTCTCATTCCCTCCACATGCCGATCGAAAGCTTTCGCCGGAAGGGCCTTAGTGAAAGGATCTGCCAGGTTATCCGCTGATGTAATCTTGGCGATGACAACTTCTCCTCGCTTCACGATATCTCGTATCAGGTGGTACTTGCGCTCTATATGTTTACTTGCCTTATGGGCTCGTGGTTCCTTCGAGTTTGCAACTGCACCACTATTATCACAATAAATTGTGATGATTTTGGGCAAACCAGGAATCACATCTAAGTCCATTAGAAAGTTCCTGAGCCATACTGCTTCTTTAGCTGCCTCAGAGGCTGCTACATACTCAGCTTCCATGGTTGAGTCCGAAACGCATTTCTGCTTAACACTTCTCCATGAAATGGCTCCACCTCCTAAAGTAAACACATAGCCTGATGTAGACTTACTGTTATCCCTATCTGATTGGAAATCTGAATCCGTGTAACCCACAGGGAGCAGATCGTCTGCTTGGTAAACTAGCATATAATCTCTAGTCCTTCTCAGGTACTTTAATATATGCTTTACCGCAGTCCAATGTCCTTGTCCAGGGTTACTCTGATATCTGCTGACCATGCCCACGGCAAAACAGATATCAGGTCTCGTACATAGCATTGCATACATTAGGCTTCCTACAGCCGAAGCATAAGGAACTGCTTTCATGTCCTCTATCTCTTTCGATGTCTTTGGAGACATCTCTTTAGATAGAGCTACTCCATGTCTAAAAGGTAAGAAACCTTTCTTGGAATCCTGCATGCTAAAACGAGCAAGGATTGTATCTATATATGAAGCTTGGGATAGACACAACATTCTTTTCTTACGATCCCTTATAACTTTGATCCCAAGAATGTGTGCACAATCTCCTAAGTCCTTCATATCAAATTGTTTGGACAACCATACCCTTACATCTGATAATACCTTGACATTGTTGCCAATTAACAAAATATCATCTACGTATAGTACAAGAAATACCACCACGTTTCCGTTACACTTCTTATATACACAAGACTCATCCGGACTTTGAATAAATCCATATGACTGGATTACTTCATTAAACTGGATGTTCCAAGATCTTGAAGCTTGCTTGAATCCATAAATGGACCGATTGAGCTTGCACACTAGATGCTCTTTGCCTTTTTCAATAAATCCTTCTGGTTGCTTCATATGGATGTTCTCTTCAAGACTTCCATTAAGGAAAGCTGTCTTGACATCCATTTTCCAAATCTCATAATCCATATGAGCAGCAATGGATAAGAGTATCCAGATAGACTTAAGCATGACTACCGGTGAAAAGGTCTCCTCATATTCGATTCCCTCTTTCTGAGTGTACCCTTTCGCAACAAGCCTAGCTTTGAAGGTTTCTACCTTCCCGTTTGTTCCTTTTGTAGATCCACTTGCATCCAACGGTTTTTACACCATCGGGTGGTTCTACAAGCTCCCAGACCTTATTAGAGTACATAGACTCTATTTCAGAATTCATTACTTTTTGCCAAGATACTGCATCTATATCTTCGAGTGCTTCGTCATATGTACGGGGATCAGGTTCATGTTTACCCAGGATCAAGTCCGAAGACTCTCCCAAAAACATGAATCTATCAGGCTGCCTAACAACCCTCCCACTACGACGAAGCACAATCTGTGGTTGTGTATCATGTGTGACACGTGTTGCAGTCTCTTGTGGTACTTCGTCTTGTACTGTTGGTACTGAAGTAGACATGTCCTCTCTAAGTTCTTCTAAAACAACTTTACTACTGGGCTTGTGATCCATTATATAGTCTTCTTCTAAAAACTGGGCATTGGTGCTAACAATGACCTTTTGGTCTTTAGGACTATAAAATAAACCACCTTTCGTTCCTTTGGGATATCCTACAAACACGCGAACTTCTGTACGAGATTCTAACTTATCAGCATCTGGTTTCAGCACATGTGCTGGACTACCCCAAATCCGAATATGTCTTAGACTGGGTTTTCGCCCATTCCACAATTCTATGGGAGTAGAAGAAACTGATTTAGAAGGTACTAAGTTCAGAACGTATACTGCTGTTTCCAGAGCATATCCCCAAAATGAATTTGGTAATTCTGAATAACTCATCATCGATCTAACCATCTCCATAAGAGTCCTATTCCTTCGTTCTGCTACACCATTCTGTTGGGGTGTTCCAGGTGCAGACAATTGGGATTGAATCCCGGCCTCTGATAAGTAATTCCTAAACTCTCCTAAGAGGTATTCGCCACCACGATCAGATCGTAGTGTCTTGATACTTTTACCTAATCATTTTTCCACATCAGCCTTGTATTCTTTGAACTTATCAAAGCACTCGGACTTGCGGCGCATTAGGTAAATATATCCGTATCTTGAATAATCGTCTATGAAAGAGACAAAATATTCAAAACCTCCTCTTTCCTGGACAGACATAGGACCACACAAATCAGAGTGAACCAATTCTAACACTTCTTTGGCTCTATACCCCTTGGCCTTAAAAGGCCTCTTGGTCATTTTACCTTCCAAGCAAGATTCACAAGTTGGAAAATTTTCCAACTCTAATGAACCCAAAAGTCCATCGGCTATAAGCCTCTGAATCCTACTTAAGTTAATATGACCAAGCCTTAGATGCCAAAGATATGCTTGGTTCATTTCTGAAGGTTCTTTTCTCTTATTTGAGTTAGAAGATGGATTATAAATTTCCATGTTTTGCTTTGTGGAAGAAATTGGATTTAAAGTATACAAATTGCCAACTAATGCACCAGAACAGATAATCACTTTATTTCTTTTAATAACTACATCGTTACTAAAAGACACTGAATATCCATCTAAAAACAGTTTGGAAACTGAAATTAAATTCTTTCTAAAACTGGGTACATAAAGATAATTTCTTAAAACCAAATTTTTATTTCTACTAAAAGATAAGTAGACGTCTCCCATTGCAACAGCTGCCACCTTAGTAGCATTGCCCATGTAGACGGTAATCTCCCCTTCAGATAGTCGTCGGGTTTCCTGGAACCCCTGCAAGGAATTGCAGACATGATCAGTGGCTCCCGTATCTACACACCAGGTGCTGGTAGATAACACCGCTAAACATGTTTCAACAACTAGAGCATGAGATATACCTTTGTTTTGGTTCCTACGAGGACAGTCCGCCTTCCAATGTCCTGCCTGCTTGCAGATGAAGCACTTGCCCTTCGGCTTCTTCACTCCAGCTTTAAATCCCGTACTCTGAGATTTATTCACTTTCTTTGCTGAACCAGCTTGTTTCTTCTTCTTCTTTCCTCTCGGTTTAGAAGTAGAACCATTTTCAGCATAGTGAATTTGAGAATTGTGACGAAATAATCCTTCTGCCGCTTGAAGTTCTGTCAGTAGTTCCCCTAATGAATAAATCCTCTTATTCATATTATAGTTCAGGCGGAACTGCTCAAAACTTCTAGGTAGCGTTTGGAGGATCATATCGATCTGGGTTTCCCCATTAATTTCTCCTCTAAGGATCTGTATCTCGTTCAGATAAGCCATCATCTTTAGGATATGATCCCTTACAGGAGTACCCTCTTGCATGGTGGCTGTCATTATCTTTCTCATAGCTTCTTGTCTAAAAGCCCTATCCTGATGACCAAAGAGTTCCTTGAGATTGTTCATAATATCATAAGCTGTTGGTAAATCTTTATGCTGCTGTTGCAATACATTTGACATTGAAGCCAAAATGTAACACCGCGCCATCTCATCTGCCTTTACCCATCTCTTATGATATTCAATCTCCTCTTGGGTAGATTCACCAGTGGGTGCATCAGGACAAGGTTCAGTCAGTACAAATTTATAGCTTTCAGCAGTCAGAACAATGTCCAGGTTCCTTTTCCAATCTATGTAATTAGGTCCAGTAAGTCTATTTTGTTGAAGTATGATGGATAGTGGGTTGAAAGTCATCCTAAGAATCACAAATAACTTTTGGTCAGAACTCTAAATTTAGAATAATATTGATTCCTCAAACAATACTATTTTAAATTAACCAACACCTCATATCACCGTGAATTTTGTATGCCACGTTAGTGTGGACGTATACAAATTCAACATTTGTAAAGGAGGGTTTTAACCCATTAATTTTATTATCTTGTCAACCTAACTTTTTGACAAATAAAATTAATAGTTGGTATTATTTGGTCACACAAATAATAGTAGTGACTCCGTTGGGGAGGATACTATTAGATGTGTCTAAGTGTATACCATTACTTGACACTAAGTCCATTAATAAGATTATGCCCCTTCCGTTGGGGAAGATCACACGCTCTTAATTAATTCCCTATAGTCATCCAAAAATGGAAGTCTGTTCTAGTGATCCGCAAACAAGCTCATCCGTTATGGAGGAAGGCACTCAGAGCCAACGCGCAAGATTGTTTGCATCACTTACAAACCAGTAATGGAGACCATGGGATTTACTTAAAAATCCCTCTCCCACTTAGTTATTTATAAATGAGGAATTTTAACTATGCTAGCCTACTTAACTTGTAAACTAGCATGCACACATAGCACAATATAAAAGCAATAAATAGAGAAACTCATTTTCAACTATTATGGCTTTTATCTCTAGTTGTCCTCCGTGTGTTGTCATCCCAAGCTGCTGCCATATTTGGCCACCGCCACCGGGTCTAGCTGTCACATCCATCTTGCTCCTAGTTCCGCTGCACCTCTGGTCCTTAGAAGGTTCCACGCTTTGCAAGATTCAATCCGCGACATAAATAGAATTTTACAATTTTGATCCTATATTCCATAAAAGGAATGTACATGTATCTAGATCAAAAATAAAATCCTAATAAAACTAAATACAGCTCCTGCTGTATTTTAATACAATCATACACACACATATAAATGCCCTTGACATGTCCAAGGGTCCAATCACACACATAATAACTAAAAGCCATAATAGTTGGATCCTGCATCCACAAAGTTAGCACATCCTACTATTAACCTGCCTAAATTATGTATGACATGTGCATAATTAAACTAAATACCAAATACACAGAGGCAAAACCCTAGCTCTGATACCAATTGTTGGTTGCTACTCGGAAAACCTATAGGTTCCACTGTACAAAAATTTTGTACAAAGGTCTGAACCTTTTCCTAGCTACCATGTGTTCTTTTAAATTAAATTTTGGATCGCCTGCGGAACTTAACATGTTTGATCCAAAACTTAATCTATTTGTTCTTTTAGGTTTTGACTTGGATCTCCTGCGGAACTTAACACGTTCGACCCAAGTCTCCTTAAGTTATTAATTCCATTAAATATTAATTTCCATAATTGGTTCCCAGTACTGACGTGGCGAGGCACATGGCCTTCTTAGATATGGGAGCAACCACCACCGACTAGACAAAACCTTTTATAGAAAGATAATATTTAATTTCCTAAAATAACTTTAGGTTAACCAAAGAGAACAATCAAATCACAAGGAAAAGAAAAAACAAAAGAACACAACTTCGAAAAACATATTCGAAATTCTAGAACGTAAGCCTCTTGTATTTGGTATTATTTCCATAAATAACTAACATGATGCGGAAAGAAAAATTACTGGTTATACCTTATAGAAAAACCTCTTGATCTTCTACCGTATTCCTCTTCTAACCTCAGACGTTGTGTGGGCAACGATCTACCAAGATGAGAAACCACCAACCAGCTTCTTCTCCTCCAAGCAAGGTTCGGCCACAAAGGAAAACTTCACCAAGGAGAAAAACCAAAATACTAACCAAGCTCCAAGAGATGCTAGCTTTCTCTCCTTCTTCTTCTTCTTCTCCGAGTAGTATCCGGCCACCACAAGAGCTCCAATGGAAGAAGGACATTCGGCCACCACAAGAGGAAGAGAAAGAGAGGATGGCCGGCCACACCAAGGAACAAAAGAGGGAGAGAAAACAATAGAGGTTGTGTCTTGTGAAGGCACCCTCACCCCTTCTTTTATATTCCTTGGCCTAGGCAAATTAGGAAATTTAATTACAATAAAATTTCTTTAATTCCCTTGACATGATTTAATTGAGAAAAATAAAATAATATTTCCCCAATTAATCTCTAATGGCCGGCCACATCAATGGGAAGCAAATTGGACAAGTTTTAATCAACAATTAAAACTTTCCTTATTTGTTTCCGGAAATTTAAAAAAATAAAATTTCTCTTCAAAAATCTCTTCATGGTTAATAAAAAGAAATTTCCATAATTTTAATTTTACAACATGTGAATAATTTTTAAAGAGAAAATAAAATATCTCACCAATCTACAAATAAGGAAAGAGATCTAATATCTTTCTTTAATCTTTTATAAATTTTACAAGAGAGATAATTTAATTCAAATTCTCTTTAATAAATTATTTCTTCCACATAATAAAAATTAAAATTAAAATTCTTTTTAATTTATTTTGGCCGGCCCTACTAGCTTGGGTTCAAGCTAGGGCCGGCCACCCAATCTTATACGGCCCTAGCTTGTTCCCAAGCTAGCTTGGCCGGCCCCTATTGGGTGAGTATAGAAGATGGGTATAGGTGGGTATAGAACTCTATAAATAAGAGGCTATGATAGGGACCGAGAGGAGGAATTGGTTTTGGTCTCCCGATAAAATTAAGCATCCCGTGTTCGCCCCGAACACAACTTAATTTTATCAATTCATTCCACTAGAGAACTATCATTGAACTACGCACCAATCCCAAATTACATTTTGGGCTCCTTCTTATTATGAGTGTGTTAGTCTCCCTGTGTTTAAGATATCGAATGTCCACTAATTAAGTGAGTTACTGACAACTCATTTAATTAATATCTAAATCCAAGAGTAGTACCACTCAACCTTATTATCATGTCGGACTAAGTCCACCTGCAGGGTTTAACATGACAATCTTTATGAGCTCCTCTTGAGGACATTATCAACCTAGTATCTCTAGGACACAGTTTCCTTCTATAATCAACAACACACACTATAAGTGATACCATTTCCCAACTTATCGGGTTTATTGATTCATCGAACTAAATCTCACCCATTGATAAATTAAAGAAATAAATATCAAACATATGTGCTTGTTATTATATTAGGATTAAGAGCACACACTTCCATAATAACTGAGGTCTTTGTTCCTTTATAAAGTCAGTATAAAAGAAACGACCTCTAATGGTCCTACTCAATACACTCTGAGTGTACTAGTGTAATTATATAGTCAAGATAAACTAATACCTAATTACACTACGACCTTCTAATGGTTTGTTCCTTTCCATTTTAGTCGTGAGCTACTGTTTATAATTTATAAGGTACTGATAACACCATCTTCTGCATGTGACACCACATACTATGTTATCTACAATATAATTTATATGAACAACTATAAACAAATGTAGACAATTTGACCAAATGTGATTCTTTATTCATAATGAATGTTTACAAAGCTTAGGCTTTCAGTATACACTACAACAGAACTATCCACCTCGACTACTCTATTGTGGTATCTGGTGTTAGGTTTTTTGGGCTGCAAAAACCGCTTTTTCGCGTTGCGGAAACCCCGATTCCCATGCCACCGAATCCATGCGAAGTAAAATAAAACAAAATTTTACGACTACGAGTTTCTTACATCTAGATCTACACTAGAACTACATGGTTAAGAGATTTACCCTTGATGCGAAGCCCTTCGCAATCCCTCTCGTCCAAAGGTTCGCCGGATCTCAAGATCGTCAAGTGTACGATCCTCTATGCGTATCCACATGAACAAACTAGGTGAAGAAGACTAAACAAAGGTGTGCTAGCACCTTAGGTTGTTCGGCAAAGGAGGAGGAGAGGGAGAGGAGAATGAGAGTAAGGAAGAAGATGAGAGTTACTTTGCTTGAATGAAAATTAATCCATCCATTCAACCATAAGTGGCCGGCCACTATTGGAGTTGTAACCTCCATTCTCATTTAATGTGGCCATTAAAGAGGAGATTTGTAACCTCCATGAGGTGGCACACACATGTGCTAAACATGATGATGTGTAACACCATTATTGGCTACTTAATGCCAACTCACAAATGAGTATGCAAATGGTCAAGTCAAACTTGACCTTTCATCTTCCTTCTCAAGTCAAGTCAAACTTGACCAAATCTCTCTCATGATTGATGTAATCTAACCATTTGATTCAAACCAACTTAATATAATGAATCTAATTCATTTAATTAAATTGATTCAATGAGTCATAATCTAAATTAGACTCATTGAGCACATGAATCAACTTGAGCCTAACTCAATTAGTTCAATTAGGATTACTCTTAATCCAATTTGATTCATCACATGAATCTAATCCTCTTGGTTCATCGTATGAACCTAATCTCCATCTAATTGTCCTTTGTGTGTGACCCTATAGGTTCTTGTAACATTGACAATGTTCCTAAACTCATTTAGAAGCATAAGTAATGAGCGGTATCTAGCAATTCATCATTACTACCCAAGTTACAAGAATGTTGAGATCCAACATCATCTTGTGACTACTAATTGTGACTCTTCACAATATATGACATTGTCCTTCTATCCTAGACATCTAGATTGATCAATGTGAGACATAGACCGTGTCATCCTCTAATCAATCTAAATCTTGAATCCCAAGTAGACTCACTCGATCAAATGAGCTCAATATCTCATATTGACTCATCATTTGGGCATGACCATGCACTTAGTGGTCTCACTCTATCAAGAATATCAATGTCACTCCCATCATATAGGAGGGATAGATCTCATCTACATCACTCACATCCCTCTGCATAATTGGTTACATACCCAGTAATCGCCTTTATAGTCCACCCAGTTACGGGTGACGTTTAACGAAGCCAAAGTACATAACTCCTTATGTAGGGATCCATGGTGATTTCAGGTCCAAGGACTAGTAGTCATACTAATAGCCACATGAGAAAGTATATGACACTCATATAACGATCCATGATACTTTCTCATGGCGGGTCATTCAGTATACATTCTCTAATTCATACCCATGTGTCAACTTGATATCTCTATATCCATGACTTGTGAGATCAAGTCATCGAGTTGACCTACATGCTAGTCTCGTCGCATTAACATTGTCCCTGAATGTTAATACTCGACTAGGAATGATTAAGAGTAATGTTCCCTATATCATCTCACTATCGATTCAACCAATTGATTGATATAGGTAAGAACCTTCTACTCAAGGACGCTATTATACTAAGTTATTTGGCACCAATACATGTAAGTATAATAACCAAAAACAAATGCCTTTATTTATATATAGAAGAATATGATACAATGAGTCCATACAACAATCATCAAATGATTGGCTCTAGGGCTCTAACTAACAATCTCCCACTAGCACTAGTGTCAATCAGTGTGAGCTCTAAGCCCCAATGACCTAGTGTGACCATCATGCTTTCTCTGTGCCAAAGCCTTAGTCAAGGGATCTGCGATGTTAGCCTTTGAGGGTATTCTACAAATCTTCACATCTCCTCTCTCGATAATCTCTCGAATGAGATGGAAGCATCGTAGTATGTGTTTGGTCCGCTGGTGTGAGCGAGGTTCCTTAGCCTGTGCTATAGATCCATTATTGTCACAATAGAGCTCAATAGGGTCAGAGATACTAGGAACTACCCCAAGTTCAATGATGAACTTGCAGATCCAAACTGCCTCTGATGCAGCAATGCACTCGGCCTCTGTTGTAGAATCAACGACTGTGTACTGCTTCGAACTCTTCCAGCTCACACCACCACCATTTATGCAAAACACGAACCCTGACTACGATCGATAATCATCCTGGTCGGTCTGGAAGCTAGCATCACTGTAACCCTTTACAGCTAGCTCATCATCGCCTCCATATATCAAGAAATATTCTTTAGTCCTTCTCAAGTACTTAAGATTATTCTTGACCGCTATCCAATGACTCTCACCTGGATCTGACTGGTATCTGCTCGTCATGCTCAAAGCATACGAGACATCAGGTCGAGTACATAGCATGGCGTACATGATAGATCCTATGACTGAGGCATAAGGGATCTGATCCATGTGTTGAAGTGTATACTTAAAAGTTTAGCTTTTGTACACATTCATTTTGAAATAAAGAATCACATTGGTCAAATGTTTATATTTATTTGTTAAATGTAATTGTTCAATTAATTTATATAGTAGATAACATGAAGTGTGGAGTCTTATTTAGAAGATCATGTTGTCGGTTCTCTATAAATTATAAACAGTTGCTCACGACTAAGATGGAAAGGAACAAACCATCAGAATAGACGTAGTGTAATTAAGTATTAGTTTATCTTGACTAATAAATTACACTGATACACTTTAAGTGTATTGAGTAGGATCATTTAGGTAAGTTCTTTTTGTACAGACTTAGTAAAAGAACTAGACCTTAGTTATTATGGAAGTGTGTGCTCTTAATCCTAATATAATAACAAGCATGTATATTTAATATTTATTTCTTTGACTTATCAAAGGGAGAGGTTTAGCTCGATAAATCAATATGCCCGATAAGTTGGGAAATGATATTACTTATAGTATGTGTTGTTGATTATAGAAGGAATCTGTGTCCTAGTTATCTAGGTTGAGAAAGTCCCCAAGAGGAATTCATAAGGATTGCCATGTTAAACCCTGCAGGTGGACCTAGTCCAACATGACAATAAAGTTGAGTGGTACTACTCTTGGAGCTATATATTAATTAAATGAGTTGTCAGTAACTCACTTAATTAGTGGACATTCGTAATCTTAAACACAGGGATACTAACACACTCATAATAAGAAGGAGCCCATAATGTAATTTGGGATTGGTGCGGTAGTGCGGTAATAACTCTCTAGTGGAATGAGTTATTATCGATGAACTTGAGTTGTGTGTTCGGGGCGAGCACGGGATACTCAAGCTCATCGGAAGGCCAAAACCAATTTCTCCTCTAGGTCCCTATTGTAGCCTCAATAAAGCCTCAAGTCCATCCAAAGAAAAGCCTATCTTGGTGTCCAAGAAGGGGCCGGTTCATTGCTTGGTGACCAAGCAATGGCCGACCACATATTCTCTAGAAGTGGTCGGCCCTTGCCTTGGGCAAAGGGGCCGACCGCAATATTTAAATTAGGAAGGTTGTTTTTGAATTTTAAAATTTACTCAAATAATTACAATTTGTAAAAATAGAGATTTTAAAATTTTCCTAATTTAAATTAGGCCACAAGGTTTTAAAAGAGAGTTGTAAAATTTATAAAACTTTCTTTTAAAAAGAAATATTATTAGAGATGTTTTAAATTTTAAAAATTAGTTTTAAATTTTAAAATTTTCCTTTTAATACCCACATTAGAAAAAAAAAGAGAGTTTGTACAATTTTATTAGAAGTTTTCTTCTTTTAAAATTTTATAAAAAAAAATTTTCTTTCTTTCCCTTTTAATAAGTGGCCGGTCACCTTGCTTGGTGCCCAAGCAAGGGGCCGGCCAAATAATTAAACATCAACAAATAGTTGTTTAATTAATAAATCAATCTAGGATTGATTAATTAAAAGGAAAAAAATTAAAAGGAAATATGAATCAGTCTAATTTTTTATAAAACTCTTTCCATAATTTTCCGTTGAGAAACTAATATAAAAAGGGGGGGGGGGGGGGAAGGGGAGGCCTTGAAACATAACAATTGATATTGTGTTGTTGGAGATCATCAAGTGGCCGGCCCCTCTCCCTCTCTTCCCTTTGCTCTCTTTTGCTCCTTTGTGGTGGTGGTGGCCGAATTCTAGAGAAGGAGGAGAAGCTCTCCGGGTGGTGTTCGTCTTGGAGGATCGTCGCCCACACGACGTCCAAGAGGAGGCGAGGGATACGGCAGAAGATATCGAGGTTTTTAGCATACAAGGAAGACGTATAACTAGTATTTAATTTCCGCATCATACTAGTTAACTTTTCTTTGTATAAATACCAAATACAAGAGGCATTCGATTCTTCTTTTTCGAATTTAATTTCGATGTTGTGTTCTTTTTATTTTTTTCCTTGTGATTTGATTGTTCCTTTTGGTTAACCTAGAGTTATATAAGGAAATTAAATATTAACTTTTCTTAAAAGGCTTTATCTAGTCGGTGGTGGTTGCTCCCATATCCAAGAAGGCCAAGTGCCTCACCATGCAGTACTGGAAGCCAATTTTGGAAACTAATATTTAATTGAATTTATAACCTAGGTGATTTGGATCAAACGTGTTAAGTTCCGCAGGAGATCCAAATCTAAACCTAAAGGAACATATAAGTTAAACTTGGAATCAAACGTGTTAAGTTCCGCAGGAGATACAAGTTTAACTTAAAAGAACACATGGTAGCTAGGAAAGATTCAGAGCACGTACAAAATTTTTGTACAGTAGAGTCATTGGGTTTTCCAAGTAGCAACTAACAATTGGTATCCGAGCTAGGGTTTTGCCTCTGTGTATTTGGTATTAGTTTAATTATGCACATGTCATACATAATTTAGGCAGGTTAATAATAGGATGTGCTAACTTTGTGGATGCAGGATCCAACTATTATGACTTATAGTTATTATGTGTGTGATTGGACCCTTGGACATGTCAAGGCATTTATTATATGTGCATGATTGTATTATAAAATACAGCAGGAGCTGTATTTAGTTTTATTAGGATTTTATTTTTTGATCTAGATACATGTACATTCCTTTTATGGAATATAGGATCGATGGATGTAAATTTTATTTTATGTTCGATCTAGTTTACATGTACATTCCTTCGAAGAATATAGGATCGAAAAATGTAAAATTCTATTTATGTCGCGGATCGAATCTTGCAAGGCATGGAACCTTTTGAGGATCAGAGTGGCGCAGCGGAACAAGAAGCAAGATGGATGCGACAACTATACCCGGTGGCGGTGGCCAAAAATGGCAGCAGCTAGGGATGACGACACACAGAGGACAATAATAGATAAAAGCCATAATAGTTGAAAATTAGTTTTTCTATTTATTGCTTTTATATTGTGCTGTGTGTGAATGTTAGTGTACATATTTAGTAGGCTAGCATCATCAAAATTCCTCACTTTAAATAACTAAGTGGGAGAGGGTTTTGTTTTAGTGAATTCCACAGTCTACATTACTGGTTTGTAAGTGATGCAAACAAACTTGCACGTTGACTCTGAGTGCCTTCCTCCATATCGGATGAGTTTGTTTGCGGATCACTAGACCAAACTTCCATTTTGGATGACTATAGGAAATTAATTAAGAGCGTGTGATCTTCCCCATCGGAAGGGGCACAATCTTATTAATGGACTTAGTGTCAAGTAATGGTATACACTTAGGCACGTCTAATAGTATCCTCTCCATCGGAGTCACTGCTATTATTTGTGTGACCTAAGGAAACCAACTATTAATTTTATTTGTCAAAAAGTTAGGTTGACAAGATAATAAAATTAATGGGATATACCCTCCTTTTACAAATGTTGAATTTGTATACGTCCACACTATCGTGGCATACAAAATTCACGGTGTTTTAAGGTGTTGATTAATTTAAAATAGTATTGTTTGAGAAATCAATATTATTCTTAATTTAGAGTTCTGACCAAAATTTATTTTGTGATTCTTAGGATGACTTTCAACCCACTGGCCATTATTCTAAAAGAAAACAGACTTACTGGTCCCAACTATATAGATTGGAAAAGAAACCTGGACATTATTTTAACTGCTGAGGGCTATAAGTTTGTACTATCAGAGGAATGCCCAGAAACACCTAGCAATGATTCTACCCCAGAGGAGATTCAGTATCATAGTAAATGGGTAAAAGCTGATGAGATGGCGCGGTGTTACATCTTGGCTTCGATGTCAAATGTATTGCAACATCAGCATCAGGACTTACCAACAGCCTATGATATAATGAACAATCTCAAGGAACTCTTCGGACATCAGAATCGGGCTGTTAGGCAAGAGGCAATGAGAAAACTGATGACAACCACCATGACTTAGGGGACTCCCGTGAGGGATCATATTCTCAAGATGATGGCTTACTTAAACGAAATACAAGTTCTTGGAGGGGAAATTGATGGGGAAACCCAAGTCGATATCATCCTCCAAACGCTGCCCAGAAGTTTTGAGCATATGAATAAAAGGATGTATTCATTGGCAGAACTTTTGACAAAACTTCAGGCAGCCGAAGGGTTGTTTCGTCAACATTCTCAAATTCACTATGCTAAAAATGGTTCTACTTCTAAGCCGAAAGGCAAGAAGAAGAAGAAACAAAATGGCTCAGCAAAGAAGGTGAATAAACCTCAAGGTGCAGGACAAAAAGTTGGAATAAAGAAGTCGAAGGGCAAGTGATTTATTTGCAAGCAGACTGGACATTGGAAGGCGGACTGTCCTCGTAGGAAATAGAACAATAAAGGTATATCTCATACTCTAGTAGTTGAAACATGTTTAGCGGTGTTATCTACCAGCACCTGGTGTGTAGATACGGGAGCCACTGATCATGTCTGCAATTCTTTGCAAGGGTTCCAGGAAACCCGGCGACTATTTGATAGAGAGATAATTGTCTACATGGGCAATGCTACTAAGGTGGTGGCTGTTGCAGTGGGAGACGTCTACTTATCATTTGATAGGAATAGGAAATTGGTTTTAAGGAATTGTCTTTATGTACCCAGTTTTAGAAAGAATTTAATTTCAGTTTCTAAACTGTATTTGGATGGATATTCAGTTTCCTTTAGTAACAATGTGGTTATAAAGAGAAATAAAGTGATTATCTATTCTGGTGCATTGGTTGGAAATTTATATACTTTAAATCCAATTTCTCCCACAAAGTAAAATATGAAAATTAATAACACATCTTCTAACTCTAATAAGAGAAAAAAACCTTCGGAAATGAACCAAACACATCTTTGGCATCTAAGGCTTGGTCATATTAACTTAAGTAGGATTCAAAGGCTTGTAGCTGATGGACTCTTGGGTCCATTAGAGTTGGAAAACTTTCCAACGTGTGAATCTGCTTGGAAGGTAAGATGACTAAGAGACCTTTTAAGGCCAAGGGGTATAGAGCCAAAGAAGCGTTAGAATTGGTTCATTCTGATTTGTGTGGTCCTATGTCTATCCAGGCTAGAGGTGGCTTTGAATATTTTGTCTCTTTTATAGATGATTATTCAAGATATGGATACATTTACCTAATGCGCCGCAAGTCTGAGTGTTTTGATAAGTTCAAAGAGTACAAGGCTGATGTGGAGAAACGTCTAGGTAAAAGTATCAAGACACTACGGTCTGATCGTGGTGGCGAATACCTCTTCGGAGAGTTTAGGAATTACTTATCAGAGGCCGGGATTCAATCCCAATTGTCCGCACCTAGTACACCCCAACAGAATGGTGTGGCAGAACGAGGAATAGGACTCTTATGGAGATGGTTAGATCGATGATGAGTTATTCAGAATTACCAAATTCATTTTGGGGATACGCTCTGGAAACAGCAGCGCACATTCTGAACTTAGTACCTTCTAAATTAGTATCTTCTACTCCCACAGAATTATGGAATGGGCGGAAGCCTAGTCTAAGACATATTCGGATTTGGGGTAGTCCAAGCACATGTGCTGAAACAAGATACTGATAAGTTAGAATCTGGTACAGAAGTTTGTATGTTTGTGGGGTATCCCAGAGGAACGAAAGGGGGTTTATTTTATAGTCCTAAAGACCAGAAGGTCATTGTTAGCACCAATGCCCAGTTTTTGGAAGAAGAATATATAATGGATCACAAGCCCAGTAGTAAAATTATTCTAGAAGAACTTAGAGAGGACACGTCTACTTCACTACCAACAGTACAAGATGAAGTACCACAAGAGACTGCAACACGTGTCACACATAATACACAACCACAGACGGTGCCTCGTTGTAGTGGGAGGGTTGTAAGGCAGCCCGAGAGATTCACGTTTTTGGGTGAGTCTTCAGACTTGATCCCAGGCAAACATGAACCAGATCCCCGGACATATGATGAAGCACTCCAAGATATAGATGCAGTATCTTGGCAAAAGGCAATGAATTCCGAAATAGAATCTATGTATTCTAATAAGGTCTGGGAGCTTGTAGAACCACCTGATGGTGTAAAAGCCATTGGATGCAAGTGGATTTATAAAAGGAAAAGAGGGACAGATGGGAAGGTAGAAACCTTCAAAGCAAGGCATGTTGCGAAGGGGTACACTCAGAAAGAGGGAATCGATTATGAGGAGACCTTTTCGCCGGTAGCTATGCTTAAGTCTATCCGGATACTCTTATCCATTGCCGCTCATATGGATTATGAGATTTGGCAAAAGGATGTCAAGACAGCTTTCCTTAATGGAAGTCTTGAAGAAAACATCCATAGGAAGCAACCAAAAGGGTTCATTGAAAAGGGCAAAGAGCATCTAATGTGCAAGCTTAATCGGTCCATTTATGAACTGAAGCAAGCTTCAAGATCTTGGAACATCCGGTTTAATGAAGTAATCCAGTCATATGGATTTATTCAGTGTCCGGATGAGTCTTGTGTATACAAGAAGTGTAACGGAAACATGGTGGTATTTCTTGTACTGTACGTAGATGATATTTTGTTAATTGGCAACAATGTCAAGATATTATCAGACGTAAGGGTATGGTTGTCCAAACAATTTGATATGAAGGACTTAGGAGAATGTGCACACATCCTTGGGATCAAAGTTATGAGGGATCGCAAGAAAAGAATGTTGTGCCTATCCCAAGCTTTATGTATAGATACAATCCTTGCTCGTTTTAGCATGCAAAACTCCAAGAAAGGTTTCTTACCTTTTAGGCATGGAGTAGCCTTATCTAAAGAGATGTCTCCAAAAACATCAAAGGAGATTGAGTACATGAAGGCAGTTCCTTATGCTTCAGCTGTAGGAAGCCTTATATATGCAATGTTGTGTACGAGACCTGATATCTATTTTGCCGTGGGCATGGTTAGCAGATATCAAAGTAACCCTGGACAAGGGCATTGGACTGCAGTGAAGCATATATTAAAGTACCTGCGAAGGACTAGAGTTTATATGCTAGTTTACCAAGCAGACGATTTACTCCCTGTGGGTTACACGGATTCGGACTTCCAATCAGATAGGGACAACAGTAAGTCTACATCAGGCTATGTGTTTACTTTAGGAGGTGGAGTCATTGCATGGAGGAGTGTTAAGCAGAAATGCGTCTCAGACTCAACCATGGAAGCTGAGTATGTGGCAGCCTCTGAGGCGGCCAAAGAAGCTGTATGGCTCAGGAACTTTCTAATGGACTTAGATGTGATTCCTGGTTTGCCCAAGATCGTCACAATTTATTGTGATAATAGTGGAGCAGTTGCAAACTCGAAGGAACCACGAGCCCATAAGGCAAGTAAACATATAGAGCACAAGTACCACCTGATACGAGACATCGTCAAGCGAGGAGAAGTTGTCGTCGCCAAGATAGCATCAGCAGATAACCTGGCAGATCCTTTCACTAAGGCCCTTCCAGCGAAAACTTTTGATCAGCATGTGGAGGGGATGGGAATCAGATGTATGGCAACAGATATGGCAGCTTAGACTTCTAATATAAGTGGGAGATTGTTGGAGTGTATACTTAAAAGTTTAGCTTTTGTACACATTCATTTTGAAATAAAGAATCACATTGGTCAAATGTTTATATTTATTTGTTAAATGTAATTGTTCAATTAATTTATATAGTAGATAACATGAAGTGTGGAGTCACACTTAGAAGATCATGTTGTCGGTTCTCTATAAATTATAAACAGTTGCTCACGACTAAGATGGAAAGGAACAAACCATCAGAATAGACGTAGTGTAATTAAGTATTAGTTTATCTTAACTAATAAATTACACTGATACACTTTAAGTGTATTGAGTAGGATCATTTAGGTAAGTTCTTTTTGTACAGACTTAGTAAAAGAACTAGACCTTAGTTATTATGGAAGTGTGTGCTCTTAATCCTAATATAATAACAAGCATGCATATTTAATATTTATTTCTTTGACTTATCAAAGGGTGAGGTTTAGCTCGATAAATCAATATGCCCAATAAGTTGGAAAATGATATTACTTATAGTATGTGTTGTTGATTATAGAAGGAATCTGTGTCCTAGTTATCTAGGTTGAGAATGTCCCCAAGAGGAGCTCATAAGGATTGTCATGTTAAACCCTGCAGGTGGACCTAGTCCAACATGACAATAAAGTTGAGTGGTACTACTCTTGGAGCTAGATATTAATTAAATGAGTTGTCAGTAACTCACTTAATTGGTGGACATTCGTAATCTTAAACACAGGGAGACTAACACACTCATGATAAGAAGGAGCCCATAATGTAATTTGAGATTGGTGCGGTAGTGCGGTAATAACTCTCTAGTGGAATGAGTTATTATTGATGAACTTGAGTTGTGTGTTCGGGGCGAGCACGGGATACTCAAGCTCATCGGAAGGCGAAAACCAATTTCTCCTCTAGGTCCCTATTGTAGCCTCAATAAAGCCTCAAGTCCATCCAAAGAAAAGTCTATCTTGGTATCCAAGAAGGGGCCGGTTCATTGCTTGGTGACCAAGCAATGGCCGGCCACATATTCTCTAGAAGTGGTCGGCCCTTGCCTTGGGCAAAGGGGCCAGCCGCAATATTTAAATTAGGAAGGTTGTTTTTGAATTTTAAAATTTCCTCAGATATTTACAATTTGTAAAAAGAGAGATTTTAAAATTTTCCTAATTTAAATTAGGTCACCAGGTTTTAAAAGAGAGTTGTAAAATTTATAAAACTTTCTTTTAAAAAGAAATATTATTAGAGATGTTTTAAATTTTAAAACTTTGTTTTAAATTTTAAAACTTTCCTTTTAATATCCACATTAGAAAAAAAAAAGAGTTTGTAAAATTTTATTAGAAGTTTTCTTCTTTTAAAATTTTATAAAAAAAAAATTCATTCTTTCCCTTTTAATAAGTGGCCGGCCACCTTGCTTGGTGCCCAAGCAAAGGGTCGGTCAAATAATTAAACATCAACAAATAGTAGTTTAATTAATAAATCAATCTAGGATTGATTAATTAAAAGGAAAGAAAAGGAAAAAAAATTAAAAGGAAATAGGAATGAGTCTAATTTTTTATAAAACTCTTTCCATAATTTTTCGTTGGGAAACTAATATAAAAAGGGGGGGAAGGGGAGGCCTTGAAACATAACAATTGATATTGTGTTGTTGGAGATCATCAAGTGGCCGGCCCCTCTCCCTCTCTTCCCTTTGCTCTCTTTTGCTCTTTTGAGGTGGTGGTGGCCGAATTCTAGAGAAGGAGGAGAAGCTCTCCGGGTGTTGTTCGTCTTGGAGGATCGTCGCCCACACGACGTCCAAGAGGAGGCGAGGGATACGGCAGAAGATCTCGAGGTTTTTAGCATACAAGGAAGACGTATAACTAGTATTTAATTTCCGCATCATACTAGTTAATTTTTCTTTGTATAAATACCAAATACAAGAGGCATTCGATTCTTTTTTTTCGAATTTAATTTTGATGTTGTGTTCTTTTTCTTTTTTCCTTGTGATTTGATTGTTGCTTTTGGTTAACCTAGAGTTATATAAGGAAATTAAATATTAACTTTCCTTAAAAGGCTTTGTCTAGTCGATGGTGGTTGCTCCCATATCCAAGAAGGCTAAGTGCCTCGCCATGCAGTACTGGAAGCCAATTTTGGAAACTAATATTTAATTGAATTTATAACCTAGGTGATTTGGATCAAACGTGTTAAGTTCCGTAGGAGATCCAAATCTAAACCTAAAGGAACATATAAGTTAAACTTGGAATCAAACGTGTTAAGTTCCGCAGGAGATACAAGTTTAACTTAAAAGAACACATGGTAGATAGGAATGGTTCAGAGCACGTACAAAATTTTTGTACAGTAGAGCCATTGGGTTTTCCGAGTAGCAACCAACACCATGAGGTCTCTCTCCTCTCTAGAAGAGGGACCTTGAGTCTTCGAAAGACTCACGCCATGTGACATCGGCAGAAAACATTTCTTGGAGTTCTGCATGGCAAACCGTAGGAGTACCTTGTCAATATATGTACTCTGACCTAGGCCAAGCAATCTCTTAGATCTATCTCTATAGATCTGTATGCCTAGAATGCGAGATTCTTCACCTAAGTCCTTCATTGAGAAACAACTCCCTAGCCAGGTCTTGACAGACTGAAGCAAAGGGATGTTACCCCCAATGAGTAGTATGTCATCCACATGCAATATAAGGAAGACAACTGTGTTCCCTACAACCTTCTTGTAGACACAAGGCTCATCTTCATTCTTGATGAAACCAAACTGTTTGATCGCATCATCGAATCGAAGATTCCAGCTCCGAGAAGCTTTCTTTGGTCCATAAATGGACCTATGCAACTTGCATACTCTGCTAGTATGCTGTGGATCTACAAAACCCTCAGGTTGTGTGATGTACACATCCTCGAGAAGGTTTCCATTCAGAAACGCAGTTTTGACATCCATCTACCATATCTCATAGTCATGGTATGCTGCAATAGCAAGCATGATCCGAATAGACTTAAACATCGCTACTGGAGAAAAAGTTTCATCATAGTCAATTCCATGAATTTGCTTGAAATCTTTAGCTACTAAGCGACCCTTATAGATAAGTCCATCCATGTCAGTCTTTCTCTTAAAGACCCACTTACACCCAATGGGCTTTACCCCTTCAGGTGGATCAACCAAAGTCCATATTTGGTTGGTGTATATGGATTCCATCTCGGATCTCATGGCCTCTAGCCATTTCTCGGAATCTGGTCTCATCACAGCTTCCTGATAGGTGGTAGGCTCATCCTCTATGAGCGCAACGTCATCATGGTCAGACAAGAGAAATGAGTATCTCTCAGGCTGACGACGTACCCTATCAGACCTGCGAAGAGGTATGTCTACTTGAACTGGTTGTTGTTCCTCAACTCCTTGTGGAACAACATCATCCACAACACTTTGTGGTTCCAGTTTAACTTCCATCGAAGCTTCAGTGCTATTGTTCGCATCTTGAACTTCCTCAAGATCGAAAGTACTCCCACTAGTCTTTCTAGAAACAAAGTCCCTTTCTAGAAATACTCCAGTCTTTGCCACAACTACCTTGTGCTAACTGGGAATGTAGAAGTAATATCCCTTAGTTTCCTTGGGATATCCAATGAAATAGCACTTATCAGATTTTGGTCCCAGTTTGTCTGAGACTTGACGTCTAACGTAAGCCTCACAACCCCAAATCCTCATAAAAGACACCTAGGCATCTCTCCCAGTCCATATCCTATATTGTGTCTTTATCACGGCCTTGGATGGAACTCGGTTGAGTATAAAATCTGCCGTGTCTAGAGCATAGCCCCAAAGAAATGTAGGAAGATCTGTGTGACTCATCATAGACCGTACCATATCTAATATGATATGATTCCTTCTTTCAGATACACCATTCCACTGTGGTGTTCCAGGATGAGTGAGTTGGGATAGGATCCCACACTCAGCTAGATAGTCACGAAACTCATGGCTAAGGTATTCACCACCTCGATCTGATCGAAGTATCTTAATACTCTTGCCAAGCTAGTTTTGTACTTCGTTCTTGAATTCTTTGAACTTTTCAAAGGATCAGACTTATGTGTCATCAAGTACACATAACCAT
The DNA here is from genome assembly GCF_018446385.1 of Zingiber officinale. Taxonomy (NCBI): domain Eukaryota; kingdom Viridiplantae; phylum Streptophyta; class Magnoliopsida; order Zingiberales; family Zingiberaceae; genus Zingiber; species Zingiber officinale. The sequence goes on from NC_055993.1 coordinate 49,488,311, forward strand.
ATCTACTAAAGTCATCAGTAAATGTAATGAAGTACCTATAACTGCCTCTAGTAGCGACATTGAAAGGGCCACATACATCACTATGTATAAGTCCTAACAAGTCAGTCGCTCTCTCGCTGTGCCCACTAAAGAGAGTCTTGGTCATCTTGCCCAGTAGGCATGACTCGCATGTCTCATATGATTCAAAATCAAATGAGTCCAGTAAACCATCTTTATGAAGCTGTGATAAGCGCTTGTCATTTATATGACCTAAGCGATAGTGCCAGAGATAGGTTTGGTTCATGTCATTTGACTTGAACCTTTTGGTACTTATGTTATAGATAGAGCTTTCAAGGTCTAGAATGTAGAGTCCGTTCATCAGAGGTGCACTACAATAAAACATATCTTTTAAATAAACAAAACAACATTTGTCCTTTATTATAAAAGAGAAACCTTTCGTGTCCAAACAAGAAACTGAAATTATGTTCTTAGTTAAAGCAGGCACATAACAACAATCATCCAACTCTAGTACAAGCTCAGAGGGCAGAGATAGAAAATAAGTCCCTACAGTAACAGCAGTAACCCGTGCTCCATTACCTACTCGTAGGTCCACCTCGCCCTTCGTCAATGCCCTGCTATTTCTCAGCACCTGCACATTAGTACAAATGTGAGAAGCACATCCGGTATCTAATACCCATGATGAAGAAATAGATAGATTGACTTCTATAACATATATACCTGAAGTGGAAGTCTCACTTTGCTTCTTCTTAAGATCTTCCAGGTACACCTTCCAGTTCCTCTTCCAATGCCCAGTCTGACCGTAGTGGAAGCGGGTAGCATCCTTGGCAACCCCTCCTTTAGGCTTCTGTGCCTTGCCTTTGCCCTTGGCTTGGGACTTTCCCTTGCCTTTGGGCTTGTCGTTGCCCTTATGTTTCTGAACCATCATAACAGAGTTGGGCTTAACCTTCTTAAGGTTGAGCTCAGCAGTTCTTAACATGCTAAGTAGCTCGGACAGTGACTTGTCAATTTCGTTCATGTTGTAGTTCATGACGAATTGACTGTAGCTATCTGGCAAGGACTGCAAGATCAGGTCAGTGGCAGCTATTGGCCAAGCGGGAATCCCAACCTCTGTAGATTTTCTATGTACCCAATCATTTTGAGTACATATGGGCCTACGGGAGCCCCATCTGACATCTTGCACTGAAATAGTGCCCTTGAGATCTCAAATCTCTCATGCTGCGCTTGTCCTTGATATAGTTGACGAAGATGTTCAATCATATCATAAGCACCCATTAACTCATGTTGCTTCTGAAGCTCAGAGTTCATGGTTGCGAGCATTAGACATGATACATCTAATGTGTCATCTTGATGCTTCTTGTAAGCATCTTTGTCTGCTCGCGTGGCATTGGCAGGAGGAGCCTCCGGAATGGGTTGCTCTAGAACGTACAGTTTACGTTCTTGGGTGAGAACTATTCTCAGATTCCTGTACTAGTCCTGGAAATTTGCTCCGTTGAGCTTGTCCTTATCAAGAACAGAACACAGAGAGAAGGTGTTTGTGTTTGTGTTTGACATGGCAATCTACAACAAAAAATTGCAGAAAATAATTATCATATTCTTTTAATCATTTAATTAGGCCTTTAACTAAATGATGCTCCCACTGAATTCTATAATTCAAGTGGGAAAAGATCGACATCATACTACGCCTTGAGTTAGCTTTGGCTAAATCGCCCAAGACTTAGTATGATCGGTAGGTAACAATTTACCAATTACATCTCTATGCAACTCTTGTTTATAGGATCAAGATCCGCATTTATATTAAAACTCGAGTTAGCTTTGGCTAATACGCCCAATAGTTAATATAAATGTGATTTTGACCTATCTACCAACCATTGGAAAATACCTATAGTTAAACTCGATCCAATTGAGTTAACTAGTTACTCAATCTAATTGAGTTGTACTCACCCATGCATTGTTAGGAGGGACCAAGATTGTCCCTCCGTACCCTACCAAGATAATATGTGTTGCTCTGCTTTGGCAGATTCAACAATACATGTGATCGAGGTAGTGATAGGTATCACAGCATGGTAGGCATTTGAGTTGTCACGATTGAGATCTAATCTAATCGATAGGGTGCATCTTGTACACGATTTAGATCTAATCTAATCGTTAAGGCACTAATTAATTACTTAATCTAGCATGCATCACATATACACACACAAGCAATTAATTAAATTATTTGTGATTAGTCATGGCCCTACTATGATCTTCTCAAGCCAATGAGAAGATCGGATGGTCAACCTAGGGTCAACAGCTTCTCAAGCTCCTCCCTTTGACCACCTTGTGTTGCTCGCGCCCTCCTCGTAACTCAGTCTCGAATGGACCTTCCACCGCTCCAATTTTGTACATTACTATTTTGAAACTCGAGTTACATTCGAGTCTAAACTAATTTACAACAAGAATAAAAGAGGGCACAACGCGCAGGTCGCGCATCAAGTATACAGCACACACAACACAAATGACGGCGCGTAGGCCGTAATATGAATTACAACACAATTTTCAAATCCAATTTGGGTCTTTTGGGCCATGACTATCACAAAATAATACATAATTCTAAATTATGTATTTTCTATAATTTTCTGTAATTTTTACTACAATTTTTACAATTTTTATGAGTAAAATTCCCGGCGGTCCCGTTTAGCGGGTTTTCGGGCGCAATCGCGGAACGAAGCCCCTTGCGGGGTCAGGGGCAGAGCCCCTACCCACGATATAACCATCACGAGTGTTCCTTAGTGATCCTACAGCGCCTTAGCCCGCTGTCCCAAAAGGATTTGGGGCGAAACCTTGCCGTTTCGGAAAATATCTTCTCGGTAGCCGAAGCCTACAAGTGTCTAAACACTTGTGCTTCGCTTCTACGAGAAAAATACCCATAAAAACTATAAAAATAGGAAATTCACAGAATATTACAGAATTGATATTTTTCACAAAAATACAAATTAAACTTGTACAAGACTTCGCACGTGGCTCTGATACCACTGTTGGGTTTTTCGGGCCGCAAAAACCACTTTTTCGCATTGCGGAAACCCCGATTCCCATGCCACCGGATCTGTGTGAAGTAAAATAAAACAAAATTTTACGAGTACGAGTTCCTTACATATAGATCTACACTAGAACTACATAGTTGAGAGATTTACCCTTGATGCGAAGCCCTTCGCAATCCCGCTCATCCAAAGGTTCGCCGGATCTTGAGATCGTCAAGTGTACGATCCTCTATGCGTATCCACACGAACAAACTAGGTGGAGAAGACCAAACAAAGGTGTGCTAGCACCTTAGGTTGTTTGACCAAGGAGGAGGAGAGGGAGAGGAGTATGAGAGCAAGGAAGAAGATGAGAGTCACTTTGCTTGAATGAAAATTAATCCATCCATTCAACCATAAGTGGCCGGCCACTATTGGAGTTGTAACCTCCATTCTCATTTAATGTGGCCATTAAAGAGTAGATTTGTAACCTCCATGAGGTGGCACACACATGTGCTAAACATGATGATGTGTAACACCATTATTGGCCACTTAATGTCAACTCACAAATGAGGTGGCAAATGGTCAAGTCAAACTTGACCTTTCATCTTCCTTCTCAAGTCAAGTCAAACTTGACCAAATCTCTCTCATGGTTGATCTAATCTAACCATTTGATTCAAACCAACTTAATATAATGAATCTAATTCATTTAATTATATTGATTCAATGAGTCATAATCTAAATTAGACTCATTGAACACATGAATCAACTTGAGTCTAACTCAATTAGTTCAATTAGAATTACTCTTAATCCAATTTGATTCATCACATGAATCTAATCCTCTTGGTTCATCATTAGAACCTAATCTCCATCTAATTGTCCTTTGTGTGTGACCCTATAGGTTCTTGTAATGTTGACAATGCTCCTAAACTCATTTAGAAGCATAAGTAATGAGCGGTATCTAGCAATACATCATTACTACCCAAGTTACAAGAATGTTGAGATCCAACATCATCTTGTGACTACTAATTGTGACTCTTCACAATATATGACATTTTCCTTCTATCCTAGACATCTAGATTGATCAATGTGAGACATAGACCGTGTCATCCTCTAATCAATCTAAATCTTGAATCCCAAGTAGACTCACTCGATCAAATGAGCTCAATATCTCATATTGACTCATCATTTGGGCATGACCATGCACTTAGTGGTCTCACTCTATCAAGAATATCAATGTCACTCCCATCATATAGGAGGGATAGATCTCATCTACATCACCCACATCCCTCTGCATAATTTGTTACATACCAGTAATCGCCTTTATAGTCCACCCAGTTACGAGTGACGTTTGACGAAGCCAAAGTACATAACTCTTTATGTAGGGATCCATGGTGATTTCAGGTCCAAGGACTAGTAGTCATACTAATAGCCACATGAGAAAGTATATGACACTCATATAACGATCCATGATACTTTCACATGGCGGGTCAATCAGTATACATTCTCTAATGCATATCCATGTGTCAACTTGATATCTCCATATCCATGACTTGCGAGATCAAGTCATCGAGTTAACCTACATGCTAGTCTCGTCGCATTAACATTGTCCCTGAATGTTAATACTCGACTAGGAATGATTAAGAGTAATGCTCCCTATATCATCTCACTATCGATTCAACCAATCGATTAATATAGGTAAGAACCTTCTACTCAAGGACGCTATTATACTTAGTTATTTGGCACCAATACAAGTAAATATAATAACAAAAAATAAATGCCTTTATTTATATATAGAAGAATATGATACAATGAGTCCATACAATAATCATCAAATGATTAGCTCTAGGGCTCTAACTAACATCTGGAGGGTCGAACAGTTGTCACAGACCCAAGCCTTTCGGCCATACAGGGGTTGTGGTGTCTGGAGAGGTGGCGAGGGTGACCATGTGGCGTGCATGAGTATTTGCATATGATGCGTGGTGCATCTGTAGAGATATATCTATATGCATATCTTGTAGTTACTAGGTACATATGATTGTGATATGCAACACTTGTATGAGCTAAGATTGTTGCATAAGGTTGTCATACTTCATACATGTCATTTATTATACACTTATATGCTGTCAGTTATATTGCTCAAGTGTTACGAGCAAATCTGTTGCTGATCCTTGATGAGTTTACTGATCATTATACAGTGTGTCGATTCTAGATTTGGTATGCGCATTTATTATGTCATTTATAATCTTAACCTTATAAATTAGTTCCAGATTGTGTAGGTTCATATACTATGACTTTATGATCATGATATTATGTGTTGGATTCAAATTGGGTATGCATATTCATTATATCAGTTTATGATCATATTCTTATTTTCTTGATTAGACTGTATAATTTGATCTCTATACTTTATTTAGATCATGCACTATCTTATCTATTACCCACTAACTGACCCGCACTCACCAACGCATTTCTGTGCTATCTGTTTCCTCAGGTAGTAGGTAGTGATTATGGAGTCGCTTGGAGTATTTTATCTGTCGGTCCCATGTCACATCAAAAGATGGTCTTTATTTCGTTTTTGTTTTCTTACATATTTTCCTTATGGTATTGGCATTGTATTGGTGTTTAGCCATGTGGCTACTTTATCGTTTTGGTATTTGTCGTGTTGTTGTTGTGTTTAAGTCGTGCCAGAACGCATTGTATCTTTTTTGTTTATGAGCTTTCGTTTCATTTTGTGCTGTGTTTTTAGTACAACCATGTGGGTTGTTTTATTATACAACTGTGTGATTGTGATTATTTTATTCTAGCCGAGTGGGTTGTGTATATAACTACATGGCTGTGTATATTCCAACCGTGTGGGTTATTGATTATAGCTTGTGAGTAGCCTTATGGCAATGTATGTATGATTCATATTGTCACTGTTACAGGGGAGATGTTGTTCATTTGTCCGGCAGGGACTCCTCTGGGGCGTGACATGTTGAGTCTGAGTCAGACTTGTTGGTGCAATATCTCTTGGGTCAAATTGATCAGCTTGACTAAGCTTGAGTTGACTCAATCTTGAGTCTTGATGTTTGGGTTTTGATGTTTGACAATATAGTAAGATTGCAGATGCGATCGTCCGATTGGGGAGATTGTTAGAGCAATTCCCCTCTGGTCAAGGTTTGACTAGTCTGATGTGAAGAAGAGTCAAGTAGGTCAAAGGAGTGATCGGATACTTGACTAGATAAGTCCTAACTGGAGGTTAGGCAAGGGGAAGTCTTGGTGAGTGAAGCTAAGCAGTTGGAAAATCCTGGTGACTGAAGCCAGGTGAAAGACCTAGTGAGTGAATCTAGGAAGGTGAAAGTCCCGATGAGTGAAGTCGGGCAGTGGAAAAATCCTAGTGAGTGAAACTAGGCGAACGCCCTGGTGAGTGATGCCAGGTAGATGGAAAGTCCTAGTGAGTGAAGTTAGGCAAGTGAAAGTCCCGGTGAGTGAAGCTGGGAAGTGAAAAAATCCTAGTGAGTGAAGCTAGGTGAAAGTCCTGGTGAGTGAAGTTAGGTAGATGCAAAGTCTTGGTGAGTGAAGCTAGGCAGATGGAAAGACCTGGTAAGTGAAGTCGGGCACGTGGAGATCCAGGTGGGTCAAGGTTGACAGGACACCTAGTGTTGGGAAGCCCAAGTAGGTCAAAGGATTGACCGAATACTTGGCACGAGGAAATCCAGATGGGTCAAGGGTGACCAGACATCTGGTGGAAGTCCAAGTGGGTCATGGAGGACCGGACACTTGGCACGAGACGGTAAGTCCAAGTGGGTCAAGGTTGACCGAACACTTGGCACGAGGAGAAAAGTTCAAGTGGGTCAAAGGATTGACCAGACACTTGGTGAAGAAGTCCCAACAGGTCAAGGTTGACTGGATGCAAGGCATGAGGAGTTCCATCAAGTCATGGTTGACCGAATGTTGGAATTGGGGATCCTAGACTTTATTTAAGCAAGTTAAAGGGAGGCCAATCGATCAACCAATCTATTGAACCATAGTCCAATCGATTAGTCAATTGATTGGTTGTATGCGCGAGTAAAGGTTGGCCCAATCGATCAGCCGATCGATTGGGAAGTGAAATAACGACCACAGAGGAGCTCTTAATCGATCGGTCGATCGATTGGGGGGCTGGAAATCACGCGCGTCGTGATAAAGGCTGAATCGATCAGCTGATCGATTCAGGCCTTCTTCAGCAGAGCATAGAGACGCTCTGAATCGATCATCCGATCGATTCAAGCCTCCACAATCGATTGGTCAATCGATTGGGATATGACCGTTGCGAAGGAAACGCTCAAAAGCCTTCTTCCTCATAGCGATTCGACAACCCTTTCTCTCCACTTCTTCTTGCGATTGTTCTCACAGGTTCATGCCAGTTCTTGAAGCTTTATTAGAGCAAAGTGTTGCTACACTTCCAAGGTCAAGAGGCATTCCATACAAGAAGGAGAAGCAAGCTAGGGTTTTGCAGATCTTGTAAGATTTGATATTGTATTAGCTTGTATTTTATTCCTCTTGTATATCTATGTGTGTGAGCTTGTATGAGGCTTCTCCGCCTCTGGTAGTTACCGAGGAGTTATTTCATAGTGGATGAGTGAGTGAGGTCCAGATCCTTGGATTAGTCACCTCTTCTTAAGGTGGATACCAAGTAAATCCCCTGTGTTAGCATTGTGAGAGTTGCTTGAGTGTTTTCCGCTGCAACAACATCATTAAAGAAAGCAACCAAAGCGTGACAAGCTATTCATCCCTCCCCCCACTAGCTACAAATTGACCCTAACAAGACTCACTTTCTAGTTCATCCTTGGTTCTGGTCTTTGTTTCTTTGCTTGATCCTACAGACAAAGCAATTCCTTTCTTGACTTGATTCAAGTTAGATTGTTCGTGTAATTCTTATTCACAAAAAAGTTCATCTAACTTAAGAATGGAAAGATCCCTCGAAACTTTGTATACATCTACTATTGATGCCCACAAGGAATTTCTTGGGAAGACATTTAGTGTGTACCTTATCATGTCGCAATTCTCCAGGTTGTGTCCGATTAGATGTAGGCCATTGAGAATATCTTTCAGTCGAGCATGTAGTTGCGTGGCCATCTTTTCGGGAAGTATTTTAATATTAAATAAATTATTTAATAATAAATCTCTTTTATTTACCTTTGATTTATTAAATAAAATAATTAAAGAAACACTTTAAAAGAAAAAGAAAAAGTTTTTAAAATTGCTTGATAATATGGTTAAGTAATTTCAGAGCTACCAGGCTCTGATATCAATTGAATGATTAAAAGATGCGATAGAAGGGGCATGAATATCGCACATTAAAAACTTTTCTTTTCGTAACATAAAAATAAGAGCAGTGCAGCAGAAAACAAATGACTCATTTTGGTTACTTGGTTTAAATCCTAGGTCGACTCCTACTCCAAGACCCGCGATCTCTTGATCGCACCATTGGACAATCCACTATAATTCTTCTTTCCGAAACCTTCTGAAAGAAGCAATTCGTATAATGAAAAAGTATAAGATAGTAATAGCCTACCATCTTATTCGAATAACTACAATGAAAGATAAATAAAAAATATATCGACAGAAGAATAAGGTTGCAGTTTGTCGGCAATTCTTGGAGTAGTAGCTTGCTTATAAAGGATGAGTAGTAGTAGCACGAACAACAACTTTGCACAAAGATGAACTGAAAACCAATGATCAGCCTTGAACCTCGAGCTCCCCTTTTATAAACATCGTTACCGTTCGGTCGACCAATCCTAAAGTTCGGTCGACTGATCACGCTCCCTTCCTTATTCGCTGAAATTCGATCTTCGAGCATTTATGATCTTTAATGGTTCGGTCGATCGATCACCTTGTTCGGTCGACCGAATAGTGAATTTCTCTGTTCGCCGAGATTCACATTTAATGTTGCTTTAATGAAATGATCTTTCTGTCGACCTATGCCCTGGTTCAGTCAACTGATCAACCAAGTTTCCTCCTCTACTTTGGCTCGGTCTGATCTGTACCACATCATCAAGGTTTGGTCGATCGATCCTATGGTTCGGTTGACCGATCAAACTTTGATCAGACTCTGCTCTGCTTTGGTTTGAACTAGTCTTTGGTTTAAGTTAGCCTTGTTTAGTCAACCGATCCTTGGGTTCGGTCGATCGATCAAGTCATTTCCTGCAAAACAGAGTTAGACAATATATCCCTACAAAACAAAGGTTAGCATAGTAATATAGTAAGATGCATGAGTAGACGGTAAGACTATCTTGATCTCAACTTAGAAACCTCTCGGTTTCTTCAGTTGGATCAGTAACCTAGAATTTGTTCCTTCCCGGAACACGTTCTCACTGTCGCTCTTCTCCAATTGCTTATCTCAACCTGCCTGCCAAGCATTGGTCCTCCAGACCTATTTGGACTTTGCCTTTAGCATTGGATCTGCTCACCAAGACTTTCCTTCAATCTACGATCCTCCAAACCTATCGAGCTTCCCTGCCAAGTGTTGAGTCCTCTCGACCCACTTGGGCTTTCTGCCTAGCTTCCACGATCTGCTAAGACTTTCTCTAGGTTGAGTAAATAACCTGCACATTCTGTCAACTTGTTAGATCACAACAAGACTTAACTTGAACCTTTAACAACATCAAAACTCAGGTTTGATTCTGGTGCAACATGCACCAACAAAGCCATAATTGTATATGATGCATGTGTAGCTATCGTAAATAGGTCCTTTTCATATGCCTACCAAAGTTCGGTACTTACTACTACCTCGATCAATTGTAGTCAGGTTTTACCAAAGAAAAGTGACTCAATTTATCTTGGTAGAGTGTGACAAGACAATTGTGATATTCAACTATTGGACTTTGGGTGTCTTGAGCGATTAATCAAAGCTAACTCAAGATGAGTTATAATATGGATTTCATAAGATGAGCAAATGAACAAATAGTCTTGTTCACCCAATGATACAAGAGTTACATAGGATGTAATAGGTAAATGTTGTCTACCTAATTTATACTAAGTCTTGGGCGATTAGCCAAAGCTAACTCAAGATAAGGTATAATACGGATCTTGTCCCACATGAATGTCGTCACGATTGGATTTAGAGCTAGTAGTGTGAGTAAAACCACATCTATGACTTTCTCCTACCAAGATTTATAATTCAATGACAGAATCATTAATTTAAAGGTCTAATTAAATGATCTGAATATGATACTTATTTCTATATTTTATTATTGTAGATCATCATATCATCAAATACTCTCTCTCTCTGATTTGTCCTTGATAAGGACAAGCTCAATGGAACTAACTTCCTGGACTAGTACAGAAACTTGAGAATAGTTATCAAGCAAGAAAGAAAATTGTACGCCCTAGAGTAGTTCATTCCTGAAACACCCCCCACTACTGCCACTAGAGCTTATAAGGATGCTTATAAGAAGCATCAAGATGATACATTAGATGTATCATGCCTTATACTTACCACCATGAACTCTGATCTTCAGAAACAACATGATAACATAGATGCTTATGATATGGTTAAACATCTTAGACAACTATATCAAGAACAAGCAAGGCATGAGTGATTTGAGATCTATAAGGATCTATTTCAATGCAAAATGCAAGAAGGAAGTCCCATAGGGCCTTATATACTCAAAATGATCGGGTATGTAGAGAACCTACAAAGATTAGGATTTCCACTAGGCCAAGAATTGACCACTGACTTTATTCTATAGTCATTGCCTGAGAGCTATAGTCAATTTATCATGAATTATAACATGAATGGAATTGACAAACCATTGCTTGAGATGTTGAGCATGTTGAGAACTGCTGAATTCAACCTTAAGAAGGCAAAGCCTAATACCATTTTGATGGTGCCAAAGGACAAAGGCAAATGGAAGCCCAAAGGTAAGGGTAAGACCCAAGACAAAGGCAAGGGCAAGACTTATGCATTGAAAACCAAAAATGGAGTTACTAAGGAAGGAACCTGCTTCCACTTTAGTGAGATCGGACACTGGAAGAGGACTACAAGTTGTACCTAGAGGAACTGAAAAGAAATAAATGTGAGAGTTTTGCCTCAGGTATATATGTTATAGAAGTCAATATATATATTTCTTCATCATGGGTATTGGATATCGAGTAGGCATCATATATTTATACTAATGTGCAAGGGCTAAGAAATAGTAGACCATTGACAAAGGGTGAAGTGGACCTATGCGTAGGCAATGACACAAGAGTTGCTGCTATAGCTGTAGGAACATATTCCTTATCTTTACCCACTGAGCTTATTTTAAAACTTGAAGAGTGTTGTTATGTGTCTGCCTTAACTAAGAATATTATCTCTGTTTCTTATTTGGATAAGAAAAGTTTTTGATTTGTAATAAAAGATAAATGTTGTTCTATTTATTTCAATGAAATGTTCTCTTGTAGTGTGCATCTTGTGAATGGACTATATATTCTAGACTTTAAAAACCTAATCTATAACATAAATACTAAATAGTTCAAACCTAATGACTTGAACCAAATATATCTCTGGCATTGTCACTTGAGTCACATAAATGAGAGTCACATATCCTAACTCCATAAGGATAGACTGTTGGACTCATTTGATTTTGAATTATATGAGGCATGCAAATCTTGTCTTCAATGCAAGATGACTAAGACTCCATTTAGTAGACATAGCAAAATTACTAATAACTTGTTAAGACTCATACATACTGATATATGTGGCCCTTTTAGAATAGTAGCTAAAGGAGGTTATCATTACTTCATTATTTTTACTGATGATATCAGTCGGTATGACTATATGTATCTAATGAGACACAAGTCAGAATCCTTTGAAAAGTTTAAATAATTTAAGAATGAAGTACAAAATCAACTTGGTAAGGGTATTAAGATGCTTCGATCAGATCGAGGTGGGGAATACATTAGCCAAGAGTTTCATGACCATCTCGTTGAGTGTGGGATCATATCTCAACTCACTCCACTTGGAACACCATAATGAAATGGTCTATTAGAAAGGAGAAATCATACTTTATTAGATATGGTATGATCGATGATGAGTCAAACAGATCTTCCTACTTCCTTCTGGGGATATGCTATAGAGACATCCACTTTCACACTTAACTACGTTCCATCTAAAGCCATCATAAAGACATCATATATGATATGGACTGGGAAGAGTCCCAAGATGTCTTTTATAAAAATTTAGGGATGTGAGGCTTATGTTCGATAACAAGTCTCTGATAAACTAGGACCCAAATCGGACAAGTGTTATTTTATAGGATATCCTAAGGAAACGAAGACATATTACTTTTATAATCACACACAAGGCAAAGTGTTTGTTGCTAGAAATGGTGTCTTTCTAGAAAGAGAATTTATTTTTAGAAAAACTAGTGGGAGTAAAGTCGATCTTGAAGAAATTCAAGATACACAAATTAGCATCGAAGCCTTAATGGAAATTTAAAAGGTACCACAAGATATTACGGGTCATGATTTTATTACACCGCAAGTTGTGAAAAAACAACCTATTCAAGTAGAACAACCTCTACGTAGATCCGATAGGACCTGTCATTAACCTGAGAGGTATTCTTTTCTCTTATCAGACCCATGGTGATGTAGTGCTTATTGGTCTTAACGAGCCTACATCTTATTAGGAAGTTGTATAAGGCATAGATTATGAGAAATGGATAGAGGCCATGAGATCCAAAATAGAATCCATATACACTAACCGAGTATGGATTTTGGTTGATCCACCTGAAGGGATCAAACCTGTAACGCCCGCCCTTCCAGGTAGAACTAAGGCCACCCTAGAGGGACGGACGTCACTAAAACATGGACATCAATTATACTAATGCATATGGATTCATGGTAGCGGAAGACATATATAATTAATTATTTTTTTTTTCATATCATAACATATACCATATGCATCTAGTTCTATTAACATGGTATGTGAAGTTAAACGTACCAACATAACATGAGTAGGATATCATACTAGCTGAACATTATCATAAACATAGGTCCAACATTGTTCACATGCATAACTTAGATAATTCAAAAACTTAAATAGATCTATCCACCAGCACTTCCACACACATCCTCATTGCCTTTCCTGCTCTGCTCCCCTTAAACAATCCATTCCTTGCCTTTATCTGCAGTACAAGGAAAACGTGTAGCTATAAGCCAAAGGCTTAGTGAGATCCTTGCCTACCCATAAATCCGAAAAACACATAACATAAAATAACATGTAGAAACCATAGCATAGCATAACATAGCATGGAGAATCATAACATAGAACATATCTTATCATGTAAAAACCATAACATCTCATAACATAACATGAGGGAAAACAGAACATAATATATCATATCACATAAGGAGCATAACATATCAAAGTATAGCATGTGAGTGTATATCATGATTCATATCACATTCTGTAAGCACATATCATGAAGTCTATCATATCAAGTAAACATGTATCATAACTCATACCTGTTCATAAAGGTGCATAAACATAATTTCATAATATGTGCATGTAGATGCAATATGTATATTTTTAAAATATGTATCATGGAATGCACATATGCATCATGCTTCTTTCAAAACATATACTATACATACTTGAATATCATATCATCATCATGAGAAGGGCCCCGGCTTGTACCACATGTAAACATAAATGCGCGCAATCCCTAGGACAGGGTAGCTAGCCCCGAACCTACTAGGGATCTAAGTTCATTCATAGTCCGTCGACCTAGGGGCGTACTGAGGAGCCCATCCCTTAACGAGGTCCGTTCATAGTCCGTCGACCCCGGGGCGCTTATGGAGCCCACCCTTGGTACAAGCCATACAAAGTAAAATATCATGCATATCATATCTCATCATATCATACATGTCATAATTCTTGTCATATCATGAAGAGAGCTCTTGATCCCCAACTTAAGGGAAGCATCTCTTTACCATAGCATGAAGAGTGCTCTTGATCCCAACTTAAGGGAAGCAACTCTTTTTCATAACATGAAGAATGCTCTTGGTCCCAACTTAAGGGAAGCAACTCTTTAGGCTTTTCTTCTTACATAAGCCATTCACACATGCATTATATAACATGTTCTTATCATAACATAAAGTATAACATGTTATTTTCTTATCATCAAACTTGGCATATCATCTCATGAACTTAGCATAACATATCATGAACATGGCATATCATATCATGAGTCTACAATATCATATCATGACCATAGCCTATCATGTCATAAGTCTATCATATCATATCATAAACATGGCACATCTTATCATAAGACATAGAAATGCAACATATCGTAAAGCATATTTTCATCACATCATAAAGCATGAAATCTTAATCTACTTATATATCAAAGGCTACATATCATGAAAATGCATAAGCATGTTTGGTTAGGTTTAAACTCTTTCCTAACCCAATTAATCCATCTTGGCCGAACCATATCAGTAGGTTTCAACCTCATTTCATTCCATATGAAGCATAGAACTTATCCACATAACATGTAAACTTGATCTAAGCACATACAAGGCATTATACTTCATGAATAAGCATGTTTGAGTTCAAAACTCTAACCTTAACCCATTTATCTCAATTTGGCCGAAACATATCAGTAGGGTTCTTATATCATTTAGTTCCATATGAAGCATAGAACTTATCCACATAACATGTAAACTTGATCTAAGCACATACAAGGCATTATACTTCATGAATAAGCATGTTTGAGTTCAAAACTCTAACCCTAACCCATTTATTTCAATTTGGCCGAAACATATCGGTAGGGTTCTTATATCATTTGGTTCCATATGAAGCATAGAACTTATCCACATAACATGTAAACTTGATCTAAGCACATACAAGGCATTATACTTCATGAATAAGCCTATTTGAGTTCAAAACTCTAACCCTAACCCATTTATTTTCATTTGGCCGAAACATATCAGTAGGGTTTCATGTCTTTTTATTCCATAAGAAGCATAAGACTTAAACATGTAACATGCACATTTAATCTAAGTACCTATAGAGCATTGTACAAGTACCTACAAGGCACTATACTTCATGAATAAGCCTATTTGAGTTCAAAACTCTAACCCTAACCCATTTATTTTCATTTGGCCGAAACATATCAGTAGGGTTTCATGTCTTTTTATTCCATAAGAAGCATAAGACTTAAACATGTAACATGCACATTTAATCTAAGTACCTATAGAACATTGTACAAGTACCTACAAGGCACTATACTTCATGAATAAGCCTATTTGAGTTCAAAACTCTAACCCTAACCCATTTATTTTCATTTGGCCGAAACATATCAGTAGGGTTTCATGTCTTTTTATTCCATAAGAAGCATAAGACTTAAACATGTAACATGCACATTTAATCTAAGTACCTATAGAGCATTGTACAAGTACCTACAAGGCACTATACTTCATGAATAAGCCTATTTGAGTTCAAAACTCTAACCCTAACCCATTTATTTTCATTTGGCCAAAACATATTAGTAGGGTTTCATGTCTTTTTATTCCATTAGAGGCATAAGACTTAAACATGTAACATGCACATTTAATCTAAGTACCTATAGAGCATTGTACAAGTACCTACAAGGCACTATACTTCATGAATAATCCTATTTGAGTTCAAAACTCTAACCCTAACCCATTTATTTTCATTTGGCCGAAACATATCAGTAGGGTTTCATATCATTTTATTCCATAAGGAGCATAAAACTTAAACATATAACAAGCCCATTTAATCTAAGTGCATACAAGGTATTGTACTTCAGGATCTAAGCATATTTGAGTTCAAAACTTTAACCCTAACCCATTTATTTCAATTTGGCCAAACATATCAGTAGGGTTTCATACCATTTTATTCCATAAGAAGCATAAACCTTGGTTATAAACATGTAAAATTCATACATCACAAAGAGGTACAACTAGTATGGTTTCTATCTAAAATTCTTGACCTAAGGCCTTATAATCAATTTTGGCCGAACCATATAGATAGGTATCTCTTTTTTTTTTCACAACATGAAGAATGAAGACTTAACTAACAACATGTGAAATTCATATATCATAGAGTAGAAAAATTAAGCATGTGATCAAAGAAAACTTGTTCTAGGTCCTCTCTTCCATCCTTGGCCGAAACATGCAATAAGGCTCTAAATTTCTCTTTTTCTTTTTATATAACATGAAGCATCTCTTATCACTTGTTAACCCTAAGTGACTACCTATTCTTTATCTTGACCACATTCTTGCAAGAAAATTTTTAGAGTTTCGAAAACATTTTAAACCGAAGCTACTTGTACTGCAGTGAGGGGATACTCACATCCTTGCGCTTGTTTTCCTTAGAGATTTAACCTTTGTTGTGGATCCTTCCTAGAGAGGGGAAGCTTCCTTGCTCCTTGGTCTCGGCAAGAAGAGGAAATGGTTAAGAAGAGGTCACGGTGGAGGAGGAGGGAGTAGGAAGTTGAAAGAGGAAAAATGCCAACTCATTTTAATTTCCTCCTTTTATTCATTATGAGAGGAGGAAGGAAAAAAATATTTTTCTTCCTCCTTTATTTTACTCTCTTCATAATTAAGAGAAAAGTCTAGATACATCCCTTCTTGGTGAGTAAGAAAAGAATGTTCTAGAGCATCTCTTCATTAGAGAGGAAGAAGACAACTCTCACTTCTCCTTCTAAGAGAAGAGCCTTTTCTTCTTACATTTAATTATGGTTTCCCTCTCTTTTCTAACAATAATTTCTCTTGGTCTAGTGGTTATCTTATTCAGGCATCTAATGTGAGATCTATAGTTCAAGTCCTATACCTTATATATTTTTATTTCTATTTTATTTGTTTAAGTGTTCGGCTAGGAGCAAAATTTAACTAAAGCATATATATTTTTTTCTTTATTCATGATAGAATATTCTAGAATTTTGCTAAGGACCCTATGGGTGTTACAGTCTCTCATACCTCATAAAAGTTCGTCCTCGAACTTTAAAATAGCTCGGGGTACTTCTGTCTCATATCGTCTTCGCGTTCCCAAGTCGCTTCTTCGAACCGTTGATTTTGCCACAGAACCTTTACTAAAGGTATTTCCTTGTTCCTTAGCCTTTTAATATCTCAATCTAATATCTGAATCGGTCGGCTCTCGTAGCTCAGATCCTCTTGAACTTGAACTGTCTGTGGTTCGATCACTTGATCTGTGCCACCCATGTACTTCTTGAGCATTGAGACATGGAACACATTGTGAATAGCCGACATCTCTGGTGGTAGCTCTAGTTCATAAGCCACCTTGCCAACTCTCTTCAGAATTTGATATGGTCCTACATATCGAGGACTTAGTTTTCCCTTCTTTCCGAATCTCATCACTCCTTTCATAGGAGCTACTTTGAGGAACACTGAATCCCCGACATGCCTACGTCGCTTATCTGCATAATTCTTCTACCGACTTTGAGCAGTCTCTATTCTTTGGTGGATCTTCTGTATTGCACGGGTGGTGCTGTCGATAAGATCGGTTTGAAATCTCATTTCCTTCTTTTCACCGCCTTCATACCAGCATATAGGGGATCTACATTTTCTCCCGTACAATGCCTCGTACGGTGCCATACCAATGGTAGCTTGATAGCTATTGTTATAGGCGAATTCCGCTAAGCATAGATATCAGCACCAGCTCCCTTTGAAGTCCAGGGCGCAAGCTCGTAACATATCTTCCAGTACTTGATTCACCCTTTCTGTTTTCCCGTCATTCTGAGGGTGAAAGGCAGTGCTGAACAATAATTTCGTACCCAGGGCTTTCTGAACCCATTCCCAAAAAATGTGAAACAAAACGGCCATCTCTATCAGAGATGATGGTCTTAGGGATCCCATGCAGTCTGATAATCTCTTTGACATATAATTGGGCTAGCTGTTCGATCGAGTAGGTCATCTTGATTGCCATAAAATGGGCCGATTTTGTCAACCTGTCCACGATTACCCATATAGCATCATAGCCATTCGTCGTTTTGGGAAGTCCCGAAATGAAATCCATGGAAATATCCTCCCATTTCCATTTTGGAATCTGAATTGGCTGCAGTACACCTCCAGGTCTCTGGTGTTCTGCTTTAACTCTTTGGCAGGTCAGGCAAGTACTGACGTGCTGAGCCACATCCCTCTTCATACCAAACCACCAGAATTTCTTCTTCAGGTCTTGGTACATTTTGGTGGATCTAGGATGCATTGCGTATGGTGTCGCATGCGCCTCCTCTAATATCTTTTTTCGCATCTCTGAATCGTCGGGAATACATAGGCGATCCTTGAAGTACAGTATTCCACTGTCAGCGATACGAAATTCGTTATCCTTCCCTTCTAAGACTTCTTGCTTGATCCTTTGGATGCTGGGGTCACAGGTTTGTTTCTCCGATATATTGTCGAATAATGTTGTTGCTATGGTCAGGGTAGAGAGTTGCCTGGTCACATTTTCGATCCTCTGACCAGTAATGTTTCTCGGCTTCCCGATAAATTCATACTTCGGTTCACATTTAGGATTCGATAACATATTTGCATAATGACTAATAATAGGTATCTGACCTGTAATGACTGTCGAAGCACTCGTCCCATCTTCTTTGGCGAGGGAGTGGATCCTGGCATTCGTCATAGCTGGCGGGGCTTCCAGTCTCCCTTGGCCAATCTGAGGGTCTTCTAGTGCAGCTTGCATTAGGTGTAGCTGTGAGGGGGCACCTCTGTTCTAGATATTCTGCTGAGGTGTCTGCATTTGAGTAGGACAATTTCTGGCCAAGTGTCCTTCCAATCCGCAGCTGTAGCACTTATTCGTGCCCACACGGCATTTTCTCGGATGCTTCTTTCCGCAGGTGGTGCACTGAGGAAACATAGGTTGCTTGTTCGCTGAACCACCCTGAGAACTGTTCCATTGTTTTCTTTTATCGTTGGAGTTTCCCTTCCAGTTGGTTCTGATATGTTGAGGTTTCTGAGCTTGACTCTTACCCTCATTCATCGCCTTCTGATAGTGTTCAGTGATCAGAGCACTGCTAATTAATTCCTCGGTGGTCTGTGGTCTATTAACGCCGCCGGCCACATTTAGGGCTATTTCGGGTCTGAGCATCTTCAGCATAAGTCTGACCCTTTCTCTTTCTGTACTGACCAGCTCTGGACATAGGCGTGCTAATCGGTTAAATTTCTTCACGGCCTCATTCACTGATAGGTCACCTTGCCGGAACTCGGTGAACTCGTCGTAGTGTTTATTGGTCACCCGCATATGGAAGAACTCTTCAAGGAATTCAGTCTCGAAGTCTGTCCATCTCATCTGATTCACCTGTCTCCTTGCTTTGACTCGGTCCCACCACATTCTGGCATCGCCTGTAAGGCAAAACGATGCACACTTAACCTTCTCGTGTTCGGGCCAATCTAAAAGCTCCACGATGCTTTCCACAGTCTTAAGCCACGCCTGAGCACCCCATGGCTCACAGTTTCCGGAGAAGGCTTCTGGCTTCAGCCACTGAATCAGGTATGCCGCTTGTCGGACCACTGGAATAGGAACTACCGGTGGTACCGGTGCCGGAGGTACTGGTACAGCCGCAGGTATAATAGGTATCGCATTTGGGTTCCCTGGTGGGGTAACAGGATTCCCTTGCTGATTCATCAATGCAGTGATCGTTTGTTGCTGTTCCGTGACCTGACACTGGAGCTCGGTAATCACATGCATCAGATCGGGTGGAGGTACCGTCTCATCTGCTCGGGTATTTCGTGTTCTAACCATGCTTTATCTTCATAAATCACAATAAACTAATATAAGTTATCGTTATTCATGACCAGGCTACCCTAAGGTTGTTATCGTTCCTAATCTACCATCATATATATCTAAGATAAAAATGTGATAACTAAATAAATAAGATAATAAGCATGTATATTATCAAACATCATAAAGAAATAGATCAAACATAAATATCACATCAAAATAAAATTTAAGCATAAAATTCTTACTTGGAGCGGCAGGATAAAGGCTTGATGTGTGTGTAGTGGAAGGTAAACTTGCTCTTATACCAAACTGTAACGCTCGCCCTTCTAGGTAGCACTAAGGCCACCCCAGAGGGACGGACGTCACTAAAACATGGACATCAATTATACTAATGCATATGGATTCATGGCAGCGGAAGACATATATAATTAATTGTTTTTTTTTCATATCATAACATATACCATATGCATCTAGTTCTCTTAACATGGCATGTGAAGTTAAACGTACCAACATAACATGAGTAGGATATCATACTAGCTGAACATTATCATAAGCATAGGTCCAACATTGTTCACATGCATAACTTAGATAATTCAAAAACTTAAATAGATCTATCCACCAGCACTTCCACACACATCCTCATTGCCTTTCCTGCTCTGTTCCCCTTAAACAATCCATTCCTTGCCTTTATCTGCAGTACAAGGAAAACGTGTAGCTATAAGCCAAAGGCTTAGTGAGATCCTTGCCTACCCATAAATCCGAAAAACACATAACATAACATAACATGTAGAAACCATAGCATAGCATAACATAGCATGGAGAATCATAACATAGAACATATCTTATCATGTAAAAACCATAACATCTCATAACATAACATGAGGGAAAATAGAACATAATATATCATATCACAAAAGGAGCATAACATATCAGAGTATAGCATGTGAGTGTATATCATGATTCATATCACATTCTGTAAGCACATATCATGAAGCCTATCATATCATGTAAACATGTATCATAACTCATACCTGTTCATAAAGGTGCATAAACATAATTTCATAATATGTGCATGTAGATGCAATATGTATATTTTTAAAACATGTATCATGGAATGCACATATGCATCATGCTTCTATCAAAACATATAGTATACATACTTGAATATCATATCATCATCATGAGATGGGCCCCGGCTTGTACCACATGTAAACATAAATGCGCGCAATCCCTAAGACAGGGTAGCTAGCCCCGAACCTACTAGGGATCTAGGTCCGTTCATAATCCGTCGACCTAGGGGCGTACTGAGGAGCCCATCCTTTAACGAGGTCCATTCATAGTCCCTCGACCTAGGGGCGTACTGAGGAGCCCATCCCCTAACGAGGTCCGTTCATAGTCCGTCGACCCCGGGGCGCTTATGGAGCCTACCCTTGGTACAAGCCATACAAAGTAAAATATCATGCATATCTTATCTCATCATATCATACATGTCATAATTCTTGTCATATCATGAAGAGAGCTCTTGATCCCCAACTTAAGGGAAGCATCTCTTTACCATAGCATGAAGAGTGCTCTTGATCCCAACTTAAGGGAAGCAACTCTTTTTCATAACATGAAGAGTGCTCTTGGTCCCAACTTAAGGGAAGCAACTCTTTTTCATAACATGAAGAATGCTCTTGGTCCCAACTTAAGGGAAGCAACTCTTTAGGCTTTTCTTCTTACATAAGCCATTCACACATGCATTATATAACATGTTCTTATCATAACATAAAGTATAACATGTTATTTTCTTATCATCAAACTTGGCATATCATCTCATGAACTTAGCATAACATATCATGAACATGGCATATCATATCATGAGTCTAGCATATCATATCATGACCATAGCCTATCATGTCATAAGTCTATCATATCATATCATAAACATGGCACATCTTATCATAAGACATAGAAATGCAACATATCGTAAAGCATATTTTCATCACATCATAAAGCATGAAATCTTAATCTACTTATATCTCAAAGGCTACATATCATGAAAATGCATAAGCATGTTTGGTTAGGTTTAAACTCTTTCCTAACCCAATTAATCCATCTTGGCCGAATCATATCTGTAGGTTTCAACCTCATTTCATTCCATATGAAGCATAGAACTTATCCACATAACATATAAACTTGATCTAAGCACATACAAGGCATTATACTTCATGAATAAGCATGTTTGAGTTCAAAACTCTAACCTTAACCCATTTATCTCAATTTGGCCGAAACATATCAGTAGGGTTCTTATATCATTTGGTTCCATATGAAGCATAGAACTTATCCACATAACATGTAAACTTGATCTAAGCACATACAAGGCATTATACTTCATGAATAAGCATGTTTGAGTTCAAAACTCTAACCCTAACCCATTTATTTCAATTTGTCCGAAACATATCAGTAGGGTTCTTATATCATTTGGTTCCATATGAAGCATAGAACTTATCCACATAACATGTAAACTTGATCTAAGCTCATACAAGGCATTATACTTCATGAATAAGCCTATTTGAGTTCAAAACTCTAACCCTAACCCATTTATTTTCATTTGGCCGAAACATATCAGTAGGGTTTCATGTCTTTTTATTCCATAAGAAGCATAAGACTTAAACATGTAACATGCACATTTAATCTAAGTACCTATAGAGCATTGTACAAGTACCTACAAGGCACTATACTTCATGAATAAGCCTATTTGAGTTCAAAACTCTAACCCTAACCCATTTATTTTCATTTGGCCGAAACATATCAGTAGGGTTTTAAGACTTAAACATGTAACATGCACATTTAATCTAAGTACCTATAGAGCATTGTACAAGTACCTACAAGGCACTATACTTCATGAATAAGCCTATTTGAGTTCAAAACTCTAACCCTAACCCATTTATTTTCATTTGGCCGAAACATATCAGTAGGGTTTCATGTCTTTTTATTCCATAAGAAGCATAAGACTTAAACATGTAACATGCACATTTAATCTAAGTACCAATTGAGCATTGTACAAGTACCTACAAGGCACTATACTTCATGAATAAGCCTATTTGAGTTCAAAACTCTAACCCTAACCCATTTATTTTCATTTGGACGAAACATATCTGTAGGGTTTCATATCATTTTATTCCATAAGGAGCATAAAACTTAAACATATAACAAGCCCATTTAATCAAAGTGCATACAAGGTATTGTACTTCATGATCTAAGCATATTTGAGTTCAAAACTTTAACCCTAACCCATTTATTTCAATTTGGCCAAACATATCAGTAGGGTTTCATACCATTTTATTCCATAAGAAGCATAAAAACCTTGGTTATAAACATGTAAAAATTCATACATCACAAAGAGGTACAACTAGTATGGTTTCTATCTAAAATTCTTGACCTAAGGCCTTATAATCAATTTTGGCCGAACCATATATATAGGTATCTCTTCTTTTTTTCACAACATGAAGAATGAAGACTTAACTAACAACATGTGAAATTCATATATCATAGAGTAGAAAAATTAAGCATGTGATCAAAGAAAACTTGTTCTAGGTCCTCTCTTCCATCCTTGGCCGAAACATGCAATAAGGCTCTAAATTTCTCTTTTTATTTTTCTATAACATGAATCATCTCTTATCACTTGTTAACCCTAAGTGACTACCTATTCTTTATCTTGACCACATTCTTGCAAGAAAATTTTTAGAGTTTCGAAAACATTTTAAACCGAAGCTACTTGTACTGCAGTGAGGGGATACTCACATCCTTGCGCTTGTTTTCCTTAGAGATTTAACCTTTGTTGTGGATCCTTCCTAGAGAGGGGAAGCTTCCTTGCTCCTTGGTCTCGGCAAGAAGAGGAAATGGTGAAGAAGAGATCACGGTGGAGGAGGAGGGAGTAGGAAGGTGAATGAGGAAAAATGCCAACTCATTTTAATTTCCTCCTTTTATTCATTATGAGAGGAGGAAGGAAAAATATATTTTTCTTCCTCCTTTCTTTTACTCTCTTCATAATTAAGAGAAAAGTCTAGATACATCCCTTCTTGGTGAGTAAGAAAAGAATATTCTAGAGCATCTCTTCATTAGAGAGGAAGAAGACAACTCTCATTTCTCCTTCTAAGAGAAGAGCCTTTTCTTCTTACATTTAATTATGGTTTCCCTCTCTTTTCTAACAATAATTTCTCTTGGTCTAGTGGTTATCTTATTCAGGCATCTAATGTGAGATCTAGAGTTCAAGTCCTAGACCTTATATATTTTTATTTCTATTTTATTTGTTTAAGTGTTCGGCTAGGAGCAAAATTTAACTAAAGCATATATATTTTTTTCTTTATTCATGATAGAATATTCTATAATTTTGCTAAGGACCCTATGGGTGTTACAAAACCTATTGGGTATAAGTGGATTTTTAAAGTGAAGACTGACATGGATAGTCTTATACATACCTATAAAGGTAGATTTGTGGTTAATGGATTTAAGCATATTCATATTGTAAACTATGATGAAGCCTTTTCACCAGTTGTGATGCTCAAGTCTATTAGGATCATACTTGCTATTGTAGCTTTCTATGATTATGAGATCTGGTAGATGGATGTCAGAACTACATTTCTTAATGGAATCTAATCGAATATATGTACTGACACAACCTAAGGTTTTGTCGATCAAGAGCATGTTGGAAAGGTATATAAGTTACAAAGATTCATTTATGGATTAAAGCAGGCTTCTAGAAACTAGAATCTTCGATTCAATGATACAATCCAAGTGTTTAGGTTTATCAAGAATGAAGATAAACCTTATGTCTACAAGAAGGTTAGTGGGAGCATAGTCATCTTTCTCATAGTGTATGTAAATGACATACTTCTCATTGGAAATGATATCCCTACTCTTCAGTTAGTGAAGATGTGGCTTAGGAATTATTTCTCAATGAAGGACTTAGGTGAAACAACCTATATTTTAGGCATCAAGATCTATAGAGATAGATCTAAGAGATTACTTGGCCTAAGTCAGAGTGCATATATTGACAAGGTGCTTAATCATTTCACCATACAGAATTCCAAGAAGGGATTCTTATCGATGTCACATGGTGTGCAAAAACTCAATGCCCCTCTTCGAAAGAAAAAATGGACCACATGGATCAGATTCCTTATGCATCTGTTATAGGGTTTATCATGTACACCATGCTTTGTACTCACTCTAATGTTTCATATACGTTAAGCATGACGAACAGATACCAATCAAATCCAAGTGAAGATCACTGGATAGTAGTCAAGAATATTCTTAAGTACTTGAGAAGAACTCAAGATTATTTCTTGATCTTTGAAGGTGATGAAGAGCTTTCTATAAAGGGTTACACCGATGCCAGGTTCTAAATTGACTAGGATGATTTCAGATCATAGTCAGGGTATGTATTTTACTTAAATGGTGATGCTGGGTATTAGATACTACAATAGTTCCATCTCATTCGAGAGATCATCGATAAAGGAGATGTGAGACTATGTAGAATATCGACCGATACTGACATTGCGGATCCTTTAACTAATACTTTGGCACACAGGAAGCATGATGGTCACACTAGGTTAATGGTTATTAGATATCTCAATGATTGCCACTAGTAACACAAGGAGATTGTTAGTATTAACCCTAGTACTAGTTATGAGATGAATGATAAGGGTATTTTTGTATCATATTTCACTAATTAATAAAAGGAAAAGTTGGTTATTATATTTACTTTAGTTTAGTGCCGAATAAATAAATATAATAATATTCTAGGGTAGTAGGTTCTAATCATCAATATATCAATTAGTTGAATTGATGGTGGAATATTATAGATATATATAGAATACTACTCTTAATTATTGCTAGTCAAGCATTAATATACAAGGATAATATTAATGTGTTGAGACTAGCATGTAGGTCAACAAATAACTTAGTCTCATAAGTCATGGATATGAGATATCAGGTTGACACATAGGTATATATTAGAGAATATGTACTGAATTGGCCTGCTATGAGACATTTCATGAATCATTATATGAGTGTCATAAACATTCTCATGTGACTATTGGTATGAATAGTCCTTAGACCTAAAGTCATTATGGTTCCCTACATAAGGAGTTATGTACTTTGGTATCGACAAACGTCACCTATAATAAAATGGACTATAAATTTGGTCACTGGGTATGCAATAAGTTATGCGGAGGGATATGAGTGATATAGATGAGATATATCCCTTCTATATTAACGAAAGTGATATCTGTGAGCTCCCTGATTAGTAGGACACAAGAATACATTGTCATGCTCAAATGAACCAGTATAAGATATTGAACTTATTTATTTGACTATGTCTACTTAGAGATCAAGAAACACAAAGACTGATAAGAGAATGACATGGTCTATGCCTTATTGATCAATCTAGATATCAAGGATAGAAGGACTGAATCATACAAGTTAATAAATACAGAAAGGTTAAGTCAGATCTCGATATTCTCATCACTTGGGTAGTAATGATGCATTACTATATGTCACTCATTGCTTATGTTTCTAAAGTCATTTTAGATATATTGCCAATGTTACAAGAGTCTATTGGATCACACACAAAGAACATGTTTATTTGGAGATGAGTTTATTTTAATTTAACTAAAATACTAAGGAACTTAATAATAATGGATTAATCCAAAGTATTAGTGTCATCTTTGTAATGATTAGCATAGTGCTAGTGGAAAATTGTTAGTATTAATCCTAAGAGCAATTTTGAGATGATTAGGCTTATTGCGTTAATGGTTAATCTAATATACTAATCTAACCCATTAAGAGATTAATGAATATTAATAAAGATTAATTCATCATTAATCAAAGAAGACCAAGATACACAAGAGGGTTAATATCCATTAATAGAGATTAATGGATCATTAATCAAAGGAAGACCAAAAGTAAAATGACCTTTGTTATTCCTTGAATAAGTACAAAAGGTATGTCTCATTCATTTTCATATAAGAAAATTTGTCTTCTTCCTCCTTCCTCTTTGGTCTAACCACTCTTGCTTGCTAGCACAAGAAGGTGGTTCTTCTCTGAAGTCGTGTTCGTGCGATAGATAGAACGTGTTCATATGGATACCGTAGAGGCCCGAACACTTGATCACGCTGAGATCTGCATCCAAAGAAAAGTTGTTGTCGGGATTGCAAAGGGCACACAACAAAGGTATAACTCTCTTTTAACAAACTTAGTATATGATTTTTCTTTCGCATGAATCTTCTGGAAAGAATCTAGTCAGTTTTTTCCGCTGCACTTTCTACGTGTTTAGAGCTCTAGATTCGTATAATTAATTAATAAATCTATTAACAAATTTAATCAATTTACCAAGCTATCAATAAAGAATAAATCAATTTAATAATCTAACCTATATGTCATTAAATCATTTTATCAATTAATGAATTAAGCTAATTATTATTAATAAGTCAATTAAATTGATTAACATTAATCATCAAATCAAATTGATTTCATGTTATTGATTAATTCTCAATAAACTAATTAATTAATCAATCAAAATATATTTAATTAACATATTGATTATCTTTCAGTATTTGGCAACAGTTATTGACGGTCGATGGTGGCATGGGGTTGGCTCAGATATGGGTGGCTGGTGTTGGTGTTCCGGCAGCGATGGTCACAGTCAAGTCGTGATGATAAAGCAAAGTTGGCATCGCTTGTAGTAGGGAGAACAACAGCAAATATCGCTTGCTATTAGGGAGAACGGAGGTCATGGTTGTGCTCGTCATGTCATAGTCGGATGCTTGAGAGGAGAGACAAGGAAAGAGCCGCTAATGTCAGCTGCTTGCGCAGCAGATCAAGTAGTGTGTTGTGTGTGGGGAGATGAAGCAATTGTACAATAAAGGGAAATTTTAGATTTAATTAAAATTGTGGAGGGCTGAAATAAAATTTTAATTTTCTTAAAATGAGTGGGGATGAAACCATGCATGGGGAGATGAAGAGGCAAGCAGCTATGCAATAGGAAAATTTTAAGATTAATTGAAATTGGGGTGTGGCTAAAATAAAATTTTAATTTTAATTTTTTTTAAAATGGGTGGGGTTGAGCCCACCCTAGCCCAAGGGTAGCTCCACCCCTATATATATAGAGAGAAATCATTTTGATATGCTACCCAGCTTATGTTACACACCCATCCATACCTAGTGTATTTTTTTAGAGCTTAGGGCATAGAGCTTAGGGTTTAGGATTTAGGATTTAAGATTTGTAGTAGTATTTGTTCTAAAGGAAGTGAAAAAAAATACATTAGGTGTGCACAATGTGTGCAATATAATGTCAGCAACATGTCAAAACTATAGAGAGAGAGAGAGAGAGAGAGGTTGTTACTCTACTTACCTTATGGTGCTTACCTTGTGAGCATCAAGTGTAATTTTATTTAAAAAAAAAAGATTAACTTAAATACAATAACATAAAATATAAACCCTAAGCTCTAAAAAAAATAAAAAATAAAAAATATCTTTGGTTACTCTCAGACAGGATTTGATCCTGTCTGAGAAGCTTGACAAAACGGAAAGCTCGGAGAAAACCTCACCGCTGATGAAGAATAATACCTGTGAACTACCGATCCGAGAAACCCAAAGCGGATCTAAGAGAATGAACTCACCGAACACTCTCCTTGTACCAAGATCCAAAGACGAAAGGAAGACTCGAGTGAAAAAATGTCAAGATCTGGAACTCCAATGACTTCCTGCGCACAAGAGAACCGCCAACACTATCGTCAGTGACCTAAGACCGGGGTGGGAATCCCTGGCTAGGCCCTCCGACGCTCAAGTTAGTGATCTCTCTTGGTGTGGGCAGAAAAAGATGAAGATGAATAGTGATTAAAATTAGGGTTTGTAAAGTGGGTTGTGAGTGTGATGAGCCTGAGCATACCAGGCCAACGGAGAGGATTCCCCCTTTTATACCACTTCATATAACCTCTGTAGTCATGAAGTGAATCCCGGTTTGTTAGAGTTTGTTATGAGATGACGTCAGTCCTTTACTTACAAAAGATAGCTTTTTAAGAAATCTATTTTGTACCCCAGATATACCTTCTTTGTCGTCTAGCACCTGTAGAAGAGTCTAGAGACATTTTTCCCGCCAAATTAGTCAACCTGTCATACAATCATATGAAATAGATATTTTCTTGAGCTATTTATGCACATTCTCGAAATACTTGCTACCCCGGGCGGTGTTGACTTGTATTTTCTTAAGCATGTTATCCCGGTCGATAGTGGTCTATATTTCATTAGGCTTGTTATCCCGACCGATATTGGGCTATATTATGTTATCCCAGTTGATATTGGGCTATACCTCCTTAAGCTTGTTATCCCGACCGACCTTGGTCTATATCTCCTTAAGCATGTTATCCCGGCCGATATTGGCTTATATTTCATTAGGCTTGTTATCCCGGCCGATATTGGCCTATATTTCTTTAAGCCTGTTAGCTCGGCCGATATTGATCTATACCTCCTTAAGCTTGTTATCTTGACCGGCCTTGACCTATATTGCTCTAAGCCTGTTATCCCGACTGGCCTTGGCCTATACTTTCTTAAGCACGTTACCCCTACCGGTATGCATACCTACTTGATTCTGCTATCTTTTTTCCCCTTTTCACCAGGGACCTACTAAGCCTAACCCATATCACTAGCCTTCCCTCCAAGTCTAGTCGAAGAAGGTGTAGCCGACTGACTAGACACAGGTCTATTTTTGTTTCTTTGCCTATCTTTACTCATGGTTTTGCCATGGTCACTGCAATAGACCCATGACTTTCTTCACAGTAGTCCCCATGACTTCTGGTACAACAATCCCGTGAACTCAAGTATAGTGATCCTGTGAGTCTTTTGACCCTTTAAATAGGGTTGCGATCCTCCCTTCCTTCTCCACTTATCTCAGCTCTCTTCCTCCTTGTTCGTCTTCCCTTACCGAGAGTATAGCTTTAGGGTTCCCCACTTTCTGTTGGACAAGGTGAAATCTATAGATAAAGTTGCTCGAGCTTTGGATCCAGTTAACTCTCTGGCCCGAGAACTGGGGATATTCCTGTTGGTCACCCAGTCTCAAGTACGGTTGAGGATGGCCTCTGAGAACGAAGTTCACCTAGATCTAGAACTTCAAGCCAAAGAAATGCCTGCTTTACAGACTCAACAGGCTTCAGAAGTGCTCTCGTTAACTGAGGAGGGTCACATAGCTAGCCTGTTGTCTTCCCGATGGCAGCAAAACTCAGGCTATCTGTGGGCTCAGGTGGACACTCAGGCAGCAGAGCTCAAAATGTTCAAGCAGGAAATGGATTGTTTCATGACACGCCTGAAGGGGCTTGAACAAGTTTGCACCTCCTTTGTTCATGAGACCACTCTTTTTCCTACTTTCTCCTAGGCGTAAAAGAATACACTAGCTCTTCTAAACGAGGAGGAGGGAGGGCAATTCCGTTGGATGACAGATTTTTCACCCTATCCCCCTGCCAGGTAAAATATTCCCACTTCTCCAACCTAGCCGGGTTTATTTTCAGATGGGTTGAAGTCTTCTGAGAAGTTCAAGGGCTCACGTTCCAACGGGCTTCCCTTTAAGTCTGGTCGAAGGAAGTATCAATCAACTGACTGGACATAAGTCTATGTTTAGTTGAGTTACATAGCTGGGGCAATGTTGTATGCTCGATCAGGCTTTGCCTGCTAAGTACATGTAATACCTGTTTGACTATATAAGGCTAAATGCCTCAAATGCAATCGATATGTTATATTCAATCAATCCCTTTAACCTCGGATGATGCAGACTTATCTTTTATAGACGTATTAACTCAGTTGATATTGACCTGTCTCTTATGCACGTGTTGACCCGGTCGACATTAACCCATCTATTATGAACGCGGTACCCAATCGATATCAGCCTGTCTGTTGTAGACCATGTTATACCGACCGATATTAGCCTATCCATTATAGACAAGAGTATCTCGACCGATATTAGCCTGTTCATTATGGACAAGGTCATCCCGGTCGATACTGATTTCCTTTTTATGATTACACTAGCTTGGTCAATATTTTCTACATGACTGACCCTTATTTTCTCCTTTTTTTCCTTCTAACCAGGGATTTATCAGATCTAATCCATCTCTATTTATTGCCCCTAGTAAACTACGCCCTTTTTTCCAGCATTTTCTTGATTATGATTGGTCTTTCCACGGTAAGAGAATGTTGGAGGCGCATGACGAGGTGTTACCAACTCCTGCATGATTCTATTTGTCGCATCCATCATCAATGCCCATTTATGGTCATTTGACGTGTGTCTTTTCTTTCCTCTTTGTAATACCAACGCTAGCACGCTTCTATAATCAACGGTGTCTGTTGAAAAAAGGTATTCCGATCTGACGGTGGTTGCACATTCTTTCAACCCTAAACCCTTCATTTTCTTGTCGACTTTGCCCCTTCTTCCTTGCCTTAGCGTTTTTTTTTCTTTGACTGCACTCTTTTGGTCCATCTTCACGCTTGTCGTCTTCCCGTGCTCTTCTTTCTTAGTTCATAGTAAGTAACCTGTTGCTCCGTTAACCTTTACTTCTATCTATGGCTGAAGAAATAATTGCTCCTTGGTATACTCAAATTTCATCTTCTTTCGACAAGGATGCTCAGCTTGCTATCTGTATGCAATATGAAATTCCTGAGGAATATGATATCATAATCCCTGAACCAGACGAGCATCCTCACCGTCCTCCTGCTAACTGTGTGACTTTCTTTAGGGATTAATTGATAGGGGGCTTAAGGTTTCCCATTTGTCCCTTTCTAATTAATGTAAGCCAATACTTTGGCATTCCCCTTCAACAATTTGTGTCCAATGCCTTTCATTATTTATGTGACCTGTACATGTTGTTTCGTACACTTGGCATTCCTCCTACTCCTCAAAATGTTTTCATGTTTTCTTATCCAAAGTTAGCAGAGCTGGGTGTTTTTCTCTTCCAGTCTCAGACCAAGATGGTCCTTTTTGATGATATGTCTTCTTCTCTTAAAGGCTGGAAATCTCGTTTCTTCTTCATAAAGTTTCCTGGACCTATTCCTTGGTCTCATGCTTGGAAATCCTCTTTACCTCCTTTGCCTGATGTTAAGGAGTTTCACCTTCACCAGTCTTTTCCCCTTTACTGTGAAAAATTGCTATGTCATCGTCTTTCTATTACTAAATGGCTATGGAGCGATCTTCTATATCTGTTTAGTTTGAGCCAAGTCAGATCTAAGATACGCGGCTCCTTAGGTAAAATTTTGTCTCTTTTTCTATCAATTTTTACTAATTAAAATATTTTCTACCATTTTGTGTAGTGGCTGGTTTTTATGCTGCTTTGATTCACGAAGAATTACGTCTGGAAGAGGCCTAACTTCATGCAAAATAGCAAGAGCTTCTTGCTACCATTAATACTCCACCTTCAATTGAAGCTTCGGTTCCCCTAGTTGAAGCTTCTAGTTCTCAAGTTACTCCTGACATTCTCGAGATTCTTCCAGCAGGAGTTCCTGCTATCACTTTGCCAACTGCTCCTTCATCAGCCACTTCTCTTTCCGTTGCTGAGCTTACATCCCCTGTAAACTCAGAAAAATCTCTTGCTGAAATTGCTCCGAGCAAATGCCCGGGACGCAAACTAACTAGAGTCCCTCCTTCTAAAAGGAGACTCACTCTTCTTGTTGAGGAATCACCCTCAGAAGGTTTTGCTTCTGCTGCCCCTTCTTCTAATGAGCCTACTTTGGCTGATTTATATCCTTCCATTCTTTTTTCTTCCTCTTCTCTTAGCAATACTGCCCCTAGTAGTACTTCTTTTACTTTTCCTTTATCTATTTCAGAATCTGGGTCTTTACCTCCTTCATCATCTTCTTACTTAGTTTTCGCTCCCCCTTCTATCCCAACTTCCTCCTTTTCTACCACTTCCTCTTCTATCCCTGTTCTTCCTATACTTCTAGGAGGCTCTTTCACCACTGCTCGAGAGGAAATTCTTCCTCTCTTTGGAGAGCTTCCTCCTTCCGAGGCAATTGATCAATTCTCACATGAGGAAACCAAGGTATGTTTGCTATTATTTATTTGTTATTTATCCATGACTGTTTTATGACCCATTCTTATGTTCGTAGCGATGGATGGCCAATATGGGTTTAGCTCGCCTAGCGCATAACCTATATCATGAGAACAAGAAGTTGAAACGATAAGTTGCTGAGCTATCTTCTACCACTCTTTCAGAAAAGTCTAAGAAACAATATGAAACCCAACTTGAGAGCCTTCAGTCTAAATTTAAATCGGCCACAGACCTTAATACTGAGTTATCTTCCCAATTAGAGAAGCAGCTCGCTGAGACTTACAAGCTTAAATCTGATTACGAGCCCACCTTGGCTGACAAACTCAAAGCTCTACAGTTAAAGGATGAGGAAATAACTTCTTTGAATACTTCTTTGAATATAGCTAAAACGGAGGCTTCCACAAAAGACGCCGAGCTGAAGTCTTCTCAAACAGCTTTGGTGGAGTATAAAGTTGGTGAAGATAATCGCTTTAAAGATCGGACCACCACCTTGATCAAATCTATTGAATTCAACAGGTCGATCGTAAAAGTCTATTTTGGCCGCCTATACCGCCGGAGCTGAAGGAGCAGTAAAACAATTGCTAGAAGAAGGCTTCCTGTCTCATGATCCTCCTCCTAACTTCTTGAACTGGCATAAGCTGATTGATAACAGACCTGCAAACCTATTTCCTCAATTGTCTATAGAATGATCGTTCTATTTTGGTTCTAGTTGTTGTAAAACTAACTATGAATTTGTGACCATTTGGCTCATATACTTTTATCTTTTGTGTTTATGTGTCTAAACTCTTTTCATTCATGAGGCTCTACTACCTCCCTTCTGAATTCATCCTACCTTTGTACTTGTCTTTTTCTTGTTCACTTTGTCTTAGCATATCAAATATTGTCCGGTCTATTACTATTACCTGACTATATTCGAATAAGGTCCTAACCTATCATCAATATCGACCGGTCTATTACAACCGATCGATTTACCATTAGGCTTGCAAATATCGCCCGGTGCTATATACTTGACTAGTTTTCATCCAATTCGGTAAAACCGACTGACGTCAGTCTCGACCGGTTTATTATGACCGGTCGATTTACCACCATATTTATAAATATCGTCCGGTGTTTTATATTTAACTAAATCTCGCCCGATCTAGTATGACCGCCCGGGTTTATTGTTTAATCACATAGATAATCTTAAACTACCCTATTAACCTCATACCCAACCAATTTTCCTCATACCTCTTTGATTCTTTAAGAATCAAGCGCATAGAGAGAGAAAAACTGGTCGCGTTTTCCGAGGATGATTACTAAGCTTACCTTTTCCGTGAGATTCATCCTTCTTTTTGAATTCGATCTCATTCTTCTATGACCTCACCTCTTTATGGCAGTTATGTCTCCGTATGTTCTTCTTTATTGAGTTTACATTTTTTTTCTTTTCCTATCCTCCTTTTATACCTAAGTTCCGCACAAATTATCATTGGCTTTTGGATTTCCCCTTTTTCCAGTTCTTTTTCTATTTCTGCTTAAGGGTTTTTGGTCTAAGGTACAGAGGGAGGCAAGGGTTTAAGATGCTCTCTCCTGCTCCCCTATTATTTCTCCTCCTTCTCCTGTTCGCTTTCCCTCTGCTATTCAACCATGGCCACTTCTTCCCCCGCGTGGTTCCTTTCGTGCGCTTCTAGCCTTACCGAGCCAGAGGAGGTGGAGTTACGAGTGAACTATGGTTTCCCTCCTATATAGTTTGTCCTACCCCCCAGGATAGTCTGCATCTTCCTCCTTTAGGAAGTATATCGATCTTCTGGGCTCAAGCCTTACAAGGTTTCCGATTCCCCCTTCATCCCTTTTTCGCTGATGTTAGCATTTATTTTGATATTCCTCTTAATCAGTTTATTTCTCAGTCTTTTTCTATCCTCGTGGGTTTTGTTGGGGTGTCTAAACTTCTATATTTCCCCTTATCCCCTTGTCTTTTTCACTACTTCTTCATTCCCCGCCAAGTAGACATTGGTATCTTTAAATTTTAGTCTCGCCCTAAGGCTATTTTGTTTAGCAGGATTCCTCCTCAAGAGGAATGGCGTCACAAATTTTTCTTTATGCGTCTCCCTTCTTCTGCTTCTTTTCCTATTACCTGGATACATAATCTCCCCACAGCTCCTAACACTAATAACTTCCTCACTGATCCTTTTGTCTCTCTTGCCTTATCCAAGCTAAAGGGGGTTAAATTTTGCTTACCTTCCTTGATTGTGGGGGGTTTAATGTTTCCCTTTGGAATAAGTTACATCGACACTCCCTTGGATGTCTCTTTTGGTATGTCTAAACATTCTTGGCTATGTTTATCAGCTATTTGTTAATTATTTTCTATAATGACGCACAATTCTTGTGTTTTAGCTAATGCTCTTCTACCCGCTTTCATGTACAAGAATACAAATATGACCAAGTCTTTTTTGAATAAACTTGGAGAAAAATGGCTACATGCTCATCGAGCTAATCCTACTACCTCTACTTTGGGTTTATTATCTAGGGAAGAACAAACAGCGGAAGTTATTGCTTCTATGGAAGAGGAAGAGGAAGAGGAAGAGGAACAACCTTTGATTACCATACTCAAGAAACCCAAGCTTACTGAGGAAGTTCCCTTTCATGATACTTTTGGTACTTTTGTGCAGATCCCTATTGCTCCTTCACCTATTTCTTTTGAGAGAGGTAAGGCACCAATGCTCCCTACTCACATTATTTCCAATCTTTCTCTCAGAATGATAAGACCGGGTCTTCTTATTCCTTCCTCTTCTGTTATTGTTTTAGCTACTTCTGCTTCTCAGATGGCTACTACCACCTTGGCTTCCTCTCAACCTCTTTCCCTGGCTTTACCTCCTCTGGCTTCTGGACCCCGAGCTAGAAGAACACCTTGCAAGAGATCTTCTCCAAGTCCTGGACCATCCGCTATCCATGCTTCAACAACTGAATCAACTTTTATTGCTATGCCATCTTCCATCCCCTCTAGTTCTTCCTCTGTTATTCCCATTTCTACCACTTCTCCTCTCTCTCTTCCTTCTTCTTCTACCCGGCCTTCCTCACCTTCTGTCCTCCCACCTTTATTTAGATAGGCTGTGGGTCTGCCCTCTCAAATGGGACAAGCTTTGGACCCTCCCAGTTATGGTTTTTTGTAGCTACAAGGCCCGTTGGCTAAATCTTGGCAACATAGCCAAGAACTGCTAAGGGGCATTAGCATTTCCAACCGTGTTGACAGTCATAGTCATCAAGCTGTTGTCGTTAGTGTTTTTCATTATATATTGTTATCATATCATTATTTCCTGCTAACTGCACTATTGTTTCAGTTTCTTGCCTCAAGTCTTCATCTAGACCAACTGATCATTGCTTTGGAAAGGGAAAACGACAAGTTAAAAGCTCAAGTAGAGGCACTGAAAGCTAATCTTCCTCCTTCCCACACTGAGCTTACTCAGTTACAAGAGAAGATAGCTTTACAGGCCCAACAGATAGAGGCTATGAAAAAGGAACTACAGCATGAGCGACAGTTATTGAAAAACAAAGAGCTTAAAAGAAGAACCCTAAAGTTACGAGTGGATTGGTTAAATTCCAGCCTCCAAGTGGATTTCTTTAAAAAACAAAGCCATCTCAGATATTTATCATAAAAATGTTGTCTTAGAGAAAGTGGAGAGGCTTCACAATGTCTTTCTTTCTGAGCAGGCTCAAGATTCAGCCTCAAGAGATTTTGCTATTCTACAAGAGAAAGAACAAAGAAAGGCTTAAGATGCCGAGATATCCTCACTCCAGAAGGAGATAGAGCAACTTAAATCAGAAAGAGAATCTTTCAAAGCCCAAGCTGCCACACTACAAACAACTTAAATCAGAAAGAGATTCTTTCAAAGCCCAAGCTGCCACACTATAAACCGAATTTCAAAGTTATAAGGAGCATGAGGAGGATCGATGGGAGGACAGGCGCTTAGCCTATCTAAGGTCCGCAACATTTACTAATGAATATATCCGTCGGGTCATAGGGACTTTAAACCATTCCGTGACTGGAGTTATTCAACAATTGAGGGAAGGTGGTTATCTACCTCGCGAACCTCCCCTTCAATTCATAAATTGTCGTAGACTTAACCATGAGTTACCCAAAGACTTGACAGGAGAATTTAAGTAAGCATGATTATATACTCAAAAAGACTTGTAAATAAAAGACTTGTAATTAAGTACTTGCAATATTTGTAAAAATTCATACTTACCTATTTTTCCGACCTTCATTATCTGGCTGCTGCCTCTTGAGAATAAGTACTGTCTTACTCAAAAGCTTTTCCTATTATGGTATCTTAATTGATCATAGGGCTCTGAATAATAAGGCTTTTCCGCAAACTCTTTGATCTTTATTCAGGCTTAATTGTATATAAGGAATTCCAAAGACCTCAGTGCTTCCGAAGGACGCGCAATCTCGAGTAATTTCATATGAAAAACTTCATAGGATTTATCTATTCTTGGTTGAGATTACAATCCTGAGCGATTTTAAATAGAGAACTTCATATGATTGTGACTTCTGATAGGAAATATAACTTTGAAAATTATATATATAAAGAATTCCCTTTGAACTTTGAATCCTGGTTGGGAGTGTAATGCCGAGTGATCTTCATAAAGAAATCCTGATGACTTTAGACATCGGACGAGCGTGTAATCCCGAACGATAATGCGTGACAAATCACAGAATTCTCTCATAATACCATGAGTTCAGGCAGGGAGTGTAGTTTTGAATAACCAATGA
Organism: Zingiber officinale; assembly: GCF_018446385.1. Taxonomy (NCBI): domain Eukaryota; kingdom Viridiplantae; phylum Streptophyta; class Magnoliopsida; order Zingiberales; family Zingiberaceae; genus Zingiber; species Zingiber officinale. Next base: position 49,525,838 of record NC_055993.1, read on the forward strand.
ATTTCTATTGAATTTCGAATCCCAGGAGAGAATGTAATCCCAAGTGATTTTTATAAAGGAAGCCAAATAACTTTAGATTTCGAACGGGTGTGTAATCCCGAATGGTTTGATATCAACCTTTGAGTTTTCGGTCGGGCGTGTAATCCCGATCAATTTAATATGAAGAATTTCATCAACCTTTAGTCCGGTGTATAATCCCGATCGATTTGAGTCCATAGAGTCCTGTGCTCTATCATATTTTGGTCAGGTACTTAATTTTCGCCACACTTTACTTATGATAGTTTAAAGTCTCGGGTTCCTCCCAAGAAGACTCATCCGGGTTACTTCAGGAGATTTCCCGATCGACCATGTTTGTGCTAGTTTAAAGTCTCCGGTTCCTCTCAACAAGGCCCGTCCGGGTTTTATCAAGGGATTTCCCGATCGACTATGTTTGTGATAGTTTAGAGTCTCCGGTTCCACTCAAGAAGGCCCGTCCGGGTTACTTCAAGAGATTTCCCGATCGACTTTGCTCTTGATAGTTTAAAGTCTCCGATTCCTCTTAAGAAGGCTCGTCCGGGTTACTTCAAGAGATTTCTCGATCGACTATGTTTGTGCTAGTTTAAAGTCTCTGATTCCTCTCAAGAAGGCCCGTTTGGGTTACTTCAAGAGATTTCCTGATTGACTATGTTTGTGCTAGTTTAAAGTCTCCGATTCCTCTCAAGAAGGCTCGTCCGAGTTACTTCAAGAGATTTCTCGATCAACTATGTTTGTGATAGTTTAGAGTCTATGGTTCCTCTCAAGAAGACCCGTCTGGGTTACTTTAAGAGATTTCCCGATCGACTTTGCTCTTAATAGTTTAAAGTCTTCGGTTCCTCTCAAGAAGACATGTCCGGGTTACTTCAAGAGATTTCCCGATCGACTATGTTTATGCTAGTTTAAAGTCTCTGATTCCTCTCAAGAAGGCCCGTCCGGGTTACTTCAAGAGATTTCCTGATCGACTATGTTTGTGCTAGTTTAAAGTCTCCGATTCCTCTTAAGAAGGCTCGTCCGGGTTTCTTCAAGAGATTTCCCGATCGACTATATTTGTGATAGTTTAGAGTCTCCGGTTCCACTCAAGAAGACTCGTCCGGGTTATTTCAAGAGATTTTCCGATCAACTATGTTTGTGATAGTTTAGAGTATCCGGTTCCTCTCAAGAAGGCCCGTCCGGGTTACTTCAAGAGATTTCCTGGGCGACTTTGCTTTTGATAGTTTAGAGTCTCCGGTTCCTCTCAAAAAGGCTCGTCTGGGTTACTTCAAGAGATTTCCCGATCGACTATGTTTGTGCTAGTTTAAAGTCTCTGATTCCTCTCAAGAAGGCCCGTCCGGGTTACTTCAAGAGATTTCTCGATCATATATGTTTGTGATAGTTTATAGTCTCCGGTTCCTGTCAAGAAGGCCCGTCCGGGTTACTTCAAGAGATTTCCCGATCGACTTTGCTCTTGAAAGTTTAAAGTCTCTGGTTCCTCTCAAGAAGGCCCGTCCGAGTTACTTCAAAAGATTTCCCGATCGATTATGTTTGTGCTAGTTTAAAGTCTCCGTTTCTCTCAAGAAGGCCCGTCCGGGTTACTTCAAGAGATTTCCCGATCGACTATGTTTGTGATAGTTTAGAGTCTCCGATTGCTTTCAAGAAGACCCATCTGGGTTACTTCAAGAGATTTCCCGATCGACTATGTTTGTGATAATTTAGAGTCTTCGGTTCCTCTCGAGAAGGCCCGTCCGGGTTACTTCAAGAGATTTCTCGAACAACTTTGCTTTTGATAGTTTAGAGTCTCCGGTTTCTCTCAAGAAGGCCCGTCCGGGTTACATCAAGAGATTTCCCGGTCGACTTTACTTTTAATAGTTTAGAGTCTCCGGTTCCTCTCAAGAAGGCCCGTCCGGATTACTTCAAGAGATTTCCCGGTCGACTTTGCTTTTGAGTGAAACTAAAAATGCTTTCACTAACCTCGTGATGGTTTAACGTCTTCGAGATTCCTTAAGAAAAACTGATTGATCACTCCTTAAAGTCCCCAATCGACGACCGCTTGAGCAGAATAAAAATGTTTGCCCGGTAATTACCACGCTGCTTAAACTGCGCTTATTTTTCGAGTGATATTTGGCCTGCATTATATTTACCGAATGAAGTACATAAATTATGAGCATACTTGTTATTTGTTCGCACGGCCAAACGGAGGGAAATTGCTCAAAGTAAACTTGATTTGTTCTTTTGATAGTGCTGAATTTCACATGATTGGATTATTGAAATACACTGAAGAGGTGTTAGTCCGCTCGTTAACGGATATCTGTATTTCTCAAGCGATATAAGCTTATTAAGTTCGGTAGGGCTATAAATGATTTGTACTCCAGGGGTTCCCGAGAACTCTCCCTTCTGTGTCTTGGAGATAATATTAGCCTGATGTTGGTTAGTCCTAGGAAAACATACCGGTTCCACTATACAAAATTTTTTGTACAAGTGTCGAACCTTTCCTTAAATAACCTATTGTGTTCTTTAGAAGTTAAATTAAGAATCGCAGACGGAACTTAACATCATTGATTCCAAATTTAACTTATCTGTTCTTAATGGTTTAGATTTGAATCGCAAGCGGAACTTAACACTATTGATTCAAATCCACCTATGTTATTAATTCCATTCAATATTAATTTCCAAAATTGGCTTCCAGGACAGCATGGCGAGGCACATGGCCTTCTTGCATATGGGAGCAACCACCACCGCCTAGACAAAGCCATTTAAGGAAAGCTAATATTTATTTCCTTAAATAACTCTAGGTTTAACCAAAAAGAACAATCGAATCATAAATTCGAAAAATAAAAGAAAAGAAACACAACTTCGAAAAAAATCCAAAAACTCTAGAATCATATGTCTCTTGTGTTTGGTATTTCCAAAAATAACTATACAAAGAAAACTAGTATGATGCGGAAAATAATTACTAGTTATACCTTTCTTTGTAACAAATAACCTCTTGATCTTCTACCGTATTCCTCTTCTTATCCCGGACGTTGTGTGGGCAACGATCTACCGAGATGAGAACCACCCAAGCCCTTCTTCTTCCTTCCTAGTTTTGACCACCAAAAGCTCCTCCAAGGATGAAGAGGTTCGGCCACCACCAAGCTCCAAGGGATGCTAGAAATATCACCTCCTTTTCTCTCCTTCTTCTCCAAGCAAGATCCGGCCACCACAAGGACTCCAAGGATGAGATGAGGTTCGGCCACAAGATGGAGAGAAGAGAAAAGAGAAGGGGATGATGGCCGGCCACACCAAGGATGAGAGGGGAGGAAATAGAATAGAGTCGTTCACCATGAAGGCACCTCTACCCCCTCTTTTATATTCCTTGATCTTGGCAAATGAGAAAATTTTAATAAAAACTTCCTTAATTCCTTTGCAATGAAAAGGAAAATTTAATTAATTAAAATTAAAAACCTTTTCTTAAATCATATGGACGACCACTTTTAATCCCCAATCAAGGAAAGTTTAATTCACACAAGAATTAAAACTTCCTAATTTGTTTCCGAAAATTTTATAAAAACTTTCTCTAATAATTTTTCCCTTCATGGTGGTTTATAAAAAGGAATTTTTATAAATTAAATCATTCTTTTAAACATGTGGATAAAAAGAAAGTTATCTCTAAAAAATTAAAATCTCTTTCAATCTACAAATAAGGAAAGATATCAAATCTTTTCTTAATCTTTTGTAGAAGCTTTATAAAAGAAATATTTAATTTTAAAACTCTCTTTTAAATCATGAACATGGTTAAAAAAGGAAAATTTCCTCAAAATTAAAATCTACCTTTCAATCTACAAATAAGGAAAGATTTCAAATCTTTTCTTAATCTTTTGTGGAAAGCTATAAAAGGAAAGATTTTAAATTTTAAACTCTCTTTTAAAAACCATGGAATCCACATAAGAAAATTTTAAAAAACAAAATTACTTTTTATTTTAATAGGGTCGACCACTTATGCTTGGATTCAAGCTAGGGCCGGCCACCTCATGAACCAATGAACCATGCCTTTGGCCAGCCCTAGCTTGGACTCCAAGCTAGCTTGGTCGACCCCCAATAGGATGGGTAAGAAAGTGGGTATAGGTGGGTATAATACTCTATAATTAAGAGGCTACGATAGGGACCGAGAGGAGGAATTGGTTTTGGTCTCCCGATGAAGTTAAGCATCCTGTGTTCGCCCTGAACACATAACTTAATTTCATCAATAATAATTCATTCCACTAAAAAACTATTATTGAACTACCACACCAATCCCAAATTACATTTTGGGCTCCTTCTTATTATGAGTGTGTTAGTCTCCCTGTGTTTAAGATAATGAATGTCCACTAATTAAATGAGTTACTGACAACTCACTTAATTAATATCTTAGTCCAAGAGTAGTACCACTCAACCTTATCGTCATGTTGGACTAAATCCACCTGCAAGGTTTAATATGACAATCCTTATGAGCTCCTCTTGGGGTCATTCTCAACCTAGATTACTAGGACACAGTTTCCTTCTATAATCAACAACACACACTATAAGTGATATCATTTCCCAACTTATTAGGCTTATTGATTCATCGAACTAAATCTCACTCATTGATAAATTAAAGAAATAAATATCAAATATATGTGCTTGTTATTATATTAGGATTAAGAGCACACACTTCCATAATAACTGAGGTCTTTGTTCCTTTATAAAGTCAGTATAAAAAGAAATGACCTCTAATGGTCCTACTCAATACACTCTAAGTGTACTAGTGTAATTATATAGTTAAGATAAACTAATATCTAATTACACTACGACCTTCCAATGGTTTGTTCCTTTCCATCTTGGTCATGAGCTACTGTTTATAATTTATAAGGTACTGATAACATGATCCTCTGTGTGTGACACCACACACCATGTTATCTACAATATAAATTAATTGAACATCTACATTTGGTATATATAAATGTAGACACTTGACCAATGTGGTTCTTATAAATGTTTATACAAAAGCTAGGCTTTTAGTATACACTCTAACAATCTCCCACTTATACTAAAAGACTATGCTGCCATTAATGCTGCCATACATCTAATTCCCATCCATTCAATATGTCCATCGAAAGCTCTTGCCTTAAGGACCTTAGTGAAAATATCTATAGGTTATCACTTGATGCAATATAGACGGCAACAACTTCTCCTCATTATACGATGTCTCGTATTTGGTGGTACTTGCGCTCTATTGTGTTCACTTGCCTTATGGACTCATGGTTTTTTGAGTTTGCTACTGCACCATTATTATTACAATAAATTGTAATAATATTTGGACAACCCAGAAATCATATCTAAGTCCATCTTGAGGTTACTGAGTCACTCAGCTTCTATGGCCGCCTCTGAGGCTGCCACATACTTAACTTCCATAGTGGAATCTGAAAAGCGCCTATGCTTAACACTCCTCCATAGTTATGGCTTTACCTCCTGAAGTAAACACAAAACCCTGAGGTCGATTTACTATTGCCCCTATCTGATTGAAGATCAAAATCCATGTAACTCACAGGGATCAAATCATCTGCTTAGTAATCTAGCATATAATCCCTAGTCCTTCTCAGGTACTTCAATATATGCTTTACGGAAGTCTAGTGTCTCGGTCCTGGGTTACTTCGATATCTGCTAACTATGCACTGGGCAAAACAGATATCAAGTTTCGTGCATAGCATACATTAGGCTTCTGATAGCCGAAGCATAAGGAACTGCCTTCATTTTCTCTATCTCCTTTGATGTCTTCGGAGACATCTCTTTAGATAAAGCTACTCCATGCTAAAAAGGTAAGAAACCTTTCTTGGAGTTTTGCATGCTAAAACGAGCTAGGATAGTATGAAGCTTGGGATAAGCACAACATTCTTTTCTTGTGATCCCTTTGATCCAACGAATATGTGCACACTCTCCCAAGTCCTTCATATTGAATTGTTTGGACAACCATACCCTTACTTCTGACAACACTTTGATATTGTTTCCAACTACCAAAAATGTCATCTACGTATAGTAAAAGAAATACCACCACACTTCCATCACACTATTTGTATACACAAGACTTATTTAGACACTGAATAAATCCATAAGTCTGGATTACTTCATTAGACGAGATGTCCAAGACCTTGAAGCTATGCTTCAGTCCATAGACTGATTGAGCTTGCACACAAGATGTTCTTTGCCTTTTGCAATAAACCTCACTGGTTGCTTTATATGGATTCTTTCTTCAAGACTTCCATTAAGGAAAGCTGTCTTGACATCTTTCCAAATAGATAAAAGAATTCGGATAGATTTAAGCATGGCTACCGGTGAAAAAGTTTCCTTTTTCAACAAGCCTTGCTTTGAAAGTTTCCACCTTCCTATCTATCTCTCTTTTCCTATTGTAGACTTATTTTCACCCAATGGCTTTTACACCATTTGGTGGTTCTACAAGCTCCCAGACTCTATTAGAATACATATATTCTAATTCTGTATTTATTGCTCTTTGCAAAGATGCTGCATCTTTATCTTGGAGTGCTTTGTCATATGTCCGGGGATCAGGTTCATGTCCACCAGGGATCAAGTCCAAAGACTCTCCCAAAACATGAATCTTTTAGGTTGCCTTACAACCCTCCCACTTTGACGAGACACTTTCTATAATTGTGTATCATTTGTGATACGTGTTGTAGTTTCTTGTGATATTTCATCTTGTACAGTTGGTACTAGATTAGACGTGCCCTTTATTATTTACTTATGGGCTTGTGGTTCATTATATAGTCCTCTTCTAAAAATCAGTCATTGATGCTAACAAAGACCTTCTGATTTTTAAGACTATAAACCTACTTTCGTTTATCTAGGATAACCCACAAACAAGTGAACTCCTGTCCAACTTATCATTGTCTCTCTTCAACATATGTGCTGAACTATCCGAATCCGAATATGCTTCAAAATAGGCTTACACCTATTTAGCAATTCTATATGAGTAGAGAGTTCTGACTTGGAAGGTACTATGTTCACTTTCGTTTTCACTGTATATCCTTAAAACGAATTTGGTAATTTTCTGAATAACTCATCATCGATCTAATTATTCCATAAGAAACTTATACCTTCTTTCTACTACACCATTCTATTGCGGTATACCAGGTACAGTTAGTTGGGATTAAATCCCAACTTCTGATAAGTGACTCCTAAACTCTCCTAAGAGGTACTCATTACTACAATTTCACCGTAGTGTCTTGATACTTTTACTTTGACTTTACTCCTCATCAGCCTAGTACTCTTTGAACTAATCAAAGCACTTAGACTTGTGACGCTTCAAGTAAATGTATCCTTATCTCGAATAGTCATCTATAAAAGAGACGAAATATTCGAAATAACCTCTTGCCTGGATAGTCAAAGGTCTAGTTAGTTGGGATTAAATCCCGACTTCTGATAAGTGACTCCTAAACTCTCCTAAGAGGTACTCATTACTACAATTTCACCGTAGTGTCTTGATACTTTTACTTTGACTTTACTCCTCATCAGTCTAGTACTCTTTGAACTAATCAAAGCACTTAGACTTGTGACGCTTCAAGTAAATGTATCCTTATCTCGAATAGTCATCTATAAAAGAGACGAAATATTCGAAATAACCTCTTGCCTGGATAGTCAAAGGTCTACACAAATCAGAATGAACCAATTTCAACATATCTTTGGCATTAAACCCCTTAGATTTAAAAGCTTCTTAGTTATTTTAACTTCCAAGTAAAACTAACAGGTTGGAAAGTTTTCCACTACCAATGAACCCAAGAGTTCATTGGTTATTATCCTTTGAATCCTGCTTGAGTTAATATAACCTAGCCTTAGATGCCAAAAATATGATTGGTTCATTTCCAAAGGTTGCTTTCTCTTAAAGTTAGAAGATGTGTTATTAATTTCCATTTATTGCATCGTGGGAGTTATTGGATTATAAATTGTCAACCAACGTACCAGAATAGATAACTTCCCTATTTTTCTTGATAACAAGTTTGTTATCAAAATAGACAGAATATCTATTCTTTAATAGTTTAGAAATCGAAATCATGTTCTTTCTAAACTTAGTACGTAAAGATAATTTCTGAAAATCCATATTTTATTCCTATCAGAGAATAAACATTTCCCACTGCAACAGCTGCTACTTTTGCAGTAGTGCCCATGTAGACGGTGTTTTCCTTTTCATATAGTTGTCGGGTTTCCTGGAACCCTGCAATGAATTGCAGGCATGATCAGTGATTCATGTATCTACACACCAGGTACCGGTAGATAACACCACTAAATATGTTTCAACAACTAATAAAATACACCGTTATTGTTCTCAGTTCTGAGAGGACAGTCTACCTTAATGTCCAATTTTTCCAATCATTACAATTGGGACTACTAAGTCTATTCTATAGTATAACAACTAGGGGATTGATTAACATTTGAAATCCTAAGAATCACAAAAATATTTGGTCAAGACCAACATCTCAAAATCTCCGTGAATTTTGTATGCCACGATAGTGTGGGCGTATACAAATTCTAAAAGGAGATTTTATCCATTAATTTTATTATCTTGTCCACTTATGACAAATAAAATTAATAGTTGGTTTGTCTTTAATCAAATATTTGGTCAAGACTCTAAATTTAAAATAATATTGATTCCTCTAACAATACTATTTAAATTTACCAACACCTCAAAACACCGTGAATTTTGCATGCCACGTTAGTGTGGACGTATACAAAATCAATATTTGTAAGAGGAGGGTTTTACCCATTAACTATCTTGTCAACGTAACTTTATGACAAATAAAATTATCTCAAACACCGTTAATTTTGTATGCCACGTTAGTGTGGACGTATACAAAATCAATCATTTGTAAGAGGGGTTTTAACCCATTAATTTTATTATCTTGTCACCCTAGTTTTATGACAAATTAATAGTTGGTTTCCCTTTTGGTCACACAAGTGATAGTAGTGACTCCGTTGGGGAGGATACTATTAAATATGTCTAAGTGTATACCATTACTTGATACTTAGTCCATTAAATAAAATTGTGCCCCTTCAGTTGGAGAAGATCACACACATCCTAAATAACTTCCTATAACCATCCATTTAAGGAAGTTTGATCTAGTGATCCGCAAACAAACTCATCCGTTGTGGAGGGAGGCACTCAGAGCCAACACGCAAGCTTGTTGCATCACTTACAAACCAGTAATGGAGACCGTGGGATTTATATACTAATCCCTCTCCCACTTAGTTATTTAAAGTGAGGAATTTTAACCTATGCTAGCATATAACACATGCACACACACAGTAAATAAAAGTAATAAATTTAGAAATTAATTTTCCAACTATTATGGCATTTTTTTGTCACTGTTCTCTGTGTGCTCCAACCCTAGATGCTGCCATCTTTAGCCACCGCCATCGGGTCGAGTCGTCGCATCGATCTCGCTTCTTATTTCGCTTCGCCTCTCGTGCTCCAAAAGTACCACGCCTCGCAAGAATCCGATTCGCGACAAAAATAGAATTTTACATATATTGATCCTATATTCCACGAAGGAATGTACATGAAAAAAATAAAATTCTAAATCCTAGGGCTAATACAGCTCCTGCTGTATTAGTTACATATAATCATGCACACACAAAAATAATGCCCTTGACATGTCCAAGGGTCCAATCACACACAACATCTATAAGCCATAATAGTTGAAGCCTGCAACCACAAAATTAGCACATCCTACTATTATCCTGCCTAAATTATGTATGACATGTGCATAACCTAATTTGAAAACCAAACACACAGAGGCAAACCCTAGCTCTGATACCAATTGTTGGTTAGTCCTAGGAAAACGTACCGGTTCCACTATACAAAATTTTTTGTACAATTGTCGAACCTTTCCTTAAATAACCTATTGTGTTCTTTAGAAGTTAAATTAGGAATCGCAGACGGAACTTAACATCATTGATTCCAAATTTAACGTATCTGTTCTTAATCGTTTAGATTTGAATCGCAAGCGGAACTTAACACTATTGATTCAAATCCACCTATGTTATTAATTCCATTAAATATTAATTTCCAAAATTGGCTTCCAGGACTGTATAGCGAGGCACATGGCCTTCTTGGATATGGGAGCAACCACCACCACCTAGACAAAGCCTTTTAAGGAAAGTTAATATTTAATTTCCTTAAATAACTCTAGGTTTATCCAAAAAGAACAATCGAATCACAAATTCAAAAAATAAAAGAAAAGAAACACAACTTAGAAACAAATCCAAAAACTCTAGAATCATATGCCTGTTGTGTTTGGTATTTCCAAAAATAACTATACAAAGAAAACTAGTATGATGCGGAAAACAATTACTAGTTATACCTTTCTTTGTAAGCAAATAACCTCTTGATCTTCTACCGTATTCCTCTTCTTATCCCGGACGTTGTGTGGGCAACGATCTACCGAGATGAGAACCACCCAAGCCCTTCTTCTTCCTTCCTAGTTTTGGCCACCAAAAGCTCCTCCAAGGATGAAGAGGTTCGGCCACCACCAAGCTCCAAGGGATGCTAGAAATATCACCTCCTTTACTCTCCTTCTTCTCCAAGCAAGATCCGGCCACCACAAGGACTCCAAGGATGAGATGAGGTTCGGCCACAAGATGGAGAGAAGAGAAAAGAGAAGGGGATGATGGCTGGCCACACCAAGGATGAGAGGGGAGGAAATAGAATAGAGTCGTTCACCATGAAGGCACCTCTACCCCCTCTTTTATATTCCTTGATCTTGACAAATGAGGAAATTTTAATAAAAACTTCCTTAATTCCTTTGCCATGAAAAGGAAAATTTAATTAATTAAAATTAAAAACCTTTTCTTAAATCATATGGCCGACAACTTTAATTCCACAATCAAGGAAAGTTTAATTCACACAAGAATTAAAACTTCCTAATTTGTTTCCAGAAATTTTATAAAAAAAATTTCTAATAATTTTTCCCTTCATGGTGGTTTATAAAAAGGAATTTTTATAAATTAAATCTTTCTTTTAAACATGTGGATAAAGAGAAAGTTATCTCTAAAAAATTAAAATCTCTTTCAATCTACAAATAAGGAAAGATATCAAATCTTTTCTTAATCTTTTGTAGAAGCTTTATAAAAGAAATATTTAATTTTAAAACTCACTTTTAAATCATGAACATGGTTAAAAAAAAAAAGTTTTCTCAAAATTAAAATCTACCTTTCCATCTATAAATAAGGAAAGATTTCAAATCTTTTCTTAATCTTTTATATAAAGCTATAAAAGGAAAGATTTTAAATTTTAAACTCTCTTTTAAAAACCATGGAATCCACATAAGAAAAAATTAAAAAATAAAATTACTTTTTATTTTAATAGGGCCGGCCACTTAAGCTTGGTTTCTAGCTAGGGCCAGCCACCTTATGAACCAATGAACCATGCCTTTGGCCGGCCCTAGCTTGGACTCCAAGCTAGCTTGGTCGGCCCCCTATAGGATGGGTAAGAAGGTGGGTATAGGTGGGTATAGTACTCTATAATTAAGAGGCTACGATAGGGACCGAGAGGAGGAATTGGTTTTGGTCTCCCGATGAAATTAAGCATCCCGTGTTCACCACGAACGCATAACTTAATTTCATGAATAATAATTCATTCCACTAAAGAACTATTATTGAACTACCGCACCAATCCCAAATTACATTTTAGGCTCCTTCTTATTATGAGTGTGTTAGTCTCCCTGTGTTTAAGATAATGAATGTCCACTAATTAAATGAGTTACTAACAACTCACTTAATTAATATCTTAGTCTAAGAGTAGTACCACTCAACCTTATTGTCATGTCGGACTAAGTCCACCTGAAGGGTTTAATATGACAATCCTTATGAGCTCCTCTTGGGGTCATTCTCAACCTAGATTACTAGGACACAGTTTCCTTCTATAATCAACAACACACACTATAAGTGATATCATTTCCCAACTTATCGGGCTTATTAATTTATCGAACTAAATCTAACCCATTGATAAATTAAAGAAATAAATATCAAATATATATGCTTATTATTATATTAGGATTAAGAGCACACACTTCCCTAATAACTGAGGTCTTTGTTCCTTTATAAAGTCAGTATAAAAAGAAATGACCTCTACTGGTCCTACTCAATAGACTCTAAGTGTACTAGTTTAATTATATAGTTAAAATAAACTAATACCTAATTACACTACGACCTTCCAATGGTTTGTTCCTTTCCATCTTGGTCGTGAACTACTGTTTATAATTTATAAGGTACTGATAACATGATCCTCTGTGTGTGACACCACACACCATGTTATCTACAATATAAATTAATTGAACATCTACATTTGGTATATATAAATGTAGACACTTGACCAATGTGATTCTTATAAATGTTTATACAAAAGCTAGGTTTTTAGTATACACTCCAACACCTGATGCCAGTTTTTCTACCACCTTGTATGGTCCTTCCCTTTGTGGTGCTAATTTGTTAACATCCCCAACAGGCTTGACACGCTTCCATACTAGATCCCCTGTTTGAAAGAATCTTGGGATGACTCTTTTGTTATAATTCTGCCTCATTCGCTGTCGGTATGATATAAGACGAGTTGTAGCTTTGTGTCGAATTTATTCTATCAAATCTAGCTCCATAAGTCGTCTGCCTTCATTATCCTCATTATATAGTTATCTTCTGTCAGACTCTACTCCCACCTCGATAGGAATTACGGCTTCTCCTCCATAAACTAGTTGGAAGGGAGTAATCCCTGTAGCTTCTCGCGGTGTAGTGCCATATGCTCAAAGAACACTAGGCAAGTCATCTACCCAACTACCTCCGACATGATCCAGTTTGATTTTTAAACCTCTTATAATCTCTCTGTTGGTTACTTCTGCTTTACCATTACTCTGTGGATACGCCACAGAGGTGAATGCTTGCGTAATACCATAGCTTTTATACCAATCTAAGATTCTGTCTCCTTGAAACCGCCTTCCGTTGTCATAGACTAATTTATAAGAAATACCGAATCTGCAAATAATATTTTTCCACAAGAATTTAATAAACGCATCTTCAGTAATTCGGGCAAGTGGTTCTGCTTCTACCCATTTAGAGAAATAGTCTACTGCTACTAATAAAAACCTTCTTTGTGCAGTTGCCATAGGAAACGGACCAACTATATCCATGCCCCATTGATCAAAGGGGCAGGAAACTGTAGAGGTTCTCAATAATTATGTAGGATGATGTGGAATATTCTGATGTTTCTAATAAGAAATGCAGGTTCTTACACATTTGGCAGCATCTTCATGCAAAGTAGGCCAGAAATATCCCGCTAATAAAATTCTACGAGCTAAGGATCTTCCTCCTATATGACTACCACATGAGCCCTGATGAACCTCTTGCAAAATAAATTGTATATCTTCTGTTCCGACACATTTAAGCAGAGGTCTAGACAAATCCCTTTTATATAATTGTTCCCCTATCATAGTGTATTGGAAAGCTCTCTTCTTAAATATTCCAGCTTGTTCTGCATCAATCAGAACAATGTTTTGCTGTAAATATAATATGATTGGTGCTCTCCAATCACCTTGTATCTCTATTTCATCTTGTCTCTCGATACAAGATACTAACAATGTATGTTCGACAGGCCGATCCAGGCTCCATGGTGTTATAGCAGAGACCAATTTAGCTAATTCATCAGCTACCTGATTCTCAGAACGAGGAATTTTTTGTATATTTACTTCTTGAAATTGGGCTTTCAACCTATCAAATGCCTCAGCATATAACCTGAGTCTATCATTATTGATTTCGAAGTTACCTGATAATTGCTGGGTTGCTAACTGAGAGTCAGAATAAATATAAACCCGGGATGCTCCTACATCCTGAGCAGCCTGTAACCCTGGTATCAATGCTTCATATTCTTCTTTATTATTAGTGACCCTATAATTCAGCCTGACAAAAAGTTGAAGCTTATCTTCCCTTGGAGATATAAGAAGAATACCAATCTCACTACCTTGTCTGGTTGAGGATCCATCCACATAAACTTTCCAAGTACCCTCTTCCTCAGGACCTTGAACTTCTATGATGAAATCTGCTATGGCTTGTGCCTTGATAGCCGAGCGAAGTTGGTATTGTATGTCATACTCACTAAGCTCGGTTGTTCATTTGATCAATAGCCCAGATGCCTCTGGGTTAAGCAACACCTGTCTGAGAGTATTGTTGGTCAACACAACAATTACATGTGCTAAAAAAATATGGGCACAATCTCCGAGCAGTTAACACTAATGCATAAGCCAACTTTTCGAGTGTAGTATATCTACACTCAGCCCCTTTTAATAAATGGATAGAAAAATATACAAGTTGTTGCTCTTTCTCTTCCTGTCTCACTAACACAGAGCCTACAATATTTTCATTGGCCGACAAATATACTCATAGGGTTTCTCCCACTACAGGCTTAGCTAACACAAGAAGAGTAGACAAGTAATCTTTTAATTCCTGGAAGGCTTTGTCACATTCTTCATCCCACTGAAATTTGTTAGCCTTCCAGAGTATTTTGAAGAAATGAAAACTACGATCAGCTGACCTTGAAATGAATCTAGATAAGGCGGTGATCTGACCAGTATGTCTTTGAGCTTCCCTCATATTGCGTGGTGGCTCCATGTTTTGAAGTGCTTTAACTTTGCTCGGGTTGGCCTCTATTCCCCGCTCGGACACCATAAACCCCATGAACTTTCCGCCTTTCACTCCAAACAGGCATTTGCCTGGGTTCAACTTGAGCCCATATTGCCTCAATGTTCTGCAAGTTTTCTCTACATCCCTGCAGAGATTAGTAGCCTAAAGAGACTTAATTAAAATATCATCAACATATACTTCCATATTTCTTCTAATCTATTTCTGGAAGACCTTATTCATAACCCTCTAATAAGTCACTCTTGCATTTTTTAGTCCAAATGGCATAACATTATAACAATAAGTATCTTCAAATGTTACAAAACTGACCTTTTCTTGATCCTCCTTAGCGAGAGAAACTTGATGATAGCCTTGATAGGCATCCAGCATAGAAATATATTCGCACCCAGCTGTAGAATCCACTAATTGATCGATCTGGGGTAATGGATAATAATCCTTTGGATAGGCCTTGTTAAGATCACGGAAATCGATACATACTGACCATTTATTCCCTGGTTTAGAGACCAAGACCACATTAGCTAACCAGCTAGGGAACTGCACCTCCCTGATGTAGCCAGCTTCCATGAGTTTAGCCACTTCTTCCTTGATGATTTGATTTTGCTCTGCTCTAAAATTTATTTTTCTTTACATGACAGACCGAGCATCTGGAAAGACATGCAAAGAATACTCCATTACTGAAAAAGAAACGTTTGTGACTTCTATAGGCGTCCAGGCAAAGACATCATCATTTCTCCTCAAGCATTGAACCAGCTCGGTCTTCAGCGTAGGATCAAGATCGGTTGTGACAAAGGTAATAGCTTCAGGCCGACCGGTTTGTATCTGGACCTCTTTCTTTTCTTCATAGACCAGAACAAGTGGCTTCTCTTGAATAACATTAACCTCCATTCTTTGCATTTTTCGAGCGGCATTGGCCTCAGTCCTGACTATCTCCACATAGCATTTTTGAGCCGTCTTCTGATCACCTCGTACTTCCCCGACCTAATCATTAACAGGAAATTTAATTTTTTGAAAAAAAGTAGAAATGACCGTCCTAAACTCATTTAGGGCCAGTCGACCCAGTATCACATTATAGAAGGAGGGGGCATCCACCACCATGAAGTAAGATCTTCTTGTTCTCATGAGGGGCTCTTCCCCTAGAGATATAGCCAACTTTATTTGACCAAGCGATTGCACCTCGTTACTAGTGAATCCATATAAAGGAGTCACCATCTGTTGAAGTTCGCTCGGGTCAATCTGTAGTTGATCAAAAGCTTTTTTGAAGATAATATTTACAAAACTACCAGTATCTATAAAGGTACAAGAAATAGTGTAATTGGTCATCACAGCCTTGATTATTAATGCATCATCATGGGGTATTTCTACCCCTTCAAGATCTCTGGGCCCAAAACTGATTTCTGGCCCTGCTGCTCTCTCCATGCTACATCTTACAGCATGGATCTCGAGTCTTCGTGCATGTGCTTTTCTGGCCCTATTGGAATCTCCATCATTGGGCCCGCCTGCTATCATATTAATGCTGCCTCGGGCGGCATTGCTCCTGTTTTCTTCTTGTCTAGCTGTTACGGCTTCAGGCTGAGCTTTCTCAGGCATTTGAGATGTACCGGCCGGGGTTGATGATACACCTTGCTGAGGTTCGACCAGGCGATATTCCAATTTGAGTGGACTTTGCTGCCTGGGATATCGTTGTTGATAATAATTTTACCTTTGATAACGATCCCTATTTGCACTCTTATTCTTTAGAACAAAATAGTCTTTTGTATGATGGTTGTTGGTCTTATGATAAGTGCACCATCTTCTCGATATTTCTTGTTGTATTTCCACATGTTGTACTGCTTGTGGGCGATATTCAGGATGGTGATGGGGTGGAGGGATTACTGGAGGTCCTCTCGGTGGGGAGGGGGGGGGGGGGGCAGGAGCAGGAGAAGAAATGGTATCTTCTTTCCGGGTGCAGCCTGAGCTTCTTCAACATTAATAAACTTAGTAGCTCGCTCAATTAATAAATCAAAATTGGCTGGAGGGTTCCTCACCAGATCTTTATAGAAATCATTATCATTCAAGCCTTGAGAAAAAAGCGCTTACCAATATTTCAGTAGTAGCATTGGGTACATCAATAGATACCTGATTGAATCTCTTGATGTAGGCTCTAATAGTCTCTTTAGATCCTTATTTAATTAAAAATAAGCTCCAGAGAGTTTTATGATACCTTTTGTTGCTGGAAAAATGGTGTAAGAAAGCCTTCTTGAAATCTTTAAACCTTCGGATAGAATTTTTCGATAATCTTTTGAACCACCGTTGAGCATCTCCTCCAAGTGTTGTAAGGAGCATCTGACACTTTACCCCATCTGAGAATTGTTGTAATAATGCTACATTTTTAAACTTTAATAAATGATCTTCTGGGTCTGTGGTTCCAGTGTATTCACCGATTTGAAGGTTCTGATATCGTTTGGGAAGCAGATCATCCAGGACACTTTGAGAGAAGGGAGAAATAATTCTCTCTGGTGAGCTATCACTGGCCACCACCATTTTAGCTTTACGTTTCTCTTTGTCTGGTGCTTCGCCAGAGGATTCTTGAAAGACAGGTCTCCGTCCGAGAAATAATACCTGTGGACTACCGATCTGAGAAACCTAAAGTGGATCTAAGAGAATGAACTCACAGAACGCCCTCCTTGTACCAAGATCCAAAGACGAAAGGAAGGCTCCAGTGAAAAAATGGCAAGATCTGGAACTCCGATGACTTCCTACGCATAAGAGAACCGCCAACACTATCGTCAATGACATAAGACCGGGGTGGGAATCCCTGGCTAGGCCCTCCGATGCTAAAGTTAGTGATCTCTCTTGCTGTGGGCGGAAAAAGATGAAGATGAACAGTGATTAAAATTAGGGTTTGTAAAGTGGGTTTTGAGTGTGATGAGCTTGAGCATACCTGGCCAACAGAGAGGATTCCCCCTTTTATACCACTTCATATAACCTCTGTAGTCATAAAGTGGACCCCGGTTTGTTAGATTTTGTTACGAGATGACGTCAGTCCTGTACTTACAGAAGATAGCTTTTTAAGGAATCTTTTTTGTACCACAGATGTACCTTCTTTGTTGTCTAGCACCTGTAGAAGAGTCTAGAGACATTTTCCCACCAAATTAGTCAACCTGTAACACCCACGAAATGATAAGTTATACCTATGGGTATTTTTATTTTAGAATAAAAGAAAAAAAAAGAAGAGAAATGGAAATAGAAACCAAAATGAAATAAAAAAGAAAGAGAGGTTAAGGTTTGAACCTTGAACCTCCCACAAATGATAGAGTTAAATTGGTGTATGGTAACCACTAGAGTAATGAATAATATATGAATAGAAAAGAATGAAAATAGTAGTTAAAAGTAAGAATATAATTAAGTAAAGGAGCAAGAGAAAAGCAAGTAGCTTTCCTCCTCTTCCTCTTGGTTAAGAAAAGAAGCAAGCAAAAGATAAGTTGTCTTTCTTCCTTTTTCTCTATTTTCGTGGGAATTAAGAGAGTGAGGAGATAGAGGAGTTAAGGGGATGAATGGGGACATGTTCATTCTCATTGGGAATAAATAGGAATGAGAGAAGAAAAGGGAAAGAAAGTTGGTTAATTCTTCCTTCTTCTTCTTCCTCCTCCTTCCTTCTCCTTCTTCCTTCTCCACCGAGACCTAAACCTCTTCCTCTCTCATTTCCGAAAATCCAAGCTAAGTTTCTTCTTGCTAAGAAAAACAAATTCACAAGAAGGAGTCCTCAAGATCTACTCCTTACAAGCAAGAGAAGAAAGGAGAAAACTAAGAAGAGAAGTTCTTCTTCCTCTTCACAAGGATACCATCTTCCTTAGGAAAAACAAGCAACAAGTTGTAAGTATCCCCTCACCTGTGGTACAAGTTGTTTACGTGTTTTCCATAAGGTTAGAATGCTTAAAAAACCTAGGATCACTTTTTGGAAATTTCGGCCAAAAACTTGAACAAAGGTTTAGATAAAGTTTAAGCCCAACTAAGCATGCTCACTATGTTCTTATGATATGTACCCTAGTATAGGAGTTAGTGAATGTTTCTTATGCTTGTATGCTTACCTAAAACTTAGATCCATGCTCTTGAACTTTCGGCCAAGTGTGAATAAAAGATTAGGAAGGCTTCAGACCTAAACTAAATATGCTCACTATGTCTTTATGATATGTACCCTATGATAAGAGATTAGTTTGGTGTTTTTATGCTTGTATGTTGCTTTAAACCTAAATCTATGCTCATGAAGTGTTCGGCCATAATAGAGAAATTGACTAAGAGAGGTTAAAAATTTAGTCTACCATGATCATGACTTGCTTATTAATATGTTATGAAGAGTACTTAGTGTTTTTCACACTTGTATGATTTTTGGGAACCTAAATACATGCCACTTTAGGGAATTAGGGTTTCGGCCATGATCAAATTTAGGGTTCAAGGAAGCTTAAAATTAAACCTAGCATGCTCATGAATCCCCTTATGATATGATATGAAGTTAGCTAGATATTCATGTTTGTATGTTGTTTAGAGCTTGATTTTCTTCTTCATGAACTTTCGGCCATGATCAAATTTAGGGTCCAAGGAAGCTTAAAATTAAACCTAGCATGCTCATGAATCCCCTTATGATATGATATGAAGTTAGCTTGATAATTATGTTTATATGTTGTTTAGAGTTTATTTTCTTCTTCATGAACTTTCGGCCATGAAAGAATTAGAGACCTGGGGAAGCTTAAAAATTGGAATAACATGCTTATGACTTTCCTTATGATATGATATGAAGTTAGCTTGATATTTATGCTTGTATGTTGTTTAGAGCTTATTTCCTCCTTCATGAACTTTCGGCCATGATAAGGATCAAGACCTAGGAAAGCTTAAAAAATTGGATTAACATGCTTATGACCTTCCTTATAATATGATATGAAGTTAACATGAGATTCTTATGCTTGTATGTTGTTAGAGCTTAATTCCCTTCTTCATGAACTTTTGGCCATGATAAGGATCAAGACCTAGGAAAGCTTAAAAATTGGATTAACATGCTTATGACTTTCCTTATGATATGATATGAAGTTAACATGAGATTCTTATGCTTGTATGTTGTTTAGAGTTTAAGTTCATACTCTTTGAACTTTCGGCCATGATGGGATTAGAAGCCTAGATGTGCCTCACATGCTATGTTATGAATTAAGAGATGTTATTTAATGATTCCATGCATGATTATGTTTTTCTATGATAGGTGATGTGTTCATTTATGTATACCTATGAACCATGCATAATAATGTCTCTTATGATGTGTTATATGCTCAAGTATGCATACTTTATGATATGATAAGTAAAGGCCTAAGAGTTGATTCCCTATTTGTTGGGATTAAGAGCACTCTCTATGATATGACAAGTGAAGGCCTAAGAGTTGCTTCCTCTTGGGGACTAAGAGCACTCTTCATGATATGACAAGATATGATATGCTATGTTATGACATGAACCATGATATGCTATTTTACTTTAGATGGATTGTAACAAGGGTGGGCTCCATAAGCGCCCTAGGCCGACGGACTATGAACGGGTCTAGTAAAATGGGATGGGCTTCTTAGTACGCCCCTAGGTCGACGGTCGTAGTATGGGCCTAGTTCCCTAGTAGGTTCGGGGCTAACTACCCTGTCCTAGGGATTGCGCGCATTTATGTATGTATGTTGTATAAGTCGGGCCCTCATGATGATATTATGTTCAAGTACTATATGATATGTTTTAAGACATCTTACATATGACATGACACATGTTTTAAAAGACATCTTGCATGATATGATTTATGATATGATATGATATGCCCTTATGATTTATATGACATGATGCTCTTATGATTTATGATATGATATGCTTTTATGATTTATATGATATGATGTTCTTTTATTGATGATATGATATATCATGATATTTCTTTATGATATGTTATACTCTTATGATTTATATGACATGATGCTCTTAGGATTTATGATATGATATAGCATGATGTTCTTTATGAGATGATATGTTATGATGCTATGTTTTCACAATATGATGTTAGATGATTATGTTTCCATTGTTATATGCTTATGTGATTATGCTATGATATATGGTTTTGTGAGTAGGAAAGGATCTTACTAAGCCTGTGTGCTTATAGCTTACTTTCCTTGTACCGCAGATAAGTGCAAAGAATGGATGAACTAGGGGAGCTGCAGGAGAGGCAAGAGATGTGTGTGGTGGTGTCTCGGCTAAGACAAATAAAAGACCTGCTTATGTTTTTTTTTTATGTTGACATGAACTAAGTTTATTTATGTTAATGTTCCACATGACTTCATGATACTTCCGCTGTTTTACTTTAGAGAGAAATTTTAATATGCATGTATGTTTCCGCAAGTAGTAAAGTAACCCCGCCCTACTAGCAGGAGGGGCGGGCGTTACAAGTTGGTATCAGAGCCAGGTTAGCCTTCCAGCTACACACACATCAAGTCTCCATCCTGCCTCTCCAAGTAAGACTTTCTGTACTTACTCTATTCTATTTTTGCATGATAGGAAATGTTTTTAGCATCTATGAACCTAAGTATGACTAATATAGATTTCCTTTATATATAATAAGCGATATTTAATGTGCACGAATATAAGTAGGGATGACTCTAGACTTATGCTAGCCTTATTGTTATTTATGAAAATAGATATGGCTAGAAGATGCGGTAACAGGGCCGATGAGACAGTGACCCCACCAGATCTAACCCAGGTAGTCACAGATCTCCAGTGTCAGATCACGGAACAACAATAAGTAATCACTGCTCTGATGAATCAAAAAGGAAACCCTGTCACCCCACCAACAAATCAGAATGCAGTGCCCGTCATACCAATAGCTGCACCCGTACCACCGATGGCCCCTGCCCCAGTGGTCTGACAGGAGACCTACTTGATACAGTGGCTAAGGTTGAAGCTGGAGAACTTCTCGGGTACTTGTGAGCCATAGGACGCCCAGGCCTGGTTCAAGACGGTGGAAAGTATAGTGGAATTGCTGGACTGGCCCGTATCAGAAAAGATCAAATGCGTGTCATTTTGTTTCTCTGGAGACACAAGAATATGGTGGGAAAGAGTTAAGACTAAGAGACAAGTTAATCAGATGAACTGGACGGACTTCGAAGCAGAGTTCTTCGAGGAATTCTTCCATATGCAAGTAACAAACCGACATTACGACGAGTTCACCGAGTTCCGGCAAGGTGACTTATCAGTGAACGAAGTAGTGAAGTGCTTCAACCGCCTCGCACACCTTTGCCCAGAGTTGGTCAGCACGGAAAGAGAAAGGGTCAGACTGATGCTGAAAATGCTCCGACCTGAGATAGCATTGAATGTGGCTGGCGGAGTTAATAGACCGCAGACTACAGAAGATCTGGTCAGCAGTGCTTTGATCACTGAACATTATCAGAAGGCGATGAACGAGAGTAAGAATCAAGCACAGATAGGAGGACAGAAACCTCAAGGTACTAAAGCAAGCTGGAAAGGAAACTCTAATGGAAAAAGGAAGCAATGGAACAACACTAAAGGAGGACCAGCAAATAAGCAACCTAAGTACCCTCAGTGTACCATTTGTGGGAAGCAGCATTCCGGAGTATGCCACAAGGGTACGAGAAAGTGTTACAGTTGCGGACATATGGCCAGAGACTGCCCTACCCAGTCCCAAACACCATCCCAGCAGTATAACCAGAACAGGAGTGCCCCCTCACAGCTATACCTGATGCAAGATGCCATTGAAGGAACTCCGATTAGCCAAGGGAGATTGGAAGCCCCGCCAGCTACGACGAATGCCAGGGTTTTCTCTCTTACTAAAGATGATGTGGTGAGTGCCTCTATAGTTGTCACAAGTCAGCTGCCTATTTTCAGTCAGTATGCTAATGTGTTATTTGATACTGGGGTGACACACTCATTCGTCTCTACACCCTTCATGGAGAAGTTAGAGATACCACCACAAGCCTTAAATGGCAAATTCTTAACAACCCTACCTTCGGGAGAAGTAATGTCATCTACTCATATGCTGCGAGCCGCACCCATCAGAATCGCAGACAGAGAACTCTACTGTGATCTGATAGTGCTTGACATGCAAGATTATGACAGTATATTGGGCATGGATTTGCTGAGCAAGTACAGCGCTTCAATCGAGTGTCGTCAAAGAAAAGTGGTCTTCCAACCTGAAGCAGAACCAATATTCGAATTTATTGGAGAATCAAGGAAAGAAACTGGGAGATTCTTATCAGCCATAAAGGCACAAAAGATGTTAAATAAGGGATGTACTGGGTTTCTAGCACAAGTGGTCGATACAAGTCATGCTGAGGACCAGAAACTAGAAAAGGTCAGAGTGGTGTGCAACTATCCAGAAGTGTTTCCCGATGAACTACCAGGGTTAGCCCCCGATAGAGACATAGAATTTGAGATCGAACTGATTCCTGGTACTAAACCTATCTCTAAAGCACCTTATCGTATGGCGCAAGCTGAGTTGAAGGAACTTCAGGGACAGCTACTAGAGTTACTTGACAAGGGACTTATTCGCCCGAGTCAGTCTCTATGGGGAGCACCAGTACTGTTTGTGAAAAAGAAGGATGGGTCTATGCGGATGTGTATAGACTACCGAGCGCTGAACAATGTGACAATCAAGAACCGGGACCCTCTTCCACGAATCGACGACCTGTTCGACCAATTAAGGGGAGCGACCGTCTTCTCTAAGATTGACCTAAGGTCCGGCTATCATCAAGTGAAAGTGAAACAGGATGATATACCGAAGACGGCATTTCGAACAAGATACGGACACTATGAGTTCATAGTTATGCCCTTCAGAGTGACAAATGCTCCTGCTGTATTTATGGATCTGATGAATCGGGTGTTTACGACATATCTCGACAAATTTATGATCATCTTCATTGACGATATTCTCATCTATTCAAGAACCCAGGAAGAGCATGCTGAACACCTGAACACCGTACTACAGATTTTTCGAGAGAAACAACTATACGCAAAGTTCTCCAAATGCAAGTTTTGGCTTGATCGAATATCATTCTTGGGTCATGTCATCTCTAAGGATGGAGTAATGGTAGATCCAAACAAGATCGAAGCTGTAAGTAACTGGAACAGGCCGAAGAATGTCAGTGAAATCAAAAGTTTTCTCGGGCTAGCAGGCTACTACCGGAAGTTTGTGGAGGACTTCTCTAAAATTGCTGCCCCTATGATAGTTCTCACCAAGAAGAACAAAAAGTATGAATGGACGGATGAATGCGAGAAGAGTTTCACGGAATTAAAAAGGAGACTGACCAGTGCTCCAATCCTTACTCTTCCGGAAAGTAACAAAGGCTTTGATATGTACAGCGACGCTTCCAAATTAGGACTTAGAGTTGTACTCATGCAAAACGGCAAGGTCATTGCCTACGCCTCTAAACAACTCAAAGAGCATGAAAAGAACAACCCCACTCATGACCTAGAACTAGCAGCAGTGGTCTTTGCTCTCAAAACATGAAGACATTATTTATATGGAGTCCGGTGTAAGATTTATACCGACCACCAGAGTTTGAAATATTTCTTCACCCAGAAAGATCTGAATATGAGACAACGCAGATGGCTCGAGTTAGTTAAGGACTATGACTGCGAGATCTTTTATCATCCCGGAAAAGCGAACAAAGTGGCCGATGCACTCAGCAGGAAGACTTGTGCCATCTGATGTCGATATTTTAAGTTCGAGGATGAACTTTCTATGAGGTATGGGGTACTGCAACACCCATGAAATGATAAGCTATACCTATGGGTATTTTTCTTTTAGAATAAAAGAAAAAAAAAAAAGAGAAATGGAAATAGAAACCAAAATGAAATAAAAAGAAAGAGAGGTTAAGGTTTGAACCTTGAACCTCCCACAAATAATAAAGTTAAATTGGTGTATGGTAACCACTAGAGTAATGAATAATATATTAATAAAAAAGAATGAAAATAGTAGTTAAAAGTAAGAATATAATAAAGTAAAGGAGCAAGAGAAAAGCAAGTAGCTTTCCTCCTCTTCCTCTTGGTTAAGAAAAGAAGCAAGCAAAAGACAAGTTGTCTTTCTTCCTTTTTCTCTATTTTCGTGGGAATTAAGAGAGTGAGGAGATAGAGGAGTTAAGGGGATTAATGGGGACATGTTCATTCTCATTGGGAATAAATAGGAATGAGAGAAGAAAAGGGAAATAAAGTTGGTTAATTATTCCTTCTTCTTCTTCTTCCTCCTCCTTCCTTCTCCTTCTTCCTTCTCCACCGAGACCTAAACCTCTTCCTCTCTCATTCCCGAAAATCCAAGCTAAGTTTCTTCTTGCTAAGAAAAACAAATTCACAAGAAGGAGTCCTCAAGATCTATTCCTTACAAGCAAGAGAAGAAAGGAGAAAACTAAGAAGAGAAGGTCTTCTTCCTCTTCACAAGGATACCATCTTCCTTAGGAAAAACAAGCAACAAGTTGTAAGTATCCCCTCACCTGTGGTACAAGTTGTTTACATGTTTTCCATAAGGTTAGAATGCTTAAAAAACCTAGGATCACTTTTTGGAAATTTCGGCCAAAAACTTGAACAAAGGTTTAGATAAAGTTTAAGACCAACTAAGCATGCTCACTATGTTCATATGATATGTACCCTAATATAGGAGTTAGTGAATGTTTCTTATGCTTGTATGCTTACCTAAAACTTAGATCCATGATCTTGAACATTCGGCCAAGTGTGAATAAAAGATTAGGAAGGCTTCAGACCTAAACTAAATATGCTCACTATGTCTTTATGATATGTACCCTATGATAAGGGATTAGTTTGGTATTTTTATGCTTGTATGTTGCTTTAAACCTAAATCTATGCTCATGAAGTGTTCGTCCATGATAGAGAAATTGACTAAGAGAGGTTAAAAATTTAGTCTACCATGATCATGACTTGCTTATTAATATGTTATGAAGAGTACTTAGTATTTTTCACACTTGTATGATTTTTGGGAACCTAAATACATGCCACCTTAGGGAATCAGGGTTTCGGCCATGATCAAATTTAGGGTCCAAGGAAGCTTAAAATTAAACCTAGCATGCTCATGAATCCCCTTATGATATGATATGAAGTTAGCTAGATATTCATGCTTGTTTGTTGTTTAGAGCTTGATTTTATTCTTCATGAACTTTCGGCCATGATCAAATTTAGGGTCCAAGGAAGCTTAAAATTAAACCTAGCATGCTCATGAATCCCCTTATGATATGATATGAAGTTAGCTTGATAATTATGCTTGTATGTTGTTTAGAGTTTATTTTATTCTTCATGAACTTTCGGCCATGAAAGAATTATAGACCTAGGGAAGCTTAAAAATTGGATTAACATGCTTATGACTTTCCTTATGATATGATATGAAGTTAGCTTGATATTTATGCTTGTATGTTGTTTAGAGCTTATTTCCTCCTTCATGAACTTTCGGCCATGATAAGGATCAAGACCTAGGAAAGCTTAAAAAATTGGATTAATATGCTTATGACCTTCCTTATAATATGATATGAAGTTAACATGATGTTCTTATGCTTGTATGTTGTTAGAGCTTAATTCCCTTCTTCATGAACTTTCGGCCATGATAAGGATCAAGACCTAGGAAAGCTTAAAAATTGGATTAACATGCTTATGACTTTCCTTATGATATGATATGAAGTTAACATGAGATTCTTATGCTTGTATGTTGTTTAGAGTTTAAGTTCATACTCTTTGAACTTTCGACCATGATGGGATTAGAAGCCTAGATGTGCCTCACATGCTACGTTATGAATTAAGAGATGTTATTTAATGATTCCATGCATGATTATATTTTTCTATGATAGGTGATGTGTTCATTTATGTATACCTATGAACCATGCATGATAATGTCTCTTATGATATGTTATATGCTCAAGTATGCATACTTTATGATATGATAAGTAAAGGCCTAAGAGTTGCTTCCCTATTTGTTGGGATTAAGAGCATTCTCTATGATATGACAAGTGAAGGCCTAAGAGTTGCTTCCCCTTGGGAACTAAGAGCACTCTTCATGATATGACAAGATATGATATGCTATGTTATAAAATGAACCATGATATGCTATTTTACTTTGTATGGCTTGTACCAAGGGTGGGCTCCATAAGCGCCCCTAGGCCGACGGACTATGAACGGGTCTAGTAAAAAGGGATAGGCTCCTTAGTACGCCCCTAGGTCGACGGTCGTAGTACGGACCTAGTTCCCTAGTAGGTTCGGGGCTTGCTACCCTGTCCTAGGGATTGCGCGCATTTATGTATGTATGTGGTACAAGCCGGACCCTCATGATGATATTATGTTCAAGTACTATATGATATGTTTTAAGACATCTTGCATATGACATGACACATATTTTAAAAGGCATCTTGCATGATATGATTTATGATATGATATGCTATGCCCTTATGATTTATATGACATGATGCTCTTATGATTTATGATATGATATGCTTTTATGATTTATATGTCATGATGTTCTTTTATTGATGATATGATACATCGTGATATTTCTTTATGATATGTTATGCCCTTATGATTTATATGACATGATGCTCTTAGGATTTATGATATGATATAGCATGATGTTCTTTATGAGATGATATGTTATGATGCTATGTTTTCACAATATGATGTTAGATGATTATGTTTCCATTGTTATATGCTTATGTGATTATGCTATGATATATGGTTTTGTGAGTAGGAAAGGATCTTACTAAGTCTGTGTGCTTATAGCTTACTTTCCTTGTACCGCAGATAAGGGCAAAGAGCCGCAGGAGAGGCAAGAGATGTATGTGGTGGTGGCTCGGCTAAGACAAATAAAAGACCTGCTTATGTTATTTTTTTTTTTATGTTGACATGAACTAAGTTTATTTATGTTAATGTTCCGCATGACTTCATGATACTTCCGTTGTTTTACTTTAAAGAGAAATTTTAATATGCATGTATGTTTCCGCAAGTAGTAAAGTAACCTCACCCTACTAGCAGGAGGGGCGGGCGTTACACAACATGTCATACAATCATATGCAATAGATATTTTCATGAGCTATTTATGCACATTCTTGAAATACTTGCTACCTCGGGCGGTGTTGAGTTGTATTTTCTTAAGCATGTTATCTCGGCCGATATTGGTCTATATTTCATTAGGCTTGTTATCCCAGCTGATATTGGGCTATATTATGTTATACCAGTTGATACTGGGCTATACCTCCTTAAGCTTGTTATCCCGACCGGCCTTGGTCTATATCTCCTTAAGCATGTTATCCCGGTCGATATTGGCTTATATTTCATTAGGCTTGTTATCCCGGCCGATATTGGCCTATATTTCTTTAAGCCTGTTAGCTCGGCCGATATTGGTCTATACCTCCTTAAGCTTGTTATCCCGGCCGGCCTTGACCTATATTGCTCTAAGCTTGTTATCCCGACCGGCCTTGGCCTATACTTTCTTAACCACGTTACCCCGGCCGGTATGCATACTTGCTTGATTCTGCTATCTTTTTTCTCCTTTTCACCGGGGACCTACTAAACCTAACCCATATCAAGCATCAAGTGTAATTTTTTTTTAAAAAAAAAGATTAGCTTAAATACAATAACATAAACTATAAACCCTAAGCTCTAAAAAAATAAAATAAATAAATAAAAAATATATTTGGTTCTTATAAGGTGAGCACCATAATGTAAGGGTAATAAAATCCTATATATATACACACACAAGTGATATTGTGCTCACCTGCGCATGCATGTTTGTGTGCGACATTTAAAAAAAATAGGATTTAGGATTTAAAGTTTAGGATTATATATATACACATACATGCAGGTGATATTGTGTTGACATATGTATACGCGACTAGTGTTATTTTTATTTTTTCAAAAAAAATAGGATTTAGGGTATAATATTTAGGATTTAAGAAGTGAAAAAATATACTAGGTGAGCATGGGGTGTGCACCTTATTTTTTTTAAAAAAAAGGTAAACTTTCTTTTTGTTAATCTAGTTATCCAATTCTTTAAATTGACTAATCTTGCAAGTAACCACCTCGACCCTACAGAAATTTTTTACCGGCCACTAGGGTAAATCCAGAATTATGAATATAGCATTGCTTCGAAGCTAGCATCCTTGGTTTATCTTCCTACTGGAGAAAATTAATTCGTAGTTCACTGTAGCTAGGAATCAATCCATGATTGCCTGGTTAATTGTGAAAAATCTTTACCGTTGCACCGTAGCCCAGCCCAGGTGCTTAAAAAAAGACACATTTGAAGCATATGTAATTATACGTCTATATTTTTTTGACATCACTACAAGAGCATAGCTACGTTATCGATAATAAAAATATCGACCCACAGGGACCTTGGTTAAACACAAGTTGAGTAGGTGAAGGAAGTTATCTAGACTCATGAAAGTTGATTATAAACCCAAACTACTGAGGAATGAGAGAGAGAAAGAGAGAGAGAGAGAGAGGTAAATAGAAGTCTAGAGGTGTAAGTGATTGTGGTTGGTTTGGGAAGGCAACTCTAGGACTTCGGTTTCATTGTAATGTTAGTTGATGTGCCCCGGTATTGGTAATCTCCTACCCTCTACATGATGACTTGTAGGAATTCCCTACTATGTACCGGCATGATCCTCTTGAGTGAATGCTCTAGAGTGCCTCTCCCCATGAGTATTGAATGCCTAAAGTAGAGAAGGTAACTTAGAGAGTTTGGTTAAAGGGATACCCCCTGTCACATGAGGGCCCCCCGGTCATATGTCTCTAGATTACATAGACCCCTTCTAACACTAGATAGGGAGAAGCCCATTAATCATATAGACAATTCATTGTAGAGAATTGATCTCCATTCCAAAGCAATGCTCGAGATGTCTAGTTAAAGAGATACCCTTTGTCACGAAGGGGCCCCGATCATACATCTTGAACGTTCCCTCTCCATGGCGACCAATCAATACAACACGTTCATCAAACAACACATATACATAATTAAAGTTCACACAAGTATTTAATCGAACATGAACAAGACACTCGCATGTCATGGAATAGAAAATTACCAAATGAAAGTATTTACATCCAGTCACATCACAACTACTCCCTACCACCTAGAGTTCAGAGAACTACTCCATAAACACGAGAATGGATACAAAAGACATAAAAATAAGCAAGCTTCTAATTCAATACGAGAAGGGAGAAGAAAACTTAGTCATGGAGAGAAATCCGAGTCTTCACGATCCAATCCCTTGCTTTAGAGAGGATAGCGATGTGGAGCACGGCTTTGAATCATTGACAAATGGCAAAAAAAAAAAATGGTAGATCTAGACCTCTTGGGTCTCTTCCAAAGGAAGGACCCTCCTCTCCTTGAATTAGGGAAGAAGACCCCCTTTTATAGGGTCTAGCAAAGCACATCACACGAGTCGTGTCATGTAGGCATGGCACGACCTTGCAAGTCTCTGGATGGAGGCACAGGTCGTGCCACTGGGACACGACACAACTGTGTGTTCACCCCATGCAGGATACGACGCGATCGTGTCTGGTACACATGGGTTTTGCCTCAAAATAGTGGTCATGTGTCCCCCCCCCCTCTGTGCAGGATACATAGCATGGCCATGTCTAGTACACACGACCCGTGCCTCAAAATAGTGCACACTAGAATTCTTGTCTTTCTTCTTATCCGAAGCTGTTTCGATGGATTTTTCTATCTGTTTAAGCTCCCAGTCGTGCCTTGAAAATTGAAAATCAAGAAAGAGAATATCTCCGAATAAACAAGAGTAATTATGCTGATAAATGATGGAAAGGAGTGAAATAATTTAAATCATACATAGGAAATGCATGTGAATGTGTATTAAATAGTATCTAAAAACACATATAACCTACGTGCTTCAAATTTAATAAAGTCAACTAAGAAAATGTTCACATAACATTTTTCTATGAAATTAAGATACTAGCTTAGTGACTTTGATATTAGTGACTAAGATCTCAAACACATTAGAAGTACTAGTATTATCACAATCTTGCTACATTGAGTTTGTAGCTTAGAAAATATAAACCTTGTTAGATTCGTATCCACATTGGGGGAAAAAATAGCGATGAACCTAGCTATATACCACAACTAGATGAGCCTATACCACAGCTAGAATATTTTAGAATAATAGGTAGTTTTATGTATATTATGAATTTAATTCATCCTTAATATACACAATTAATAAGCTAAGTAGGCATATAAGTTATTCGGGTAACAATTAGAAATTAGTAAGGAGAGTGTTGAGGTATCACAAATATACCATTAGCTATATATTACAATATTACTTGATATATCTAGTTGTAATGTAAGTTGGATATCTTATATAAAAGACTTTAATTCCATGAGCAATTATATGTTTACCCTTGTGTTTACCCAAAAAGGAGAAGCAATGGATTAAAAGTCCTAAAAATAAATTTGTATAGCTTAGTTTTATTGATGGTTCTAAAACATGAAAAATACATAAATACAAAACTATAAAACTCACAGTGAGCTCCCGTAGTAGATCTTGATCTTCTCTTTTCATACAAAATGAAAAAACTCACAGTGATGCTCGGAGAAGAAGATCAGAGAATATATCAAAGAATAACTTGGCGTAGGAAGAACAATCACAAATGAATCAGAAAGCTCTTCATGATTCCATGAACCAAATCCAAGCCTCGGATGTGTAAGTACCCCGTGATAGTTTTGATGTGATCAACCAAGTCAAGTTAAGTCCTATTATTATTTTGATGCCTTGTATCTAAGTGTGTAGGAACATAGGAGTATAAGAAGTCAAGCGAAAGACACAGCTAGTGAGAAGGACGACATAAGAGAGAGCTGACGAGCTTAGTGCATCAAATGGACGAGACGCTATGGAAGAGTATGCTAGCAGATGAGAAGGAGGCCACGGCATTTCCAAGAGACAAGAAGCCAAAGTAGAAGACTGCTCGAGAAGGCTGAAAAATAAGTTCGGGTGAGCCCTATTCTGGATGGTCGAAATTATCCAAGCGAACGGAGCCGGAGCGAAAGACCCAAATGAAAAGTCAACTTGAAGTTGACCATAGTCCGAGCCCCTAGAGCTATTCTGGGTGCTCGGAGTCCAGGTGCCCGGAGCTACTTCGACCGCCCGAACCGGTTTGGTTCAGCAGGGGCGGCTCACCAAGGTGCCCCTGTGTGAAGGCAGTTCGGGCACCTGGAACCCTTCTAGGCACCCGGATCAGAAATTTTATCTAGACCATTCTATCGTGATCCATTATAATGCGGATAAAATTTTATCCACACCCAGGCACCCGAAACCCTTCCAAGTGCCCTGATCAGACCTATAAATGTAGTCTTGATTTTTGTAGTTAGAACATCACTTGTAAAATGACTTATATTCTTTTTCTACTACTTTTGTAAGCTGTCAACGTTGTAAAGAGGCTACTCCATCAAAAGGAAACTTGAGTGAACTTCATTTGTCTTAGATTAGCAATCCTCTTATTGCAAACTTAGTAAATTCTCTTGCCTCTATTTTTTAATTTATGCATTTAGTTTTATTTTTATACAAGTATTTTCTTAATTTAGTTTGAAACGTCGAGAAAGGTTGATTTTGATGTTTAGAATAATTCACCCCCTCTTGTCGGTCACTTGTTACGAACCTCAAGTGCATAGTTATGTCGTCAGTAATATAAAGATATCAAACCCACAGAGATTGATTACAAGCACTAGTGATCTCTCACATAGAATTAGCTAAACAATCGATGGTTGAGAGTTG
This sequence comes from Zingiber officinale, assembly GCF_018446385.1. NCBI lineage: Eukaryota > Viridiplantae > Streptophyta > Magnoliopsida > Zingiberales > Zingiberaceae > Zingiber > Zingiber officinale. The sequence continues at coordinate 49,558,276 of NC_055993.1, forward strand.
ACTACTAAGGAAAAGGAGCAAAACTAAAAAGAGAGAAGAGAAAATAAGAAGAAGTGTTGGAGGTCTTGGTTTGAAAAGTGTTCTGGGTGTTTAGCTTCATTGTGATGTTTATTGATGATATCATTGTTTACCAATTGCCTACCTTTAATTAACAAGCACTTGTAGGAAGTTAGTTTTATTATCGGCTTTCTCTTGCAATGTCAAATTGACAATGGAAATTGGGTCAATATCCCTAAGAATCGAATAGGGATGATTCCTATAAAATCTAGAAATGGTTAACCCCTATCACTAGGGCACCCGATCATAAATCACAAGAGTACATTCCTATTAAATAACTATAGAGATAGAGATAGTAAATATGCATGATTCCTTATTTCCTTGTGAGGGATTATTTCTCCTTTCAAGGGAACATCCTAGACATTTGTAAACGGGTTACCCCTGTCACTATGGCCACTCGGTTATACGATCTAGGGTACTCCTTCTACAAGATCAACAATCCCTACACAAACACATAATCTAACATGACAATAAAGTGAAAACAAATCTCATACATATTAGATCAAATAGATACAAGGTAAGATAATATCATATAGATAATAAAAAGGTATATCCATGAGTTATTATATCAATACTCAATCACAACTACTCCCTTAATCCTAGAATAATAGATCTACTCCATATTAGAAAGAAAGGAATCCAAAGACATGAAGAAAGAAAGAATTCAAACCCAACTAGAAGAAAGAGGGAGAAGAAAGCTTATCCAATTATGTCCAGTAATCTCTGGATCAAATACTTTGCTTCCGGAGTCGATAGAATGATGGAACTAACCTTGAATCATCGAACAGAATACAAGAATAGCGTGGAACGGCACCAAGATGATCCCTCCAGAGGAGAGGCCTCCTCCCTCCGAAAAGGGGCAAAGAGCCCTTTATATAGTATAGGGCACGGGGCCTGGCATGGCCCGTGCCACGGTCGTGTGAGATCCACACGGTCGAAGTCGCCTTGGCTTCTGGTCAGGTGACACAGCCGTGTGGGATCATACGGCCATGTTCTTCTTTAGATTTGGATGAGTTGCATGGTCATGTGGGATCACATGGTCGTGTACTTCTTCACCTCTGAATGAGTTGCATGGCTATGTGGAATCACACGGCCGTGTGCTGCTCTGCTCCTGGACTGGCCACACGGCTGTGTGAGGTCACACGACCAGTGTTAATGGTCTTTGCTTGCTCTCTGGTTTGTTGACGAATGTCATTTCCTCTCTGAAAGCAGTTCCTGCGAATAGAAATACACACAAAGAGTAGATCTCCGATAAAGAAGAGTAATTAAGCTGAAAATATGACAAGGGTATGGAAATGCATAAATCAATCATAAGAAAAGTACGTGAATGTGCATCAAAACATATGTAAAGGTGTATACAATCTACACACATCACACCCCTAGACTTGAACCTTTGCTTATCCTCAAGAAAAATGCCGCAATCTAAATCCATGTATTCTTATAGTGCTTCATAATCCCTAGTGCACTCGCTAACTCTTTCAACTAGTTTCATTGGTGATCATGATTGTGGAGTAAACTAAGCATGACCTAAGCATAAGTTTGTGTGCTCAGTGTAATAAGTGACTCAAGTTCTTCAAGTTTCAATTTTTATCCTAGTCGAGTCATCATCCAATTGAGTTCCTATTGTTCTCGGTGATTGACAATTACTTGCCACACACTTGGTTCATATTCCGTAAACTACACATGGTCTCAAAGGACTACTCGGAATCAAGAGAAACATAAGAATTATTTTCCTAGTAACTTAACACGGTCTTAAAGAGGTAAATTGTTAATTTCTACTCATGACAACTGTTTTTTATCCCTTATTCAAATGATTTTTTTGTGCTTTAAGGATGTAGCACTAACACAAATGCAAGTATGCAAATACAAGAATTTTGATTTTTCTAAATGAGTGTTACCATGATCCGAGGTCATCTAGTAACTAAAATGTAATCAAGGAATCACCATGGGAGCAAAAATACTAAACAATTTAGATGAATCATGACTATTCCAAAATGTATCTACCATTCAAGCTTAAGAGAAGTGAATGTAAGATCCTTATGGTTAGGCCAAAACTCACACTTGTCTTCGTACAATACTTAACTCATTTCATGCTACTAGAGATAGAGAAAAGAGGTACACTAAACATACTAATATTATCTCTACAACAACATGAATCTAAAAATAAACGTGTTGATCATTTTACTATTAGACAAGTTAGCAAAAATTGAGAGGTTTGATGTTCTTGATATACCACAAAATAATTTTTATTATTTTCAAAACTAAAAAACTGTAAACAATAACAAGAAAGTAAAGAAAGAACTAGAACGTAAAGAAGTGAAACAAGAAAAACAAACTAAAGTGCAAAAAATGTAAATGAAAAGGAAATGCAAAAGACATGACTTAAGTTGTGCAAGCACAAACACCCCACCCCCCCCCGACTTAAACTTTGCATCGTCTCGATGAAATCAATATGATGGTGGAGGTGGAGGAAAAGAAGGTCCTCGTCGTGTACTGGAGGGGAAGCTAGGCATACTAGGTAGATGGCCAATGTGCTGATAGTATTGGAAAAGAGAATCCACCTACTATCTAGTAATATCCATGTCATCTATAAAATTTCTCATCCTCTCCTGGTCAACCTCATAATCTTGCAAAAACTCAGTCACTTGGCCTTGGAAGTCCTTTTGGAACTGAAAATGATCATGCATCTCTTGGAACTAGTCATCAGACAACTTGAAGTGACCCTCCAACAATTATTGTTGGGTATTGTGCTTCTCGTGAAGCGAATCCAAAGAGGTATAGAAGTCAGAGAAGTCAAATATGGAAGGACTCATACCATAGGTGAAAGAATGCCTAGAAGGTTCCAGATGGCCAAACGGTTGCGGGTGTTCAGATGACTAGGGCTCCTAGTGGGTCTCGAAGTCTCCTATTAGCGGGGTAACAAACTCAGGTTTTGAATCGGTGATAACCTAATTAGTGGGGTTGTGAATCAATGTGGGCTCAGGATGAGGAAGGGGTAATGGAAAACCATCCTTTCTAGAAAAGGTAAACCCGTTCTCATCTCTACAAATCATCTTCATGGCAAGACAAGAATCGATATCGATCTTGTTGTTGCCATGAATTACTTTTAGCTCTTCAAGTTCACAGTTCAGATTTATAGCTATTTAGGTGATCAAGCCGCAAAAAACTATCATCCCCGAGGATACTTTCCCAGTTCTCAAAAGGTTTTGTAAAAAATGAAACTTGAAATCAAAATCAGCTTTGTTAATCATACCCCAAAGAGAAAAAATTTCCACCTTTCTAACTATTCCATCACTATCACCCCTACCAAATATGGTTTTACTCATAACTAGGTAAAGGTATCTAAAAATAGGATTTTGCATCCGTGAAGTCTTAGCTCTAGAGGAGTCATACGGGTTCTTTGATCCAGTAATAGAATTCCAAAGCCTATTCCAATTAAAAGATAGATCAAATCTATGAGCAACACCGGTAAGTAAACCAAAACAAATGTTAAAATCACTGAATATCCACTGAAAATCCTTGTTCATAAGTCTAAAACTTATATTTCCAATATAATCATCCTCAGAAGTAAACTGGACATCAATTGAGCTTAAAAATTCAAGGACTAGGCGGGGATAGGTCGGTAGGTGTGTGTACATCATGTCATTCCAATCAAAAGAACTAATCATCCAATCTACATCATCCTTAATATCCTAAATTTTCATGGTAGTTTTATCTATATATCTAGTGCACATAATTTTTCTAATGACAAGAGAATCATATCTAGTTTTTTTCTTGATTTATAAAGATGATGTGATATTCATTGTCGTTACCTTCATCGCGCTGTTGGGTTTTTCGGGCCGCGAAAAATGCTTTTTCGCGTCACGAAAACCCCGAAAGCCCCTAGCTAACGGATCCGTGCAAAGAAAATTTTTGAAAAACATACGAATACGAGTTTCTACCTAGATCTACACTTAGATCTACGAAAGAAAAGGTTATACCTTTAAAGCGAAGCCCTTCGCGTTCCCGCTCGTCCAAATGGTGCCGGATCTCGAAGTTGTCAACGTAGACAACTCTCTATATGTATCCACACAAACAAGTAGGTGGAGAAAAACCACACAAAAGGTGTGCTAGCACCTTTGGATGGTTCGGCCAAGAGAGGAGAGGGAGAGCAAAATTGGAGCAAGCAAGAAGATGAAGGAATGAATGAGATTGATTCCCAAAATCAAACTCATCAACCCATTCATGTGGCCGACCACATTAAGAGGGTGTGTAACTCCCATGGAATGCCAAGAGTCACAACTCTTGGTAACTCCCATGAGGTGGCATCCCACTTAAGCAACCATGATGATGTGGAGCATCATCATTGGCCCACTCAATGCCTACTCACCAATGAGGTGGCATAAAGTCAAGTCAAACTTGACTCTTCATCTTCCTCTCAAGTCAAGTCAAACTTGACTTAATCTCTCTCATGGTTGATCTAATCCAACCATTTAATTCAAGCCAATTTAATATAATGAATCTAATTTATTTAATTAAATTGATTCAATGAGTCATAATCCAAATTAGACTCATTAAACACATGGATCAACTTGAGTCTAACTCAATTAGCCCAATTAGGATTACTCTTAATCAAATTTGATTCATCAAATGAATCTAATCCTCTTGGTTCATCATATGAACCTAATCTCCATCTAATTGTCCTTAGTGTGTGACCCTATAGGTTCTTGTAACGTTGGCAATGCCCCTAAACCCATTTAGGAGCATAAGTAATGAGCGGTATCTAGCAACACATCATTACTACCCAATGTTACAAGAATGTTGAGATCCAACATCACCTTTGTGACTACTAATTGTGACTCCTCACAAAATATGACAAGTGTCCTTCTATCCTAGACATCTAGATTGATCAATGTGAGGCATAGACCGTGTCATCCTTTGATCAATTTAAATCCTGATCAATTTAAATCCTCACTAAATTAAATGAGCTTAATATCTCATATTGACTCATTTGGGCATGGCCATGCACTTCGTGGTCTCACTCTATCAAGAATACCGATGTCTCTCCCGTCATATAGGAGGGATAGATCCCATCTACATCACTCACATCCCTCCGCATAATTTGTTACATACCCAGTAATCGCCATTATAGTCCACCCAGTTACGGGTGACGTTTGACGAAACCAAAGTACATAACTCCTTATGTAGGGAACCATGGTGACTTCAGGTGTAAGGACTAGTAGTCATACTAATAACCACATGAGAAAGTATATGACACTCATATAACGATCCATGATACTTTCTCATGGCGGGTCATTCAGTATACATTCTCTAATGCATACCCATGTGTCAACTTGATATCTCTATATCCATGACTTATGAGATCAAGTCATCGAGTTGACCTACATGCTAGTCTTATTGCATTAACATTGTCCCTGAATGTTAATACTCGACTAGGAATGATTAAGAGTAGTGTTCCCTATATCATCTCACTATCGATTCAACTAATCGATTGATATAAGTAAGAACCTTCTACTCAAGGACGTTATTATACTTAGTTTATTTGGCAACAATACAAGCAAGTATAATAATCAAAAACCAAATGTCTTTATTTATATAGAATATGATACAACAAGTCCTAAAATACAATCATCAAATGATTGGCTCTAGGGCTCTAGCTAACACGCGCACCATCCTCTTGCCTTTTCCTTTCGATGAAGAAGCTTTTCCTTTGCCCTTGTCCCCTTCCGGTGTATCTCATCACTTCCTCATCGAAGTCTTTTCAACAGATGAGACATTGTTGGAAGAAAAGTGAGGGAGAGTTATTATGGGGAGAGGTAGATTTTGAAGAAATAGGAAGAAGAAGATGAAGAGGAAGAAAAAGAAGAAGATGGATTCTTTTCTTCTTGGATTTGGGATTTGGGATTTAGGATGTAGATCTATATCTAGAACTTGGAGAAGATAAGTCTTAGATCTATATTTTTGAGGTGGATGAAGTGGAGTGGGGAAGAAGAAGGATTGGGGAGAAAAAGAGGTAGGAATACTAAAGTTTAGGGAAGTGGCGGTGCACACGGGCATCAGCATGGTTGTGTCTTAAAGACATGGCCTAGTTCAGGGTTCTGCCACATGACCGTGCCGATTGGTGTTAGTAATTAGCCCTAAGAGCCAATCATGAGATGATTAGGCTTTTTGGATTAATCATTGAGTTAGACTCGAATGAACCCACTCATTGGATTAAGTGTAATCCGAATTAGACTCATTGAGTTAGACTCAAATAGATCCAATTGTTGGATTAAGTAGAATTGCATGGGAATCAATGGGTTAGACTCATTGGGTGAACTTGAGTTCACCAAGGAAGTTGAATGGTCAAAATTCAGTCATTGGATTGAATGGTTGATTTTGAGCCATTGGATTAGAAGATGAAAGGGTGGAGGCTCTTGGAATTCCATGGGATGGCTATAAATATCATTTGGATGATATTTTTCATAAGATTTTCATCACTTGAGAAGGTGAAAGGTCTCTTTTACTTCTGTTGGAACCCCAAGGTCGTTTTGCTGTGATCAATAAGTTAAGTTAGGTCCTGCGTTGTTTCTAACCTTATGTCTAAGTGTGCAGGAGCTTAGGAGCACAAGTAGTCGAGTGGAAGACGCAGCTAGCGAGAAGGACGGCACGCTGTGCGTCCGAGGGATGAGGCGCTGCGGAAGAGTACACTGGCTGACGAGAAGGAAGCGCGCGGTGGTTCCGAGGGACGAAAGCCGGAGCGGAAGATTGTTCGGGGAGCAAGAGACGCAGCTAGCGAGAAGGTCGACGACCGAGGGACAAAGACTAAGGATGAGTACGCGAGAAGCCGAAGGGAAGCACGCTCGAGAAGACCGGAAGTTGGGTTCGGGTGAGCCCTTTTCCGGATTCCCGAGATCACCCAAGCGAGCGAATCCGGATTAGAAGAACCGGATCGAGGCGGGACTGAACCAGAGAAGAGGTCCCGGATGAAAAAGTCAACATCTGTTGACTTTGGGCTCCGGGGCGCCCGGAGCCCTCTGGGGCGCCCGGAGCCCTTCCGGGCGCCCAGACCTTGATTTTGACCAGGATCGCGATTTACGCGATCTGAACATTGGGGGATAAAGTTTTATCCCCCTAGGGCGCCCGGAACCCTTCCAGGCGCCCCGACCAAGGCTATAAATATAGCCTTGGTCCAGATGCTTTTCATCAATTCAGAACTCACGCATTTCTTTCAAACACTTGTACGCTTTCTATAGTTAGCTTCTGTTGTGCGCTTCAACTTTGTAAGAGGCTTCTCCACCTGTAAGAGAAATTCTTGTGCGATCATCTTTCTTGGATTAACAACCTCCCCGGTTGTAACCAAGTCAAAACTTGGTGCCTAGTTTTCATTTCTGATCTTAATTTATTGCTTTGATTATTTTACAAGTGTTAGTTTAAGAGTTCGAGAAGGGTGTTTGCGTTTTGATTTTTTCAGGGCTATTCAACCCCCCCTTCTAGCCGGCCCAACGGTCCTACAAGTGGTATCAGAGCCAAGACGCTTCAGGAGGACTAACCGCCAATTGAAGCAAAGATAATGGCCGGACCAAGCATCCACCCGCCGAAATATAGAGGAGATTTTGCTACGTGGAAGAATCTGATGCAGATATTTTTTACCACAGACTTTGAATTAACTTTAACAATGGAATCCGATTTTGTAGCTCCAGAAGGTAAGGAAAAATGTCAATGGACAAAAAAGGAGCAGGCTGAATTCGTGGCGAACGGAAAAGCAGAATACCATCTGCTAAGCGTTCTTCCACCTCAAGAAGTCAATAGAATCGAACACTACCACTCGGCAAAGGAACTTTGGGAAAAGTTCCTCGAGCTGCACGAAGGGACTTCCGAAGCCAAGCTCGCCAGAAGAGATCTGCTTCGGAATCTGGGAAGATGAGACAGTCGCGCACCTGCACTCGAGAATCAAAGAGATCATCACCGGACTGTCGAATCTCGGAGAAACGGTAAGTAACCGAGATTCGCTAAGGTACGCACTAAATTCATTTCCTAGAAATTCAAAATGGGCATCACTAGTAGATGCCTTTTATATTTCTAAAGATTTAGAAAAGATCTCGTTAGAATATTTTTTTTCTACTTTTGAAGTGCATGAGTCAAGATGTGCAGGAATGAAGAAGCCCAAGAACAACGTCGCCCTCAAAGCTTCGAGAGACGAACCAGAGTCGGAATCTTCTCTTGATGACGAGGAAATGGTAATGATGGTAAGAAGATTCAAGAAGCTTTGTAAATCCAGATCTACTAACCATCCACAGGGGAAGAAGAAAAGGACGATCCACTGCTACCACTGCGACGAAGAAGGGCACTTCAAGGACAATTGCCCCAAGCTGAAGAACAAGAACAAGGAAAAGGGTAAGAAGCTATCCAAAAGCGAAAAGCCTTAAAGGCGACGTGGGATGATACGTCGTCGGAGTCGAAAGTCGAGGCATTCTCCGGACTTGCTCTAATGGCAAGTCATCAAGATGACGATTGCGAGTCAAGCTCTTCCGAAATGAGCATCGAGAGCATCGATGAAGGGGGAGCTTCGTCAGAAGAAAGCAGCAGTTCAAGGGGAGACACGGAAAATGAACTCGACAAGGTAAGTCAGGTATGTTCACTTCCTCCCGATAAACTTTATAAATTTTTTAAGTTATTAACTAAAGACTGCTGTAAATTAGAAAAAGAAATAAAAAATTTAAAAATAATTTTAGCTAAATCCTGCCCTCTAGAAGAATTAGATAAATCAAAATTGGAAAATGAAAAATTGAAACTTAAAAATAATGATTTGAAAATTCAAATAGATAATTTGAAAAACTATGCATGCTCATCTAATTCTAGAAAATTAAAAAATTTAAATTGGTATTATAGATATCACCCGGGACAAATTAAGAATATCTCTAAAAAATATATCCCTAAGAAATTTTTAATCAATCCAGTAGGCTGGAACCTTTATTGGGTTCTTAAATCTTGCTTAGTCTAAGTTTTAAAATTAAAATTGGCGTCTTTCAGTGAGAAAATTAAACAATGAATTTCTCTATGAGGCTTTGTTTAAGGAAGTAGTTGTTGCTCCAATAACCAAGAAGGCCTAGTGCCTCGCTACGACCTGGAAGCCAAAATATTGAAATAAATGTTTAATTAACTTTCTGTCAAAGCATTAAAATTAGAATTAATTAATGCTTTCAAGTTTTTTAAAACATTTTTTTCAAAATATTTTTATACTTAGAAAAATACTTTTTGCCGAAGTCAAATTTTTACTTAGAAAAATTCTCAAAAATATTTTTACTTAGGATTTTTTTAACTTAGAAAAATTCTCAAAAATTAATCTTTTAAGTTTAAAAAACTTTTTCCTGAAAAAAAAAATTCTGCTTAAGTTACTTAGAAAAATTCTCATTTTTTTTAAAAAAAAATAATTTTTGCAAAGACTTAAATTTTTTTCAAAAACAACTCTTTATTAATTTAGAAAAAATTTCAGAAGATATTTTTTTAAGTTAAAATCCATTTTGAAATTGAAAATTTCTGCTTAAAGCTTTTAGAAATTTTTTAAAAATCTTAATATTTTCTAAGTCTTTAACTCTTAGATTTTTTTTAAACCCCATTTTTTTTGTGATCAAAGTGGTAGAAGAATTAGTATAAGTCTAGGGGTTGAAAATTGAAAATTTTCAAAATTTAATTTTGTTGCACATTATTGCAATAACTTGTTTTAATTTTATGTCTAGTTTTGACCCTAGCTTAACTTGGGTTGATCACACCAAAAAGGGGGAGATTGTTGGAACCCCAAGGTTGTTTTGGTGTGATCAATAAGTTAAGTTAGGTCCTGCGTTGTTTCTAACCTTGTGTCTAAGTGTGCAGGAGCTTAGGAGCACAGGTAGTCGAGTGGAAGACGCAGCTAGCGAGAAGGACGGCACGCTGTGCGTCCGAGGGACGAGGCGCTGCGGAAGAGTACACCGGCTGACGAGAAGGAAGCGCGCGGTGGTTCCGAGGGACGAAAGCCGGAGCGGAAGATTGCTCGGGGAGCAAGAGACGCAGCTAGCGAGAAGATCGACGACCGAGGGACTAAGACTGCGGATGAGTACGCTGGCGGACTAGAAGGAAACACGCAGCAATTCAGAGGGACGAGAAGTCGGAGGGAAGCACGCTCGAGAAGACCGGAAGTTGGGTTCGGGTGAGCCCTTTTCCGGATTGCCGAGATCACCCAAGCGAGCGGATCCGGAGGAGAAGAACCGGATCGAGGCGGGACTGAACTAGAGAAGAGGTCCCTGATGAAAAAGTCAACATCTATTGACTTTGGGCTCCGGGGCGCCCGGAGCAGTCCGGGGCGCCCGGAGCCCTCCGGGGCACCCGGAACCCTTCCGAGCGCCCGGACCTTGATTTTGACCAGGATCACGATTTACGCGATCTGAACGTTGGGGGATAAAGTTTTATCCCCCCAGGGCGCCCGGAACCCTTCCAGGCGCCCCGACCAAGGCTATAAATATAGCCTTGGCCCAGAAGCTTTTCATCAATTCAGAACTCACGCATTTCTTTCAAACACTTGTACGCTTTCTGTAGTAGCTTCTGTTGTGCGCTTCAACTTTGTAAGAGGCTTCTCCGCCTGAAGGAGAAATTCTAGTGCGATCATCTTTCTTGGATTAACAACCTCCCCAGTTGTAACCAAGTCAAAACTTGGTGCCTCGTTTTCATTTCTGATCTTAATTTATTACTTTGATTATTTTACAAGTGTTAGTTTAAGAGTTCGAGAAGGGTGTTTGCGTTTTGATTTTTTCAGGGCTATTCAACCCCCCTTCTAGCCGGCCCAACGGTCCTACAACTTCTTCTTCCTCCTCCTTCCCATCTTGGCCAAAACACACTTGTAGGTTGCTAGCACAACCTTGTGTGTTCTTCTCCATCTTGTTGAGTTTGTGAGACAAACGAAGGCAAGGTTTGTTCATGTGGATACCGTAGAGGCGCGAACGCTTGATCGTGCTATGATCCGAGCTGTTGGGAGATCGTGAGCACGCTTCAAAGGTATAACTCTATCATGTCTTTAGATCTAACTTAGTATAAGATTATGTTTCCCTTCGTATGGATCTTCTGGAGGAAATAGGTTTTTTCCACTGTCGTTTGCGTGTTTAGCAACCTATTACCTTACAATTGGCATAGCTTGATGCTTCTTCTTCTTGGCCTGGGCCACACACCCGTGTCAATTAACATGGCCTGTGTCTCCTTTTGGTTGGGTGACTTCACACAGTCGTGTGAAGTCACACGACCCGTGGCTTTCCCTTCTCTTCCAGCATCACACGGTCGTGTGAGTTCACACGACCGACTTCTTAACTTGTGTAGAGGCTAAATTTTCTCCTCGTTGATTCTTTTAATGCCTCCATGCCCATGAAATTATCATGGCTGGCTCATGGGGGCCACGCACAACCTGAAAACAAAGATTTTAAAGAAAATTTTATTAGATAAACTATCTAAGAAAATCAAAGTAATGAATTAAACTAACTAAAAAGAAAACTCTTGGGTTGCCTCCCAAGAAGTACTTATTTTAGGTCTTTAACTTGACCTTATCTCAGTTAATACGAACTAAACCCATGGTAGCACAGATTCCCCTCCCAATGTTGATGCTTCAGCTTTTTCCTTTATTTTTTCCCTTATAGGGCAGATGAACTTCTCATTGTTGGTTGGGGGTCGTCTTCCAAGTTTTGTCAGATCATGAACTGCCTCTGGTGGCCTTCCATGACGACGGAAATTCCATTCTACAAGTTTTTGGGCATCCGCCCCTCTAGTATTACTCAGAAAAGAAAAGACATAGTTAGGAGAATTAGATAAATCAAATTCTAAATGTTCCTCACCAATCACCAGAGATAGGTTATAGTTTTTCATATCAATGATGGCTCTGGCAGTTGCAAGGAAAGGTCTTCCTAGGATTATCTGTAACGCCCGCCCTTTCTCGTGACTCAGAAGGGACGGCGTTACGATTCACTACATCCGTACATGCATATGAAATCATGGCAGCGGAAGAAAAATTCTTTTATAATATATTTGTTATCATATGCATCTAAACAATCATGACATGTGAGCATACTAGTATTCGTACAGATAAAATTTCTTTACTATCTATTACTTGAAACATGATACATGCTTGTTTTTAATTAGAGCATAAAGCTTACTAAATAAGAGGGAACTAAACACATATATATATTGTTTCCTAGAGTTCATGATAACTATGGAAATAAGAGATGGTATAAGTTCACCTAAAGTATAAACCATCCAAACAAGTTCAAGTCAATATCAAGTAGGAATTATCCAAAGCATCAAGTAGCAAGAAATGAAACTAGTTCACATGCAAAAGCTTAAAGCATATATATAAGTCTTGACACACAACACAGATCTCTTCCACCATGCCACTGCCACACACATCTTCGCCCTTCCTGCTGCTCCCTTTAGTTTAGCCATTCCTTACCCTTTTCTGCAGTACAAGGAAATTAAAACTATAAGCCATAGGCTTAGTAAGATCCTTTCCTACTCACAAAAACCATGAATCATGAATTAAACATGGAGTAGTGACATGTTCATTTAATCAACATCTAGATTTAACATTTGCATGCTAGCATAAAGTAGTGTCATATTCATTTGGGCAAATCATAAACATAGCATATGAGAGCATAAGCGTAAGGTAGTAGCATGTTCATCTAGGCATCATAGACATATCTCAAGAGAGCATCAAACATAGCGTATGAAAGCATAAAACTCATATAGCATAAAATAAGTATATGCAAGATGTTCTTTTGAAAACATATATCCAAAAATCACATAGCATGAAATAAGTATATGCAAGATGTTCTTTTGAAAACATATATCATATAGGTACTTAAACATAAATCTCAACATAAAGGTCCGGCATTATACCACATACATGAATTGCGCGCATCCTAAATAAATCTGAGATAGCTAATCTCGAACCTACTAGGGACTAGGCCTGTTTCCTTGACCATCGACCTAGGGGCAACTTAGGAGCCCATCCCATGGACCATTCTTAGGGTCCGGTACAAGCCAATACAAAAGTAAAATAGCATATCATGTTCTTGTCATATCTTGAAACATAGCATGTTCTTGTCATATCATGAAGCATATCATGTTCTTGTCATATCATGAAGCATATCATGTTCTTGTCATATCATGAAGCATGTTCTTGTCATATAATGAAGCATATCATGTTCTTGTCATATCATGAAAAGTGCTCTTAGTCCCAACTTAAAGGGAAGCATCTCTTAGGCATTTCTTCATACATAATCTTTTCATAAGCATAACATGGTGACATAAAGTTCACATATCACATAGCATAACATAGAGAGTCATTATCATGCATAGTTAGGGTTTTGAACTTTCCACACATCGTAATTCACATCATGGCCGAAACTTGCATGGACATGATCTTAAATTTTAAGCAACTTTAAAACATGAAAACCTTAACTAACATCATATAGTGGATCACATACCATAAGGAACCATAAGCAAGCATAGTTTAGGTTTTAAAACTTTCTCAAGTCCTTTTTATTCCTTCTTGGCCGAAACCCTAAGAGCATGGTTCTAGGTTTTTAGCAACTTTAAAAACATGAAAACCTTAACTAACATCATATAGTGGATCACATACCATAAGGAATCATAAGCAAGCATAGTTTAGGTTTTAAAACTTCCTCAAGTCCTTTTTATTCCTTCTTGGCCGAAACCCTAAGGGCATGGTTCTAGGTTTTTAGCAACTTTAAAAACATGAAAACCTTAACAAACATCATATAGTGGATCACATACCATAAGGAATCATAAGTAAGCATAGTTTAGGTTTTAAAACTTTCTCAAGTCCTTTTTATTCCTTCTTGGTCGAAACCCTAAGAGCATGGTTCTAGGTTTTTAGCAACTTTAAAACATGAAAACCTCGACTAACATCATATAGTGGATCACATACCATAAGAAATCATAAGCAAGCATAGTTTAGGTTTTAAAACTTTCTCAAGTCCTTTTTATTCCTTCTTGTCCGAAACCCTAAGAGCATGATTCTAGGTTTTTAGCAACTTTAAAAACATGAAAACCTTAACAAACATCATATAGTGGATCACATACCATAAGGAATCATAAGCAAACATAGTTTAGGTTTTAAAATTTTCTCAAGTCCTTTTTATTCCTTCTTGGCCGAAACCCTAAGAGCATGGTTCTAGGCTTTTTTAGCAACTTTAAAACATGAAAACCTTAACAAACATCATATAGTGGATCACATACCATAAGGAATCATAAGCAAACATAGTTTAGGTTTTAAAACTTTCTCAAGTCCTTTTTATTCCTTCTTGGCTGAAACCCTAAGAGCATGGTTCTAGGCTTTTTTTAGCAACTTTAAAACATGAAAACCTTAACAAACATCATATAGTGGATCACATACCATGAGGAATCATAAGCAAGCATAGTTTAGGTTTTAAAACTTTCTCAAGTCCTTTTTATTCCTTCTTGGCCAAAACCCTAAGAGCATGGTTCTAGGTTTTTAGCAACTTTAAAAGCATGAAAACCTTAACAAACATCATATAGTGGATCACATACTATAAGGAATCATAAGAAAGCATAGTTTAGGTTTTAAAACTTTCTCAAGTCCTTTTTATTCCTTCTTGGCCGAAACCCTAAGAGCATGGTTCTAGGTTTTTAGCAACTTTAAAAACATGAAAACCTTAACTAACATCATATAGTGGATCACATACCATAAGAAATCATAAGAAAGCATAGTTTAGGTTTTAAAACTTTCTCAAGTCCTTTTTATTCCTTCTTGGCCGAAACCCTAAGAGCATGGTTCTAGGTTTTTAGCAACTTTAAAAACATGAAAACCTCGAAAGCTACTTGTATTGCAGGTGAGGGAGATACTTACTTCCTCTCGCTTGGTCTATCACAAAAGAATACTCTTGTGGAGAGAAAACAAGGAAGATCCTTCGCTTCTAGGACTCCCCCTTGTATATTTTGGTTGTATGAAAACTTAGGCCTTGAGGATTCCTCCTTGTGAAGTCTTCCTAAGGATAAACCCTAGGCTTGTTTCCGAAAAAGAAGAAAGAAAGAAGAAGAAGAAGAAGAAGAAGAAGGGGAAGAACTAGGTTCAGTGGAGGAAGAAGAAGGAGGAAGAAGGAGAGAGGAGAAAGCAAAGTTTGCATTCCCTTGCCTCTTATTCCTTCTTATTCTAAATGAAAAGAGGAGGAAGAAAACAACTTGTCATCCTCTTGTTTCCTCACTTAATCACTTTCTCATTTATTCTTAGTGAGAGAAGAGAAACCAAACTTTTCATTCTAAAGAGGAGAAAAGTGTCCATTCCTCTTAACTACAATTCCCCCTTTCTTTCTAACAGCACTCCCCTGCTGGGGCTACCGGTTATCACATATCACATAATACCTGTCACTTGCTAATAGGTTCAAGGTTCAAACCTTGGTCATGTCTCTTTTTGGTTCTGTTTCTCTTTTTTTTTAAAAAAAAAGAACCCCACATAAAGCCCTTTCTAATCATGTAAAATATATATAAAATTTGCTAGAGACCCTACGGGTGTTACATTATCAGGATCTTGGGACCCTCCTCCATGTCCAAGACAACAAAATCTGTGGGTATGATGCATACACCCACCTTTACTAGCACGTCTTCAACTATACCTATAGGGTACCTGCATGAGTGATCAGCTAATTATAGTACTATAGTAGTTAGTTTCAAGTTCTTGAGACCTAGCTTATTATAGACTGAGTATGGAATGAGGCTAACACTTGCCCCCAAATCACAAAAAACTTCATCTATAAATTCAAATCCTATCTTCTAAGGTATCGAGAAGCTTCTTGGATCTTGGAGCTTTGGGGGAGTGGTGGCCATGAACAACGCGCTGTCCATTTCTGTCAATGCTACGATCTTGAATTCACCCTTCTTTCTTCCGTTTAACATTATTCTCTTAAAAAATTTGGTGAACTTTGGTATTTGGGTATCAATAAGAGGGACCTCAATATAGATCTCCTTGACCTTTTTTCAGAAATCTGTAGAATTCTTCATCTTTTTGGGTCATCGCTAGCCTTTGAGAAAAAGGAATTGTTTGACTTTATGGTGGAAGTAGAAGAGTCTCTTCAATCTTCTTGGTAGTCTCCTCATTGTCTTGATTCTGAACTTTATTTGGTATGGGAGGAGAGGGCTCATCTTGAATGTCAATCCCTTTTTGAGCAGTCACTTGGTGTTCTCCCAAGGTCCATCCGCTCCTCAACTCAATTCGATTATAATGCTCCACTAGATTTACATCAGGCTTTCCTAGGAATGCTCCTGGTGCATTTGTTGAGGAGGAAGCTATCTGTGTCACGCCGCGGGGGAGTCCTTGTCCGAAAAAATTTCGGCAGCACCTCCCCTGTACGGCTGACAATCTGAATCATTGCTACATACACAATATACATCAGCAACAGGCGGCTGGAATAAACACACAAGCACGAAGTTATATATATATCACCATCCACTCGGCAGGAACAAAATATAAAACAACCACGCAGTTATATATATATTTTACAGCCCACTCGGCTGTACCAAAACCAAAATACAGCAGAAAAATGATAGAAATCCAAAATACATGACTGCTAGCCGGCTAGGCTGACACCACACAACAACACAAACACTCCAGGCACAACACCGGAACACAAAGCCAAATATACAAATTTCGTATATCAAAACAAAATAAATACAAGCGGAGACAGATCTTCTGAGGTGACGTGGGAACCAGCAGATAGGATACTCCAAGCGACACCATAAACAACCTGGTACCTGAAAAAGATAGTGTCCACGGGGGTGAGTTCAACAACTCAGCGAATACCAATAGACATGCCTAGTAAGATATATCTAACAG
The DNA here is from genome assembly GCF_018446385.1 of Zingiber officinale. Lineage (NCBI taxonomy): Eukaryota > Viridiplantae > Streptophyta > Magnoliopsida > Zingiberales > Zingiberaceae > Zingiber > Zingiber officinale. The sequence continues at coordinate 49,575,197 of NC_055993.1, forward strand.
CAATAAACATGAAATACAGCTTCCTAATCATATATAGAAAATATGCAAAACTGAAAGGTAACTGAGGAAGCTGTACTCACTAGGAACTCCTATCCAGAACAAAAGGTTCGTCAAACCAGATACACAATATGCCTCCTGTATGCATGTCAAACAAATGCATCCACCAAAATACAGCATATAAGTGCAGCAAAAACAAGCAAATAAAAGCAATACATGCACATGGTGCCAATGACATGGTCACCCCTGACGCAGTCAGTCATCTCACACACAATGGTGAGACTGAGTGGGTAGGGCTGTGACAACCGTGCACTCTAACGTCACTGCTCCTGATGAGTGACCGAGTGGACGGGATGCTGTCGGAGTACACACATACTCCTACCCCAAATCATAAGTGGGGGAGCGCAATGCTCTCATCTCCCGGTACACCATGATGGAGAGGAATCTCTGACGTGCTACCACGCTGCGTCACACTATCCATGAGCGGACTAACGGAGCACCGAACAGAGCAAAACTGACGTGCTACCACGTTGTGTCACGCTACCCATGAGCGGACCAACGGAGCACCGAACAGTGATGAAACTGACGATATGCTCTACAACAATGGAGCAGCCTATCACGCAGCATGCAATCATGCGAATGGTGCATGAAACTAAGCATGACAATATCCTGAACCAAATCCACATATATATATAAAAATGTGTACCCTAGTACAAGTAAGTCAAATCCACAGATCTAGGGTATACAGGCCCTCTATGGTATAACAACCTAGGTCCTGAACATATCCACCTCCATAAAATATGTACCAACAATGTACATGGATCAAAGCAAAAGGTCTAGGTACACATATCAGGTATGATATAAAAATATAGATACACATGTCAGATAATAAAAATCCAGAGTCTAGTCCTAAAATCAGTAAAGCATGGTATGTCACTTACTCTAGGAACTAAAGTACTCATGGTAAGAATCATGAAGTATAAACATGGATACATAACAAGCGACCAAACAGATCATGCTATGGGGATAAAACCGTGACATACCAAAGGCAAACATGATCATTGCTTGCAGCTATAAAATACTATGCATATCCAATTGACAATATCATAAAAAGATAAGTCAAGAGGTACCCGCCTCAAATGTAGACCGAGCTAAACAATCACCACGTCGAAGTGCTCGTCTCGAACCAATGTCCTATAATAGCCACATTTAATTTAGATACATATATATATATATCATATAGCTAAAATAATTTCTTAATTACCAGAACCCTATTTCGTTCATTTATTCTCGGTTAACTAATAATTCGGATCTAACCACAGTTTAGATTAGACCCGACCCTTACACCCTAATTTCATATTATAAAATTAACTACCCACATAATTACTACTAATCAAATTCTAGATACATGAACTAACCAACCTTACCTATAGTCGTTTGCTCTTGTATCAGCCCACTGCTGAAAATTATAGTCGGCCTGAGAAAATTGCTGATCTCCAAATCCAATTCTCCAATTCAACCCTTTCTTTCTTCTTAGTCAACGAATCCCTAGCGGCAGTCCACACCCACAACAGAGAATCAAACCCAAATCCACAGCTAGCCAAGGCACTTACCTCCAACTAGTAGCCCTAAATTTCCTCCGTAAGGATGAAGAAATCCATGCTCTGATTAGGGGAAAACAGCAAGAACCGATCCAAAATCTTCCTCCTAGCATAGAACATGAAGAGTGTCACGGATCAGAACATCAATAACCTGATTTCGGAAACCCAAACTTACCTTCAATCGAGACTTCTATCACAGCAAGGAAAGAAAAATCAAAGATCCTCGGAACCCTAGTCGCCTCTTCACGCCGACGATCGGGAGAAGAGGCGGCGGTGTCGCGAGCCCAGGGAGGAGGAAACGGTCGGTTGTGAACCCAACCTAGGGCTCAGGAAAATGGCTGAATCAGGCGACGATGGCTCGGCGGTGTGGGGAGAGGCTAGGGCACAACCTCGGTGCAAAGAAGATTGTGTGGAGAGGACAGGAAGCATAGATGGGGGAAGAGGAGAGGAGAGACTCAAAGCTTCCCTCAGCTACTGCCTTTGTACCGGAGAGGAAGAGAGGAAATGACACCGGCGTCGGTGGCACGTCGGTTGAGGAAGGACGATTAATGCACGGCGTCGGGGGAAATCGGGAGAGGAGGCGCGGGGAGGTAAAGAAAACGGCAGAAATAAAATAAGAATAAAAGAAAAAAAAATCAAAAGGAAAAGAAAAATAATTTTTCCTCACTTAAATGGGGTAGCCTAAACAAGCTTTCCCGGACCCCATTTTTATCTCCGTAACCTAATCCATACGAGCTCCGAAAAATTCCAGAAAAATTTCTAAAAATTCCGGAAAATTCCCTTATCATTATTCGTCATTTTTTTCCGATATTTTACAATCTGGGTAATTTAGCTATCTTGCATCTTTTGGTGTTTTTCAATGTTATCCATTCTTTGATTGAGTTGCTTGATTTCATTCTTCATTTCTCTTTGCTCAAAGAGAATTTTCTCAAGTATCTTTTCTTTCCTAGATAGTTGATAGCCTTATGATGGTTGTTGTTGATATGTTTGTTGCCCGGGTTAGTAGATTGGGCTTGCCCCTGTAAATGGTCCTTGGTTTTGATTATTTTTGTAGGAAAACTTTAAATGATTCTTCCACCTAGGGTTGTATATGTTTAAGTACAGATTGTTCTGTCTTTGATTATAACTAATATTACATCACATTTCTTAAGCTGATCAATTTGTGTAGAGATGGGCCCCAAAGGGTAAGTTTCTTGAGAATGGTTCGTATTTCCACAAGTCTCACATACACATACAATTGCATTGGTTGTGCTATTTCCCATGGTTTCAAACTTCTTGGTTAAAGTTGTTGGGTTCTTCGGGCCGCGAAAACCGCTTTTTCGCGTCGCGGAAACCCCGAGTCACCCAAAGCCATGGATCTCGTGCAAAGATTCGTAAACAAAATTTTTGAAAAACCTTTTTCTTGTACGAGTTTGTAAAAACTTTAGATCTACACTAAAGTTAAGATCATTACCCTTGTAGCGAAGCCCTTCGCGTTCCCGCTTGTCCAAGATGTCGTCGGATCTCTAGTTGTCAAAGTAGACAACCTCTATATGTATCCACACGGACACAAGTAGAAGGAGATGACCAAAACACAAGGTGTGCTAGCACCAATGGAGTGTTCGGCCAAGGAATGGGAGAAGGAGAAGAGAGAGCACCCAAGGGAGAAGAAGAGTGAATGAATCAATGAGAGGAAATTCAAAAAAACACCTTAGCCATCAAGTGGCCGGCCACTCTAGGAGGTGTAAAACCCCCACATTAATTCCAATTAATGTGGAGACCATTAAGAGTTGTAACCCCCATGAGGTGGCACTCTAGGATGATGTGGATCAACACTATTGGTCCACATCTTGCCACCTCACTAAATGACATGGCAACAAGTGTAACCTCCTCATTTAATGTGGGCCGGCCACATTAAATGCTATGGAGGCTTGTAACCTCCATGAGGTGGCACACATTGATGATGTGGAGCAATCCTATTGGTCTACATCTTGCCAACTCACTAGTGATGTGGCAAAAAGTCAAGTCAAACATGACTTTTTCTCTTCCTCTCAAATCAAGTCAAACTTGATCAAATCTCTCTCATGGTTGATCTAATCCAACCATATGATTCAAGCCAACTTAATATAATGAATTTAATTCATTAAATTAAGTTGATTTAATGAGTCATAATCTAAATTAGACTCATTAAATACATGAATCAACTTGAGTCCAACTCAATTAGCCCAATTTGGATTACTCTTAATCCAATATGATTCATCAAATGAATCTAATTCTATTGGTTCATCATATGAACCAAATCTCCATCTAATTGTCCTTAGTGTGTGACCCTATAGGTTCTTGTAACGTTGGCAATGCCCTAAACCCATTTAGGAGCATAAGTAATGAGCGGTATCTAGCAACACATCATTACTACCCAAGTTACAAGAATGTCGAGATCCGACATCACCTTGTGACTACCAATTGTGACTCCTCACAAAATATGTGACATTGTCCTTCTATCCTAGACATCTAGATTGATCAATATGAGGCATAGACCGTGTCATCCTCTAATCAATCTAAATCTTGAACTCCAAGTAGACTCACTCGATCAAATGAGCTCAACATCTCATGTTGACTCATTTGGGCATGGCCATGCACTTAGTGGTCTCACTCTATCAAGAATATCGATGTCGCTCCCGTCATATGGGAGGGATAGATCCCATCTACATCACTCACATCCCTCTCCATAATTCATTATATACCCAGTAATCGCCTTTATAGTCCACCCTGTTACGGGTGACGTTTGACGAAACCAAAGTACATAACTCCTTATGTAGGGATCCATGGTGACTTCAGGTCAAAGGACTAATAGTCATACTAATAGCCACATGAGAAAGTATATGACACTCATATAATGATCCATGATACTTTCTCATGGCAGGTCATTCAGTATACATTCTCCAATGTATACCCATGTGTCAGCATGATATCTCTATATCCATGACTTGTGAGATCAAGTCATCGAGCTGACCTACATGCTAGTCTTGTTGCATTAACATTGTCCCTGAATGTTAATACTCGACTAGGAATGATTTAGAGTAGTGTTCCCTATATCATCTCACTATCGATTCAACTAATCGATTGATATAGGTATGAACCTTCTACTCTAGGACGTTACTATACTTATTTTATCTGGAACTAATACAAATAAGCATAATAACCAAAAACCAAATGCCTTAATATATATACATGAATATGATATACATGAGTCCATACAATTATCAAATGATTGGCTCTAGGGCTCTAACTAATAAAAGTATCCAGTTTTACAGACATAAGAGTGACTACATCTACATCAAATTTTCCTAAATCTTTGATTAGATTTCCAAAGAAAGAACCTCCAGATCTTTCAGATGCCCACTAATGACGGATCAGAGCTACACTTTCGATAATGTCTTTAGCCTCATCTAAGTTCTTGTTCATTAATGCTCCTCCCGCTGTAAAATATAGGGATACCTTCATGTGATAATTGATGTCATTATAAAACGTGTGTAAAACTAACCACTTTTCAAGTCCATGATAGGGGTACTATCTGAGCATATTTTTGAACCTATCACATGCTTTAAATAGTGATTTTGAGTCTGTTTGTCTGAAGCTGGCTATCAGGTTCCTCATGTGAGCTGTTTTACTTGGCGGATATAACTTATCTAAAAATTATTTCTCACATTACTCCCAAGAAGCGATGTTATTTGTTGGTAAGGAGTTAAGCCACTACTTGGCTCTATCTCTTAAAGAAATCCCAAATAGAAGTAATCTCACTGTTTCTACTGGAACTCTATCAATTTTCATTGTGCCACAAATCTCGTAAAATAACTCCAAGTGTTGGTTCGGATCTTCATGTGGTCCTCCTCCAAATTGATTTTGCTGGAGCATGTAGCTTACTGCAGGCTTGATCTCAAAATTATTGGCTTCAATTGGTAGTTTGGTGATGCTAGACCAAAGCCCACGTGCATAAGGTGCTACGTAATCATTCAAGGGATTGTCAGTTATTTTAGATACTTCTTGTTCTGCTTGAAATCTTTGCAGGTTTCTTCTTCTTCTGAATGTCCTGTCTATCTTAGGATCGAGCGGCAATATATCTCCTGCAGGATTAGATCTTCGCATGCAAGAACAAGGTAACAAATATTTTTAGTGCAGAAAGAATCAGAGTTAAAAATAAAATGCTGGAAATTTAAATTATAGAAATAAAATTACAAAATTTAAATTACAGAAATAAAATTACAAAAAAAAAATAAAAGTGAGCAAATGCAAGATATAACTTCTAAATACCGAAAAAGAAAACAAATCTAGTCTAACTCAAATGACTATCTATTAATGTTATAAGTATAGTCCCTAGCAACGACCCCAAAAACTAATTACGAACCGCAAGTGCACAGTTATGTCGTCAGTAATATAAAGATATCGAACCCACAAGGACTAGTTACAAGCACTAGTAATCTCTCACGTAGAATTAGCTAAACAAACGATGGTTGAGAGTTGACTACTAAGGAAAAGGAGCAAAACAAAAAGAGGGAAGAGAAAATATGAGGAAGTGTTAGAGATCTTGGTTTGGGAAGTGTTCTAAGAGTTCAGTTTTATTGTGATGTTTACTAATGATATCATGGTTTACCAATTGCCTACCTTCAATTAACAAGAACTTGTAGGAAGTTAGTTTTATTACCGACTTTCCCTTGTAATGTCAAACCAAAAATGGAAATTGGGTCAATATCCGTAAGAATTGAATAGGGATGATTCCTATGAAATTTGGAAATGGTTAACCCCTGTCACTAGGGTACCTCGGTCATAGATCACAAGAGTACATTCCTATTAAATAACTATAGAGATAGAAATAGTAAATATGCATGATTCCTTACTTCCTTGTCAGGGATTGTTTCTCCTTTTAAGGGAACGTCTTAGACGTCGGTAAATGGGTTACCCCCTGTCACCAGGGCCCTCAGTCATATGATTTAGGGCACTCCTTCTATGAGATTAACAATTACAATAAAGTGCAAACAAATCTCATACACATTAGATCAAATAGATACAAGGCAAGATAATATCATATAGATAAGAAAAAGATATATCCATGAGTTTTTACATCAATACTCAATCACAACTACTCTCTTAATCCTAGAATAATGGATCTACTCCATATCGAAAAAAAGGAATCCAAAGACATGAAGAAAGAAAGTATTCAAACCCAATTAGAAGAAAGAGGGAGAAGAAAGCTTATCCAATCGCGTCGAGTAATTTTTGAATCCAATACTTCGCTTCTGGAGTCGATGGGATGATGGAGCTGGCCTCTAATTGTCAAACTGAACATGAGAACAACGTGGAATGGCACCAAGATGATCCTCTTCAGGAGAGAGGCTTCCTCCCTCGAAAAGGGGTAAAGAGCTCTTTGTATAGTATAGGGCATGGGCCTAGCACGGCCCGTGCCACGACCATGTGAGATCCACACGACCGAAGTCACCTTGGCTTTTGGTCATGTGACACGGCCGTGTTGGATCACATGGTCATGTTCTTCTTCAGCTCTGGATGAGTTGCATGGTCATGTTGGATCACACGACCATGTTCTTCTTCACCTCTGGATAAGTTGCATAACCATGTGAGATCACATGGCCATGTGCTACTCTTCTCTTGGACTAGCCACACGGTCATGTGGGGTCACACAGCTGGTGGCAATGGCCTTTGCTTGCTCTCCGATTCATCGACGAACGTTGCTTCCACTCCGAAAACAGTTCCTATAAATAGAAATACACACAAAGAGCATATTTCCGACAAATATGAGTAATTAAGCTAAAAATATGACAAGGGGTATGGAAATGCATAAATTAATCATAGGAAAAGTACATGAATGTGCATCAAAATATATATAAAGGTGTATACAATCCATGCACATCACCGCTAGGGGACCAACAATTGGTGTCAGAGCAAGGATGCTTTAGAAGGACTAACCGTCGACTGAAGCAAAATCAATGGTCGGACCAAGCCTCATCCCACCAAAGTTTGAGGGGGAGTTCATACACTGGAAATGTCGAATAGAGATATTCCTAAAAATTGACTTTGAAATTCTTTTAATAATTAAGTATGATTTTATAGTTCCAAAAGATCAACAAGGCATAGAGAAAGAAGAATACCTCTGGATGAAGAAGAAGCAAAGTGATTTTGTAGCCAACAGTAGAGTCGAATATCACCTATTAAGTGTATTATCATCTCAAGAAGTAAATTGCATCGGAAGCTACACATCGACAAAAGACCTTTGGGAGAAGTTCCTAGAACACCACGAAGGAATATCCAAAGCAAAACTAGCACGATGGGACATTCTTTAGAATAAGCTAACGAACATCCGTCTAGAAAAAGGTGAGAAGGTAGCTAAACTACACATAAAGATCAAGGAGTTGATCACCATACTAGTCAACCTCGATGAAATGGCAACCAACCGGGACTCGATACGCTATGCACTCAATGCTTTTTCCAGGAATCTAGAATGGACCTCGATAATTAATGTCTACTACATCTCGAAGAACCTAGAGATAAGTATCCTAGAGGAACTCTTTTCAACTTTAGAATTACATGAAACTAAATGTGCAGGTACAATAAAAGAATCAAGCTAGAATCCGACACTAAAAGCCACTAAAAAGGATGAACCTGAGTCAGACTCAGATATGGAAGGAGACTAAGAAGCTTATATGGTAAGGCAATTTAGAAAAAATTTAGATCTAACAAATTTAAAGAAATATAGAACAGAAAAAATCTAAGAAATAAGAAGAAAGGTTCGATGCTACCAGTGTCAAAAAGGACACATAAAGGAGGACTATTCGGAACTCAAAAAGGAATAGACAAGAGGCCCATGCAAAACAAGTATAAGAATCTTAAGGTCACTTGGGACGAAAGCTCATCATCCGAGTCAAAAATAGAAGCATACGCTGGTCTAGCATTGATAGCTAGCCACGAAGAACAAAGCAACTCAGAAGTGATGAAGGGGAAGTGACTTCGGATGAATACAGCGAAGTAGGGGGAGAATCAAGCTTCAGATCTGACATGCTAAGTGAGGTATGCCTCTTGCCACTTGATCAACTGTATTTTGACATTAAATCAATGGTAAAATCAATATGCAAATTGAAAACTAAAATAACAAATAAAAAAATAAACATTTAGAGATAAAAAGAACCTTAGCAAAATCATGCTTAATAGAGGATCTAGATAAGTTAAAAATTGAAAATGTCAATTTGAAAGAACAAATAGAAAATTTAAAATATTCAAATTTTTATGCTTCAAATTTTAGGAACTATAAAAGATTAAATTGATATTATAGATTTCACAAGGACAATTTAGAAGAGTAACAAAAACATACATCCCAAGAAAATACATGATAAACCAAGTTGGAAGGAACCGGTTCCAAAATCATGCTTAGTTTAAACTATTCATATTTCTAATTTCAATTTGATTTAATATTTAACTTTTAATTGCCCAATGTACCAAACTATCTTCATTCAATTTTTGTTCAAAATATTAGCTATTAATTTTTCTAAAAAAGAGGTTTTTATTTCGTATATGTAGAAATTTATTTGAAATTATTGGACCATTGTATTATTTTTTATGAATTTTTATTAAAATATTATATCTTATAAATTAAAAATATCTCACAGAGTTAGTTTTTACAAAATTTATTTTTTAATGAAAATTTATCACATTCGCTCTCCAAGAAAATTTTTATGAATTTTGTTTTACTATTATTGAAGTTTCTATAAACTTACAATTAAAATACTAATTTTAAATATTAAAATTTTTTGAATACTCAATTTTTGAAATTTTTTTTTTTTTGCAAAAATATTTAATCTATTATACACCCATAAATTTTTCAAGATTTTTTCAAACCTCAAAACTATTTTCTTAAGCATTTTTAAGAAAAATTTATCCTTGTGTAGTAAATAATTATTTACTATTTAAATTTATTTTAATTTCTCATGAAAATTTTATCTCAATTTTAGATGTATCTAATTAACGTTTAAAATTTTTTCATAATTTTTCAAAAAATAAAATAATGTTTAGAATTATTTTGGTTAAAAGTTTTTTTAATTAAAATTTTGAGTATAAATTTTTTAAAATTTTTCCTAAGTATAAGTCACTAGTTTTAATTTCAAGTATAAATTCCTTTGACCTTCTTTCAACTTAATTTATCAAGAAACCTTTATTTTTAATGTGATCAAAAGAGGAGAGTTAGAAGTTAAGTTTAAGGAGGAGGTATATTTTTTTCCAAATATTGCATATTTACTATTGCAAAACTTGTAATTTCATTTAATATCATGTTTTGCCCTAACTTAATTTGGGTTGATCCACATCAAAAAGGGAGAGATTGTAAGTACCCCGTGATGGTTTTGATATGATCAACCAAGTCAAATTAGATCTTGTTATTTTTTGATGTCTTGTATCTAAGTGTGCAGAAACTTAGGAACACAAGAAGTCAAGCGAAATATGCAACTAGCGAGAAGGACGACACAGGAGGGGAGTCGACGACCTCTGTACATCCGAGGGATGAGGTGGTACGGAAGAGTATGTTAGCGAATAAGAAGGAGGCACACGGTGTTTCCGAGGGATGAGAAGCTGGAGCAGAAAATTGCTTGAGAAAGCCGGAAAATGAGTTCGGGTGAATCCTATCCTGGATGACCAAAATCACCCAAGCAAGTGGAGTCAGAGCGAAAGACTTGGACAAAAAGTCAACTTAAAGTTGACTGTAGTCTGGGCACCCGGAGCTATTTCAGGCGCCCAGGCTACTCCAAGTGCCCAAACCGGTCTGGTTCAGCTAGGGCGCCTCACCAAGGCGCCCTAGGCGCCCGAAACCCTTCCGAGTGCTCGGATCGGAAATCATTAAAATGAACTAATCATTGAATGAACATATCATTAAAATGAATATGAACTAATCATGAAATGAACTAATCATTGAATTGAACACGAGTTTATCATGAAATGAACTAATTATTTTCAAGTTTGTTAACACATAACATAACTTTTCATAAAATAGCTCTGTTCGTATATAATGACAGAAATTATTACATGACTCAAAAATTAAATGGGCTAATACAGTTCGTACATAATGACAGTAATAATAAAAGAACTCTAATAAATTAGATAGGCCAACACCACTCCAACTAGGACAAACACTAGTGCAGTGGCCAACATTACTCCTTTCAACCTGTACTCATTTGAGGCAATCTCAGGTGGGACAGCTTCAGAATTCTCCATCGGATCCATTTCTGGATCTTCCTTGAACATTTCCAGATCCTCTTCGAACTCTTTAGGATCCTCTTCAATCATATGGTGAAATAGTTCGTGCCACAATTCTAAATATGCGACACGTCCTTTATGACGCCCCCATACATAGTCTGATATCACCCTGTGATATTCTGACAATGAACGCATCAAAGCTCGGATCTTATAACTGTCCAGGACTGGAAACTCTTCTTGCTCAAGTTTCTAAAATAGTCTATCAGGCCATCTAACATATCCGTTGACTCCATAAGCAGAGTTAAACTCTATCTCCTGAATCTCTTCCCTGAGCTAGTTTCGCCACACTTCATGACGAGTCAATGTGGTAATCGTCCATGCCATCTAAAAAATTAAAATTAAATAAGTTAGTACAAAACCGACTAACCAGTACAAAATTGGATTAATTCAATTTATACAGGCATGGAACCATCATTATAAATAAAAAAAATAAATCTTCTTAATTTTTAGGAGTCTAAGTCGATTAACCCATTGGACCGGTTGATCGAGAATCCAAATTCTAAGTTTAGTCTATTGTCCTCGTTAGAACTAATCTAATTGGATAGGAATTTCTTACTTATGTTCTGTTATTGTTTAATCTAAGCTCATTTAAGCCAATCTCAGACTTATTAATTAAACTAAAGTTTGTTTTATCAATCCAATGCTCATTGTGTCGTCAATTCAATCGATTCAACTAATAAAAAAACTTGATTAATGATGTAGAAAATATTTTCTTTTTGATTTATAAAAATCAAATATTTTCTCACAATATTGTGTCATCAATTCAATCGACTCAAATGAATGAATTAATTGATTAATCGATTAAAACATGAAAAATATTGCTGTGCAATAAAAAAAATGTTCATCTTCCTTGTTTTCCTTTCTTTTTTTCTGCTCATGTTCCTTTTCCCATAACAAATATGGTGGTCGGTCGATCGCTGGCCTTTGCCGACCATGGAAGCCGATCGCCTGCTAACATCAATTGCATATCGCGATCGCTGAAGGCGGCAAATCATGATTTTGTCAACAAAATTGCGGGCAAAAGAAAAAAATCACAGAGGGAATTTCAGGGGTTTTTCATGGTGGCAAAAGGCGAATACGCTCGCCCCCAGCGCCCCCGCCAACCCGTCCCAGGGCTAACACGGAGGAAGTAAATCATGGGTGACTACTAGCCTTTGGAATAGTGACTAGCACATAAGGGAGGCATTTTATCTCGGCTTTGCCGAGATTTGAATCTCAGACCTCATGGTGGTAACACCTCATGCACTAACCACTAAACAGTCCCGAGGGGACCATTTCAGGGGTTTTTCATGCACTTAGAACTAATTGCTCTGATACCAATATTAGATCTAACATCATGAAACATAAAATAAATCTATAAACAATAGTAAACACTTGCACTGATGTCTCGAGACGATTTTGAAAACGACGAGCCAAATCTCTGTTGGTGCAATTTCCAGAAGGTCAAGGTTGACCTAGTTGACCAAGCGTAAACCTTGGTCATGGTTTCGATGTTTGACAATACAGAAAGACATGTAGACATGGACAATGCAGGTGCAGTTGTCCATGCTGAGAGATACTGATCAGGGTCTGATCAGGTTGGATGAAGAAGAGTCAAGTAGGTCAAGGTTGACCGGATACTTGACTGGGAAGTCCTAACTGGGATGTTAGGCAGTTCGGAAAGTCCTGGTGAGTGAAGCCAGGCAGTTCGGAAAGTCCTGGTGAGTGAAGCCAGGCAGTTCGGAAAGTCCTGGTGAGTGAAGCCAGGCAGTCGGGAAATCCTGGTGAGTGAAGCCAGGTGAAAATCCTAGTGAGTGAAGCTAGGTGAAAGTGAAAGTCCTGGTGAGTGAAGCCAGGCAGTTGGAGAAAGTCCTGGTGAGTGAAGCTAGGCAGTTGGGAAAGACCTGGTGAGTGAAGTCAGGCAGGGGAAAGACCTAGTGAGTGAAGCTAGGCAGTTTGGAAGTCCTGGTGAGTGAAGCCAGGCAAGGGAAATCAAGATAGGTCAAGGTTGACCAGACATCTGGTGAAAAGTCCAAGCAGGGAGCTTGGCACGGGAAAAGTCCAAGTATGGAGACTTGGCACGGAGAAGACCAAGTTGGAGACTTGGCACGTAAAGTCGGAGAGGGCTCGGTAGCTCGTTCTCCGAACTGTGGTTAGAGAGGGCTCGGTAGCTCATTCTCTGGACCGGACGAAGTCGGAGAGGGCTCGGTAGCTCGTTCTCCGGACTAGGTCAAGAGAGGGCTCGGTAGCTCGTTCTCAGGACCATTTAGGGTTTAGGGCTGGAGCTCTAAACCTGGATCAGTCTGGTGACCGATCCAGCGATACGCTTGAGTATCTAATTGGTCTGGTGACTGATCAGATAACAAACAGAAGGGTTCTGTAAGTCATCTGATCGGTCTGGAGATCGATCAGAGGAGTTGAGCCAACTTTCTGTAAGTGAACTGATCAGTCTGGGGACCGATCAGCAGGGAGTCTGATCGGTCTCCACGATCGATCAGAGACGCAGCCACCTCTCTTACAGAGAGGTGGGATCGGTCCGGGGACCGATCAAACTGGGACCTAATCGGTCCCCAGGACCGATCATAGGTGCCCTGGACCGATCAGGCTTCAGCCTGATCGGTCCAGAACTATCCGTTGGCTCACAACGGTCTTCTGTCTTCTGCTGTCTTCTGGCTTCTTCTTCGCAGATGGATGCAGGTATAAAAGAGGCTGAGGGCTTCTACAGTGGACTTACTCTTACTCTTCTTCTGGTCCGAAGAAGCAGAGCCTGATCGGTCCAGAACTATCCGTTGGCTCACAACGGTCTTCTGTCTTCTGCTGTCTTCTGGCTTCTTCTTCGCAGATGGATGCAGGTATAAAAGAGGCTGAGGGCTTCTACAGTGGACTTACTCTTACTCTTCTTCTGGTCCGAAGCTTCTGCTTCTTCTTCTTCACTGCTGTGATTTGAGCTTTGGTGAGCTCGCTTTTGCTTGAAGCTTCATGTGAGCTTCATCGGCTGGGTTCCTGCTGTTGTAGGCGTCGCTTGAAGCTGCTGCTTCATCCAGTCGAAGAGAAGGCAAGTAAGCGAAGGTTTTACAATTGTATTGTATTTTGCTTCTTACTGTACTTGTACTCCTTCTTGCTGTTGTAAGTTTTTGTGGCGAGGTTTCTCCACCCATAAGGAGTTTATATTTGCCGGTTTTCCGGGGACTCATCCACCGACGGATTGATAGGCTTCGTCCACCTTACGGACACGCCGAGGAGTAGGAGTATCATCTCCGAACCTCGTTACATCTTCGTGTTGAGGTTTGCTTCTCCTTTTTCATTTCTATTTGTTATTTCCGCTGCACTAACCCTAATCGTAGGAAGAAACGAAAGAATTTGGGGCGGCTATTCACACCCCCCCTCTCTAGCCGTGATCATCGATCCTAACAAGTGGTATGAGAGCGAGGTCGCTCTTCGCCGGATTAACACCTGAGGGAGCACAAGCTAGAGATGGATCAACTCGAAGAAGACATCACCATTCCACCTTTCTATGACCGCGACGACTTCGCGTATTGGAAGGTAAGAATGAGGTATTTTCTTATGACTAACCTTGAAAATTGGAGTTGTGTTCAATTAGGTTTCAAGCCTCCAATGGATAAGGAAGGAAAACCACTCGAGAAGAAGAAGTGGACAAGGGAACAAATCCACCATTCCACAATCAACGATGAGGTAATGAAAGTATTTGAATTCTCATTACCTAATGACATTCTATGTAAGATAGGTGGATACAACAATGCCAAGGAGTTGTGGAACAACTTGGCTAAGTTCCATGAGGGGAACTCCACTTCAAGCCATGAAGAGGAGTCAAGTGAGCCAAGGAGTTCACATCATGGAGGGATGGATTTAGAAGTTGAGGGCTACTCAACATCTAAAGAAGAAGAGGAGGAGAGTTCCTCTTCAAGTTCGGAGCAAGGAGAAGAAGCTTCTACCTCCGGAAGGGATGAAAGAGAGAGCTTACATCCCACCTCAACCCTAGGTAACTCAAGCAATTTAAGTTCTAGTAAATTGCATATATTATGCTTTGAGTGTAGGGAATTTGGACATTACAAGAGTAAATGTCCAAAGAGGGTTAGGAAGACTCCACCGGCGCCAAAGATCAAGGAAGCCGGAGTCCCGATATGCAAGGGCAAGGAGCACGTGGTGTGCTTCCAATGCAAGCGAAAGGGACACTATAGGAGCCAATGTCCGAGGGGGAGGCAACCTCACAAGGACAAGAAACCAAGCACATCGATAGGGGGAGCTAAGGCAAACCCTAAGGTAACCTTTAAGGCTCATTATTGCAATTCTAATAAGACACATGCTAGTAGTTTTATTGCAATTGCTAATAATGATAAGCATGTTAATTATAGGAATCAATATATGTGCTTAGGTGCTAAACATGTTAGCTTGAATAAGGACAACACTAGAAATGTCAACCCTAGGATCAACTCATCTAAGGTTAAGGATAACCTAGGTAGAAATCCCAAAACAACTAGACATATGCCTAGGAATACCTCAAAGACAAATGACAAGTTAAAACTTGAGGCCTTAGAAAAGGAAAATCAAGTCTTGAGGTCAAGACTTGACTCTTTAGAAAAGACCCTTAAAAATTTGGAAAAGTCAAATATAGGGTCTAAGGGTCAAAAACCCAAGTCCAAGGACATGAAAGGTTTGGGTCACAAACCTAAGTCCCAAGTGGTCAAGCCCACTTATCACAATGTTCCATTCGATTATGGAACAAAATCTAGGGCTAGGAAGACCATCACCAAGGTCACAAGGGGAGTCACCCCTAGAATTGATCTTGATGAGTCCCAAATGGCCAAGGCTTTAAAGCCTAAGAGGGTCATTAGGAGGGTTGCTAGGGAAGTCATCCCTAGTGAATATTTAGTGAACCCAATGAGCTCAAATAGGTATTGGGTTCCTAAGAGCATGATTCCATCACGCTAGATGGATTAGAGTGTGTCAACCTTACTTGAATAGGTAGTTAACCTAATCATGGCAAAAGGTGGCACTTTAGGATTTTTCAAGGTATAATCAAGCCTTGAAAATGAAATTAAGAATTATTCCTAAGGTGATTAGAATGTGCCAATCAAATTTGAGGAGTTGTCTAGAGACAATCTAATTGGCACATAGTGATCTAAAAATCTTTTGTATTTGATTTTAGGTCTATTACACTTAGGAATATAGAATTTATGGCAAAATGATCAAAATTATCAAAATGGCAACTAAGGCTAGAATTAGGTATTTTCTATACCTTGACATGTTATTTGCCATATATTGTTTGCCATATGCCATGTCATGACATCATATTTAATCTATGATCATTTGAAATGTCATGATAATGATTAGGTTATTTATATGTCATGCTTTATTTAAGTTTCATACTTTATGCCATGACATCATGACATTGGCACATGTTATTATGTATGATATCATTTTATGTCATGTCATCATTTCTTGCATTTATAATCAATGAAATTGATTTAAGGTTAAAAACACAATTTGATATGGAGATCAAATTGATGTTTAGAAAATGCATGAGACCTTAGCCTAAGATAACCTAAACTCATATCTCACATCAAAATTGACTTGGATGTGTTTGATACACCTTATATGTGTGTGAGATATTAGGATGATGAGTTAGGAACAAGGTGCATAGTTCTTGTACCTAGATGAGCCGAATTCAAAATTGGGGATCATAGGGAAAGCTTATGTACAAGTCATGTATATTTAGCCCAAAGATTGTGGTCCTAAATTAAATGGTTTAAAATCATTTCAAAATTGATTTGAAAAACCTTGATGAAGCTTTTCTAGTGATAGCATTCATCATTGAGTAAAGTGATACAAAGATGAGTTAACTTTGAGCTATTTCAAAGACTTTTGAACTTTGTATCAAGATTGAAAAATGGAAGCTATTTTCATAGAAAATTATTTTTCCATGATAGTATATGTTATGAGGAATGTATCCTCAAAATTTTATAATTTTTGAAATTTTCTGTGATTTTCTAGAGGTTTCTGAATTTCGGGAGAAGAAAAATTCAGAAATCAGAAATCAGAGGTCGTGGACCGATCAGGAGGTTCCCTGATCGGTCCAGGTCTGTGTGGATCGGTCACTGGACCGATCCAGAGGGAGTTTGATCAGTCTGGTGACCGATCAGGGCGTGCCAATTTCGACTGTGCTGTCTGAAATTTCTGAAATTTCAGCAATAAAGTTGGTGTTTTGGATTTCTAAAGGGTTGAAACTCTCCAAGACATTGTTGGTGCAATGGTCAAGGGGGAGTGGACCTTTAGGGGGAGTTTTACCTATTAGTCAAGGGGGAGTTGACTTTTAGGGGGAGTTTTTACTCCTAAAAGACTTAAGTGATATGGGATTATCACTAAGTTAATTGTTGACTCTAGTGTCAAGGGGGAAATTAAGGGTTTCAATGAAAGGTATGGGACTTTCATTAGGAAGAAACTTTTGACCTTGATTCACTCTTTTTTATGTGTGTCAAAAAGGGGGAGAATGGAGAATGTCTAGAGAATGTTCAAGGAAGAACATTGGAGTTAGTGGGAGAGTTTGTTGATCACAACGAGTGAAGTTGTGAACAACGATAACTTACTCTTCAGGGGGAGAGTTTGTTGATGTGTGCCAATAGGAGGAGAATGAAGGGTTTAAGTTAGGCCTTCATTATCTAAGAAGGAGGTTGCCTTCTTAGAAGGAGAATGTAAGGTTGTAACTTATGTTTCATTACCTAGTGGCATGAAGAAAGTTGAGGCTATTGGATTAGCCTAACTTAAAGGTATTGTCAAACATCAAAAAGGGGAGATTGTTGGTGCAATTTCCAGAAGGTCAAGGTTGACCTAGTTGACCAAGCGTAAACCTTGGTCATGGTTTCGATGTTTGACAATACATAAAGACATGTAGACATGGACAATGCAGGTGCAGTTGTCCATGCGGAGAGATACTGATCAGGGTCTGATCAGGTTGGATGAAGAAGAGTCAAGTAGGTCAAGGTTGACCGGATACTTGACTGGGAAGTCCTAACTGGGATGTTAGGCAGTTCGGAAAGTCCTGGTGAGTGAAACCAGGCAGTTCGGAAAGTCCTGGTGAGTGAAGCCAGGCAGTTCGAAAAGTCTTGGTGAGTGAAGCCAGGCAGTCGGGAAATCCTGGTGAGTGAAGCCAGGTGAAAATCCTAGTGAGTGAAGCTAGGTGAAAGTGAAAGTCCTGGTGAGTGAAGTCAGGCAGTTGGAGAAAGTCCTGGTGAGTGAAGCTAGGCAGTTGGGAAAGACCTCGTGAGTGAAGCCAGGCAGGGGAAAGACCTAGTGAGTGAAGCTAGGCAGTTTGGAAGTCCTGGTGAGTGAAGCCAGGCAAGGGAAATCCAGATAGGTCAAGGTTGACCAGACATCTGGTGAAAAGTCTAAGCAGGGAGCTTGGCACGGGAAAAGTCCAAGTATGGAGACTTGGCACGGAGAAGACCAAGTTGGAGACTTGGCACGGAAAGTGTAACACCCACTAAGCTTTTAAGATAAGCGTATGAATGTAGGATTTTGCCTTAGAAAAATAAAAGGAAGTGGGTTGAAGCAAAAAGAAATAAAATGAAATAAAAAGAAGAGGAGGTCAAGGATTGAACCTTGAACCTCTTATATTATAATTTATAGAATTAATTAGTAGAAACCAATTGGGATAGAGAGAAGATATTGATAGCAAAGGAGGGAAACTCATGATAAAGGTGAGAGTAAAAGTTAGCCAAAAGAAAACAAGAAAAGAGCAAGAGAAAGGCAACTTGCCTTCCTTCCTTCTCTCCCTCTTTCTCTCTTCTCTTGCCGAAAATAAAAGAGGCTAATTAAGGGGATTCATTCCCCTTATTTCACCATGAATGATGAGGATAAATAAATAAATAAAAATAAAAATAAAATAGAAAAAAAAGGCTAAGGGAGAAGGAAAGCAAAAACTAATTTTGCTACTTCTTCCTCCTTAACATAAAAGGGAGCAAGTAAAGAGAAGAATTCTAATTTTTCTCTCATTTCTCTCATTCTCCCCTCTCCATCACTGAGAACCCCAGCCCCCTCTCCTCCATCTTCGGCCCCAAGCCAAGGTTTTCTCCTAAGAAAGCCTAAGATACAAGGAGGACTTAGCAAGAGGAACAAGGGAAGGGAACTAGAAGAAGAGGCTACTTCTTCCATCACCATACCTTAGATCCACAAGCGAAAAGGATGTAAGCTTCCCCTCACCTGTGGTACAAGGCTTTTTATGTGATTTTCAGATTTTATGAGGATTAGAAAACCTAGAATAGAATTTAATAAAATTTGGCCAAAGAAGAGTTTCAAATCTAGGAAGGTTTAAATAAGTCATCATTTCATGATATTTTTTTCTATGCTATGTAGGAAGGTTTTCCTTCATGTTTTTATACCTATATAATACTTGGTCAGAGGAGTACCTAACCCTAGAATTTCGGCCAAAAATATTTTAAAGAGGTTAGGGAAATCATTGTTTAACCAAACTAGTACAAGATTCCCTCCATGAATTACTAAAGATCTTTTATTGGTTTTCTTGCTTGAAAGTTACTTGGAACCAAAGGAAATCCCCTCATATGTTTCGGCCAAGAAAAGAGCTTAGGGTTAGGAAGACCTTTAAATTTAAGTAACCATGTTTATATGATAGAATATAGAGTTCTCTTAAAGAATTGCATGTTGAAGATTGCTAGAAATTCATGAACTCTTCATTAAGATTTTCGGCCATGTTAAGATGGATAGCTTAGGAAAGCTTAAAAAAAATTTTAACATGCTCAAGACCTCTGTGATATTAAGATATGAAAGTGGTTTAATGCTCTCATGCTTAATTAGGGTATAGAGAATTTAGTTACATGATATATGACTTGTAAGGTCACAAGGGTCCTAGCTTGTTTATGAACCAAATTTGTATATGATGTTCTTAGTAATTTTTGCCATGAAATTTACTTAGGTTTTCCATGCTTTAGGCCACTTAAAACCTAGTTTAGAGAATGGTAGGTTTCGGCCATGAGGAAAAATAAAAGAAAAAGGAAAGAAATCTAGGAAGCCTACGACACAATGCACATGTATGTTTATTATGCTTGTCTTTATACATGCTATGAAACTTGTATGACTTCCAATGCTTTTAAGCTATTTGAAGCAAAGTTAACCACTGAAGGGTCTCGGCCAAGTAGGGTTTAAATGACCTAGAGGCCTTAGAATTGAAACCAATTGTGTTAAAAATGCTTCTTATGTAAATATGATAATGTGTTGATTGTGTCACATGCTTGTATTATTTTTCCATGACCTAAATGGACCATTGTAGGTCTCGGCCATGAAGGGATAGATGCCCTAGAAACCCTAGAACAAAATTTAAATATGCTCATGTCACTCTACATGAAATATGATAAGTAAAAAGTCAAAGTTCTCATGCTATATGTTGCTTAATGACCTAAAATGAGGCTAGGGTAAGTTTCGGCCATACCCTTTGTATGATACCTTATTATGAATTTATACATGATGTTAGTTCAATTTCACATGCTTGTATGCTTGTTTTTAGCCCTAATGAATACTTGTGAAATTTTGGCCATGACATATGTTAAGGGCTTGAGGAACTTAGGAATTAGCTCAAATATGATTACTATATTACTTGGAAGAAAAATGCTATAAATATGGTTTAAGGTTTCCATGCTTTCATGACAGTTGGGACCTTGTTTCACACCTGATAAGGTTCGGCCACATGAAGTTTAGGGACTTGGAGAACTTAGAAACCAAGCTAATCATGCTTATAATGCTTCCTATGAAATTGATGTGATGATAATTTAGGTTCCACATGCTTGGAGGTTATTTTTACCTAAATTGAGATATAAGGGGGTTCGGCCATGATAAGAACCCAAGGGATTAGGAAGCTTAGAATCCAAGTTAACTATGTTACCATGTTCCTTATGATAGTATAATCACATGATACACCCTTATGCTTAAATATGTATGCTTGTGATTCATACTTTCCATGATATGACATGTGCTAGAAATATGCATGCTTTTATGATATGCTATGTGGATAGAAATATGCATATTTTTATGATATGCTATGTGGTGAAAATATGCATGCTTTTATGATATGCTATGTGGATAAAAATATGCATGCTTTTATGATATTCTATGTGGTGAAAATATGCATGCTTTTATGACATGATGTATGCCTAAGTGATGCATACCTTTATGATATGATGTATGCCTAAGTGATGCATACTTTTATGATATGATGTGTGCCTAAGTGATGCATGCTCTTATGATGTGTGATATGTATAAGTATGACATGTACTTTACTTTATATGGCTTGTACCAAGGGTGGACTCCATAAGCGCCCCGGGGTCGATGGAATAAGACTCGGGCCTCATTAGGGATGAGCTCCTAAGTGCCCCTAGGTCGATGGAGTAAGACTCGGGCTTAGTATGTTTGCCTTGTAGGGTTCAAGACTTGCTACCTTGGACCTACATAGGTTGCGCGCAATATGTAAGTGGTACATAGCCGGGATCCCCTTTAAGTTGATAATATGTTCAAGTATATATGTAAGAAGAAATGGTTTTAAAGATCATGAGACATACACATGTTTTTTGGATACATGTTTTCAAAATCATATTGCATATACCTTATGATCATGTTGTGATGATGCTATGATTTATGATATGCCATGATTAGATATGAGTATGTTATGTTTCATGCTATGCTTGATATGTCATGCTACCTTATGATGATGTTATGATATGCCATGATTAGATATGATTATGTTATGTATCATGCTATGCTTTAAGAGATGATATGCCATGACTAGTTATGATTTTGTTATGTTGCATGATATGCTTAAAGAGTATGATATGTTATGCCATGACTAGTTGAGATCATGTTATGTTGAGATATTCTTTGATCATGTGATGATTTTCGGTTTTAGTGAGTAGGAAAGGAACTTACTGAGCCATGAGTGCTCATAGCTTACTTTCCTTGTACCACAGATAAAGGAAAAAGCTGGATGAGCTAAAGGAGCAGCAGGAGAGGCAAGGAGATGTGTGTGGCGGTGGCTAGGCAACCAAATAAGAACCTGCTTTAAGAACTTTTAAGAATTTCGCTTTGGTTTCGTAAATTGTAGTACTATATGGGTAACTTGATGTTATGTTTCTATTTATCTTGTTATCATGTTATGGAAACCATATTAGTGTAGTTCGGATTTGAAAACAAAAGAAAAGTTTTATTAAACTAATAAAAATTATTTCAAGTCTTCCGCTGTAATATGTACATAGAGTATCGTAACCCCGTCCCTTAGGGTTAGCAGGGAGGGCGGGCGTTACAGGTTGGTATCAGAGCCAAAGTTATTGCCAGCTCACTACACACACATCAAGCCTCCGACCTGCCGCTCCAAGTAAGAATGCTTATACTTAATTTTCTTGTCATATGCTTATGCTTAGTTTCATGTTATATAACTTATGCTTTATTTATTTTTCTTCCTTGTTATATTGCCTATGCATTATTTTCCTTGCTACATTGCTTATGCTTTATTTCCTTATATTATACTGTTTGTCACTCTATTCCTTATTTTTCCTTAGGTTTTTTTTTTTATGCTTTAGTTTCATGTTTTGCTTGTTTATGTTTGATGTTTTATTCCATGCTTTTAGTTATAATTTAGATTAGGATTACGTATTGGTAGTTTAGGAATAATACCAGAACAAATAGATAGAAACAAAACAGTACATTAGATAGGCTAAAAACGATAACCACTTACACTAGTCTGTTTGTCCTTATTTAGATAAACATGGTTAGGACACGCAATGCCCGAACCGGAGGGACAGCGACTCCACCAGACCTGACGCAGGTAGTCGCAGACCTCCAGCATCAAATCGCGGAGCAACAACAGCTGATCACTACCTTAATGGGTCAGCAAGGCAACCCAGTTACCCCACCGGCAAATCAGAATGCACTACCGGTTATACCTACAGCCGCGCCAGTGCCCCCGGCAGCTCCTACTCCGATGGTCCGACAAGAGGCCTATCTGATTCAGTGGCAAAGGCTCAAGCCGGAAGCATTCTCGGGAAACTGCGAACCATGGGATGCACAAGCCTGGCTCAAGACCGTGGAAAGCATAATGGAACTACTGGATTGGCCTGAACACGAGAAGGTCAAATGCGCGTCGTTCTGCCTTACCGGAGATGCCCGGATGTGGTGGGACAGAGTAAAGGCGAAAAGACAAATAAACCAAATGCAGTGGACGGATTTTGAGACAGAGTTCTTAGAGGAATTCTTCCACATGCAAGTGACCAACAAGCACTATGATGAGTTCACTGAGTTCCGGCAAGGTGATATGTCAGTTAACGAAGCCGTCAAGAGGTTCAACCGCCTAGCACGACTGTGCCCAGAACTGATCCGTACTGAAAAAGAAAGGGTCCAATTAATGTTAAAGATGCTCCGACCCGAGATAGCCCTGAACGTAGCCGGCGGAGTTAATAGACCGCAGACTGCAGAGGAGCTAGTCAGCAGTGCCCTAATTACCGAGCACTACCAGAAAGCAATGAATAAGGGCATGAACCAAGCACTGACCGGAGGACAAAAATCGCACAATACCAGAACCGACTGGAAAGGAAACTCAAGTGGAAAGAGGAAACAGTGGAATAAAACAAAAGGTGGTCCGGCAAATAAGCAGACCAAGTACCCTCAGTGTGCCACATGTGGGAAGATGCATTCTGGAGTATGTCTCCTAAGTACCAGAAAGTGCTATAACTGCGGAAAGGAAGGCCATCTAGCGAGAAATTGCCTAACTCAACCTCAGGCACCACCTCCGCAGAACTTTCAGAACAGGAGTGCCCCCACACAGCTTCACCAGATGCAAGCTGCCATAGAAGGGACTTCAATCAACCAAGGAAGATTGGAAGCCCCTCCCACTATGACGAACGCCAGAGTCTACTCTCTCGCTCAGGATGACGTGGCGAACGCCTCTACTATCATCACAGGTCAGCTATCTAATTTTAGTCAGTATGCTAGAATTTTTATTCAATTCTGAAAGCGAACTGATGAGGGAATCCATCGAGAAACTGAAATATGTTTCGTATCCGTTAGTTAAAACCATGTCCGGACGACTCTCTACCCTCACCATAACACCAACGTTATTTGAGAACATGTTAGAGAAGCAAACCAGGGACCCGAGCCTTCAAAGAATTAAACAAGAGACCGTAGGAGGAAAGAATGACGGGTTCCGTATCGCAGACGATGGAATATTATACCTCAGGGATCGATTATATATTCCAGAGGATCCAGAGTTGCGAAAAAAAATGATACTGGAAGAAGCCCATACAACGCCTTATGCAATGCACCCGGGTTCCACAAAGATGGATCAGGGCCTGAAAAAGAAATTTTGGTGGTCTGGTATGAAAAGAGAAGTGGCTCAGTACGTCAGTACTTGTCTGACGTGCCAAAGGGTAAAAGCTGAACATCAGAGACCCGGCGGATTATTACAACCTGTCCAAATTCCAGAATGGAAATGGGAAGAAATCTCCATGGATTTCATTTCAGGTCTACCCAGGATGACAAACGGATATGATGCTATATGGGTGATGGTGGACAGATTGACAAAGTCTGCACACTTTTTGGCGATCAAGATGACTTATTCAACTGAACAACTAGCTCAGCTATATGTTAAGGAAATCATCAAATTGCATGGTATCCCTAAAACCATTATTTCTGATAGAGACAGACATTTTGTCTCGCACTTTTGGGAGTGTGTTCAGAAGGCCCTCGGCACGAAGTTGTTGTTTAGCACAGCCTTCCACCCACAGACTGATGGGCAGACTGAAAGAGTAAATCAAATATTGGGGGATATGTTAAGAACTTGTGCCCTGGACTTCAAGGGGAGCTGGTGCCGATATTTATACTTGGCATAATTCGCCTACAATAATAGCTACCAAGCTACTATTGGAATGACACCTTACGAAGCTCTATATGGGAGGAAGTGTAGGTCCCCTATATGCTGGTATGAGAGCGGTGAAAAGAAGGAAATGGGGTTCCGAACGGAACTTATTGATGACACCACCCGAGCTATACAGAAGATCCGCCAACGAATAGAAACTGCTCAGAGTCGGCAGAAGAATTATGCCGATAAACGGCGCAGGCCGCTAGAATTCAACATCGGAGATTTGGTATTCCATAAGGTATCCCCCATGAAAGGGATAATGAGATTCGGAAAGAGAAGCAAGTTAAGCCCACGATACGTAGGACCGTACCGGATTTTAGAAAGAGTGGGCCAAGTCGCATACAGACTGGAACTACCTTCAGACATGGCAGCCATTCACAACTAGTTCCATGTATCGATGCTCAAGAAATGTACTCCCAGCACAGATCAAGTGATTGAGCCTCAGTCGGTACAGGTGTAGGAAGACCTGAGTTACGAAAGTAAACCCATCCGGATCCTGGACCGAGAAATCAAGAGGTTAAGGAACAAAGAAATACCCTTAGTAAAGGTCCTGTGGCGGAATCAACGATTCGAAGAAGCCACCTGGGAACACGAGGACGATATGAAACAAAAGTACCCGGAGCTATTTTAAAGTTCGAGGACGAACTTTTTATGAGGTACGGGGTACTGTAACACCCACTAAGCTTTTAAGATAAGCGTATGAATGTAGGATTTTGCCTTAGAAAAATAAAAGGAAGTGGGTTGAAGCAAAAAGAAATAAAATGAAATAAAAAGAAGAGGAGGTCAAGGATTGAACCTTGAACCTCTTATATTATAATTCATAGAATTAATTAGTAGAAACCAATTGGGATAGAGAGAAGATATTGATAGCAAAGGAGGGAAACTCATGATAAAGGTGAGAGTAAAAGTTAGCCAAAAGAAAACAAGAAAAGAGCAAGAGAAAGGCAACTTGCCTTCCTTCCTTCTCTCCCTCTTTCTCTCTTCTCTTGCCGAAAATAAAAGAGGCTAATTAAGGGGATTCATTCCCCTTATTTCACCATGAATGATGAGGATAAATAAATAAATAAAAATAAAAATAAAATAGAAAAAAAAGGCTAAGGGAGAAGGAAAGCAAAAACTAATTAATTTTGCTACTTCTTCCTCCTTAACATAAAAGGGAGCAAGTAAAGAGAAGAATTCTAATTTTTCTCTCATTTCTCTCATTCTCCCCTCTCCATCACCGAGAACCCCAGCCCCCTCTCCTCCATCTTCGGCCCCAAGCCAAGGTTTTCTCCTAAGAAAGCCTAAGATACAAGGAGGACTTAGCAAGAGGAACAAGGGAAGGGAACTAGAAGAAGAGGCTACTTCTTCCATCACCATACCTTAGATCCACAAGCGAAAAGGATGTAAGATTCCCCTCACCTGTGGTACAAGGATTTTTATGTGATTTTCGGATTTTATGAGGATTAGAAAACCTAGAATAGAATTTAAGAAAATTTGGCCAAAGAAGAGTTTCAAATCTAGGAAGGTTTAAATAAGTCATCATTTCATGATATTTTTTTTCTATGCTATGTAGGAAGGTTTTCCTTCATGTTTTTATACCTATATGATGCTTGGTCAGAGGAGTACCTAACCCTAGAATTTCGGCCAAAAATGTTTTAAAGAGGTTAGGGAAATCATTGTTTAACCAAACTAGTACAAGATTCCCTCCATGAATTACTAAAGATCTTTTATTGGTTTTCTTGCTTGAAAGTTACTTGGAACCAAAGGAAATCCCCTCATATGTTTCGGCCAAGAAAAGAGCTTAGGGTTAGGAAGACCTTTAAATTTAAGTAACCATGTTTATATGATAGAATATAGAGTTCTCTTAAAGAATTGCATGTTGAAGATTGCTAGAAATTCATGAACTCTTCATTAAGATTTTCGGCCATGTTAAGATGGATAGCTTAGGAAAGCTTAAACAAAATTTTAACATGCTCAAGACCTCTGTGATATTAAGATATGAAAGTGGTTTAATGCTCTCATACTTAATTAGGGTATAGAGAATTTAGTTACATGATATATGACTTGTAAGGTCACAAGGGTCCTAACTTGTTTATGAACCAAATTTGTATATGATGTTCTTAGTAATTTTTGCCATGAAATTTACTTAGGTTTTCCATGCTTTAGGCCACTTAAAACCTAGTTTAGAGAATGGTAGGTTTCGGCCATGAGGAAAAATAACAGAAAAAGGAAAGAAACCTAGGAAGCCTAAGACACAATGCACATGTATGTTTATTATGCTTGTCTTTATACATGCTATGAAACTTGTATGACTTCCTATGCTTTTAGGCTATTTGAAGCAAAGTTAACCACTGAAGAGTCTCGGCCAAGTAGGGTTTAAATGACCTAGAGGCCTTAGAATTGAAACCAATTATGTTAAAAATGCTTCTTATGGAAATATGATAATGTGTTGATTGTGTCACATGCTTGTATTATTTTTCCATGACCTAAATGGACCATTGTAGGTCTCGTACATGAAGGGATAGATGCCCTAGAAACCCTAGAACAAAATTTAAATATGCTCATGTCACTCTACATGAAATATGATAAGTAGAAAGCCAAAGTTCTCATGCTATATGTTGCTTAATGACCTAAAATGAGGCTAGGGTAAGTTTCGGCCATACCCTTTGTATGATACCTTATTATGAATCTAGACATGATGTTAGTTCAAGTTCACATGCTTGTATGCTTGTTTTTAGCCCTAATGAATACTTGTGAAATTTTGGCCATGACATATGTTAAGGGCTTGAGGAACTTAGGAATTAGCTCAAATATGATTACTATGTTACTTGGAAGAAAAATGCTATAAATATGGTTTAAGGTTTCCATGCTTTCATGACAATTGGGACCTTGTTTCACACCTGATAAGGTTCGGCCACATGAAGTTTAGGGACTTGGAGAACTTAGAAACCAAGTTAATCATGCTTATAATGCTTCCTATGAAATTGATGTGATGATAATTTAGGTTCCACATGCTTGGAGGTTATTTTTACCTAAATTGAGATCTAAGGGGGTTCGGCCATGATAAGAACCCAAGGGATTAGGAAGCTTAGAATCCAAGTTAACTATGTTACCATGTTCCTTATGATAGTATAATCACATGATACACCCTTATGCTTAAATATGTATGCTTGTGATTCATACTTTCCATGATATAACATGTGCTAAAAATATGCATGCTTTTATGATATACTATGTGGATAGAAATATGCATGTTTTTATGATATGTTATGTGGTGAAAATATGCATGCTTTTATGATATACTATGTGGATAAAAATATGCATGCTTTTATGATATGCTATGTGGTGAAAATATGCATGCTTTTATGACATAATGTATGCCTAAGTGATGCATACCTTTATGATATGATGTATGCCTAAGTGATGCATACTTTTATGACATGATGTATGCCTAAGTGATGCATACCTTTATGATATGATGTATGCCTAAGTGATGCATACTTTTATGATATGATGTATGCCTAAGTGATGCATACTTTTATGATATGATGTGTGCCTAAGTGATGCATGCTCTTATGATGCGTGATATGTATAAGTATGACATGTACTTTACTTTATATGGCTTGTACCAAGGGTGGGCTCCATAAGCGCCCCGGGGTCGATGGAATAAGACTCGGGCCTCGTTAGGGATGAGCTCCTAAGTGCCCCTAGGTCGATGGAGTAAGACTCGGGCCTAGTATGTTTGCCTTTTAGGGTTCAAGACTTGCTACCTTGGACCTACATAGGTTGTGCGCAATATGTAAGTGGTACATAGCCGGGATCCCCTTTAAGTTGATAATATGTTCAAGTATATATGTAAGAAGAAATGGTTTTAAAGATCATGAGACATACACATGTTTTTCGGATACATGTTTTCAAAATCATATTGCATATACCTTATGATCATGTTGTGATGATGCTATGATTTATGATATGCCATGATTAGATATGAGTATGTTATGTTTCATGCTATGCTTGATATGTCATGCTACCTTATGATGATGCTATGATATGTCATGATTAGATATGATTATGTTATGTATCATGCTATGCTTTAAGAGATGATATGCCATGACTAGTTATGATTTTGTTATGTTGCATGATATGCTTAAAGAGTATGATATGTTATGCCATGACTAGTTGAGATCATGTTATATTGAGATATTCTTTGATCATGTGATGATTTTCGGTTTTAGTGAGTAGGAAAGGAACTTACTGAGTCATGAGTGCTCATAGCTTACTTTCTTTGTACCACAGATAAAGGAAAAAGCTGGATGAGCTAAAGGAGCAGCAGGAGAGGCAAGGAGATGTGTGTGGCGGTGGCTAGGCAACCAAATAAGAACCTGCTTTAAGAACTTTTAAGAATTTCGCTTTGGTTTCGTAAATTGTAGTACTATATGGGTAACTTGATGTTATGTTTCTATTTATCTTGTTATCATGTTATGGAAACCATATTAGTGTAGTTCGGATTTGAAAACAAAAGAAAAGTTTTATTAAACTAATAAAAATTATTTCAAGTCTTCCGCTGTAATATGTACATAGAGTATCGTAGTCCCGTCCCTTAGGGTTAGCAGGGAGGGCGGGCATTACAGAAAGTCGCAGAGGGCTCGGTAGCTCGTTCTCCGGACTGTGGTCAGAGAGGGCTCGGTAGCTTGTTCTCTGGACCGGACGAAGTCGGAGAGGGCTCGGTAGCTCGTTCTCCGGACTAGGTCAAGAGAGGGCTCGGTAGTTCGTTCTCAGGACCATTTAGGGTTTAGGGCTGGAGCTCTAAACCTGGATCGGTCTGGTGACCGATCCGACAGTATCGATCGGTGCAGTGACCGATCGATAACAAAGAAGAGTTTCAAGTCATCCGATCGGTGCGAGACCGATCGGAGGAGTTGAGCCAACTTTCGTAAGTGAACTCGATCACCGGGGACCGATCAGCAGAAGTCGATCTGTCTCCACGATCGATCGAGACGCACCAACTCTCTTACTGAGAGGTGGGATCGGTCTGGGACCGATCGGGGCTGATCGGTCCCAGACAATCGGTGCCGACCGATAACTATCCGTTGGCTCACAACGGTCTTCTGTCTTCTGTTGTCTTCTGGCTTCTTCTTCGCAGATGGATGCAGGTATAAAAGAGGCTGAGGGCTTCTACAGTGGACTTACTGTTACTCTTCTTATGGTCCGAAGCTTCTGCTTCTTCTTCTTCACTGCTGTGATTTGAGCTTTGGTGAGCTTCCTTTCGGCTGGGTTCCTGCTGTTGTAGGCGTCGCTTGAAGCTGCTGCTTCATCCTGTCGAAGAGAAGGCAAGTAAGCGAAGGTTTTACAGTTGTATTGTATTTTGCTTCTTGCTGTACTTGTACTCCTTCTTGCTGTTGTAAGTTTTTGTGGCGAGGTTTCTCCACTCATAAGGAGTTTATATTAGCCGATTTTCCGGGGACTCATCCACCGACGGATTGATAGGCTTCGTCCACCTTACGGACACGCCGAGGAGTAGGAGTATCATCTCCGAACCTCGTTACATCTTCGTGTTGAGGTTTGCTTCTCTTTTTTCGTTTCTATTTGTTATTTCCGCTGCACTAACCCTAATCGTAGGAAGAAACGAAAGAATTTGGGGCGGCTATTCACATCCCCCCTCTCTAGCCGCGATCATCGATCCTAACAATCTCGACAAGTTCTTCTTGCTTGTTATCAGAAGAGTCATCACAAATCAAAAAGCCTTTTGCAAGATCACAAACCAAATCCCGACAATATGTTCTCCTTTACTCCTTTGTCCACCGTCAAATCCCTCTCGTTTTCTCTATGAATCTCCTTGACTTGGACGCTCATATATAAGATGATTGAGAAAGATGGAAGTGCGGGGGTGCCCCTTCGTCTCCTTGACATTTGCATCAGTGAGGGAGATGAAGGGGAAGAGACGTCCCTTCATCTCCTCAACATCTAACATGGATAAGATCTAGGTTATCATACCGTCCTCACCAATTTGAATAATTAACTGGACAATTAACCATACCTCTAATAATTGAATCAATGACTTTGACATATTTTAACCAAAGTGTTATATATCTCAACGTCTAAAGTGAGTATAATCATTTTTACTATAAAATTATGTCATCATTTTGGATATATTATTATTATATATATTTCAAAATTAATTTTTTTATTTAGCTAGTGTTGTTTAATACTTATTTGTTGATAAACATTTGTCCCTATATAAAAATCATTGTTGGAGGGCTGATTCACATGACGTGGCAGATATGGACCAATAACAGCACCCGTATAGGATAACCGATAAGCCCCTCGCCACCTCCCGCACGGGATATCGCCCTCCTCTCTGTTCCTCCTTTTCCCCTCCACAAATCCAGTTTCTCACACACACACCCACACAGATGGCTGCAATGCATCAGCTGCCTGCTGCGGGGCATCGAGCTTCTCCCTTCAACTCTTCCTCCTCTGCCGCATCAATTCCCCATCAGGTTATCTTCCTTTTCTTTCCAATCCCCTCCTTTCGGATGACAAATTTGACAATCATATGTCGCCGACGCACTATGGGATTCGCTTTGAGTTTTTCTTTTTCTGTATTTTTTTCTCTTTCAGGGCGCAGTGTTGTTGCCTCGCCGCTACAGCAGCAGAAGGCTTCCTTTGCGTGTTAAAGCAGAGGCTGCTCCCACTTCCCAACAAGGTCGGCTGCTGAGCCCATTGTGTGTTTTGTTCATTTCAAGAGGTCTATTAGGTGATTTTATTGAGCAAATTCCCAGAGAAACCAGGGACTTACAATTTTACTTTCATAGAAGTTGATGTGTGTCAGTTTTGGTTCAGGAGAAAGAACTTAGGGTTAATTGGAAATATGACAGTCCACTGAGCTATAGCTTCTGTTATTATGAGAAATTACCTTTAATCTCAACTTATGGCTGAAATAATTGCGTAAAATTAAATCCTCTGGGTGGGCAGTATTAAACAAAGGTGCTTCACTTTTAATTATCTCCCGTAGATGGTGCAAAAATATTTTTTAATCTTGTCTTAGGTATGATAGAAGGAAAATAAATAATTACACTTAGTTAAGATATTGTCTGGAAAATGAACAATAGAAATACAAAATAATGCAGAAAGAAGCAGTATTTTGAGAAACAAATGTAGATAAGAAGGCATTAAAGTTTAAATTCAATATTTCCCAGCCACCTTGTGCCATGGATCTATATCCTCCCTTGTCTGTAGAATGAGAAATTATTATTTGCTTCTTAATTTGCCAAATTCTTAACATTTTCAGCAATGAGTGAGGAATAACTAGTGGTAGGACAACAATCATCTAGATATATGATCATGTATTAATGCACTCCACCTTTAGGTTACCCCCTGTTGAGGAAGGTCTACCCCTGACAAAGTTTGATATCACAGAATCTTATAGATATGATTTTGATGAAGCTCACAATACATACTAGTGACACTCAGAAGTAAACTTTATCAGTATGACCATATAAAGATAATTGAATCTCCCAACCAGTATTTGTTTTATCATAATGAATTCAATCTGCCACAAGCTGATAATTTTGATGAATTGCAGTTTTCTCAATTTTGTAGAAGTTAACATTATAATATCTAGAGTAGTTCATCATGA
Organism: Zingiber officinale; assembly: GCF_018446385.1. Classification (NCBI taxonomy): domain Eukaryota; kingdom Viridiplantae; phylum Streptophyta; class Magnoliopsida; order Zingiberales; family Zingiberaceae; genus Zingiber; species Zingiber officinale. The sequence continues at coordinate 49,607,613 of NC_055993.1, forward strand.
AGTATTTTCCACAATGTATGTGATTGATAAAAGCAAGATGAAGTTTTTGGATTTTATTTAAGGTAACATGTCGGTGGTGTAATATGTGTTGGGGTTGCAAGGTTGCAAACATAGTCCCATATTGGAAACACATGGGAAAGATCATGGGTTTATAAGAGAAAAAGATATCTCCATTGGCATGAGGCCTTTTGGGGAGAGCCCAAGAGCAAAGCCATGAGGGTCTAGGCCCAAAATGGACAATATCATGCTATTGTGGAGATATCTAAAATTCTTTTCGATCCAACAATATGAAGTTAAAGGCTTTTACTGAGTTGTCCAGGTTTGCTGTTCATATATGTGACTTGTTAACCCTTTGATCTTTACTTCCTGAGGGTAGTTATCTTATAATTGCTTATCTTCTTTAGGATGCGCTGTCAACATTGTTTGTGAACTACCTATGAGATGTCTTGTAGCATTAAGGTTGAAAGTTTGCTTCTAGTGCTCAGCCTTTTCCAACTCCAGAACCTTCACATATTCTCTGCATCATTGACTCCCATATGAGGAGAAAATTAGAACAACTTAGTAATAGTGTTATCTTGAATCAAATTCATAACCTCATTTCTCATTACAAACCTTTTTTGAAAAAAAAGGACAGTCCGATGCACGAAGCTCCCGCCATGCGGGGTCCTAGGGAAGGATCCATTGTATGTAGCCTTACCCTGTTTTTTGCAAGAGGCTATTTCCAGAATTCAAATCCGTGACCTTTTGGTCACAAACTAATAACTTTACCGTTGCAACAACTAAACCTTTTCTGGAAAATATTTTTTGTTAAACTTATCTTGGAACCTTAGCCAAGTAATTTGCTTATCCTTACTAATTGTCAGGGACCTATTTGCAGATAGTATACAATACAAGGTTTAAATGAAATATTGTTTTGATGAATAATACATGTACAGGTGGAAGGGACTACTTAAAGCATTTACATCAGATCCCTAAACAAAGATTTTACCTCAAATTTTATATTTTACATTTAAAAAAACTTTTACATCAGCTACCCTACTCATTCCCTAAATTTAGATTTTATAAACAGTATGTCTTTAAATTTGGGGAATAAAATCTATTCTTTAAATATTAAAATATTATTTTCTCTAGTTCTCACTTTCCATTTCCACGTTTGTCATTTCATAGATAATATTAAAAAATATAGAGGAGAGAGAAAAAATAATTAAAAAATAAAGATATAGTAAATTATATGGAAGTTGATGTATTGTATAGTCAAAAGTGGATATCCAAATTTAATAAAGTAAATTTTCTATCCTAAATTTTAAATTTTAGATAGGGAATCTGGTGTAGATACTCTTAGGGTACTTAAAAATAATATGTAACACCCACCCTTCAACAAAGGAGGAAAGCATGTCTCCTCATCTTGATTGAGAGTCATGTCTCATCCTGATAGAGAGGCATGCCTCTATCCTCCACACTTAATATGCTGTTGAGATATTGCGAGCTACGCCTCTATCTTCCACATTCAAAGTAATGCCAAAGTTAGTGAATTAAGCTCTGCCCCTATCTCAAAGAGAAAACACTAGGCGTGGGGTTATGTGATGGCCCATATCTTCTTCTCCACCTAAGGGTTGCATGGCACCCCTTCGCTTCTTGTCCACCCATCGCCTCTCCTCTCCTCTACTTCACAATGATGAGAAAACTGGGAAGTCAAGTTGAGGGAACCACAATGTGAATGCTTATCTTCTTCTTGAACATTGACCATGAGCTAACTCATCATGAGTGACCAGCCACCTGCAACGTCGCCAAGCATCAATGCTGCTAACCAACAGGTGTTGCCAACCAGCAACTTCGCTCTTGTATGCCTTTCCACCCACGATGAAGTCTCAACAAGAGACACTAACCTAATTCTCACAATAAAAAAAATGCCAAGCTCCAAAACTACATCACCACATGTTCAATCTAATGCTTGCTTGTCCTTTTCTAGATCTATGAATATGACCAAAAACATTTAACAAGAAGAATTATGCATTATGGGCAACAATGGTTGATGGGTTGGGAAAAGCTAGAACACATTGCTATATGAGCCATGATAAAGGGCAACCCGATGCACGAAGCTCCCGCCATGTGGGGTCCCGGGAAAGGATCCATTGTACGCAACCTTACCTTGCTTTTTGCAAGAGGCTATTTCCAGGATTCGAACCCGTGACCTTTTGGTCACAAAGTAACAACTTTACCGTTGCGCCAAGGCTCCCCTTCCTATATGAGCAGTGATATTCTTGCAAATTTCATGGGAGCAACATGATGGGCAGTTGTTGGCTCTTTTTTGGCAGTCCATAATGAACCATAGATTCATCTCGTTCTAGATTCCAATATTTTCAACTTCGGACGGGATTGCATGGTGTTCTGGATTGCATGGTGTTCTCGATCTGGATTCCAATATTTCTAACTCCAGATGAGACTGCATGATGTTCTAGAATGCATGGTGTATGCTTAAGTTATTATTTTTTTTGGACTTTCAGAGAGATAATTAAATATTTAATTTCTTTAAAACACTTTGTTTAGAAAGTGGTTCTAGAGCCAATGTAGGAACCATTCTGCCCACAGACCAGCACTAGCACAATGTAGGAATGTCGAAACGGGCGATCTCCACGACTGCCCCGAAGGAGTTGTGCGACCCCCTCGACCGCCCCAGAGGGGTCGCGCGACCACCTCGACTGCACTAGAGGGGTCGTGCGACCAGCTCGGCTGCGTCAAACGGTCGCACGACCACCTCAACCGCGTCTGCGCGACCTCCCGGCTATGTAGGAGAAGTCGCATGACCCTGTGACCACATTGGAGTGGTCGCATGACCTAGTGGCCGAGCATCGGAGTGATCGCGCAACCCCGACGGTCGCCCCGGAGTGGTCACGGGAGGCTGGTTGCATGTCGGTGATAAATTTTTTAATTAAACCATAGTTTAATAATTTCAATTAACTCCTAGCTATAGTAGCGATAATCTAAACATGCTTTATTAAACCCTAATAGAACTATAACATTAATTTAATATATAATATATTATTTATTTTAATTCTAAAAATATATAATAAGAGCTATTTTTTTATCATATGTATTTATTTAAATTTTTAAATATTTAAATTAATTTTTTATTTTTATTAATATATTTTATATTAAAAAATACCAAAATCATATTGGTACGACATGATACAGTATCGAAACCGTATCGTTTCGGTCATAGACTAAAAGATACGGCTTGGAATTTTAAACCATGGCTAGAACCTTTTTGAATTTTTGTTTCCTATTATGATACCTTGATACAAGCTAGAGATCTATACATAGGATATATTTCTCGAACATATAATGTGATTACAAATTTATTTACTATAGCTTGACCCAAATATCACAACATATATTAGTTGACTCTACCATTGCTCCTGATATTTGAGGTTTTGTTTTTTTTTGTTCACCTTAGATGTATGGGCCATGCAAGAGTGTTTTCACTAGCTTATGACCAATATATATCTTGACAAGGTTCTATTTGAGCTAGAACCCTTGAAGACTCAAAATCTTAGGATACACCTCCATTCCATCTTTTTTAGATGTTTGCATGACGTTGTTAAGGGGTCCACCATATCCATAGCATTATCAGATTCTCCAATAGACACATTTGCTCAAGCCACTCTGGGTGTTATTTGAAGGAGCTCGAGGTAGTAGAGGAGGCCGTTGGCAAAATTGTGGAGGTTCTACCCACTGAGGGATATTTCACTATGTTAGAGATGACTACTACTCTCTTCACGACTATCCACCGGGCCATTCTCTACACATTGCTTATGTAGTACAATCAAATATGGCGACTCAAGATGTTACATCGAAACCTAGAACTTCTAGTTCTAGCTGTACCATTACTGTTCCTAGCTTTATGTTGTAATAGAACCTCATCACCATAAACACTACCTTATTTCATGGATCTACCTTATCCCATGGAGGTACATCTACTATGTTTGTGCTATATTTTATCTAACCTTCTACTTTCTACCTAGATTCTTAACTAAGGTGCCTTTGAGCATACATTTGGTAATATTCACTCATTTTCTACTCTCATTACATTGCTTTACTCATTCATGAGTGTCATGCTTGTCAATGACTTTCATAATGGCAAAAGATATTGGACAAATTCCTATCACTTCATCATTATCACTTTTCCTTTGTTCTTTAGGTACCTGATTTTTTTTTTACTTTATCATTTATTAATAATGTTATAATTTTTTTGAATTTTTGCATCATATTTGCTTTTAGTTTCATTCAGGATTCCATGACAATGAAGGTGATAAGTGTCGGTCATGAATCTTTTTGGATTATATCAATTATCTACAACAACTCTACCTTTTTGGTTGACAGTTCTAAGTAATGACTATAAGTTCACTCTTGTCATCTGGGCCTTAATAAACCTCATCAAATGGTCCCTAGTTTGCCCCCATATTTTTGTCTTGGTCATCCGAATCTTTCTAAACCACAATAAATGGTGCATAGTTTGCCCCCTTATTGTTTTTTTCATCCGAGTCTTTCTAAACCACAACAAATGGTCCATAGTTTGCCACCATCTTAAGTTTTGAGTATGAGTTTTGTCAATTTGGGGAACAAATTTAGTCAATATTTCTGGATAGTGATTGAATACGTGTTTACCTTAATTGATGATTAGTTAAGATCAATAATAATGAAAGACTGATCTGAAGTATATTCTATTTTTTGCTCCTTTTATGGAGAAATACGAACTCAAATTGGTGTTTCCATTAGGTATTAAGAAGTGATAATGCTAAGGAATTTTCTTGTACTCCTTTCAATCCCTCATCGCTGGCCAAAGTATATTTCATTAGTTATCATGTTCATATACACCACAACAAAATGATTAAGTTGAAAGAAAATTTGTTAGAACATTTAGTGACATGAGGGTTCCACTCATTTTTTTTTTTTGTGTTGAGGTCTTTCTTGCAACATACTTCCTTATAATCCACAGCTCTCTTCTGTTGTCTTCCGCCAAAGGTATTTAGGTGTATTTCCTTTGTCTATAACTTATCATCCAGAAGAGATAAATTGTCACCTAAATCAGTCAAGTTTATCTTGGTTACAAAAGGCAAATTGTTGTTAGTCTCTTGAATTACAATGCATATTTATTTCTTTTGATGTCACATTCCTTGAGTTCACTCTATTGTTTTCAATTTGATCATCTAATTCAAAGTTAGTGACTGTGACTGAGAGGGACTTATAATCTACACTGTTGTCTATACCTTCTCCTATATGACCACTGGTTCTAGAAGCTCTACCTTCAGGGACCTATAGTATATGACCATGAGACTAATCCTCACCTAACATGTAGAGAGAAAGATTTAGGTTCAATACCCTAGGTTCAATCTGTGTATGTGTTATTCATCATAGTAATATTACATTCATTTAAACCCTTATAATGTATATTACTTATAAATAAGTAGGTTCTTAACTCTCCCCTCAAGTTGCTGCAAAGATGCTATGATAACCCAACTTGGTACAGATATATTAATCTTAGGACCTTTCAAGGACTTACTTAGCAAGTCCTCTAATTTATCATTAGAGCTTAGAAATTATACAGTGATCTTCTTGGACTATACTTTTTTTTTAAAAATAAAATGATAATTAATCTTTATGTGTTTTGTTCTCTTGTGAAATACTGATAAAAAGTTATGTGCATGACAACTTAGTTATCACAATACAAATTTATTAGTTTTTTAGAAGCATATCCCAACTTGAAGGAACTAACTAATCGCACTCATTGCGAATGATATGCCTAGCTTTCTAACCACAAAATAATTTAGTTTGCCAACAAATCTTCTATTTTTTCTCAGATTAGTTAAATACAAAAGAGAAGTAGTTAATAGCACATGCATAAAAATGATAACAAACTTGTGTTTTCGATCTACAAGTCTTGGGTGTGACAATGCTTGTCTTGGATATTCCTAGATTACACGAGCAAAATTTGAAGCACTTTCGAAGCACATAATGAAGATGAATTGATTGTAGGTAATCATAGAAGAGGCTACCTCGATTCCCTTTTATAAAGCTTGATCGACACTCCTTCGGTTGACTTGACGCTCCTTCAACCGATTGGACCTCCGCTGACTCAGTTGCAAACTCGATCCTCTTTGAGCTAAGTTTTGACATCCTGGTCGACTGGAACATCCTCCGGTCACCTAGAGCTCAATCAAAACTTATTCATGGACCGACTCATGGAATCCTGATCACGTCGACTTTCGGTCGACCGGACCATGAGTCTGGTGACTTGGACTAGTTCACCCGAGCCTTAGTCCAATTGCTTTTCCTTGCAAAACAAACAAGCAAACAATAAACAAAACATGCAAAACCTAGCACTTGGTTTTACCTAACCTACTAGATTCACTTGCTTGGAGTTTTACTCCTCCAAGACTTCTCTCTTTGCTAAGTGTTCAACTTCCACTTGACCTACCTTGGACTTAAGCTAGTTCCCAACTAGATCTTCCACCATCTAGCCCCGCTAGGACTTCCATTATGTAGTTCCCAACTAACTCTTCCACTACCTAGCCCCTCTATGCCTAGTGTCACTAGGTCTTTTTATAAACCTGCCAAGTATATAGTCATACTTGGACTTCTCATTCGGAAGCACGGAGTCTACGGTTGAGATCGACCAGGAAGTTTCACTAGTGCGCTAGAGATTCTAGGTTTTGGAAGCCCGATAATAGCGACTCTCTTCTCTCAGTGATGGGGAGATAGATCAATTAGATGCTCTTGAAGCCCGTCAGAGAGCAGACTCATCCCCTCCCAACCTAGGCCGACTTCCAAGCTTAAAGTCAACGTTGACTTGCTTGGACTCTACACTCAACTTAGTCAATCATGATAATATTATTTGGTCACCTTTAACTAAATTTCCTTAAACATATTTTTCAAATCAAACCATCAAAACTTTGGAAGCCGATTGCACCAACACTCTTGTTGTGTCCTTAGTTTAACATTTGCATCCATAGGAGTGCCATCTGGTTTAACCATCAAGTAAGTCGCTTTCCTTAGGCATATTAGATATATTTTCGCTATGAGAGATAAATATCTCCTCCTAAGAGAGATATCTTAATAGCAAGTGAATTTCTCATATTTCCTAAATCTTTGAATCTTGTACCATGCTAGGTGAAATAATTGAAACATATTATTTCGATAAATTACCGAAACTTGATATTACTCCGCATTGATATTACTCGACGCTAGGACAACGCTCTTGTGTTGTTGAATTAATCATGTCGACAAGTAGCATTTCAATCATTCCTAAGAATGACCAAACATCACAAGAATGACATTAAAGAGAATGAATAACAATTCCCCATGACTTTAGTGGGGAGGAACACGTGCTCAAATTAAAATAATTTTTTAATGTAAAATATAGACACTAACATCGACTATGCTAAATCCTATTATCATCCATGCAATTGATAAGGTTCAATTGGAACAACAGGTTTCGATGACCTATTTGCTATAAAATACACACTAATCACCACAATATTCACATGATAAAGCTATTATTAAGTTTGTAGAAGCATGATCATATTCAAGGTTTAAAATCTCGAGTAGTGCTAGTGTTTTGGTCTTTGATTGAATGACATTGTTTTGGAATTGTGTCGATGTTCCATGTATGATGTCAGTGACAAATCGGAGTTAGAAGGAGGAAAGAGATGAAGAAAAAAAGAAAAGGCAACTAGTTAAGTTCAATGGTTGCTTTTCATCTGGAATGTTATGATTTTGACATTATCTTTTATCCTGTATGGAAACAAACTAAAAATAATAATAACATTATTTCAATTTTGGCAGGCCAAGAGATGTTGATTATTTATATGAAATGATACTCGTTGATATGATTGACACGATGATATAGGAGACATTGTCTCATGGTCAAATAGTATCGAGTTTTGGTTTTTTATTGGAATGACATGTTTTGACCATTTCGCCTAGCACGGTATGAGATTTCAAACCATAATCATAACTCACCTCAATAGACTTATGAGATTTCAAACCATGATCATAACTCACCTCAATAGACTTATGAGATTTCAAACCATGATCATAACTCACCTACAATAGACACTCAGGTTCCATTCTCAACTGTTATCCCTGTTAGATTTGGAGGATTCAAAAGAAAAAGGAATAAGCAACTCAGCAAGTCAAAAAAAGCCAAAATTAAATAATCATTTGGTAGCAAATCTCAACAGTAGGAATGTCACAGATTTCAAAATTGAATGAAATAAAAATGTAGACTGGAACCAAGTGCAAAAAGCAAGATTGCTATCATGTTAAGTAATAGGGAAAATACATAGAAGCAAGGGACAAATTTTGAGTTGTTTGGATACAACTAATTAAAATTGAAAGATTTGTTTGTTAGAAGAATTATAGGGTGAGGAGCTTTTACTATTGAAAATGTACATGAGGTACTTGTGGATAGGTGGTTTCCTGTAGTATTAAGGTCCTCTAATTTCTTAACTATCATCGATATCAGTGACAACTTTGAAGATGATTTATATTTGCTCGGTTCCTTATATCATGATGCTTTTGTGCTTGCAGAAGCATCTGGGAGAAGGCAAGCACTAATTCTAGGAACTATTTCAATTGTTGGCTCCCAATCTGCTAATTTTCCATCATGTAAGTGTTGCTTATGGTCATTTTAAAAATTATATTGAATTTTCTAAGAATTTTAAGTGCCATGGGGGCTTGCTTTTAAATTGTGCAGTGTGTTAGTTCCTAAAATTTGTTATGGATTTCTGAAACAAACCATAATATGGATCAGTTGCTGCAGAGGCTAAAAAAGGATTTCTAGCTGTCTTGGATAAGAAGGATGGCTACTCATTTTTGTACCCATTTGGATGGCAGGTAAAATTCCAATGTCTTCTTTTCACTGAGCTGATAAAAAATCTAGCATCCCTATTTTGCAGACGTTCACAGTTTATGATGATTATATGTTTAAATATCATCTGGATATTTTTATGTCCAGGAAGTTGTCATTCAAGGACAAGATAAAGTTTTCAAGGATGTAATTGAACCATTAGAAAATGTTAGTGTCAATATGGTTGTGACTAACAAGCAAAGTATTAAAGAACTTGGACCCCCACAAGTGGTTAGTTGTTTTTCTATTATATACATGATTTCTACCAAAGTTAAACTAACCCCGTATACAGCTTTTTCACTGCTGTATACTTAATCAACTATGTTATCTCAGGTTGCTGAGGCTTTGGTCAAAAAGGTTTTGGCTCCTGCTTCACAGAAAACAAAGTTGATTGAAGCTGCAGAGGTTTTTCCTTGTTCCTTCTGTTGATCCTTTAGTGGAAGTTGCTAGTAATAATATATTGAACCACTAAACATCTAATCATAATTTTCTCATATCTATAATTAATTGCTTGTTGGAGAATCATGAGGTGTGAGGTTCTTAATAAAACATCCCAGTTTATCTTTTGTCCTTTGATGTATAAATTCTCACCATATGTCACCCTCCTTTGTGCTATTAGAAGTGGGGAAAAAATTGAAATTATTTAACTGAAAACAATCAAACAAGAGATGCTGATCTTTTATGTGGTTTTGTAAGCTCATCCATGACCACTAGGTTGCCAGGAAAACAGAGAAATGAAATCGTTAGGTCTCATTATAGAAATATTGAGAATTTAGGGCATTGAAAAATGAAGCAGATGTTAGAAAAGAAAGAGAAATCAAGAATTACCTTCCTTTTTTAAAATGGACAAGTATCAGTATACATCATTAACTTTGAAACTCGTTTCAAGTCTTTCCAAAAATTATTAAGGTCTTCTTTGTGTTTGCACTGGGTAACTATGTCCAGCGTCATATGGATCTACATCATGAAAATGAACAGACTGGTGAATCTGATAATTAAAAAAAAAAAAAATTTGTATATACAAATGAGGCAGATTGTAGTTTTAGTTAGATGTGTATAAACACTAATTTTCTTTACGCTTTTATAATTATGTGGATTTTTGTAAACTAAGCAAGTCAATAATGCAGTTACCAAAATGCAAATATCTCAATAGTAGTGGTATAGAATACTTCTGGTGTTATTAATTAGTTTTCTTGTGATTCACTGTCCACATTCAATCTCATTAAAATCCTCTTACCTCATTTTTGTGGATGTTGATAAAACTTCTATTAGCTTCTTTACTAGCGTGTCGTATTGTATTTAAAATCTTACACTGATTTAATTTATATTTCTTGATTTAGCGTGATGTCGACGGCAGAGCTTACTACACCTTTGAGTTCATTGCTCAGGCTCCTAACTTTACTAGGCATGGCCTTGGTGCAATTTCTATTGCAAACGGTATGAACTCTTCACACTATAATTCCGAACAAGGGATGCAATATCTTTGATTAGTTCTATCATGAGTGCATAGTATGGATCTCAAACATGGGGTTTCAATGAACAAAATCCTTCAATAGCAGAGATTGATAATTTTATTTATTGATTGGTTGACAATAATAGCCATATTATCCATTCACTTATAAATTATTCAGTCAAATTTAGTCTCAAAGACAGTCTGATGTACAAAACTCCCACCAATACCTAATATATTAATTTCTTTGCACAAGAAAGATATCAAGTGTGTTTATTTCTTAACACAACCTTTCAGCTTCCTCCAAGAAATCACAAACCATTGCATTCTATTTTTACAGTTGGCGCAATACATCATCAGAAGATGCATCTCTGTTTAGTGTAGTCTTTGATTGCATGAAACAAATATAAAATAAAAACGGTAACAACTCATAGTGATCTCCTGAGACGAACTTGGTCATCGGTCACCACTTGTCGTCGGAAGAGCGATCACGAAACTGAATCGACGAAACTGAATCGAAAAGCTCTTCTCAAGGTTCACGAACCAAAACCTTTGCTTCTCGAATGTTCTTCTCTTTGCTCACGATCACCTTGATCGATCACACACTGATCACCCTCTTACTCCTTCGTCGATTGCTCTTGGACGCTTCATTATATAAGAAGAAAACATCGGTTACAAACCGATGCTTTGATGACACATTATGGAGGAAGATGAAGGTGAAAAGGCACTCCTTCATCTTCCTAACGTTGCAACTAATGCAACGTCCAATATCTCCCACTCGTTCAAGTCAATTCATAAAGGTTATCTGGTCACATAAATCATGTCAGTCACATAGACTACAAGATGATCATGTCACAAGGCTAAAGCTAAACATTAATTGGTCACAAAAACTAAATAAGTCACATAAACTATTTGGCGATCAAGTCACGAAGACCAGAGCAAAATTAATTAGTCACAAGAACCAGATAAGTCACATAGACTTTATGATGATCAAGCCACAAAGACCAAAGCATAAATTAATTAGTCACAAAGACCAAATAAGAACATCCAATCCATACTTTAAGGTAAATGATTCGTGTGACAGCAAGCACACTGAGTAACAATTGCTAAGAAGATTGTTACACCTTACATAGCTGCTTCATAGAATGAATCAAAGATATCATAACTTACCTTTAGCCCAGATTAAATTATTTATATCAATATGAACATCCTATTATGTCAAGAGTATGTTCAACATTTCCAATCAATACAATTATTCACAATTACATTTTATGTACTTAACTAAAAATGTAACTAGTACCAGTGAATAAATATCACAAATGTAAATCAATCTTAATCTTCCTTTTTAGCTAGAATCTATTTATTCTAATCAGTCGCTTTCCTAGTTATGCTCTATAGACCAAATCATCCATAGCCAATAGGAAACATACTAAAGTAGTAGACATTGATCAAAACTTCAAGTAAACAGCTAAATATAGTAGAGAAGCAGGGATCCATTCTCTTACTATCCTTCTTGTCGTCATAACACATGTGGTATGAATCACATGTTATGATGTTCTTTTTACTAAAAAGAGCGCATGACCGTGATTTACCTCCTCCGTGTTGGTCCTGGGATGGATTGGCGGGGGCGCTGGGGGCATTTAGTAAATATGACTTTAAGCAGATTTAGTAAATGGTGGGTGCATTTACTCCAATCATTATATAAATGATCTCATTTTGACACAATTATCAAGGCGACCTTAACTTGTTAGTATATCTCTATTCACTGCTATATAAGTTATCCCATAAACAACGGTTTTACCTCTATTTGTACATAACAAATAGAGATGATTATCCATGTGAGTAGATCAATTTTAATCTGCCAACATGCTTATCGAGACTTTTATTCGAATGTAACCAAGACATATACACTGAATAGATCATGACATTTTCATTTATCAAAATGTCTTGACAATAAGTTACATTCTTCGAAGTCACAAAGAATTCACATGTCCTTGAAATGGCTCTTTAGCTAATAGCTTAGTAAAAGGATCGACAAACATATCATCTGTAGTGATGTACTCAAGAATTATCTTTTTCTTATAACAATATCTCTTACAAAATTGTACTTAATTTCTATATACTCGCCTTTGCTGTAATATTTGGGATCCTTGGAAAAAGCTATTGTAGCTTGACTATGCACACTATAACAGGACTCCCACGGTTCTCAGCAATGTTCAATGCTTCAAAAACCTTCTTAGCCAGACAACGTCTTGCACAACCGTTGTACAAGCCACATACTCAACTTCCATTGTCGAAGGGCTACACAAGCTTGCTTCTTACTGTTCCATGAGATGACGCCACCATTCAGCAAGAAGATATACCTAAATGTGGATTTTCTGTTATCAAGGCCCTGCTCAATCTGCATCTATGTAGCCACTCATGCTTATATCTGATCCTTGGAAACAGAGACAATAATCTGCTGTTCCTTTGAGATATCTGAATATTCTCTTTATCGCTCTCCAGTGTCTCGATTCTGGGTTTGACTAGAAACGATTAACTAAGTCAACAACATAGTTTATATCAGGACGAGTACACAACATAGTGTATATTAAACTACCAATAGCACTGGCATATGATTTTTTTCTTTATTTCGGCTATTTCCTCGGGAGTCTTGGGATACATACTTTTGCTCAAAACAGTACCTCTCGCTATAGGCGTCTGTTCAATATTGCAATATGACATATTGAAGTGTTGTAGCATCTTAGTGATATAAACTTCTTGAGACAAACCCAAAAGCCTTTTTGATCGATCTCTAATGATCTTCACTCTTAAGATGTACTTTGCTTCTCCCATATCTATTATGTCAAATTGTGATGAAAACTAGGATTTGACTTCTATCACACACTTTATGCCACTTTTAGCTATTAGCATATCATCAACATATAATGATAAAATGACAAACTTTCCTTTTTCCTTTCTTAGGTAAGCACAATGATCCTCATTAATCATTTCGAAATCATAAGACAAAATGACATCATTAAATTTTATGTTCCATTGTCTTGACGCTTGCTTTAGCCCATATATAGACTTCCCAAGTCTACATACTCTTTGCTCTTGGCCTTCAGCAACGTAACATTCTGATTGTACTATATAGATTTTTTCGTCAAGATTACCATTAAGGAAAGCTATTTTTACATCCATCTGATGTAATTCCATGTCAAATTGTGCTACTATAGCTAGAATGACACGTATTTACATAAACTTCACAACTGAGAAGAATGTTTCTTCAAAATCAATACCCTCCATTTGGGTATGTCCTTTTACAACTAATCGAGCTTTATATCTATTAGTCGATCAATCTTCTTTCCTCTTTACTTTGAGAATCCACTTATTCCCAATAGCCCTTCGGCCAGGAGGAAGATCGACTAAATCCCAAACTTTATTCTTTCTCATTGACTCTATCTCCTCATCCATTGTAATTTTTCATTTTTCCCTTACTGAGCTTCTCAAAGCTTCCTCAACTGTTCGAGGTTCCTTATCGTCAATTGGGAGAATCATCAATGTCTCATTCTTAATATCAAACCTTCTCCGAGGAATAATCTGATGACTACTTCTTCATAGGTTAGACAGTGACAAATTACTCCCAATAGGTTGACTAGATTCAGACATCTCCTGATTTGTTGTTAAAGGAACACTATCCTCTTTCTTTATCTCATATAGAGGAATTATCTTATCAACTTTACCTCGTATTAGGAACTCAGTTTCTAGAAAAGTAGCATCTCTTAACTCTATTTCAAAGATGGTTCCATCTTGTTGCTCACCAATGAAGATATAACCCTTAGAAGTCTCAGAATACTTTATAAAGATACACTTCTTACCTCTGGGTCCTAAGTTTCCATATTCGTGAGTCTTATCATGAACGTAGACAGCTGACTCTTAAGGTCTCAGATTACTTAAATCCGGCTTTCTGTCTGTCCAACGTTCATGTGGGGTAGATGGAATTGACTTTGAAGACACTTTGTTAAGTATATAAGCCGCAACTAATAATGCATCTCCTCAATAGGAGATTGACAAATTAGCATGTGTCATCATAGACCTAACCATTTCAAGAAGAGTCTTATTTCTTCTTTCAGCAACTCTATTTTTCCCTGGAGTTTCAGGAATAGTTAGTTGTCTAATAATCCCTTTCTTATTACACATTATCTTGAACTAATCAAAAAAATATTCACCTCCACGGTCAGCGCGCAAGGTTTTAACCTTACATTCAATTAATTTTCAACTTCGTTCAAGTAACGAATGAAGTGTTTCATATTTATGAGAAATCAAATACACCTGACCAAAATGAGTGAAGTTATCAATAAATGTAATGAAATAAGAATTCTCATTTCTAGCCTTCAAATTCATTCGATCACAAATATCCGAATGAATCAATTGCAATGGTGATTCAACACTAATAGCGTTGTCAAATGGTTTCCTAGTTGCCTTTCCAGCAAGACAATGCTCACATATAAACAAGTTAATCTTAGCATGAGTGTCTAAAAGGTCCTCCTTAGCTAATCTATTCATTCGTTCTTGTCCTATATGTCCTAGTCTAGCATGCCAAATTTCATCATTAACATCAACATTACTAGTAAGAGTAATGCTCGAAAAACAACCATCATTATTATTTGGTTTTACATCAAAAATCATAAAACTATTTATTACATAATCATGTCCAATTAGCACAAAGTTAATTCGAAGTTCCACACAATGACTATAAAAATTTGCACTGTCACGCCCCGGAGGAGTCCCTGTCCGAAGAAATTTCGACAGTATCTCCCCTGTACGGCGGACAATACCACAGGCGGCTGGAATCATAACAATAAATAAAAGCAAACACCACGCAGTTAATATAATTTAATCAGCCTCTGGCTATCACAACCATGCAGTTAATAATAGTAAACAAAAACAATAGTACTCTGACTCAAATCCACCCTACTCCACTACACTCGTAATGCTCAAATCTGACGAACTCACCTCTTGTGCCGTCCAGGCAGGCATGTAGTAGAATAAAACCAAATCATACCAAAACCATCAACGATAAGAATCCATACAAGATCCATAAGTAAAACCAACACAAGACTAAGTCCAAACATAGTCAAATAAGAAACAAAACAAAACCAAAAGACAACTACAGCTGGTGGTCTGCAAGGGACTAGCAACTGGAACTCTCTCCTGACAGCATCATCCTGAAATATAACAACAATGGAGGCGGGGTGAGTCCAACACTCAGCAGGTACAATTGATATACTAAGTAGGGAAATAACACCTAGCACTAATCATGCATACAGTCTTCTGATAAAAAAGATAAAAATGCATCTGAAGTAAACAGGAGAGAAACTATACTAACGAGAGATAAGGAAATCCTGTATGCATGTCAAACATAGGTATCCAAACAATATGCAGCATATAAATGCAGCAAACACAAACACAAGCAATAAATGCATCATGCATATGATGCCAATGATGCGTCCTGGTCACCCCTGACGCCAGTCGATCATCTCACACAATAGTGAGGCCGAGTGGGTAGGGCTGTGACAATCGTGCACTCTGTCGTCACTACTCCTGATGAGTGACCGAGTGGACGGGATGCTGTCGGAGTACACCTCTTCTCCTACCCCAAATCATAAATGTGGGAGCGCAATGCTCTCAACTCAAAGACGGGGAGGAATCCTGTAGGATAACACGTTGTGTCACACTACCCACGAGCGGACCAACGGTGCCTAACACACACTGCTGAATCGACCACTAACCCATGAGTGGTGGTGTGCGCAGTATCGGGCGATGTGCTCAACAATAATGGGGCGGACTACAGGATGCAATCATGCAAATGGTGCATGGCAATAAACATCCGACCTAATCCATATATATAGAAAAGTGCACCCTAGGTCAACGAATCATATCGAATCAAAGGTACAAAAAAACCTAGGTCCTGAACATGGTGAAGCATGGTATATCACTACCCCCTATAAGCATGTATAAACAAATAAAGTATACATGGGATGCAAATCAAGCAATCAATCAATCATATATCAGATATTGGGTAGTGACTAACCGAAACAAATAAAGGACATAATTAATGCAACTTGTTAAATTCACTACTATGTATATCAAATGACATAAGTCAAAACTACCCGCCTCCAATAGGAATGTCCAAATCCGACATCGAGATACTCGTCTCGCGTCAAAGTCCTGTATCCAACATAATGTCTAATTTAGCTAATTCTATCATACAACAATTAGTCAAACTAAATTCTAATCCAATTAAATAATAAGTTCATCCTTAATTCCAATATCAACTCATAAACCTATTTCATATCCATCATCGTAATAATCCAATTCCAACCTAATTCAATGTATTTACCAATCTAACAATTCTCTACATCATGCATCAAATCCCTACTCCTTACTTCAATTCGTATGTATCACTGTTGATCCAAAATCAAAGATGTTGGCTGCTGAAACAAGATCAGAGCCGCTGCTGGGGATCACAAAGTTACTGCCCAAACAACACATGTTATGCTAATACACTGCATCAACATCTCAAGATTGCAAGATGAATCAAATTGAAGCCCAACATTTCATACCTAAATCTCAAGCTTCTGTTGACGCTCAACTGATCAGAAAACCAAATTTAGCCGGCGGTGGAACAACACCTTGAGTAGGTGACCAAGGCTTCGTTGACGATGGCAGCAAGCTTCCTGATGACTGGCTAGGTCAAGTGACGGCAGCACTGTGCAAAAGTGCGGCGGCAGATGCAAACCCAAAACTAGGGCACGACACAGTAAGGGAATAAGAGAAGATATGGCCGGCGGTGGTCGGCGCTGAAAACTTAGAGCTCGGCGTGGAGAGGCCGACTCTTACTCCTGTGGCCGGAGTGACTCGGGAGGGAGAGGTACGCAGCCCGGCCGGTGGTGGCTTGTGCTAGGGCTGAGGAGCGGCACCCGGCGGTGCTAGGGCACAGGCGACGGCGGCCGGCGATCGAAGAACAAGAAGAAAAGGGAGGAAGGACCGGGAGGATGGCGATCAACGCCGTCTCTCAGCGAAGTGGTAGAGCTCGGGAAGAAGGAGAAGAAAATGCTTAGAACCCTCGGCACGGCTTAAATTGCGAGACAAGGAACCGTCGCCCCAAGAGGAGACGGCGGTTAGGGCAAGATCGGCGCGAGGAGGAGGCGTCGGGCACAGGGAAGAGAAGGAGGGAAATCGGCGAGTGAGAAAACGAGAGAAATAAAAATAAAAAGGAAAAGAAAAGATATAAATAAAGGAAAAGATAATAAACTTGTCCTCGTTTAAATAGGGTAGCCCCAACAGGCTTTCCTAGGACCTAAATTTTATCCCCGTTAACTCGTCTATACGAGCCCCGAAAAATTTTCGAAAAATATCCAAAAATTCCGAAAAATTCCCTTATTAATATTCGCCTACTTTCGGTATTTTACATGCACAATAACCTAAATCAAGAAGACAAGTGACGAAAACCAAATTTCGTCGAATCTCAAGAGCATACAAGACATCACGTAGAAACAAGGTACGCCCACCACGTAGGTTGAGCTTGCAAGTGTCAATTCCTTTGACTTCAATTCTTGCATTGTTTCCCTCATATATCCATTTGTTACCAGCTAGTACCCGACGATACTCCACATATGTAGCTCGATCACGAGCTACATGGTTCGTTGTTCCTGAATCTACAATCCACAAAGGATAAGAATCAGCTAACAACACTGTACTTGCAACATAATGCTCATGGAAAGAAGTTAAAGATGGATCACCTTTTTAGGCTCAGTACAATCCTGAGCAAAATGACCCTTCTTGCCATAGTTGAAGCAAGTCAGCTTACTTTTAGGTTTTTGTCTATATTTCTTTCCTTGCTTCTTGATTTGATTTTTAGCAGCAACAACACTAGCCTCATTTCCTTTTCCCTTTCCTTTCTTAAACCATCTTTTCTTATTCTTAGAATCAGAACCTTCAGCTACAAAAGCTTGACCAGAAATTCTTGCAGATTCAATCCTCTCTGCCTCAAGTTCTATATGGCGTGAGATATCAGTGAAAGTCTTGATACTCTCACTGTGGGTCAGATTCTGTTTCATCGTTTCCCAAGAATCAGGAAGGAAATGGATAACTGCCTGAACCTGTTGTTCATCGATCAACGTATGACCAACAATCTTAAGCTTTCGAATCATGTTATTCATCTCCCCGAGATGTTGGGCTATGGTAACATTCGAGCATCTTTTACAGCTATCAAACTTGATTGTTAGTTGACGGATCTTACTCATACTTACTTCACTGTACTTCTCTCTAAGGGCTGCCCAGACAGCATGAGCCGATGGTAATGGCTCATACTCAAATACTAGGTCATCAACCATTGAACTAATCAATATTCCTTAGCAATGGAGTCCTTTCTTTTCCATGCCTTATAGGCATCAAGTCTGTGTTGTGTTGTAGAACCATCAGTCGGTTCATCCATGAATTGATTTACAGCCTCTAGAACTTCTTGTTCCTTAAGAATGTATTATTTCTTGAGGTGTCATATTTTGTAGTTATCCTTATATAATTTTTCTCCTTTATTGAGTTCAGCTATGATGTTTTTAGTTTCCATAATCTACATAAATAAACACATTATTTATTTTTTTAGTATAATTCATATGCAGTCAATTAATTATTGACTCACTGTAAATTAGAATTGGTTTACAAAATCAAGTGATAACTATGTTTCCACTTATCATTTGTATATTCCAATCTAATCAATCAATTATATTACACACATCCCATCAAATAAACTAATCATTTTTCATACGAACTAATCATATGGATATATGAACTAATCATAATTAAACATAAACTAATCATGAATATGAATGAATCATTGAACATGAACGAATCATGAAATCAACTAATCATTTTCAAGTTTGTTAACAGATAACATAACTTTTCATAACATAACTTTGTTCGCACATAACGATAGAAATTATTACACGACTCGAAAACTAAATGGGCTAAAATTGTTCATAAACGACAGTAAACAGAACACTAATAAACTAGATAAGCCAATATCACTCCCACTATGACAAATACTAGTCCCGCAGTCAACATTATCCATATCATCCTGCACTCATTTGGGATAATTTCATATGAGACTGCTTCAGGATTCGTCATCAGATTTATTTCTAGATCTTCCTCAAACATTTCCTAGTCCTCTTCATACTCTTCAGGATCTTCTTCACCCATATGGTGAAGTAGTTCTTCACACAGTTTTGAATATGTGATGTGCCCTTCATGACATTCCCATACATAGTCTACTATCACCCTAGGATACTTTGGCAATGAATACATCAAAGCCCAGATCCTATAATTGTCCAGGACTGGAAACTCTTCTTGCTCAAGTTTCCAAAATAATCTATCAAGTCATCTAACATGTCCGTCGAGTCCATAAGCAGAATTATACTCTATCTCCTGAATCTCCTCCCTGAGCTAATTTCGCCGCACTTCGTGATGAGTCAATGTGGTAATCGTCCGTGCCATCCAAAAAATTGAATTTAAATAAGTCAGTACAAAACCGATTAATCAGTACAAAACCAGTTTAATTCAATTTATACAAACATAGAACCATCATTATAAATCAAGAAAAACAAATCTTTTCAATTTTTAAGAGTTTAAGTTGACTGACTCATTAGATCGGTCGATCAGGAATCCATATCCTAAGCTTAGTCTATTGTCCTTATTAGAGCTAATCTAATTGGACAGAGATTTCTAACTTATGTTCTATTATTGTTTTAATCTAAGTCATTTAAGTCAATCTCAGACTTGTTGATCAAATTCAGGTTCATTTAATTAATCCAATATCCATTGGATAAAGTCCGACACATTAAAACAAATCTATTTTTTTTTTTATCAAATCTGATACAATAGAACTAATCGGGTCATTTTTTATCAGCCCAATTTATGTA
Organism: Zingiber officinale; assembly: GCF_018446385.1. Classification (NCBI taxonomy): domain Eukaryota; kingdom Viridiplantae; phylum Streptophyta; class Magnoliopsida; order Zingiberales; family Zingiberaceae; genus Zingiber; species Zingiber officinale. The sequence continues at coordinate 49,627,933 of NC_055993.1, forward strand.
ATCAAAACCACCCCAACTAATTCAATAATAAACTGATCTGGTTAAACCAACAAATAATTTGAACCAGATCTAGGTATTATTGAATCAAACTGGTCTGCTTAAATCAACTAATGATTTAAACCAGACCTGAGTTTAATTGGATAAGTTGGTCTAGTTTAATTTTCAATAATATATTTCTATATACATTTAATTAATTAATAAATATATTTAATTAAATTTTAAACATGAAAGACACTATTCGTTTATTCACGTTTTTTTAATTTTTTATTTTAATCAATTCAAGTCAATCGTTAAAAGCCTTGATTCAAATCATTTTTGAATTGATTAAGTTTTTATTCAATCGATTAAAAAACATGGAAACATTACTGTGCTGATAAAAATACTGTTCATCTTCCCTGTTTTTCCTCTTTTTTTCTGCCCATGCTTCTTTTACCATAACAAATATGGTGGCGAGCAGATCGCCGACCTTTCAAACATGATCCTCTGCATTCACCGATCACGGAAGCTGGTAGCCTGCCAACGTTAATCACAAATCGTGATTTCGTTCAGTAGCTGTAGATCACGATTTTGTCAACTAAATCGTGGGCAGAATAGAGAAAAATTTCAGGGGGTTTTCATGCACTTAGGACTAACGCTCTGATACCATTGTTGTCTTTGATAACATGAAACAAATACAAAATAAAACGGTAACAACTCACAGTGATCTCCCAAGACGAACTTGGTCACCGGTCATCGCTTGTCGTTGGAAGAGCGATCACAAAACTGAATCGACGAAACTGAATCGAAAAGCTCTTATCAAGGTTCACGAACCAAAACCTCTGCTTTTGGAATGTTCTTCTCTTTGCTTGTGATCACCTCGATCGATCACACACTAATCACCCTCTTACTCCTCCGTCGATGCTCTTGGACGCTTCATTATATAAGAAGAAAACATCTGCTTTAATGACATATTATGAAGGAACATGAAGATGAAAAGACACCCCTTCATCTTCCTAACGTTGCAACTAATGCAACGTCCAACATTTAGGACATTCAACATAGAAGACTTTTTGTATGGTTTGTATGGTTGATGGTGCTTACGGTTTCATTGAACTTGCACGTACCACATGTTCATTTGTGCAGTTTTCACGATTTAGAACTTCTTATGTCATATTTCTGATGGAATGAATTTCTGGTGTTTGTAAAAGAAATGAAAATTGCCTAGTAAAAATTTTACTGAAATTACTTGCACCATGGCAGGTAAGTTTTACACATTGACAACAGGAGCCAATGAAAGGAGATGGGAGGCGATGAAGGACAAGCTACGCGAGATGGTTGATTCCTTTAAGACCTTCGATGTTTGAGAGGCATCAAAAGAGATTGCTGTATTATTCTTTAGCTTCTTTTCTTTTTTCCATGGCAATCTCTTTCGTTTCATGTATCCCCGACTTTTTCAGTTGTGATTCAGACTTGCATCTTTGCACAGTATTCACTAGCTGCATACATTTTTGCTCACTTTTTTCCCTTCACTGTAGATGTAATATTTTCAATTTTAACATTTCGAGTAACTTTACGAAGACAGGTATATTGCAAATCAATCAAAAACATTTTGTTTTTTATAAAATAAAAGATAAAAACAATTCCATATAAAAACACGAAGGGAAGCTGTTTGTCTCAGTTTTTTAACTGAAAAATATTAGCAAGGGGGAAAGGTTTGAGTTGGTAAGAGCCTGTTCAATGGTGACAAAAAATGAATATGCTCGCTCCTAGCGTCTCCAGTAATCCGTCTCATGGTCAACATAGAAGAGATAAATCACGAACGGCTATTAGTCTTTGTCTTTGGAATAGGTAAGAGCCTGTTCAAGATAATACATACAATGGATTCTAAAATTTCACATGTTTGCTCTATTTTGAGCATTATTTTTTTTTTAAATAAAATATATATTATTGAGAAGATAACTATGATGTATTTATATTTGATAGAGAAATTTTTTTGATTTTGATAAGGATTTTTGAAGTATATATTTTCTTATTATATTATATGGAGTTGAATGTTGAATTATAACTCGAGCACACAAGTAAAAGTTATAAAAATATAGATGTTAAGGTGATGTAAGCTTTATCTAATTTTCATAAAAAAAAAAAATCAGACTCTCTCTCAATAAGCTCTATCTCAATAGTAAAGGGCATTTTTTGTTAAAAAAAAAAAACCTTTATTATCAGGGGTATCACAACACCTCTTTCATATTTTGATATCCAAATATTTCTTTTTTCTAAATTTTATTTATTCTCAATTGATCAAAAAGGTCGATATTTCAATTTAAGTCATTTTTTCCCTACTCTAAATTTTCTTAAAGGCGCTTGCATTTTCACTTATTATTATTGTTCCACCGTTCCTCTTCTTCATTGATCGTTTTTAATTTCTCATGAAAACTTCTTTGATGATGCGAATAACAACCTATTAAGGGTTCTAAGTCATCCCGAAGAGCAGACGAAGTAACAATATTAGAATTTATCAATTTAAATTAGTACATTGACTACCCAAGTTTAGTAGTCAAAGATTGATGTATATTACAATCCTATGGGCTCCAAGTTTAGCATTGTAACTTGTTTCATTGAGTGTAATAGATTTGGATAAATTGCTCGACATTGTAGTTAGAGTTGCTGACTACAAAATTGGTATATTAACAACTAAAGCTTAGTAGTCATCCTAACTGAGTAACAGTTTGAGACAAAATTGCTCTATGTTGTAGTGGTTTTATCCAAAATTGCTACAATGTCTAACTTAATTTGCATTTTAATTTTAAATATTCCATTGTGTTCATCTGACTCTAAGGAGTTGTAAGGTGCAACGGTCTTTGACACATGAGTTTTGCTTCATGTAATATTTCAAAACTACCCCATGTAACATTTTAAAACTTATCAATTACTGCTTTATGTTATGACAGTTTTAACCAAAACTAGAACAACATCTAGACTAATTTACATTTTACTTTGGAACATTCCATTGTGTTCACTCGAGTCTGAAACTATAAGATGCATTTCAAAACTTATCCTCGTTGCTCTACATTGTAACAGTTTCGGTTGCCGTAGTTTTGATCAAAATTGTTACAATAAGGTCTAAACTCATGGTTAGTATCATTAATTATTGCATCGAGTAACAATTGTAACATTTGTTTTGCACTTCTAAATGACATTAAGTGTTTCAGACTTAGTTGACGGTTCAAGTTTTGATTACAAAATGAAATGGAAAGCAAACTTTTGTACTTTAGGTCCTTTATAACATTTGTAGGACCTAGTGGTCAACACAGGGAGCTTATCAATAAAATTTCTTGTGCATGAGTTTTAGACATCTTAGAGAATCCAAATATTAGAAGCAAGATAGCCGATATGGTACATAATGGAGGGTCCCGGTAATATTAGGAGGTCAATAGTTAAGGGGATATGACAGTCAAAAGTTAAAAAGAGGTGGCAGTCGAGGCCGAGAAGTCCCTGGCTTGGTCCGAAAAGGGAAGCAACAGTCAAGGCCAGGAAGTTCTTCTGGGACATCCCTCCCACCTTATAAGCATGACTCTCGATATAACTCCTGCCCGATCACAAAGCCGGTCTGACCCCATAGCTCAGTCTCCTCATTTCTCCTTGGTACCGTCCCAGTCTATTTTTGGTCGGCTTCTTAGCTGGTCGGACCCCTAGGACTTAGTCCCCTCATTTCTCCTAGACACCGCCCCAGTCTACTCCTCGTCGTCTTTTTAGCTTGTCGGACCTCCAAGGCTCAGTCCCCTCATCTCTCCTAGGCACCATCCCAGTCTACTCCGAGTCGACTTCTTAGTTGGTCGAGCCCCAGGGCTCAGTCTCCTCATTTCTCCTGGGCACGACCCCAGTCTATTCCTGGTCAGCTTCTTAACTGGTCGGGCCCCCATGGCTCAGTCTCCTCATTTTTCTTAGGCACCGCCCCAATGTACGTTCGGTCGGCTTCTTAACTAGTTGGGCCCCTAGAGCTCAATCCTCACTTTCCATGAGCCTAGCTCCCAATATACTCTCGGACGGCCCAAGCATTGGTCGGATATGGGCAGGAGACAACCCTGTTAGGGAATCACAACTACTTGTCAAAAAATAATGGCTATATGTCAAAGAATATTCTAATACTCTACCATAGGCATAATGCGGAACCTTCCTCCACCCAATGGGAGTCCACTGTAATTCATTCATCACCTGACATACTTTGACACCTAACATTCTCTGATGCTTCATGATTACCGAAGTTATGAGAGGCAGTATAAAAATGAAATCCTTTATGTTGGTTAGGTACGCATACCTACACGCATCCACTACCGTACTACTATCCATTCTCTTTCTGTACTTTTCGATTGGTGCTGCTTTTGACTTGAGCGTTGGAAGGCCTACGCCATTGACCTCTTCCCTGGTTTTGGGCTCTAACGTTCTTGTGTGATTTATCTATGTGTGCGTAGGCTCATGTTATCCTCGGCGACCTTGACTCCCCCTCCCTCACTCTGCTTAAAGGTTTAGAGCCCACAACGCGTCCTCCAACCCCAGGTCAAAGTATTTGCCTTGTCAAAGTGCTCACCCTCGTCATCGACTTTCCCCATCCAACTTAGCTTTTGGATGAGATCAAATTTGTTTCCATATGTAGGAACACATTCACCTACTCCAAAACATGAAGATGGACGACACTGGTAGAATCAACGTGGCCAAGATGTGAGTAGCCCTCAGAAAAATAGACTGCAGATTCTCACTAGCGCCACACACCTATGGCCTCGAAGGACGGACCCTCCGCCTCGGATGGAAGGTCCAAGAGGAAGAAGACATGTGACTTTCCTCGGGCGCTTTATCAAACACGGAGAAGATGGCACCAATATCATGCCATCGCAGGGCTCCTCCGCCAAAAATTCAACCTTGAGGGACCCCAAGAGGGGAAAGGCCCGAATTGTGCAGGAGACATTTGAGCAACCCAGCGTGCCCTTCTTTCAGGAGGTGCTAGACGAAAAAATAGCTAGGGGTTATAAGCCCATGTCTATCGGGGAATATGAAGGTAATAAGGACCCGGAAGATCACCTCCTTAAATTTCAAAACGTCGCCCTACTGCACCAGTACAGCGACACTATAAAGTGCCAAGTGTTTCAAATCACTCTCTCCCGTTCGACACAAAGATGGTTTGATAGACTACCAGTCGGGTCTATCACTTGCTTCAAAGAGTTTAAAAATATCTTCTTACATCATTTTGTTAGTAGCAGGAGAAACCAGAAGACTAATCATAGTCTAATTTCCCTCAAACAAGTATCCGCGGAGTCTCTAAGGGCATACATTAAGCGTTTCAATCAGGTGGCATTGGACGTGCCCTCCACCACCTCTAAGATATTAATAAGTGTTTTCTCTCAATGCATGTTAGAAGGGTATTTCTTCAGGGCCCTCATATGAAATCCTACAGAGGACTTCGACAATTTGCTCAAGAAAGTGGTCAAATACATCAATATAGAGGAAGCTTATGTTGCCTGGAAGAAAGAAGCAAAGAGCCCTGTGCCAACCGGTTGGGTAGAGAGGAAGCCACTACCGCCTCCTGTCTGGCCAAGAGACCCCCAGTCGAATCTTCCACTAGTCCAAGTTGCTAGAGAGGTACAATGGATCGAGGCCATTTGAACCCCTATTAACAAACCTGCCCATGGGAGGCCCGGTACTGCACCTATCACCGATCTTATACCCATGACACGGGAAATTGCGTTCAGTTTGCCTGGGACTCCCGTTGAGCAGCTGAACTAGGCCTGCCCACACTCGACATCATGCCTCAACTCCTGAAGCAGTAGACCAACAACCCCAACACTACTGGTCGCCTGGCTAACTTGCCTCAAGGGTTAGGAAACCATGATGACGGAGTAGTGTTACGCCACCGCAAGTGCACAGTTACGTCGTCAGTAATATAAAAGATATCGTACCCACAGGGATTGGTTATAACCACTAAAGATATCACAAAGCGAATTAGCTAAACAATCAATTAGAAATTACACGAACTAAGAAGCAACTAGAAAATGGAAATAGAAAAGTAATGCAGAAACTAGGTTTTATGAAAGTTATAGGAGATTTGGTTTCTTTGTGATACTTATCAATGTAATATGATTTTACCAATTATATCCTCAATTGCCATGCATTTGTAAGAAGTCGTCGGTTATCTCCTGTAGAAAACACTAGCCAGGGACTTATATCTACACCTTAAGCAACTAAATAGTCATGATTCCTATGAAGTCCGTTAGCGGGGCAGCCCTGTCACGACGCCCCTTGGTTATACAACATAGAAACACATCACTAATCAATTCACATCAAAATATAGGAAACAACTCATCTATCTATCCCACTTCTTTGTAGATTCTTGCTTCACACTTCAAGATGATCCTCAAGATGTCCGTTAACGGGGCAGCCCTTTCACGACGCCCCTCGGTCATATAATCTAGAGAATTCCTCTACAAGATCCACAAGTATTACAAACATCTAATCAAGAATGCAAATTAGATCCAAACACAACAACCCATACAAGATTGAATTGATATAAAATATAACAACATCATTGAAACAAGAAGTTGACAAATCCTTGAAATCTTACATCGATTCACATCACAAATATTCCCTCCATCCTAGAACAAGAAGATCTACTCCATGAAACAAAGGAAAAAATCCGAAGACAAGAAAATCGTAAACATTTCGATCCAAATCAAGAAGATAGAAAAGAAATGCTTATCTAGAGACGACGAGTAATCTTCGGAACCAATCCTTGCTACCGGAGTCGAATTGGGAATAGAAACGTCTTTAGATCACCGGATTGACACCCAAAAGATGGAAAAAAACCTTCAGATGAGTTCTCCCCAAAGGGAGAGCCTCCCCCTTTCAAAGAGGGAGAAACCCTTTATATAGAGCAGGGGGTTTGGGCACCACACGGCTCGTGTTACGGCCGTGTGGACCTCACACGGCCTCGACTGCTTACCTCTCGGCCAGAGTCACACGACCGTGTGAGATTCACACGACCGTGCCATGCTTCACCTTTGGACGGCTCACATGGCCGTGTGGCACACACGACCGTGCCAATCTTGGTCTCTGTAAAGGTTGCACGGTCGTGTGGCACACACGACCTGGAAATTCTTGGCTTATGGAAGGTTGCACAGCTGTGTAGATCTACACGACCATGTTCTCATTCTGCTTCAAAAGTGACACGGCCGTGTGATACCACACGGCCATGTCAACCCCCTCTTCTGCTGATGTTGCACACGGTCTTCTCCACACGACCAAGACCATTTTCCTTCCTGTTCCTTTAACATGGTCATGTGGCACACATGGATAGCGCTGACTTCCTTCGTTCGTTGATCAAATTTTCCATGAATATTTTTTCCTCTCCAAATTTGACTCTTGTAGACAGAAAATACACAAGAGCAGATCTCCAAACAATGAAGAGTAAATATGCTAAAAGTAAAGTAAGGAGTATGAAAATGCATAGATAAAGCATTCATAAAATATAGGAATGCACATCAAAACATGCTAAACAAGTGTATAAAACCTACGCACATCACACCCCAAACTTAAACTTTTGCTTGCCCTCAAGCAAAATGCCATAATCAAAACTCGCATGCTTAATAATGCATCATAATCCCTAATGCACTTTCCTTACTCTATCTACAAGTTTCATTGATAAGCATGATCATAGAAATAACTCAAGTATGGCTTAAGCATAAGTCTCTTTGTGCACAGTGCAAATAAGTGACACAAACTCTTCAAGTTTCAATCTTTGTCCGAGTCAAGTCCTCATCCAATTGAGTTCCTAATATTTCCGGTGATAAGCACTTACCTGCCACACACTTGGTTTATATTTCTTAATCAACTCAGGGTCTCAAAGGCATGCTCGATATCAAGAGAAGCATAGTAGTCATTTTCCCAGTAACCTAACTCGGTCTCAAAGGGATAATTTACTAGTTTCCACTCATGACAACTATTTTTTATATCCCTTTTTCATCATCATCATTTTTTCATTCTTTTTTTTTTCATTTCATTTTTTCCCCAAGTGATTGCAAGGTGCAACACTTTAACACAAATATACATAAGCACAAATGTTGGGATATTTTGATTTTTTAAAACGAGCTTACATGATTCGAGTCTCATCTAGTAACCAAAATGAAGTTTGAGAAATCACCATGGAAACCAAGTACTAAACAAATAGGATGAATGATAACCATGATTTTACTGCATTATTTTGATTCATATATGCATGGTTTGATGTTGATTTCATAGTTTAAATCATGGTTACATTACATTTTTGTGCATTGCATAGATTTTGGACTTAATTACAAATTATATTATTTTTGGTGTTATTTGATGCTAATATTTGATTCTTATTTTGTAGGCATCAAAGGATCTTAGATTTGGATCTATTTAGACCGGAATTGGGCTCGAATCGGAGTTCAAAAGACAAGATCAAGCTTTGGGTCGATTTGGACCATTTATCAAGAATAGGACAGATCTGAACCATCCGTTAAAGATCTGGCCGATCCAACCTAATGGGGAGCAGATCTAAGCCATTGATGAAGATCCAGAAGTTTTGATCCAGATCTGAGTTCATCCAGCTATTGATCCAGCCGGATTAATCTGGGCCGTTCATTGAAGATCGGCAGATTTGGGCCATCTAGTGATGATCTGATCGATCCGACCTACGGGAGAGTAGATCCAGACCTGATATCCATATCAGTACCTTCGGATCAGATTTTGGATGACTTTTTACCGTTGATTTAGCCCAGAATCAATCTCAGCCGTTGGTTCAAATCTGAGATCTGTTTATCTGAGAAGCTACAGTAGCATTCTTCTTCGTTGAATCCTCCACGCACAGCACCTTCGTCCCCGCGGCATTTCTTCCGATTCCGACCCCGATTTCTTCTCCAATCATCTTCTCAAGCTTCTACCTCGGTGATAATCTCTACAGCAGCTCATCCCGATCATCTGGAGCCTCCGGTGGGTGTTTCTTCCGGCGAATTTTGCATTTCTGTTCTTCTCTGTTCCAGCGCCGATTTGGAGGTGGTCTTCCAATCGGCGATTCCGATTCCCATCAGAGACGCTTGGAGGTGGTCCGCCGGCGTTCCTGAGCTTCATTCGATGCCCATCCGCAATCCACAGTGCTCATTCCGATCCAGAGTTTCAGATTTGCAAATTTCCAGCATTTCGGCACTTGAGTGGGTTCCGGGATGTTCTTAGCTCGCCGGGGGTGGTCCGTCGGTGTAGTTGAGCACTCCTTGAGCTGATATGCCATTGAGATGTTCCATTGAGGTCCAAAGTTGGGTGGTCTCGACTTTGGCACTCTTGTGTGACGGCAAGAGTGTGAAACTTGTATGGATTGGTTGTGAGTTGGATCGGTTAGGGTTTATTTAGCTTTGTTACTGTTTTATAGTTTAGCACAGATTACTTTTATGTTTTGTTATCTTTTTATGCAAGTAGTTAGCATTTCTTTCTTTGTTGAAGCTTAGTTTAATTTTAATTTGTTTCTTGGTTAAGTGTTTAGAGTTTAAATTCAAGCTAGGGTTTTAATTGGTGTTGTAGATCAGATTTATTTGCATCTTGTATTTCATTCCTTAGTTTAAGAGTGTGTCAATGATTTAATCTCAATGTAGGAGTGACAATACGTTAAGGTTTGATTGTTGGCACATAGGTAGGTTTTAGTTATGCTTTAGATTAATTTCTTTACTGCTGTGTTTTTCTTTGTAGATTTATATTCAAAGCTTTAAAACCCTCAACTCCATTTTTATATCGAAAACCCCAAAAATATGAATAAAAATATAATCCTAAATTACATCATACTGTTGGTTCCTTGGATCGATCCTGGGCTCGTTACAACAACATCATTGCAAAATTAAGGGGTTCAGTGGAAAATACATTACAATTTGATTAGCGGATGTGACAGATTCGCTACACCAAATTTTGGCGCCGTTGCCGGGGAAATTGTAATATGCAATGTTTAGTAATTTTAGGATTATTGTTTTGATTGCTTTCATGATTATTTATCCATGTGTTTGATTTAATTTATTCCTGAGTCTTCTGATTTTATTTGCTAGTGTTTCAGTGTAAGAACAGGAAATTCATGTGACCATGGATCCATATCATCAGTATTTTGGAGATGGGATGGAGAATTATTTTTATCAGCCTCAGACTCAGTTCTATCAGTCCTACCTACCTATGGAGCAGCGGAATAGGTATGAGGATGCACAAGAATAAATTGAAGAATCAATGTGGAAATGCAATGAAGTTATGCAACAAATGAGAGAGCATCAAGAGCAACAATTTGCAAGGATATAGAATGTTCAGAGTCAGTTAGATCAGATTGCATCATCCATTAATCAGTTACAAGCACAGAACTCCAGTGGAGAGATGGAGAGTAGTGATTTTGTCAGGCCTGACCCTATTCCCATTTCTTCACAACAATTTTCTAGAATTATTTGTGATAATGATATAGTTGTTCAAATTTTTGATTCTACTGATAGTGTTGCTTTAGATGTTGTTGAAGATGCAGGTATTGTTGCAGAAGATGATTTAAGTGTAGGGGAGTGCTTATTGGAAGCATTACCTCAAGAATCACCAAGAATGGAGGATGTAAGTGTAGGGACTTGTGCTATGGAGCCAAGCACCCAAGAATCACTACATGAAGTTGAACATTCGCCAGAACTGGAGTCTGAGCATTTATTTGATGAGAAAGAGGTAATAAACACCACTCCAGGTACCTCTCAACATGATAAGGTAAGTATTGCTTGTGATACATCAGAAAATTTCATAGAGGTACCATTTATTGATTTTATTAGATGTGAATAATTTCTTGATATATATTTTACCCACACTAATTTTCTCCTATTTTCTTTTTACCCCACATGTGTGTGGGAGGTGTTTTCTTTGACTGATGTTGTAGGAGAACATAAGCGTCTGGAGTAGGTACTTAATCTGAACCGATTAAGACCTCCAGAAAGAATGGTGAAGGGAAAAAGGATTAATAAGAAGAATTTAAGTGGAACCATGATTACTCCACTTCCGGGGTGGCTACTACTTCTAAACCTTCTTCAACCACCGGGAATGAAAGGGGAGTTAGTTCCAATTTAGCTTTCTTTTGCATTTTTAAATTCATGCTTTGTGTTTAGTTTTTTCTCTAATAAATTCGTTATACATTTCTTTGATTTCATACTTTGCATTTGCACTTTGTTTTTACATTTGGCATTTTATTTCCATACTTTGCATTTTGTTAGTATACATAGCATTTCATTTGAATAAAAGTCTCCATGAATTATTTAGTAATAGTTTTAAGATGGTAAAAGCTTCTTAAATTTGATCATCAATTTAGGTCATTGTACATGATTGGATGCTTTTCTTACATGATATTAGTTAAAATGATAGTGGATTCCAATTTGATTAATTGAGCTTGTTTGCATGAATATTACCTAGTGAGGTCCACTTTAAGCCTAAACACTATTATTTTCTCTTGTGTGGCATGCACTCATAGCTATTGAAACTCTAGAACTTGCTTAGTTTCTTTTCAAAGTCACAATAGCATTGGTGTGCATGGAAATTGAGGATTTTGTCAATTTTGTTCCCCGTCATACTTTCCAATTCCTTTCCTCACAATTTTCTTTAAACAATTTCATTTCATCTAGCATTCAAACCCTTGATTATCTTTGCTTGTCATTATTTCATTGATATGTTTGGATGAATTCTTGATGAGTTAGATTGTGCAAGATGACAAGGTTTTAAGTGTGGGGGAGATGTATAGAGCTTTTGAATGCTTGGATTCATTTGTTAATGGACGAGATTCAAATTCAAGCCAAAGATGAAGTTTTGGGAAGATGTAATGGAGTTAAATGCTTAAGGTTTTTAAAGTTGGGATGTTACTGTGCTAGAAAAGAAAATGCTGAAATTTGACATGAATGAAGTGCTCTTAAGATTGTATGCTAAATGAATTCATTTCTTGAGTTTTATCATGTTAAGAGCAAGTTCCAATAGCTTTGAATTTTAGAGTTTGATACTATGATGATACTAAGTTGAAGAAGGATATAGAATGCTAATGCATGCAAATGAATTCAGAACTCTGCACATTCTGACATTAATGCATAGAAGCATTTCATATTTGAAATTTGAAGTTGGTTTGCTAAGCATTGTTTGTTCTGGACCTGAAGTAGAAGAGTTGATTGAGAAAAGCAGAAATTTGCAAATGCAGAAAAATGAAATCTGCAGAATTCTGAAAAGCTGCAGAAATATGGGAATGATGAGTTTAGTATCAACGTTGTGCCGGAAATCAGGAATAGCCTTTAAACCAATGTGAAACTCATGTTAAGTTCTGTTTTGTGTTGAAAGAAATGGTATTCTACCTTCCATGGCATCAACAAAATAAAAAAATGGAAGCCAGAAAATTTTTTTTTCTGGACACAGAAATGCAGCAACAGATTTAATAACAAGCAGAAACAGGGAGTTTATATAGCCATTGAAATCTATTCACAATGGATTAAAATTTGGAATTTAATTGGTGGTTAATACTTCATCGATGGAGCACTTGAATGGAGTATCATTTACTTTGAAAAGTTCGAGAAGAGGGCAGAAGTTGGTGCATTAAACAATGAGGTAAAAATGGAGAAACAGAATTCGAATTGAGTCATGCAGAATTCAGAATTCATAATGCTATTAAGTTCTTTAAACCTTATTATACTTGAGTTCTATTATGTGCTGTAATTTTAGAATAGGTTTCTGAAGTTCTGTTTAAATGGTAAGGGATGAATTTGAAATGCAGAATTTAGAAATGCCCTGTCCAAGCTTATGCCATTAGCAGGAACTTGCTATCATTATATGTTTTGTTCATTCCTTTCCGAGCTCACCTTGAATCGAGATATGCAACTCTAATAGATTGACTTTCTTAAACTATTCAGTTTTACAAGAAATTTGGAAAGTATGCTTGTTAAGGAAGGTGGTATTAGGGGTGTTCACTTGCAACATGATAGGGAACTAAATTTAGATGCAATGGCTGCAGAACTTGGGATTACTGCCTTAATAACTGAAACAGATATGGAAAACTGCTGGTGTTGAGCTGCACATTGCTAGAGCATGGAATTCAGAGATTTGAGTTTTGATTTCAATTTTTGAATTGTGCCAATTGTGTACCAATTTCTGCATTTAATTCTCAAATCATTGAGAAACTTAAGCAAATGTATTGTATGCTCAATGGCAAATGGTGATCTATGGGAATTAATTATTGAAGCTTGGAGTGAGTAATGGCAAGATCAGAAACAGATTTCTGCATTGTGCAGAAATCAGCCTATTGGCTGTTAAGTTTTGGAGCGTTGTGCCAACCTTTCAATTTATTTTCAGATCGGAAAAAAAAATTGCAAGTGTTGTGTAGAGTTTTTGCAAAGATATTGGAATAAAAGGATTTAATCCTAAGTTGCACCAAATTTTAATAGAGATCTTGAATTGAAGCTAGAGGTGTTTCAACTTGGATTGATTGGAGTTATATTTGAGCTATCAATTCTGAAATTGAGTGACTTAATTTGATCTGCACAGAAGCATGTAACTCCGATGAATTCTGAAACTGAACTTGGTATTTCATCTCTATTTTGTGTCAACTTCTTTTATGTACTTCCTGGACTGGTTCCTATTTTTATCAAACTCCAAGGAATGTTGACTTCTCTTATGTTGCAGTAACCACTCCAACATATTGCTTCTGTTTATGATGAATTCGAATATGCAGACACTTGCTGAATGAAGGAAGACAAAGAATGTGGCTAGAAGAGTATCAAGCCATTGGGAAGTTTGATTTGTTTAATTGTCCGAGACGACCAACAATTTAAGTGTGGGGGAGGGGATTCTTGTTGATTAATTATTGTGAGATGGTTTTAGCTTTGAAGTGATAGGATTGAAGTGGAAATTCAGTAAACACAGTGAAGGAAAGGAAAAATGTGGCACATCAAAAGAGTATCAAAGGTGAAGGAAGAGTATCAAGATTTTTGGTTTGCTATTAAATTGGAGGGGAGGTTAGCTTGGCATTTTGAATTGATAAAAACAAATGGTATTCATCTCTTTTCACATCAAAATGGTCAACTCATCAAGTATATTCCTCCAATACTCTCATCTTCTCATTTTCTTCATTTAATACTTTTATTTTGCCAATTTCATCCATTTCAATTGTTCTTTTTGCTTCCATTTCAATTCTTCTTGATAATATCCTTTTGATTCATGTATACTATGTTCTATGGTGGTGGAGAATTAGAAAATAAGCAAGCTTATGGTAGTGAAATGTTGTGAGTTGCATTGAGTGAGCTCCACTTATACACAATTTTGAGTGTGAGAGTTAGAATAGGTAAATCCCTTGTGAGATTGCAACTTGCTTAATTTTTCAATTGGATTGAAACTACCATACCTACTGATTATTGTTTGGATTGTATTCATGATTGTTTGTGATATTTAGATGGTCTTACTTAAATTCCTTTTACTATCTTTTAGATATTGCTAGGGAATTTTCTATGGAGATGATTTTTAGTTTTCTTTACTTTCACGGGACGTTCAAGGCTAAGTGTGGGGGATTTGATAACCATGATATTACTGCATTATTTTGATTCATATATGCATGGTTTGATGTTGATTTCATAGTTTAAATCATGGTTACATTACATTTTTGTGCATTGCATAGATTTTGGACTTAATTGCAAATTATATTATTTTTGGTGTTATTTGATGCTAATATTTGATTCTTATTTTGTAGGCATCAAAGGATCTTAGATTTGGATCTATTTAGACCGGAATTGGGCTCGAATCGGAGTTCAAAAGACAAGATCAAGCTTTGGGTCGATTTGGGCCGTTTATCAAGAATAGGACAGATCTGAACCATCCGTTGAAGATCTGGCCGATCCAACCTAATGGGGAGCAGATCTAAGCCATTGATGAAGATCCAGAAGTTTTGATCCATATCTGAGTTCATCCAGCCATTGATCCAGCCGGATTAATCTGGGCCGTTCATTGAAGATCGGCAGATTTGGGCCATCCAGTGATGATCTGATCGATTCGACCTACGGGAGAGTAGATCCAGACCTGATATCCATATCAGAACCTTCGGATCAGATTTAAGATGACTTTTTACCGTTGATTTAGCCCAGAATCAATCTCAGCCGTCGGTTCAAATTTGAAATCTGTTTATCTGAGAAGCTAAGGTAGCATTCTTCTTCGTCGAATCCTCCACGCACAGCAGCTTCGTCCTCGCGGCATTTCTTCGGATTCCGACCCCGATTTCTTCTCCAATCATCTTCTCAAGCTTCTACCTCGGTGATAATCTCTACGGCAGCTCATCCCGATCATCTGGAGCCTCCGGTGGGTGTTTCTTCCGGCGAATTTTGCATTTCTGATCTTCTCTGTTCCAGCGCCGATTTGGAAGTGGTCTTCCAATCGACGACTCCGATTCCCATCAGAGACGCTTGGAGGTGGTCCGCCGGCGTTCCTGAGCTTCATCCGATGCCCATCCGCAATCCACAGTGCTCATTCCGATCCAGAGTTTCAGATTTGCAAATTTCCAGCATTTTCGGCACTTGAGTGGGTTCCGGGATGTTCTTAGCTCGCCGGGGGTGGTCCGTCGGTGTAGTTGAGCACTCCTTGAGCTGATATGCCATTGAGATGTTCCATTGAGGTCCAAAGTTGGGTGGTCTCGACTTTGGCACTCTTGTGTGATGGCAAGAGTGTGAAACTTGTATGGATTGGTTGTGAGTTGGATCGGTTAGGGTTTATTTAGCTGTGTTACTGTTTTATAGTTTAGCACAGATTACTTTTATGTTTTGTTATCTTTTTATGCAAGTAGTTAGCATTTCTTTCTTTGTTGAAGCTTAGTTTAATTTTAATTTGTTGCTTGGTTAAGTGTTTAGAGTTTAAATTCAAGCTAGGGTTTTAATTGGTGTTGTAGATCAGATTTATTTGCATCTTGTATTTCATTCCTTAGTTTAAGAGTGTGTCAATGATTTAATCTCAATGTAGGAGTGACAATACGTTAAGGTTTGATTGTTGGCACATAGGTAGGTTTTAGTTATGCTTTAGATTAATTTCTTTACTGCTGTGTTTTCCTTTGTAGATTTATATTCAAAGCTTTAAAACCTCCAACTCCATTTTTATATCGAAAACTCCAAAAATAGGAATAAAAATACAATCCTAAATTACATCATACTGTTGGTTTCTCGGATCGATCCTGGGCTCGTTACTACAACGTCATTGCAAAATTAAGGGGTTCAGTGCAAAATACATTATAATTTGATTAGCGGATGTGACAGATTCGCTACACCAATGAATCATGACTATTTCAATGATATCAACTATTCAAGTTCAAGTAAAGTGTAAGTAAGATCCTTAAGGTTAAGCCAAAACTCAAACTTATTTCTATAGAATACTTAGCTCGCATCATGCAACTTAAGATAGAGAAAAGAGGTATACTAAACATACTAGCATCATTTAGAACATCATGAATCCAGATATAAACGTGCTAACCATTTTGCTTTTAAACAAGTAATCATATAAGTGAGGATTGATGTTCTCAATATGAATGCCACAAAATACTTCAAAAGACAAAAAACGAAATGCAAACCAAACAAGCATAACAAAAGAAAGAAAAAAATAAACAAAATGCATAAAACTGAAAATGCAAAAATTTCAGGTTGCAAACCCCCCCCCCCCCCAAAAGACTTAAACTTTTCATTGTCCCGATGAAATCAATATAGTGGTAATTGAGGTAAATTGGGGAACTCGAGAAGAGGAAAAGGAAAAGCATTAATGAACCATCTTACTTCATCCCTAAAAAATTTATGATATTCAAACAATTTATCTAAATCATCTTGCAAATATCTCATAAAACCTCGAAAATCTTCATTAAACTCCATAAGAGCTCTATAAGAATTTATAAATCCATAAATTTTATCACACAACTCTCTCTCACTCTTGAAACACTCTTGTAATTTTCAAAATTATTCCTCTCCCATGTAAACTTTATTTGTAAGTAGTTCGTTAGTCAAATCTAAATCACTATGAATTTTGTCCAAGATAGAATGTAGTTCATTAAAATCAAATTTATGAATGTTACGACTAACCGAAGGAACATCTTTTGAAACTGAGGTTGACAATAGTCTAGATTGTTGACTTGCTAAAATTAAACGTCAATTATCTTTAACACGAATAGTAGTAAAATCATGATTGGGTAATCTTAAAGGGAAATTGTTTTTAATAAGAAGACTATATTCATGTTCCTCACACCTTATTATTTTCATTGCTAAACATGAATTTAGATCTAATCTATAAGATTCATCAATCACCTATAATTCATCAAGATCACACCCTAACACTAATGCTATTTGAGTTAACAATCCTCCTAAAACAATGGGTGTGGTAGAATCTACTTTCCCCAATTTCACTAAATGCTTAAGAAAGGAATAACCGGAATTAATTGAAACATTTTCAACCATTGCCCATAAACAATACAAATCCATAAGTCTTACTATCCCTTCTTTATCCTCTTATCCAAATATAGTGTTCTTCATGACTAAATGAATATATCTAAAAATTGGATTAATGATATAAGGAGCTCTAGAAGTGTGAGGGTTAAAATGAGATTGTCTAGAGATTTTTTGTCAAAAGTGTGAATTCTCGAATTCAGGTAAAATTGTACACACATCATTTTTAGGTAGATCATAACAAGTATTAAAATCACTCAATATTTATTCATAATCTTCATTCAATAGATGGAATTTTAATTTCCCCCCTCCTTGTACATTGTTTACTATTATAGAACTTAAGATTTATAAAACAATTCTAGGATAAGTTGGATATTTTATATTCATCAACCTACTCCCGCCTATTCTTTCAAATAATGAACCAATATCATCTCTAAACCCTAAAGTATCCAAAGTTGCATCATCCAAAAATTTAGTACTCAAGAGAGGACGTTTACATAAAGAGAAATATCGATGTTGTTGTTCTTTGCTAGAAAAGATAATGTCAAAATTATTGGAAATACTTTTGAAACAAGAGTTTCTTCCTTTTGTGGCAAGCATCTTTTCTTTCCCTTTTCTTGTAAATAAAGTATCCTTGATTACATTCAATATGGTAGAAGCTAAAAAGGTTGAAATTTTAAGGAAGATGAGAGAAGGGATTGAGTGGAAGTAGTTTGGAACCCTTGAAGAGAAGAAAAAGAAGAGAGAAAAGGGGAGTGTGTGGCAGGCACGATCGTGTAGCACATACACCCCCGTGCCCTAGCCTTTAAAGACTGGGTTTGGCCATGCTTTTCCCTTCACACGACCATGTCTAGATTTTCATCACGGCCATGTTAAGTTACATGGGCCTTGCAGTCTCCTTCCCGGCTTGATTCACACGATCGTGTGTGGTACACGGCCGAATCCTTCTCCTTCTCGAGAATTTCTACACGGTCGTGTCAATTGGCACTGGCAATGCAGTCTTCCTCTCTGGTACACTCACATGGTCGTGTGTGGTACACGACCAAGCTATTTTTCTTCTCTGGAATCTTCACACGGCCGTGTCTGGGACACGACCAACACATCTCCTCCTCGAGGAAGTTCACACAGCTAGTGTGTGTCACACGGTCAAATACTCCTCCTCTTCTGTAGACTTAACACGGTCATGTCTGGTACATGACCGAGCTCTGTTTATCTTGTCATTGATGATCTTCCTCCTTTCCTACTTCTCCAACGCTTCCATGCCCACGAAGAAATCATGGCCAGCTCAAGGAAGTGAAACTCAACCTGAAAATAAAAATTAACAACAAATTTAAAAGTACTAATTAATGAAAAAGACAATTACAAATTGAATCTAATATAAAAGAACCCTTGGGTTGTCTCCCAAGAAGCACTTGTTTTATGCCATTAGCTCGACCACCTTATTATATTCATCTAAATCTCACTCTTGGAGGGGTAAGATATTTCAACACCCTCCTACCAAGGGCTCTTATTATAAAACGAGCTTTCAATATAGGAGATATAAAGTGAAGTATTGCTCTCTCCATCTTCGTCTTCTTTGAAGTTATTTCAGGTGGTCGAAGATGATTCAGATTGAGCTTCCAATTATAAGCCCAAGTAAAATCTGCATATGCAAAGAAAGAGCACACCTCCCATACAAGAGAAATATAAGAAAGAACTATAAAAATATTAAGTTTAACAGAGCATGTATCAAAAGATGAAACACATCCAATATAATCAATGTTGGATACCTCTATAAAATTTTCCAAAGGATCACTAAGAATACTTACCTTGTCATTCTGAGAAGTACCTGAAAATTCTAAGCAAGTGGATGTGACATCTTCAGAATCAAATAATGGTTCTGGCTCTGGCTCAGGTGTTGGTGCAAGTAAAGGTGGTGATTCTTGAGACTCTGTTAACTCTGCATAAGTCCCTACACAATGGTCCCCAATATGTTCAACCCTTGCAACTCTTACAACCTCTAAGGGTTGTGTGGACAAAGGAGGTGATCCTTGAGATGTTGCTTCCACAACATAGCTCCCTACACATTCTTCCATATCATCATCATCAACACAAATATCAAAAAATAAACCAACATCAATATCCTCAGTGGGAGAATCAACTATAGGAGGATCACTGACTTCATTTGCATTCTTAAGTTGATCTACCTCATTACATTCATCATCTAAAAATTCAGTTTCATCATAACATCCTGTAAAACTTGGAGGTAGATCTGAGAACTTGTTATCCAATGCATTATTATCACAATCCTCATATGAAGAGTCTTTATTTTTATATACATCCAGAAATATGCACTCAACCATATTAGAATCATAGAATTTGCCAAAGTCTTGTTTGCATTGACCCCCACTAACCTTTGTGGAAAAGGAACCCTTAGTGAAGGTCTTGGGAAAGGTACTTCCATTTTCCCATATTCCCTTTGAGCTTGCGGAGGAGGTCCAACTTGCTTATCTAGTGTTGGTATTATCAACCATTGAGGAAAAGGTACTTGTGCCCTTTGTGAACTTCCTGGAGTAATGGAACTGAGTTCTTGAGGTCTTCTATTGTTCTTCTCCTCAATTCTAAACAAATCCTTCTTCAGAAGTTCTTCATGATTCTTGCCACTTCTCAACTTAATATCATTATCATTTACACTAGATCTTGTCTGTGTAGGAGGAAGGTCTTCTTTGAATCATTTTGAAACTATGCTATCAATCTTTGCCCCAAATGTTTAAACTCCTCATTTTGTGACTTGTGAATTTCAACATTCTTGGGTGGTTGAACTATATTTTGTTTGACAGACTCTCTTGCATTTATGGTTTGCACTTTTTGAATATTTGAGGGAGATTCCATCCAACTTTTATCTGACCATTCTTGGAGATTCAATGTCACTTGATCGATTAATGTATATGCTTCGTCCACACTCTTATTCATAAAAGAACCTCCAGCTGATGAATCCAAATAATATTTATCTAAGAAAGAAATTCCCCTATAGAATATGTGCAAGGTGAGCTATTTTTCCAAACCATGATGAGGGCACTGTCTTTGTAGACTCTTAAATATGTCCCATGCTTTAAATAATGATTCTCCATCTGTCTGAGCAAAATTTGTGATGCAATTTCTCATGTAAATTGTTCTACTTGGAGGGAAAAAATGATTCAGAAATTTCTTCGCCAATTGTTCCCAACTTGTGATACTTTGAGGACAGAGAGAATATAACCAAGTCCTTGCTTATCCTTGATACTGAAAGGAAATGCCATCAATCATGTTAGAGTGTATACTAAAAGCCTAGCCTTTTGTAAATATGTTATTTTGAAATAAAGAATCACATTGGTCAAATGTCTACATTTATATGCTAGGTGTAGTTGTTCAATTAATTTATATTGTAGATAACATGGTGTGTGGTATCACACACAGAAGATCATGTTATTAATTCCTTATAAATTATAAACAGTAGCTCACGACTAAGATGGAAAAGGAACAAACCATTGGAATAGTCGTAGTGTAATTTGATATTAGTTTATCTTAACTATAAAATTACACTAGTACACTCTGAGTATATTGAGTAGGACCATTTGAGGTAAGTTCTTTTTATACTGACTGACTAAAAGAACAAGACCTTTTGTTATATGGAAGTGTATGCTCTTAATCCTGATATAATAATAAACACATATATATCTAGTATTTATTTCTTTGATTTATCAATGGGTGAGATTTAGTTCGATAAATCAAGAGGCCCGATAAGTTGGGAAATGATATTATTTATAGTGTGTGTTATTGATTATAGAAGGAAACTGTGTCCTAGTAATCTAGGTTAATAATATTCCCAAGAGGAGCTCATAAGGATTGTCATGTAATCCCTGCAGGTGGACTTATTCCGACATGACGATAAGGTTGAGTGGTACTACTCTTGGACTAAGATATTAATTAAAATGAGTTGTCAGTAACTAACTTAATTAGTGGACATTCGACATCTTAAACACAGGGAGACTAATATAATCATAATAAGAAGGAGCCCAAAATGTAATTTAGGATTGGTGCAGTAGTTCAATAATAATTCTTTAGTGGTATGAATTATTATTGATGAAATTAAGTTGGGTGTTCGGGGCGAACACGGGAAGCTTAATTTCATCGGGAGACCAAAACCAATTCCTCCTCTCGGTCCCTATCGTAGCCTCTTATATATAGAGAATTATATCCTCCAAATACCCACTTTTTACCCACCCTTAGGTGGCCGGCCAAGCAAGCTTGGAACCCAAGCTTGGGCCGGCCAAGCCAAAGGGTTGAGCCATTGAAGTGTGGCCGACCAGTCCAAGCTTAGGTGGCCGACAACATATAAAATAAAAGGGATTTTATTTTTTAAAATTTTTCTTATGTGGATATCATGGTTTTAAAAGAGAGTTTAAAATTTAAATCTTTCATTTTATAGCTTTCTACAAAAGATTAAGTGAAAGGTTTGATATCTTTCCTTATTTGTAGTTAAAAAGAAGATTTTAATTTTTGATAAAACTTTCCTTTTTTGTAACCATTCTCATGATTTAAAAGAGAGTTTTAAAATTAAATCTTTCCTTTTATTGTTTCTACAAAAGATTAAGAAAATATTTGATATCTTTCCTTATTTGTAGATTGAGAGGAAGATTTTAATTTTAAAGAT
This sequence comes from Zingiber officinale, assembly GCF_018446385.1. NCBI lineage: Eukaryota > Viridiplantae > Streptophyta > Magnoliopsida > Zingiberales > Zingiberaceae > Zingiber > Zingiber officinale. Next base: position 49,650,064 of record NC_055993.1, read on the forward strand.
AACTTTCCTTTTTGGAAATCATCCACATGTTTTAATAGAGAGATTTTAATTTATAAAATTTTCTTTTATAACCAACCATGAAGGGAAAATTAATAGAGAAATTTTTATTTTAAAAATTTCTGGAAACAAATAAGGAAGTTTTAATTTTGTGTTTAAAACTTTCCTTGCTTGGATGATTGAGAGGTGGCCGGCCACATTAAGTTTGAAAGGGAAATTTTTTATTAAACTTTCCTTTCATTGGCTAAGAGAATAAGGAAGTTTTTATAAAACTTTCCTTATTTTCCAAGACCAAGGAATATAAAAGAGAGGGTAGAGGTGCTTCACCTCATAACTTATGTTCTAGTTTTCCTCTCTTCTATTTCTTTGGTTGGTGGCCATCCCTTCTCATCCTCTTCCTCTCCTCCTTTTCTTCTTCATTGGTTGCCGGCGGCATCAACTCTCAAGGAGCTTGTTGGTGGCTGGATTTTGCTTGGAGAAGGAGAGAAAGGAGGTTTTGTTTCTAGCATCCCTTGGAGCTTGGTGGTGTGGCTAAACCTCATCTATTCTTGGAATTCTTGTAGTGGCTGAAACTCACAAGAAGAAGAAGGAAGCTTGGTGGTTCTCATCTCGGTAGATCGTTGCCCACACAACGTCCGAGATAAGAAGAGGAATACGATAGAAGATCAAGAGGTTGTTGCGTACAAAGAAAGGTATAACTAGTAATTATTTTCCGCATCACACTAGTTTTCTTTGTATGGTTTTTGAAATACCAAACACAAGAGGCATATGATTCTAAGTTTTGAATTTGTGATTCGAGTTTGTGTTTTCATTGTTTTTCAAATTTGTGATTCTATTGTTCCTTTTGGTTAAACCTAGGGTTATATAAGGAAATTAAATATTAAATTTCTTTAAAAGACTTTGTCTAGGCGGTGGTGGATGATCCCATACCCAAGAAGGCCTAGTGCCTCGCCATGCAGTCATGGAAGCCAATTTTAGAAATTAATATTTAATTAAATTTGTAACATGGGTGGATTTGGATCAATAATGTTAAGCATCGTTTGCGATCCAAGTCTAAACCATAAAGAACAGATAAGTTAAATTTGGAATCAATAATGTTAAGTACCGTTTGTGATTCTTAATTTAATTTCTAAAGAACACAATAGGTTGTTAGTAAAGGTTCAGGACTTGTACAAAATTTTTGTATAGGGGAACCGGTATGATATTCCGCATAGCAACCAACAAATCGAAATGCATCCGCTGACACTCCTTCATAGTTCACCATATAACAAAGCTCTAAAAATATCTCAAGGTACAGATAAGGACTTTCTGATACTTCTCCTCTAAATTTATGACCTTGTATCATGAAAATTAACTCTAGATCTAGTTGAAAACTTTTTGCTTCAATATGAGGTTGCATAATGGGAGACATAAATCTTGCAGAAATGGATGCAGAAAAATCTCTTAAGGGCGGCATGGTTGACATGTTAGTGCTCATGGATATCTAAGAAAAAAAATTATGAGAAAAAACAAAAATGAAGAACTAAAGACAAGAAATAAAATGTTATATGAAAAACAAGAAAGAAAATGTAGAATTTAAATTGCAAGAAAGAAAGTGCATAATGAAAATAAGAAAGAAAAGACAAAAGGACAAAGAAAAATTTCTAGAGTAACACATATGCTAATCAACTAATATTAATTGAAAGCAGTCCCCGACAATGGTACCAAAAACTTGTTACATCACCGCAAGTGCACGATTATGCCATCAATAATATAAAATATATTGTATCCATAGGGACTGGTTATAACCACTAAAGATATCTTAAAACGAATTAGCTAAACAATCAATTAGAAATTACACGTACTAAGAAGCAACTAGAAAATGGAAATAGAAAAGTAATGCAGAAACTAGGTTTTATGAACGTTCTAGGAGATTTGGTTTCTTTGTGATACTTATCAATGTAATATGATTTTATCAATTATATCCTCAATTGTCATGCATTTGTAAGAAGTCGTCGGTTGTCTCCTGCAGAAAACACCAGCTAGGGACTTATATATACACCTTAAGTAACTAAATAGTCATGATCCCTATGAAGTCCGTTAGCGGGGCAACCCTGTCACGACGCCCCTTGGTCATACAACATAGAAACACATCACTAATCAATTCACATCAAAATATAGGGAACAACCCATCTATCTATCCCACTTCTTTGTAGATTCTTGCTTCACCCTTCAAGGTGATCCCCAAGATGTCTGTTAACGGGGCAACCCTGTCACGACGCCCCTCGGTCATACAATCTAGAGAATTCCTCTACAAGATCCATAAGTATTACAAACATCCAATCAAGAATGGTAATTAGATCTAAACACAAGGACCCATAGAGGATTGAATTGATATAAAACATAACAACATCATTGAAACAAGAAGTTGGCAAATCCTTGAAATCTTACATCAATTCATATCACAAATACTCCCTCCTATAGGATCATAAAGAATTTAGATATCTCCACAATAGCATGATATTATCCACTTTGGGCCTAAGCTCTCATGGTTTTGCTCTTGGGCTTTACCCAAAAGGTCTCATGCCAATGGAGATATCTTTTTCTCTTATAAACCCATGATCTTTCCCATGCGTTTTCAATGTGGGACTATGTTTGCAACCTTGCAACCCCAACAATCCTCCCTCAAACAAAGGACCACAGACTTCCTATGTCCGATCCTCGACCCACCAGGTCTTCCTGCCCCTCGGTCCACCCGACCTACTAGGACTTCCTTGCCTAGCTGCAACTAGGACTTCCTGCCTGGTGTCTGGTCCTCTTGATCCGAATATAGGAGCCCCCACTTCTTTGTTCGAGGTCAATATTGTACCCACATGGCTCAATCAGACCATAGCTCTTGTGCAGTCGGCAGTTAAACCTTCTGGCAGTCCGGGCTCTGATAGCACTTGTAGGATCGTAAAGAATTTAGATATCTCCATAATAGCATGATATTGTCCACTTTGGGCCTAAGCTCTCATGGTTTTACTCTTGGGCTCTACCCAAAAGGTCTCATGCCAATGTAGATATCCTTTTCTCTTATAAACCCATGATCTTTCCCATGTGTTTTCAATGTGGGACTATGTTTGCAACCTTGCAACTCCAACACCTCCATCCTAGAACAAGAAGATCTACTCTATGAAACAAAGGAAAAGATCTGAAGACAAGAAGATCATAAACATTTCGATCCAAATCAAGAAGATAGAAAATAAATGCTTATCTAGAGATGACGAGTAATCTTCGGAACCAATCCTTGCTACCAGAGTCGAATCGGGAATGGAAACATCTTTAGATCACCGGATGGACACCCAAAAGATGGAGAAAAATCTTCAGATTGGATCTCCCCAAAGGGAGAGTCTCTCCCTTTTAAAGAGGGAGAACCCCTTTATATAGAGCAGGGGGTTTGGACGCCACACGACCCGTGTCACGGCCATGTGGACCTTACACGGCCTCGGTTACTTAGCTCTCGGCCAGAGTCACACGACCGTGTGAGATTCACACGACCATGCCATACTTCGTTTCTGGATGGCTCACACGACCGTGTGGCACACACGACCATGCCAAGCTTGGTCTCTGGAAAGGTTGCACGACCGTGTGGCACACATGGCCTGGAAATGCTTGGCTTCTGGAAGGGTTGCACAACCGTGTAGATCTACACAGTCATGTTCTCATTCTGCTTCAAAAGTGACACGGCCATGTCAACCCCCTCTTCTGCTGATGCTGCACACCCGGTCTTCTCCACACGACCAAGACCATTTTCCTTCCTGTTCCTTTAACATGGCCATGTGGTACACATGACTGGCGCTGACTTCCTTCGTTCGTTGATCAAATTCGCCACGAACATCATTTCCTCTCAAAATTTGACTCTTATAGATAGAAAATACACAGGAGCATATCTCCAAATAAAGAAGAGTAAATATGTTAAAAGTAAAGCAAGGAGTATGAAAATGCATAGATAAAGCATGCATAAAATATAGGAATGCACATTAAAACATGCTAAACAAGTGTATAAAACCTACGCACATCAAGTAGTTGATAGAGGAAAGGGGCAAATTGAAAGCTGAGAAGAGGAGAACCGGGGAAATGCTTCCATTTGGGACATTGGCATGATCTCTAGAGGCCCCACCGATGGGGATTCCACTAGAAACAAGAAAGCTCATGATCGCTAACTAGAGGTCCATGTAGTTGGCTGCAACCAAGAACAGGCAATCGGACCCCAAATCAACTTTGGACCTTAAGACCTCGAGGGAGTGGAGCTCCTTCATGACAACACACTCATCATTAAGGCTGTCATCGCCAATAGCTAGATGGCCAAGGTTTTTGTTGATATAGGAAGCTCTGTCAACGTGTTGTTCAAAAGTGCATTCAATAATATGCAGCTCGACACCAGTGAGATCTAGCCAGTGGCCATTGGTCAGTATGAATTCACAAGGAATGAATTGCGACCGATTGGCCAAATCAGATTGGCCATCTCCCTAGGTATCGAACCTCTAATGAGGACACGGAGGAGCACCTTCATTATGGTGGATTCTCCATCCTCCTACAACATTATTTAGAGGAGACCCGCCTTGCATGAATTCTGGGCGGTTGTCTCCTCCTTTCACCAGAAAATAAAGTTCCCAATGGGGAATCAGGTTAGGAAAGTAAGGGGAGAATAGCTAACCGCGTGGAAGTGTTATATAGATATAATAAAGACATAGTGAGCAAGGCCCAAAAAATCTAGGATGATGGGGTGCACATCATTCAAGAGGAGCCTCTTCCTTTGCTTGAGGAGTCAATCCACTATGAAGACATCCAACTCTATCCCGATTGTCCAGAAATCATCATGAGGATAGCAGCCGATATGCCACCAGAGGCTAAGAAGGACTTGGTGGATTGTTTAGTACAGAACCAAGACGTCTTCGCTTGGTCCCCCAAGGAATTTCCAGGAGTAGACCCTACAGTGGCTGAGCACAAGCTTCACCTTTACCTAATTCCTGACCGGTCAAGCAGAGGAAGAGAAACTTCTTGGTCAATCAGAATAAAATCATCCGAGATGAGGTGGACTAACTCCTTGAAACAAGACACGTCTAGGAGGTATAATTCCCTTCTTGGCTTTCCAACGTGGTCCTAGTATCCAAACCTAATAACAGGTGATGGGACTGCATCGACTTCCGTGACCTCAATAAGGTCAATCCCAAAGACTACTATCTGATTCAAAGGATTGACCAGATGGTTGATTCTACTTCTGGGTGTGAGCAAATCTACATGTTGGATGCTTATCAGGGGTACCATCAAATCCCCCTTGCCCTAGAGGATCAGGAGAAGGTTAGTTTCATCACCACAAATGGTACTTTCTGTTACACAGTTATGCCATTCAGGTTAAGAAATGTAGGAGCCACATACCAAAGAATGATGGACAAAATCTTTTGAAAGTAGAGCAGGAGGAACGTTGAAGTCTACGTAGATGACATCCTCATTAATTTCACTCAAGCAGTAGATCTTATTGCGAATGTCGAAGAAACTTGTCGCACCTTGTGGGAGTACGGGTTAAAGATGAATACCCTGAAGTGCTTATTCGGAGCTAGAGGGGAGTTTTTGGGATACCTGGTCACTGAGCGGGGAATTGAAGCCAACCTGGAAAAGATGCAAGCACTTCAAGACATGCAAGCTTCGTGAAATCTCAGGGAAGCCCAGAAGTTGGTAGGATGGATCACAACACTCTCAGGATTCATATCTTGATCAACTGACCGAGCCCTCCCATTCTTTAAAATACTCCGCCTAGTGACAATTCCTGTGGGACAACGAGTGTAACAAGGTCTTTAAATAACTGAAGAAGCACTTGAAAGCCTTGCTTCCCTTTTTAAACCTATGGCTGGAGAGCCACTCTAGCTACACTTGTCGGCCACCTAGGAGCCACTTGGGTAGTCATCCACTCAGACTCCCAGCTTGTGGCCCAACAAGTGGTCGACAACTTCGAAGTCAATAGTGAAAAGCTGCAGATGTATAAGAAGGCCTACAAGAAGATAAAGGAGAATTTTATGGAGGTTACATTAGTCAAGATACCGCAGCTAGATAACCACCAGGCGGATGAACTAGCCAAAATGTCCATCTCACTGTCCACCTGTGTCCTAGACCATCCGATAGCATAAAGCCTATTAATAGCTCAAATCGACTTACAATCCAATAGGGAGGAGGCAATTGATTGGAAAGCCTCGATCACTCTATACCTACAACAAGGAATTTTACCGGCCAATGTCAAAGTAGCTCGGCTAGTTAAGAGGAGGTCTAGCAGCTTTACTTTGATTGGAGATCAACTATACAAACGAGTATTTTCACAGTCGCTACTCAAGTGTGTAGGGTCGGACGAAATTTGGCTACATTTTGCAAGAAATCCATCACGGTTGATGTGGTAGCATGTTGGAGGAAGGACGCTAGCGTGCAAAGCGTTACTAGCCGAGTATTTTTGGCACACCCTATAGGTGGACACTAGTTGGCTGGTATCTACTTGCCTCTCCTACCAGAGCAATAAAATATCCCTCATTGACCAATAGAGCGTTTGAAAATATCGATAGTCTCTTGCCCTTTTGATCAATGGGGTATAGATATCATGGGACCGTTCCCCATTACCCCAACTTAGAGGAAATTCCTTCTCATGGCAGTAGATTATCCAAATGGGTGGAATCATAGGCCTTGGCTAGAATCACTGAATGGGCCGTGATCAAATTGAATGATTGATAGGAAGCAATAGAGTAGGGGGGGGGGGGGATATCGCTCATTTAAAACTTTTTCTTTTCATATCGTAAAACCAATCAGAATAAGCAGCGGAAATAGAATAGCTAAAGAAAGACAAGTGACTTAGGTGGTTACTTGGTTCGGATCCTAAGTTGACTCCTACTCCAAGACTCGCGATCCTTGATTAAATAGTTGAGCAATTTGTTGGATCGTTGTGCTAAGCGGGGGGGAGGGGTGAATAGCACTCGTGACTTTCACCTTTGTTTGAAAATGTTCAAGTAAAACACAACGGAATAAGAATAACAAGACAGAAAAAAGCAATCACGAACACCAAGAGTTACTTGGTTTGGAGCCTATGGTGACTCCTACTCCAAGGCCCACACATGAGAGTGCTTTCGATGGACAATCCACTAATCAATCTAAAGTTACAAAGCAATTTACAATTTTAGTACAAGTAACTTTTAAATAAGACAATACTGATGACTTGGAGGAATAGATCTTGAGCGTAGACATGGTCGGAGCAACTTTCGGGTGTTGAGAGGCTTTAAAGGAGTAGTGCAGAAGTTATTCTGAATATCATTGGTTAGCCCCTAGTCGAATGTTGCTTATATAGGCTGTTTCGGGCGCCTGGAACCCCTCCAAGTGCCTGGACCATGTGTCCTGGCCAATCGACACGCTCCATGTAGACTTATGGATGATTTTTCCAGTCCGGACGCCTGGACCACCTAGGCGCTCGCCGACTGCCCTGTGTGAGGTTGGTCGGAGTGACTGGACCAACTCCAGGCTCTCGGACTCCGGGCCCCCATACTAACTTTTTCAATCTCCATTTTTTTTTCTTTTAAACAAAGTTAGTCCAGGCAAAAAAATAATATATATAATATAAATTTGACAACCTCTGATTGTCCTGTTCTGACTTTGAGTTTTACTAAAACTCTAGGTTGAATCGACGCTTAATGTTCCCTCTTCGGGGGAACGCGTCCTCACCTACTGCTCTCAGGAGAGTTTACCTTTTTCTAGATTGGTCCTCCACAACCATCTAGACTTTTGTTCAGCGTCCGATACTTCAGGTTTTTATGCCAAACGTCCGTTCCATGACCCGTCCAGACTTCCACTTAGTTCGGGACCATCAGGATTTTTACCTAGAGTCTCCAACTCTAGGATTTCGCCCAAAGTACTCAACCCGCCAAGACTTCACCTTTCCTAACCATAGTTAGGACTTTCCACCACCTAGGGTTACCTCCCCCAAGGACCTAAGGTTACCTCCCTCTAGGATTTTCCACCTTCCTAGAATCCACTAGGACTTTCCTGCAAGTTCATTTAATCTCGTTAGACAACAAGTAACCTTAATTTTAGACCCTTTGCCATAATCAAAACTTAGGTTCGATCATTTAGTGCTCCCTACACTAACAATCTCTCCCTTTTTTATTATGCCAACTTGGTTCAAAGTTAAATAAAACATAATAATAATGTAAAGAACATAAGCATGAGCATAAGTGAAACAATTAAAAGAACTTATGTATAAGTAAAATAATTTTGAAAAAAATTCTCCCTTATGCTCCCCTTAATCAAAAGTTATATGTTTAACTTAACTTTATCTTTCTAAGATTTAACTTTCTCTCCCCTTTGACATAATCAAAAAGATACTAAGTTAGAGAGAAAAGTAAGAAAAAAAAATACTAACTCTTAATTTCTTTTAAAATTTTAATTTGAAGCTCCCTGGAATTTATCACTTTAAACAAATTTAACTTAAATGGGATTTAAAATGCTTAGATTTTTGAAAAATTAAGAAGTTTAATTAAATACTTAGTCTTAGAAAAGATTTTCTTTTAAAAAATATAATTAAATACTTAGCTTAGAAAGATTTTCTTAAAAAAAAACTAAATACTTAGTTTTAGAAAGATTTTCTTTAAAAAAATATAACTAAATACTTAGTTTTTTTGAAAAACTCAGATAAATCTCAGCTTTAACAAAATCCTTGTAAAAAATACTTAGCTAAGAAAATGAATACTTAAAAATACGTAGCTTTATCAAAACTCAGTTAAGTACTTATCTTTTTTGAAAGGATTTTAAAAAAAATAGTTAAGTACATAAAAACTTAGTTAAAAGTACTTTTTTAAAAATTTATTTTTCTAGATATAAATATTTAAACTTTCTTTTTCAAATAAAATATTTAAAGTTACTTTTCAAAAAATATTTAAACCTTCCTTTTAAAAAAAAAAGTTAAACAAGAAAAAACTGAATTTTTTTTTTGTTAAAAAAGACTACTTTAAATTTTGAGAAATATTTAAATTTTAGAAAAATGTTTAATTTAATATGAGTGCTTTCACTCCCCCTTGATCAATGCAATTTTTTTTTTTAAACTTTTGATAATCCTAGAGTCCAAACAAATAAGATAAAAGTAATTATCTATTTTCTTGATTTTTCATCTCATTCTTTCTAGGTTATCAAACATGTTAAGCTTATGAGATTGTGTGAAATGGAGAATTCTGAAAGATATTTAAGTCTAAGGAGAATAATTTACTCAAAATAGATTGAATTTGAGTTTTTAAGTTTAAATTTTAATTTGAAGAATTGTAACGACCCGACTCCTTGGCCCCTTGGGCGGCCCAACTGGCAACCCATTTGGCGGTCCCTTGGGCGGCCCAACTGGTGGCCCAACTGGCGACCCCTTATGTCGTCGACCGACGACCCTTGGCCGTGCTGTTACTCACTAGGTCTTCCCACCCTTGGCCAGTGGATTTTTGCCTTCCCTAGGATTCGAACTCTAGACCTCCAGGCTAAGTACTAGAGTTTATGAATCCTGGTAGCCAAGTGAGCACTCTAATACCAAAAATATTGCCACACCCTAGGTAGTCCCTACCAGAAGAAATTTTGATAACATCACCCCTGTACGGGTGACAATATGAATCTCAGAATACATATATCAATCCATCATTCCACACGGCCGGAACAATATAATACAAACACTATAACAATCCACGCAGTTTATATAACAATCCACGCAGTTTAATATACAGCCTCTGGCTGTCAACAAAATTTACTAAAAGAAAAGACGAATTAGAAATCATCGCAGATATATGTAAGTCCTACTCCACTACAACGAAGAAACGAAATCCACGAAGTAATGAAAATATCCGCAGCGGAAAACAAAAGTAGCAAACTCAAAGGTTCAACATAAAGTCCATAATACAAAACCCACATCACCGGTATATGCATAAAAACCATAACAGAAATCAACAATAAGGAATCCTTGCAATAAGGGGGCTAGCTTTAAATCATGTACCAGGTAATTCTTCTCATGCCCCTTCAATTGACAAGAAGCATAAGAGATTACCATGCCGTGCTGCATCAAAACAGCGCCCAAGCCCTGTAGAGATGCGTCTGTGTAAATTACGAATCCGTCCTCTCCGGAAGGTAAAACTAAAACTGGTGCCGATACTAATCTCCGCTTCAGCTCCTGAAAGCTGGTCTCACAGGCCTCTGACCAAGTGAACTTCACGCCTTTTCAGGTCAGACGTGTCAACGACATAGCAATACTGGAGAAACCCTCAACAAATCGTCTGTATTATCCAGCCAATCCCAAGAAACTATGGATCTCCTGGACTGACTTAGGCTGCTCCCAGCTGGTAATAGCCTCGATCTTCTGAGGATCTACTGAAATACCTCGGCTAGACACTACATGTCCTAGAAAACCAACTGAGGATAGCTAAAATGCACACTTGCTGAACTTCGCATGCAGATGATGTCGTCGAAGAGTCTCCAAGACTATGCGAAGATGCTGCGCATGTTCCTCCTCGGAACGCGAATAGATTAATATGTCATCAATAAAAACAATAATGAACTGATCTAAATACTCCAGAAAGATACGGTTTATCAGATCCATAAATACTACAGGAGCATTGGTAAGCCCAAATGGCATCACCAAAAACTCGTAATGTCCGTATCTGGTGCGAAAAGCTGTCTTCTAAATATCCGAATCTTTGACTCTCAGCTGATGATATCCAGACCGCAGATCAATCTTAGAATACACTGATGTATCTCTGAGCTGATCAAATAAATCCTCAATTCGTGGCAAGGGGCACTTATTTCTGATAGTCACTGCATTCAACTGTCTATAATCGATGCACAACCTCAGAGTACCATCCTTCTTCTTGACGAATAGTACAGGAGAACACTAAGGAGGAATACCGTGGGGTTCTCCACAAGGACACCGAAATGCTCCTGCCCGTGCATGCTATATGCAGCTTCTGTAGGAGGAGTTGTCCTCAGCTGACGATGCGAAGATTGGGCTTTCGTCCCACCTCGCTGAGTCCCGGACTGACCAAACTGTCCTCCCGAAATAGAAATCCCAGAAGCTACATGCTAAGCCTTCAGCGAACAATCTCAGCTCATGTGCCCAGGCAGTTTGCAATAATAGCAAACTGATTGTCCCAGGGTACATGTATAGGCGATGTGATCTCGAGATCCGCATCGGGTGCAGTAAGGGTCACCGGTGGACTATTTTCGGTTCTGCTGAGAAGACCGGGAACGTCCAGATGAAGATCGTCCTGACTTCTGGGGTCGGCCAGATGCCCCAGAAGTACCCTGACCCGACTGAATGCGACTACTCTGCTACTGTCCTATAACTTGTGGCTGATGGATCTGTCCGGAAGTCCGATCAGTCTGCTTCCTCTTCTTGTCTGCGTTCACTCTCTGATGAGCAGACTCAATCATAAGAGCTCTATCCAGTGCCTCTGTGTATGATGAACTACCAAGACTGACAATCTTCACCTGAAGATGTCCATCCAGTCCCTGGACACATTGAAGTATACGAGATCTGTCATCGGCAACCAACTCAGGACAGAATCTGGCCAACCGGTTAAATTCAGCATTATACTCCATCACTGAGAGGTTATTCTGTCGAAGACTCAGAAAATCCTGCCGTCGTGTCATCTGATATGCTCGGGGAAAATACTGACTCTCAAATGCCTTCCTAAATCTCGCCCAAGTAATATGCTGCTCGCCTATAATCGAGCGCTGTGTGTCCCACCAGATCTCTGCCCCGTCTCGTAAGTGGTAAGCAGCCAGCTCAGCCTTCTCCCACTCGGAGCAGGCCATGTAAAAGAATGTCTGCTCCATAGTCTCTATCCAAGACTGAGCTATGCTCGGATCAGTCTCCCCACGGAACAATGTGAATCAGGTCTTCACCGACTCTGCCAAGGCTGAAATCCGTGCTCGTGCTGCAACTATATCCATGGGAATCGCTTTGGAACTAGGCAGAACCACGGGAGTTGATCCTATGGGTGGTACAGCTAGTGGAACTACTGAGTAGACGTAGGTAGGGGCCACTGAAGGTACGGTGGATGGTACCGGGTAAGGAGCAACCGGTACTGGTGCCGAACATGTAGAAATCAGCACCGGTGTCTGTGGTGCCGAGTACGCAGTAATAGACACAACTAGAGGGGGTGCTGGGTATGCTGTGGGTACTGCTTATGGGGGAGGTGCTAGATATGCCAACGGTGGTACCACTGGTGGTACAGTCGAGGTAAGTACCTCTGAAATCGGAACCGTCGGGATCTGAGGACCTGACGTGCTCCCAATACCCTGAGGAGTTTGTCCCTGACGTATAGACTCAATCCCAGCAGATCTCTCTAGAGACTCTGTCTCTAGAGAATCTATTGCCCTCTTACGTGGTCGCCCACATCTCGGTATCGGAACACGTGTATGCGTCATATCTGTAAATAAAATATTACCCAGATATCACTATAGGTATAAGAACTATAAAATTTCCTAATTTACCTATTACCGTCTGGAGATGTCCTGTCGCTGCTTAGTCCCCCAAATACAACCTCGTTAAGATATACCTCGAAATTCCGAATCGAAAAATCGACGAAAATCCGTACAATCCGAAAATACCCAGATACGGTCGCAAACTCCAGAACACAAAAATCCGAAATCAGAACCTGGCTCTAATACCAAAAATATTGTTACGCCCCAGGTAGTCCCTGCCAGAAGAAATTTCGACAACATCTTCCCTGTCCGGGTGACAATATGAATCCAGAATACATATATCTAATCCTCGTCCCACACGGCTGGAACAATACAATACAATAATAAACAAACCACGCAGTTTATATCAACATTCCACACAATGTATTATGAACCATCCACAATCAGAAAGACGATATAAAAATCATCGTAGATATATGTAAAACCTCCTACCCAACTACAACGAAGACTAACAAAATCCACGAAGTAATGAAAATATCCGCAGCGGAAAACAAGAGTAGCAAACCCAAAAGTCAACATAAAGTCCAAGTACAAAAATCCCACATCACCGGCATATGCATAGTAACAATAATAGAAATCAACAACAATAAATCCTCGCGACAAGGGGGCTAGCGACTGGAATATCTCTGGACGGCCTCAACCTGAAAAATAGTAATATAACGGTGTGAGTCCAAAGAACTCAGCAGGTAATCCAATAGATATGTACAACAACATATAACCACCAACAATAACCTATAGTACAGTCTCCTAAACCATAGAACTTATAGTACAATCTCCTAAGAGTATAACAGATATGCATAGCTGAATAAATTGTAGTAACCAACAATAAACATAAAGTATAGTCTACTGCAAGCATAATAAGAAATACATAACTGAAATAAATTGTACTCACATGCAAATCCTCTGAGCTGTAACTGTGAACATACACAGATAAAAATAGTCAGAGCAAATAAGCATGTATCCTGTATGCATGTCGATCATATGCAGTCACCAAAATGCATCATCCAATATGCAACAATCACAATAAATGTAATCTGTGCATATGATGCAATGACATGTCCTGGTCACCCCTGACGCCAGTCAGTCATCTCACACATGATGGTGAGACCGAGTGGGTAGGGCTGTGACACCGTGCACTCTGCCGTCATTACCCCTGATGAGTGACCGAGTGGACGGGATGCTGTCGGAGTACACCTATCCTCCTACCTCAAATCATAGTGAGGGAGTGCAATGCTCTCATCTTCCGGTACACAATGACGGGGAGGGACCCCGGCGTGCTACCACGCTCCTGTCACGCTACCCATGAGCATCCTAACGGAGCCCCACCGGTCAACCTGCCATACACACCCTGAGTGTTGTGCCACTACCCATGCAGTGGTCACGTTGTGTGCAGGCCCATGTAGCCGGCCGACGAGCTCAACAATAATGGAGTCGTCAATCACCAAGCATGCAATCATACGATATGGTGTATACGGCTACAGCATGTCATACCTGAACATATCCTCCTCCATATATCAGTGCTAGAAAGGTAAACAAATATATAACCATGATATAAGCAGTATACATCCAAGAACACATATACAACATGCATAGCAACTAATCCAGTATAGAAAGAAGCACAATAAATACCTCTGTCTCTATGAACACCAATAAGCATAATAAGAAAGAAAAACATGCTAGACTAATGTATAGCAGCTATCAGTAGAAGCATGTACCAGGTATCAACTAAACTAAAATCAAGGGATATGCTAAACTACCAATCACTAATAACTGCCTATAGGTATCGAATAAACTATAACCAAGGAAGTGATAAATCTACTAATCACTAGTAAATATCTATAAACTGCACATATCATAAGACACTATCAAGAGATAAGTCAAAGGATACCCGCCTCAAATAAAAGGTACAAATCAAGCAATCCAAGGTCGATGTCGAGACACCCGTCTCGAATCAGAATGCTGTGTCAAACAATATATATATTTTATTTAGCTAAATCCAAATGAATAGCTAAATAAAATCTCTAAAACTAAATTAGGGCAAAACCCTAATCACACAACCTTATCCTATCTAATTAAATCCAACGGTCAATTAGGATTATTTACCTACTCCCTAATCACCAATTAGATTAGCAATCCAAATCTAAATCTAATTACAACCTCCAATTCAAATCTACACATGATCATGTAATCCAATTATCCCTAATTCAATATGATCTACAACCAAAATCAAAAACCCTACACCATACCTCAACCTCACAACCCCTATTGATGCTGGAACAAGGTGTTCTGCTAGATGGAGTGGTTGCAGGAACCAAGGACACCACAGCAAGAACAGAACAGAACCTCACAGCCCTAATGTAGCTTCTGTCCACCAACCGGATACCTCTGATGAGCAAGGGTAAGGAAGAATCGGCCACACAATCATCTCAATATCCCAACTAAACCTCTCTAATCCCATGCACTTAATCAACAAACCTTAGTAATGGAATCAGGTGCGTGGCTTTGCTCCCAGTGAGCACTTGGTGATCTCGGCCAAAAATTTGTAGCTGGTGCCAAGATCCCTTTTCGATGATGTCTCTAGAACACATATCAGAGAAAGAGAGGGCCAGTATAGGGAAGAACCCTAATCTAGGTAAGCACATAGATCCAGCGATGCCTTACCTCCAAGATCACTCCTCGGTGGCGTCTCTCGATCCAAATCCGGCCGTGAAGAGGTGGATCGCACTATGAGCGGTGCGAGGAGAGGAAAAGAGAAGGTCGATTAATTGAGAGACGACATGAATCTTGCTCCTCACCGTGCCCTAGCCACCAAGGAATCGTCGTTCGGCTGCAGGCACCGCCGGAGTAGACTCCTCGGCCGAAGACAACCCTGGACTCCGCTGGTTCTGTCGACCTCCGGCGATGTACTACTCAGTCGACGTCGACGGTCGCTCCGACTTCGGTTCGTCTACGAGAGAACAACGAGAGGAGAGGAAGGGAAGGAGCTCGGGTGAGGAGAGGATCGGGATCGACGATTTGGGGGAGAAAATAATAAAGGAAATGAATTTATAATTAAAACATTTCCTCACTTAACCGGATATCCCAAACAGGCTTAATCTGAACCCATTAATTTGTCCCCTCAAAACTAGTCGTACAAGCTCTGAAAAATTCCCAGAAAATTCCTAAAAATTCTGGAAAAATTTTATAAGGTTATTTCTCAAATAACCCTATTAATTAAATTTTCTGATATCTCACAAGAATAACTAAATTTAAATTTTAAAAATTATGTTTTGAAAAAAAATTGAATTAATTAATTATATTTTGAAATATTAGGATTCATTATTATTTTTTGAAATTGATTAAGAATTTGAAAATAATTATACTTTTGAAATTAATAATTAATTAATAATTTGAAATTAATTATAAAATTAATTAAGATGATTTCATTTAATTGAATTAATTTTAGTTAACTTAATTAAATTGAGTTTAATTAATTTGAGTTAACTACTTTTTATTTTAAACCTAGGTCCATCTCACTCATTTCTAGATTTTCAATCAGGGAGCCTTATAAGTTTTGTGAGATGATTAATTTTAATCTTTAATTTAAATTCAAATCTAAGGATTGATTTACATTTAAGTTAAACTAAAGTTTAATAGTTAGTCAATTAAATATTTATTTCAATAATTGGCTTCCAAGCTGTTGCGAGGTACTAGACTTCTTGGATATTGGATCATCAACCACTTCTAGACAAAACTTTTTAAAGAAATTGAATATTTAATTTTCTTTCTGAAAATCGTAGGTCTAACTAGTCAAATGTATATCAAGCCCAAGTCCTTATCTATCCTAATCTAAGTATGAATAAGAGAAAAACAGTAAATCAAGCATCAATCGGGTTTATTTATAAAGATGGTCTTTCTATTGGCTCCCCTTGAATCATAGTCTCGATAAGGTCTATCAAGGTAATGGATTTGATCCTTGGAAATCTAATATTGATCAAGTCTGACTTGATTAATCAAGTTAGACTTGGGGACCCATGCTTGGACTAGGTTCTTAGTTAATCGATTCACTAAAGACAAGTAAGATGTGAATCGATTTCTAGCCTTGTATCTAAGTCGGGTTCAATTGTATACGATCCTTTATTTTTCAAGAATCAGATCAAGGTTCTTGAAACCCAAGGTGAATCGTTCCAATGTGTCCTTAAGTTTCTTGACTTGACTTTTCAAATTGAAATTCTCTTCCTCAAGTTGTTGGACTTGAGTTGAGGTTCCTTCTTGAATTTGCTCAGTTAAAGAACTCAAGTTAGTCACTTTTTTAAGGACTGTTACCTTCTTTTGGAGTGACTTGACCTAGAGATTGGATTTAGCCCATTTTCTTAACAAGTATTCAATTAAGTTTTGTAATTCATATATTTGAGTACCAGCGAATAGAGAACTTACAAAGTGATTTGGCCCTTCGGAAACGAATAAAGATCCATGGCTTCTTTTAGAGTCAGTTTTTGATTCTGCATCAGTTTTGGACTCAGACTTGATTTGAATAATGTACGCTTGTGCTGGTAGAGCAATGAAGCTTGCTTGCTCGTGTTCTTCTTTGTCCGACTCTTCCGATGACTCAGACCATGTTGCCTTTAACACCTTCCTTCTTCCTTGCTTCTGGTTTGGACATTCAGGCATGTAGTGCCCCTTCTTGTTGCAGCCGTAGCAGGTAACTCTAAACTTGACTTTTGTGTTCAATTGAGTCACATTCTTCTTCTTAAGTGCTTTCCGAACTAGTTTGACTAGTTCAGTGGTGATTTCATCTTCTTCTGAGTCTGATTCATCTTCGGACTTGGATTTAGTCAGACGCTTAGGCTTCGACATCTTGTTCATGAGTTTCCCTGCAAGTAGTGCAATACCTTTCTTGGCTCGAGTAGTATTAATTTGTTCATATAGTTCAAATTCAGAAAATAACTCGTCTAATTTAATTTGTGAAAGATCCTTAGACACTTTGTAAGCATCTACCATGGATGCCCACGAAGTGTTCCTTGAAAATGCATTGAGTGCATACCAGATAACGTCGCGATTTTCCACCTTTTGTCCAATTGCTTGGAGACCATTGAGGAGGTCTTGGAGGCATGCGTGAAGTTGGCTTGCCGATTCACCTTCCTGTATTTTTATATTATAAAGTTTTTTTAATATCAAATCACATTTGCTTACCTTCATGTTGGAAGTTCCCTTGTACAGCTCTTCGTCGGAGAAGAGGGAAGGGCATGCAGTGCTATACCCCTCTTGGTAGGCCATTAAAAAAATATTCTCGCACAACAAAAAAAATAGAATTCGTCCCAAGACTAGGTCTTGGTTTAGAGGTACAGAAAAAAGTATTAATCAAATAAACGAACTCGAGTGGTGCTGCACTAGTTTCGAGAAGAAAACTCGATTGCGCTAAAACTGATCGGAATGAGGCAACTGTATCGATTCTGATCGACTCCGAAAATTTAAAACTAATACCATGAAAAAAACTTGCTTGTGAAGGATCAATAGACAGTGATAGAGGGAGGGTGAATATCGCTCTTTAAAAACTCTTCTTCTCGTATCGTAGAAGCAATCACAGTAAGAAACGGAAAATAGAATAATAAAATAGATGACTCGGGTGGTTACTTGGTTCAGAACCTACGTCAACTCCTACTCCAAGGATCACGATCCTTGATCGCAATGTTAGGCAATTCACTATAATTCTTATTTCTGAAACTTTTGAAAAGAAGTAATTCGTACAATGAATAATATAAGATAGTAATAGAGTACTATCTTATTGAAACTAAGTACAATGCAAACAATATAAAATTATACCGATAGTAGAAAAATGATGAAGCTCGGTCAACACTTGAATGAAGTAGTAGCTTGCTTGAAGAAGTGTTGCAGAGTAGTTGCACAAAACTTTTGCATAGAGGTGAACATAAAATTTGATTGACTTGATTATCTTGTAGCCTCAGACCTTGAGTAACTTTTTATAAGAATCATCAACGTTCGGTCAACTGATCCTTGAGTTCAGTCGACCGAACCTGCTCCCTTCCTTCTTTGCTGAGATCTGATCTTTGGGCATTGATGACATTTAATAGTTCAATCGACCGATCACCATGTTCAATCGACCGAACTGTGAACCTTCCCTGTTCGCCGAGATTTGCACTTAATGCTCCATTAATGAGAGATTGTTCGGTCGACCGATCTTCCAGTTTGGTTGACCGATCAGCCAGGTTTCCTTCTCTGCTTTGGCTCGATCTGGGTGCCATATCATTAAGGTTCGGTCTACTAATCCTCTGGTTTGGTCGATCGATCAAGCTTTGGTCATACTGTGCTCTGCTTTTGGTCTGAACTAGTCTCTAGTTTTAGTTATCCTTGTTTAGTCGGCCGATCATTCGGTTCGGTCGACTGATCAGTTTGTTCATTGCAAAACAAAGTTAGATAATTTCCTGCAAAATAAAGATTAGCACAGTAATATAGTGAGATGCATTATTAGTAATAGACAGTAACACTGTCTTGATCTCAACTTGGAAACCTTTCCGGTTTATTCAATTGAATCAGTGGCCTAGGGTTTATTCCTTCCCGGAACATAACCTCACTGTCGCTCCTCCATTTTCTTACCTAAACCTACATGCCAAACCTTGGTCCTCCTAACCTGTTTAGACTTTGCCACTTAGCATCATATCGGGCCATCAGGACTTTCCCTTGATCTTCGGTCCTCCAAACCTATCGAGCTTCCCTGCCAAGTGTCGAATCCTCTGGACCCACTTGATCTTTCCGCCTGACTTCCATGATCTACTAAGTCTTTCCTGCCTAATCGTGACTAGATTTTCCCAGTTGAGTAAATAGCCTGCACACTCAGTTAACTTGAACCTTTGACAACATCAAAACTTAGGTTTGATGTTGGTGCATCCTGCACCAACAATCTCCCCCTTTTTGATGTTTGACAACCAAGGTTCACAATTAAGTTAATTTATGCAAACTATAAGTAAACAAGTCTTTGTTTTTCATTTTACTCCCCCTGAATCACTATCTCTCCCCCTTTGACACACATCAAAAATAAGAGAAACACAATATAGTTTTGAAAATAAGGTTTGATAAAAAATCTAAGTATCTAAGAAAAGTAGACCTTTAAAAGATTAGCAAGATTTAGAAACATGGTTTGAAAATTTTTAAAAGTTAAAAATTGAAAAATATGAATATGAAAAATAATTTTAAGATAAAATAATTTTGAAAAGGTGTTATAAAAAAATTTGATAGGTTAAGATTTAAAAATTTCTTAGAGTTAAAAAATTTGTTAAGGTAAAATAATTTTGAAAAGTTGCTAAGTTAAAGAATAATTTGAAAATTAAATGTAAGTTTAAAAATTTTGAAAGATTTGAAATTAATTTTGAAAATATTTTTAAAGATAAAATTCAAAAAATTAAGAAGAAAATTTTGAGAAATTTTTTTTAAATATTATTCTTTTTTTTTTATGCTCTCCCTAAAATTGATAAGTACCTAAAAGTCCAAACATGGGGTTTAAAAACTAGAAAAAAAAATGTCCTTACGATGAAATGTCCAACCTTCATACTTAGTTGATTTCCACAAGATAGCAGCTGCTGATTCAATTTCGTCAATTTGAGCATATCATTTTAACTAGTTTGTTACTAGCCAAATTTAGTCTTATTTTAAGTTTATTAGTTTAATAGTTAAGTTTAGGAATTGAGTTAAGTGTGGATTAAGTTTTGAATTAAGTTTAAGTTTAAGTTAAGTTTTTTTTAGATAATTAAGTTTAATAAGTTATGTTAAGATTTAAGTTTGAATCTTATTATTTATTAGGTTGTAAAACATTTTAAGTTTTAAAATAATTTTGATTAAGTTTTAAGATAATTTTTATTAAGTTTTAAAATAATTATGATTAAGTTTAAAATTTTAATTAAGTTAGTTTGTTTTGATTAAAATTTTAATTTTAAGGTTTTAATTAATTTCGAGGTTAAGTTAATAATTTAAAATTTAATAATTTTATTTTAATTTATCCTAATAGTAATACTTTTTTTAAGTTAATAGTTTTTATAATAATTTGATTCAATAATTTTAAGTTGAATTCTAAGTTGGATTAATATATATATATATATATATATATATATATATATATATATATATATATATATATATATATATATATATATATATATATATAAAAAGTTGAATTTAGTTAAATTGACTTTGGTTTTAAGTTTTAATTATTTTTCAAATTTAACTTTAAGTTAAGTTTAAAATAATTTTAGATTTAGGTTTAAATTAATTTATGATTTAAGTTATGTTTTAAGTTCAAGTTAATTAGGTTTAAAAATTAAAGTTTGAGTTTAAGTTTTAATTAATTTTAGATTTTAAGATTTTATTCATGTTTTAAATTTTAAATTTAATTAGGTTTAGATTTAAAAATTTAATTTTAAATTAATTGAATTTAATTTTAAGTTTTAATTAATTTTAGATTTTAAGATTTAAGTTAAAGTTTATTCAATTAGGTTAAATAAAGAGCCTATAAAAAAGGTTGTTGAACCCATGTTAGATTCAAATTTAGCTTTGGGTTAATCAATCAGCTTCTTAAGGATAAGTTTTCAGTTCAATAGCGGGGCATATGACCTTCTTGTGTATCAACGGTGGACCACTTGCTGAATACTTTCTAAAATATTCCTGCCCAAAAAACTTAATACTAGGTTTTGGTCTAACTAGCCCATGTTTGACTGGAGTAGCTTCGGTCAAATCCACTAAGTCTAGTGCACCAGGTAGAATATACAAGATTCAGCTTAGATATACCTTCGACAAAGCTTCCTTGACGTACTATCATCCCAATCTATTCTGATGCTATGTTATTAGGGTTTGATAAACTTTTTTAACTAATCATTCCAAATTAACAGTATAAGAAAAGAATGCATAATATGGTATATAACAGGTAATAACGTATGATCATGGAAGTCAATCAAATCAAACAAGTCAAATTATTTATAATAATTATTATTTTATTATTATTGTTGCTGTTTTGTTATTATTATTATTATTTATTATTATTTTTGTTGTTGTTGTTATTATAGTTAAAGGGTACATTATTATAATTAGGTTTGTGAAAATTTTATTTTAGATTTGACTTTGATTCGTAACCTAAATCTAGATTATGTGAGTTGATAAAATTATTATTAATATTTTCTAGTTTATCAATTTTATTTTTCAAGAAGTTATTTTACTTTTCTAATTTCTTACCTTTGATTTTGAGTTTTTAAATTTAGAAAAATTATTTTCATTGTTATTTAATCTTAAGATAGAGTTTTGATTCTTATAAGTTGAAAATTTATTTTTCAAATCCTTATGTTTGAAGGTTAAAGGATTATTTTTTAACTCTAAATCCTTATTTTTAAATTTTGAAGTTTTAATTAAATTTTATTTATTTTTAAAATTTTATTATTCATATTTAAATTTAAATCTTTATTAAATATATTTGGAACTATGTTTTGATCAAATAAATTAAGGTTTGAGTTAATTTGATCAAGGTTAGTTACATTAGTTAAATTTTTATGAAATAAATTATTTTTGTTAAGTAGTGTTGATTTAGAATATTTATGCATTTCTATTTCTTTAGTGTAATCTAAACATGAAAAAAATCTAAAGCATGCAAATTTTCATGTAACTTAAATTGATCTACCTTAATTGCTTCCCCTAAGTCTTTGAGTCTTCTCTCTGAGCATTGAGATTTGTAATGTTCCATTCTTTTGCACTTAAAGCATTCGATCTGGTTCTTCCTTTTCCAGACTCTAGACATCAGTTCCTCCTTTGCCTCCGGTTGTGTAGATCGGTTCTTTGGACATTTACTTTTGTAGTGTCATTTTTACTGCACTTAAAACATATTATGTGATCTTTAAATTTTATATTCACAATATTACCTTTTGAAACCTCATTAAGATTCTCCCCCTTGACCATTGTCATCATGGATTCGGGCTCAAGTGTCTAGTCGGACTCGGGTTCGAATCCATCTGCCTCCTCAACAATTAGTGCCATGAAGTTGTTTTAGTCTTGATCTTTTAAATTTATCTCTGAGGATAGCTCTCCGGATTTAGACTCAAATTCGAACTCATTTTTGCCTTGATCTTCTAGCCTTGACGGAGTCTCATGAAGCTCGATTAATTTGGTCCACAACTTGAATGCGTTCTTGTAATCTTCTAATTGACACAAAATTTTATTAGGCAAACACTAATTAATATATTCATTACCTTTATGTTTGCTTCTAAGTTTCGAGAATGTTGTCTCAGTGCAATCTAGTTGTCAAAATTGTTACTTCCTACAAAATATTCCATCATTTGCCTCCAGGAATTGAAATAAACTTGATCGTACGGTGGAGGTTCATAGATGCTTCTCCCTTCTTGATAGGATGTCGACATTCTTATAAGAAAGAGATAGAAAATAAATTTCCAAGACTTTCATCTTGGGATTAGCATTGCGGGATACAAAATAAAATATTACTTAAGAATTTGTGAAAACACTTTTAAAGAAAAAGAAATTTCTTTTAAAATTGCTCAAAAAATGGTTAAGTAATTTCAGAGCTACCAGGCTCTGATATCAATTGAAGGATCGATAGAAAGTGATAGAGGGAGGGTGAATATCACTCTTTAAAAATTCCTCTTATCGTATCGTAAAAACAATCACAGTAAGCAATGAAAAATAGAATAATAAAATAGACGACTCGGGTGGTTACTTGGTTCGGAGCCTACGTCGACTCCTACTCCAAGGCCCGCGATCCTTGATCGCAATGTTAGGCAATTCACTATAATTCTTCTTTCTAAAACCTTTGGAAAGAAGCAATTCGTACAATGCATAATATAAGATAGAAACAACTTACTATCTTATTGAAACTAAGTACAATGCAAACAATATAAAATTATACCGGCAGTAGAAAAATGATGAAGCTCGGTCGACACTTGAATGAAGTAATAGCTTGCTTGAAGAAGTGTTGCAGAGTAGTTGCACGAAACTTTTGTATAGAGATGAACAGAAAAATTGATTGACTTGATTGTCTTGTAGCCTCGGACCTCGAGTAACTTTTTATAAGAATCGTCAACGTTTAGTCGACTGATCCTTGGGTTCAGTCGACCGAACCTGCTCCCTTCCTTCTTTACTGAGATCCGATCTTTGGGCATTGATGACATTTAATGGTTCAATCTACCGATCACCATGTTCGATCGACCGAACTGTGAACCTTCCCTGTTCGTTGAGATTTGCACTTAATGTTCCATTAATGAGAGATTGTTCGGTCGACCGATCAACCAGGTTTCCTTCTCTGCTTTAGCTCGGTCTGGGTGCCATATCATTAAGGTTCGATCTACTGATCCTCTGGTTTGGTCGATCGATCAGGCTTTGGTCAGATTGTGCTCTGCTTTTGGTCTGAACTAGTCTTTAGTTTGATTTAGCCTTGTTTAGTCGATCGATCAGGTTGTTCATTGCAAAACAAAGTTAGATTAAAGTTATATGTGTTGTTTGTCTAACCCTTCTACCAAGTGTGTAGGAGTTGACTGGTCTGATGGACCTAACACGAGGCTGAAATCTAATTTGGTCCGCGGGACCCGATAGCTGGTGGGAAATCCAGATAGGTCTGTTTGGCCTGATATCTGGCGGGAAAGTCCAGTTGGGTCCGCAGGACCTGACAATCGACCGAAATCCAGTTGGGTCTGCGGTCTTGACAACTGACAGGAAAACCTGGTGGGTCAAAGGCAAGTCAAGCGACTGCAAGTGATAATTGAAGGTAAGTAACTAGAGGAGGGATCCAGTGAGGACGCATTCCCCGTTGAGGGAACTATATGCATCGGTCCAGCTTAGGTCGATTTGGGAAATCAAAGCTGAGATCTTGACTAGATCCTGGTCTTAGGGAGATAGGATCTAATTACTACTCTTATTTTATTGTGTTGTACTAACTCTGTTTTGTAAGGTAAATATATTTTCTATTGTCTGGACTAACCCTTTTTACAGGGAAGCAACTGTAGAAGAAAAGGGAGTCTGGAGCAGTCCGGGTGCATGGAGCTAGTCCGGGTGTTCAGACCAGCTCGCCTAGGCGGGTGACGTGAGCACCTAGGCGATCTGGGCGCCCAGAGTCGGTCCATGCGCCCGGACCCAAAAACTTATCTAGATGCTGAGGTGGAGCACGTCGACTGGCTGAGTCATATACTCCAGGCGCTCGAAGGGGTTCTAGGCGCCCAGAATGAGCCCATATAAAGGCCTTTGACCATGAGCTTTAGAACATCAACTACTACAACTTTAACTCTTGCGCGACGCTCTGAAAAAACTCCTACGACACTCTGAAGCTCCTCCAACAACCGACGATCACAACATTCTTATTTTCTTTGTCGTCAGTAACATTCCTTTTAGTTTTTGTACTTAACTCGTGTAATCATTCAAGCTATTAGTGGATTTCCCAACGAAAGCACTCGACGAGTGCGGGCCTTGGAGTAGGAGTCGTCGAAGGCTCTGAACCAAGTAAAACTACTTGTGTTAGCACTTGGTTTCTCTATTTCTTTCCCTCTTTTATTCTTCTGTTGTGTACTTCGATTTAATTCGCTCTCGATTTTCGACGAATATTCATCCCCCCTCTCTAGCATATTTCTGATCCTACATAGGGAGCTCTCGAAGTGGAATGAAGAATTGGCGGTGGAGCCTGTGGAGCTCTCGGAGCAGAATGACGGATAGGCGGGCCTTGAAGAGCTGCCTTAGCGGGAGGAAAAAGGGGTGGCAGGCCTCACCGCTCAGACAGAATATCCCACCTTCTCCGATTTATTTCTATGTTGCTCATTCGAAGAGGCCCAGACACCGAGGCTCTAGAGAGCGCATCCGCTACAAAAGAAAAGATGTTAGTAGGGAAAATCAAGGGGGCACATCAAAAACAAAGCTTCTTACCCAAGGAAAGCAACATTTCCACTGGGAGGGAACTCATACCGAACATGTACATGATTCCCTCCTAAAGTAGCTCGGAAATATCAAACTTCAAGCCCGCTAATTGTTTGGACGCCTCTATGAATGTTGGCTCCATACAGAAGTCCCCTAAAGTAGGCGTGGGCGGGAGAAGCGATCGGTGTTTAATTGGCCAAGCTACTAAAGAAGGAAAGCAAACAAAAAACACATAGTTTTCCAATCCCTTACCTGCATAGGCATCCTGTCAAAAAGGGTTATCCTAGGGTGGGGTCGAAAATGAAAAATACCATCGGTTTGGCATTGGGGAACAAAGAAATAGTGAAACAGGCGTGGGGTGTAAGATACGACAAATCATAATAACCTTATCAAATTTTTTAAGAATTTTTAGAAATTTTTTGGGAATTAAACGGAATTCGTATGACATGTTTGAAGGGATGAATAAGTTGGGCTAGGAGAAAGCCTGTTTAGATATCCCAATTAAAGTGGGAGTTGATTGATTTAATTAACTTAAAGTTGGATTAATTAACCTAAGGTATAAATAAAAGCCCGAACTTAACCTTGTCTTCATTTTCTCTACCCGATCTCTAATCCTTCTCCTCTACTCTTGATTATCTTCTTCTCCTCTTCATCATCATCGACCACCGACGATGAGATGCTGATTATCGCGAGCCAGTGTCGTCCTCTCTTCTCCTCTTATTTCCACTGTCGATTCTCTTCCTCGCGTATGCTCTACTCTCCACTCGAGCGCCATCAATGTCATCTCCCCTCTCACGACGCCAATCTCCCGGTGTTGAGCTTCGCAAGTCCCCTCTACTAGCCCCTCCATGGATGTTAGCCTTGGCTAGGAGCTGATCCACATGGCGGCACCAAATCGTTCCCTAGTTTTTGGGCAACACCACCGACCGCCGCTTCCGCCTGGTGAATCGTCAGCCACTCGCCGCCTCCCCGTCTTCATCGTCACTCCCTTCGTCCACAATTGGTTCTTCCCACTAGACTCCGCATCGATCTTGCCATGTCCTCTATCGCGTACCTCAAGGAAGACGGAGAAGCCGCCAAGTGGGATAGGGCTACCCTCCCTCTTGCGTGAGAACCCAAACAACGTCGTGATTCCTGTCATCTGAGGAAGCTTCACTGGTGAATCCCTAACTTCCTGACCATAACCTTCATTGGAGACGTTGGAGCATCAGTAAACACTGCTGCACAACAATCAAGTTGTTTCTTTTGCCACTAGCCAAGCATCAACCGGACAGTAGGAGGGATTGTGTTCTGTTCCGGCCAGATGGGGTAAACTAGATATAATTATTACCTATGCTAATTAGATCTTGTTTATATACCTATGATCTAAGCTCTTGTTGGCACAGCGAGGGCCGACAAGAGGGGGGTGAATTGCATGCAAAATTAAAGATACCCTCCTCAAGACTTTCAACTCAAAGTAAATAGAAATAATAATAAAGTAATAAGACGAAAAGAATATATCAGAGAATACCAAAAGTTGACTTGGTTACAACCAAGATGATTGTTAATCCAAGACGATGAAAAGTGCACTAACGATCTCCTTCTCTGAAGGCGGAGAAGCCTTTTACACACTAAAAGCTCAGAACTATTGCTAGAAATGAATGCAGAGTTGGTTGCCTGAATTGATGAAAAGATCTGGACCAAGGCTTTATTTGTAGCCTTGGACGGGGTGCCCTGAAGGGTTTCGGGCGTCCTAAGGGGATAAAATTTTATCCCCCAACGTTCAGATCGAGTTTTGACTCGATCTGGTCAAAATCCAACTCCGGTCGCCCCGGGCTGTTCCAGGCGCCCCGGGCGCCCCGGGTTGTTCCGGGCGCCCCGGGCTGTTCCGGGCGCCCAGAGGTCAAGGGCGCTAGGATTGATTCGGGCACTCGGACATGAAAGTCAACTCAGGTTTGACTTTTGGTCCGGGCCTTCTGCTCCGTTTTCAGCTCGCCTTGGTCCGGGTCTTTTCCGCTCCGGCTCCGTTTGCTTGGGTGATCTCTGCTATTCGAAATAGGGCTCACCCGAACCTATCTTCCGGTCTTTTCCTCGAGCAAGCTTCCATCCCGGCTTCTCATCCCTCGAACACCGTGCACATTGTTCTCGTCCACCGGAGTACTCTTCCGCAGCTCTCTCGTCCTTCGGACGCACCGAGCCCGTCGGCTCCCTTCCCGTACCATCCTTCTCGCTAGCTGCGTCTTCCGCTCGACTTCCTACGCTCCTAAGTTCCTGCACACTTAGACATAGGGATCAAATAACAAGCAGGACCTAACCTAACTTCGTTGATCACATCAAAACAACTACGGGATTCAACAATCTTCCCCTTTTTGATGTGCATCAATCCAAGTTCAAGTTAGGGTATAAAAATAAATAGTAATTTGAAAGAAATTACTAACTAACAGTTTAAGAATAAAAATTGCAAAAAGAAATTTGCAATACCAAAAAAAATTTAATTTGTCAATTTTCCTAACTCCCCCTTAACTTGTAGACCTACCTCTCCCCCTTTGATAACAGCAAAAAGAATGGGGTAAAAATGTATAAGGTAAGGGTTTTTCTAAGTACAAAATTAGGTATTTTCAAAAATATTTCTAGGAATTTCCTTAAGATTTCGCAAAAATTCTAAGTTAATACAAGATTTTAAGTAAAAAAAATTCTAACTTTTAGAGGATTTTTTAACTTAGGCAAAAATAGTTTTAAATATTTTTCAAAAAAAAATTAAGTTAAAAAAAAATTCGTAGGAGAATTTTTCTAAGTATAGATTTTTTTAAAAAAAATTAACTTAAACAAAAAATATTTTCTCAAAAGATATTTTTGAAGAAAAAATATTTGAAGAACTTTTACAAGCATTATTTAATTCTAATTTTAATACTTTTGAAGAAAGTTAATTAAACATTTCATTTCTATATTTGACTTCCAAGCAGTGGCGAGGCACTAGGCCTTCTTGGTTATTGGAACAACAACCACTTTCTAGTCAAAACCTCATAAGGAAATTCACTGTTTAATTTTCTTATTGAAAGCCTTTAACTTTTTAAATTTAATCTAGCAATGATTTTGGAACCCAGTAAAGGTTCCTTCCTACTGGATTAATCAGAAACTTAGGGGGTATATAGTTTTTGAAACTTTCCTAAGTTGTCCTTGATGTTTTCTAATATACCAATTTAATTTTCCAAAAGTTCTTAGTTTTGATTTTGGAAATTTATTTAAGCATGCATGATTATTTTTCAACTTCTCAATTTCAATTTTTAATCTTTCATTTTCTAATTTTAAATTATTATACATTTCTAGTGGGCATGCTTTTGTTAAGTTCAATTTCAATTTAGCATTTTACTTTTCTAATTTTGCTAGATCTTTCATAAGAACTTTGATAAATTTAAAGGACTGTGTAGGGGTGAGATCTTGTACCTTACTTACCTCTCTTGGTGATGCTCCCCCTTCGTCGCAGTTTTCTTCTTCTTCTGAGGATCCTCCTCCTTCATCTATGCTCATCTCTGAGTCAGAGTCATCTTCAAAGAGATGGTTGGTCATTAGTGCTACTCCTGAGAAGGCTTCGACTTCTTATTCGGATGATGAAGAATCATCCCAAGTGGCCTTCAGACTTTTGCGTTTAGTGGATATCGGTCTCTGAGACTTGTCCTTTTTCTTTAATTTGGGGCAGTCATCCTTGATGTGTCTTTCCTCGTTGCAATTGTAGCATTGAACTATTTTTTATAGTGTTGATGCTTTTTCGTCTGCGATCTAAATTTGTTAGTTTTAATAAATTTATTTAATTTTCTTACCAGAAGAGTCGCTTCAGTTTCGTCGATCGATGCTTCAAAATCGGGATCGTCCTTTTCGGCTTGTAGGGCAATATTGAGGTTCGTCTTCTCCGTTTGTTTAGGCTCTGCAATTCGAGACTTGTGAAGTTCAAATGTAGAGAATAAATTTTCTAAATTACTTACCTCAAGGTCCTTAGAGATGTAGTATGCATCTACTAAGGATGCCCACTCTGGAGTTCTTGGGAAGGCGTTGAGCGCATACCGGATAGAGTCTCGATTCATTACCGGTTCTCCGAGGTTGGTCAGTTGAGTTATCAACTCCTTAATTCTTGCCTGGAGTTGCGCTACCTTCTCGTTGTTGTTCATTCGGAGGTTCGTTAACTGGGTCCGAAGGATGTCGCGCCTCGCTAGCTTTGCTTCTGAGGTGCCTTCGTGGAGCTCCAGGAATTTATCCCAGAGGTCTTTGGCGGAGTCGTAGCTTCCGATCCGACTTACCTCCTGGGGCGGCAGAACGCTGAGCAGGTGAAATTCTGCTTTTCCGTTGGCCACGAAATCGGCCTGCTCTTTCTTCGTCCAGTTGTATTCTTCTTTGTCTTTTGACGCTGTATATCTATATTTCATTATTAAAAGGATATCAAATTCAATCTTAAAAAATACCTCCATTTTTCGCTTCCAAGTAGTGAAGTCTCCGTCGAATTTTGGGGGATGAATGTTCGCGCTGGCCATCATCCTGATCTTTGTGCTTCAGTCAGCGGTTAGTCCTTCTGAGGCTGTCGGGCTCTGATACCACTTGTTGGCGCAGCGAGGGCCGACAAGAGGGGGGTGAATTGCCTGTAAAATTAAAGATACCCTCCTCAAGACTTTCAACTCAAAATAAATAGCAATAATAATAAAGTAATAAGACAAAAAGAATCAGAGAAGACCATAAGTTGACTTGGTTACAACCAAGATGGTTGTTAATCCAAGACAATGAAAAGCGCACTAACGATCTCCTTCTCTGAAGGCGGCCTTTTACACACTAAAAGCTCAGAACTATTACTAGAAATGAATGCAGAGTTGATTGCTTGAATTGATGAAAAGATCTGGACCAAGGCTTTATTTATAGCCTTGGTCGAGGTGCCCTGAAGGGTTTCGGGTGCCCTGGGGGGATAAAATTTTATCCCCCAACATTCAGATCAAGTTTTTACTCGATCTGGTCAAGATCCAACTCCAGGCGCCCCGGGCGCCCGGACATGAAAATCAACTCAGGTTTGACTTTTAGTCCGGGCCTTCTGCTCCATTTTCAGCTCGCCTTGGTCCGGGTCTTTTCCGCTCCGGCTCCGTTTGCTTGGGTGATCTCCGCTATCTGGAATAGGGCTCACCCGAACCCATCTTCCGGTCTTTTCCTCGAGCAGGCTTCCATCTCGGCTTCTCATCCCTCGAATGCCACGCACATTCTTCTCGTCCACTGGAGTACTCTTCCGCAGCTCTCTCGTCCTTCAGACGCACCAAGCCCGTCGGCTCCCTTCTTGTGCCGTCCTTCTCGCTAGCTGCATCTTCCGCTCGACTTCCTGCGCTCCTAAGTTCCTGCACACTTAGACACAGAGATCAAATAACAAGTAGGACCTAACCTAACTTGGTTGATCACATCAAAACAACCACGAGGTTCAACAACTATTATATATCCTCTAACTGCTTCTGGATTCTTTCACCAGGCAACGATAGAGCGGATTGAGGTAAGATCCAATTAGTGTGTGATTATCAAAGTGTTTGTTCCATTTCTGTTTCAGATTGGTTATTTGATTACGGAGTTGGTTGGGTTATGCATAGTGTTTGATTCATGATGGATTGATGGAATTAGTAAAGTGGGTTATTATGTTTTGATTTCATTATGTAACGGATTGATAATCAAGAGATGGATTTGTTATTGGATTAAGAAAAAGGATTAGTGGATGAGTTGATATTGATAAGTAAGGGGTTAATTGATTCATGATACCTGGTTGATTTAAGATATGAATTAATTGGAGTTAAACTAGATTAACTCTAGTTTAAGTAGTGAATTGTATTAGTAAGGCCTAAACACTAATTTGGAGTTAATCAAAGATCATGTTCGATAAGAGTTACCTTAGTTAGTTCAGGGATTTTATTTAGATATTTAATTTATATGAAATTATCTAAGTAAAATATATTGATGCAGGACTGTGATTTGAGATGAGCGTCTCAATGTGGGATTATTTATCACGATCGACAAATAAAGGCGGGTACTTCTTATCTTGATTCTTAGTTCGTTGACCTTAGTGCATGAGCTATTATTTGGATAGTTATTGTATTTACCTTGTCTCCACTCATATTTTCCCCGTTCTTGATACTTATCCACTCGATCTTTGAGCTAATCGATTTGATGTCTATACAGTCTCTTGTTGCCATCCATGATATATAGCAGATACTAGATATCATGCTTACTTGCTTTGACTACTGTTTATTCATGTATCTTATTGAGCATGCGGGTTTCATGTAGCATACCTGATTTTTGTTTATATATATATGATGACTATTGCATTTTACGCATCATGTCATTGCATGTATGTCGGTGACCATGTCTCTCTTGTGGTTGAGAGGGTCGTTGGCCAGGGACGCACACTCAGCCACTCATGGGTAGTGGTAGCTAGAGTAGATGCCACTTGTCCTGTCGTGCCCCTACTCGCTCACTCAGGGGTAGTGATAGATGGAGTTGTAGGCAGTAGGGACCCCCGTCGTAGACGTAGCTAGTTAGCTACTATGCAACTGTCCCCTTGGCCATTCGAGAGTAGCGGTAGCTGGAGTGGTATACAGTCTATCACTGACCTAGCCTCTCGACCATACAAGGGTCATGGTGTAGAGGGGTAGGCGGGAGTGACCATCCGTGCATACGCTGTTATTGTTATACTTACTTATGCTGTTGTTTGTTTACTTATGTAGTTCTCTTGTTATATCCATGTGAAATGCTTATATATGATGAGTTATATACCTGTTGTTTGTGTTTAGACACTGGTTTACTTATTGGTGATATATATATACCTCACATATTATCCTTGTAGTTATGACCAGTATTGTAGCAGGTTTGTACTATTCCTGACCTTACTAGCCTAGGATATGATTTTAGGTATGGACATTTACTATGATATCACTATAGTATCTGCTATTTTCCCTATGAGACTATATACCTTTGAATCTCTGGTGATATATATTATGCTCATGTATTATCTATCTATTGCTCGCTGAGTCTTAATACTCATCATCCCGTAAACTAGTTTATTTCGTCAGGTAGCAGGTAAAGGATTTATGGAGTCGCTTGGAGATCCTGTCCGCCAGTTCCATGTCACATCGAGCGACTTCTATTGTTATTACTTCCACTCGCATTATTGGTTTTGTACTTGTATTTGTATTATGTACCTTCTATATGGTTTTTCGGACTTGTGGTGTCCTTTATTTCGGTTATGAACTTGTTGTGTCAAGTCGGGTCGACTCACAGTTAGTTTGTATTATTTTTAGGTTTTGCTTATGTCTTCCGCTATCTTTTTGTTCTAGCAATGTGGGTTGCTTACTATACAACTGTGTGGTTATGTTTTTTTTGTTCCAACCATATGGACTGTGTATATAACTGCGTTGTTATGTTTTATATCCAGCTGCGTGGGTTGTTGTTGGCTTGTGAGTAGCTTTGGGCAATGTATACTGGTTTCATTTATCACTGCTATAGGGGAGGCGCTGTCCAATTTTCGTCGGACAACCTTACTCTCGGGCATGACATGGGGTCAAGGAAATTTCAAACAAGTGAAAGAGAATGTCGACTCCGCACAGAATGCAAATAGAGTTAGGAACAAACTCTCAAAGAGGAATGTGAAAATACCGACTCATGTCGAAGAAGAAACTAGGGAGGCGAAAATGAAGGCCCACAAGGATCTACTTCTTAAAGAATGTCACATAACCTACAGGTGGCCTATGGGGGTGGTCATTTTCAGTGGGCATGATTACATGGATGACGCAAGGGAACTAATAAGTAAAATGGAGATTATCAAAGTCTACGCCGGTGAAATTCAAGACTAGATGAGTGTACCACAAAGCAGAGGTGTCCATGATGGGGGTTAAGGAGAAGGTTGGGACAAGAAGATCTCGAGAAAAGGAAGAAGGTGGAAAGTTTGAGAGCAAATGAAAGTGAAAGTTTGATCGAGGTCACCAGAGGAAGAAAATGAAAAGGCACGATGGAGATAAAGTGTAGGCTTATGGAAAAAGTCGCTAAGTCTTTTTAAAGAATGATCTGGTGCGATAAACCATATGATCACCTCGACAGATGGGTCAATCGCCAGTGTCGTCGGATGAACCACACGATCACATAAAAAGATAAGTTGATCGCTAAAGCCATCAGATTAGATGGTAAGTAAACCATCGTCCATACAAAATGTCGCATGGTAACTTTCTTTTCTGTGAAAAATAAGTTGGACGAACACGTGGTGGTGTAGGAAAGGAGACATTTATGACATTGATAAAAGACAAAGAAAAAAATAAGGCACGCCACTAGGGGGTTTTGTCTTGCATTTATGATGTCAGCAGTTTGACGAACCCAACTAAGTTTGGGTTCACCAACACTTCATAAGGATTGATGGAGCACTTCATCTAGGACCGAGCGAGTCCTCATAAGGGAAGAACACCCCATCTGAGCAGCTCGGCTATGGCCGGCCATCCCTCACCCTAGAAGGCTCCCACAGGTAAGCTCGAGCCGACCTGCAACCATTCCACTTCCAGGCGGATTAGTCAATAACAAGATTGGCGAAGCACTCATTTTAGCGTGTCGGCTATGGGCCAACCAGCTATTACCCCAATCTGTTGAAAATACTTACTAACCGGTCGGATATACATTTTATAGTTCTAGGTGCCATCCGACTAACACATGGACAGGCCGGGTGACTTCCTTATTAGTGGTCATAATCCAAGGAAATACAACTTCCTGAGCAACATATAACATTCCTCACGAGAAAGAGCCCGACCTCCTTACCCGATTGACATACCACGAGATGGGGCCTGGATCTCCTCCCCCACAGGTAGGCTAAGGTTTCCGGGCACGCAAAAATAGATAGCCTATAGATGGATAGTAAACACAAGTAATGGATAATGACAGGCCTGAAAAAGTTTACACCCCATTAGGTCTACACCTCATTAGGGCTTGGGATACAAAGAGTTAGAAGGCTACTTTAAGGAGGGGAAAGCTTCGTCAGGGAGATCGTTCAAGAGCTTCTTGCGGTCCAGAAAATATTCGGACGATCCCGACACCAGCATACTTGCTTCTTGCAGTTGTGTAAGGGCCCCTTCGGCACCGTAGCAAAGCATTTGGTTAATAGTGTTGCTGATTTGGGATCTGAAGTCAGGGGACGCAAGGTAAGTGGTTTTCGGGCTACAAAGCAACTATCCTCCCTAGCTCGATAGCTGGCTAGCTCATCTTAGGACTTGTTCAACTCGGATGTTGCCCTGGCCAGTTCAGCTTAGAAGCTGCAGCTTCGGACTTCGCTGCCTCTAACTCAGTGTGTAAGGACTCTAGGTCAGTCCTTTGAGTGCCCATTTGTTGTTGACGATCTGCTTCCCGTGAGGTGCTTGCAGCTAACTTAGCAACTTTTATCGCTAGGGTCGCTAGGGCAAAAGTATGAGTAGTTTCTAACTCCTTCAATTTAGCGAAAAGGTCCTAGGCTTCAAGGGTTTTTGCATCAAGGTCAGCCACTACTTGGAGCCTTCTCATGCTTCTTGGAGCCTTCTCATACTTTCTGACCAAAGCTTATCAACACTAGTCTTCAGAACATCTCTCAGTTGTCGTGCTTTCTTAGCCTCAACTCTGGCCAACTCCCAAGCTTCTTGCGCATTCATCTCCATTTCTCTTAATGGGCTGGCTTGCGTTTGTGCCTCCTAGGGAGAAGTTGTTGGTTGCTACTCGGAATATCATACCGGTTCCCCTGTACAAAAATTTTGTACAAGTCTTGAACCATTCTTAACAACCTATTATATTTTTTAGAAATTAAATTTGGAATCACAAACAAAACTTAACATTATTGATTCCAAATTCAATTTATCTGTTCTTAGTGGTTAAGACTTGGATCGCAAACGATGCTTAACATTATTGATCCAAATCCACCCATGTTACAAATTCAATTAAATATTAATTTCAGAGATCGACTTCCAGGTTAAACATGGCGAGACACTAGACATTCTTGGGTATGGGAACATCCACCACTTCCTAGACAAAGTTTTTCAACGAAATTCAATATTTAATTTCCTTATAGTAACCCTAGGTTTAACCAAAAAGAACAATCGAATCACAAGTTTGAAAAACAAAAGAAACACAAAATCAAAAACATAAATTCGATAACATAGATTTATTAGCCTCTTGTGTTTGGTATTTCAAGATTTAAATAAAAGGATGAACTAGTTATGATGCGGAAACTAAGAACTAGCTATACCTTTTATAACTTATAGACCTCACGATCTTCTGCCGTATTCCTCTTCTTATCTCGGACGTCGTGTGGGCGACGATCTACCGAGACAAGAATCCACCCAAGCTTCCTTCTTCTCCAAGCAAGTTTCAGCCAATCAACAAACTCCTTGAGATGAAGAACTTCGGCCACCAACCAAGCTCCAAGGGATGCTAAGAAACAAAGCATCTTATCTCTCCTTCTTTTCCAAGCAAAATTCGGCCACCAAGATCTCTCCAAGAAGATGATGTCGCCGACCACTTAAGAAGAAGAATAGGGGAAGAGGAAGAAGAGAGAGCCGACCACCACAAGGAAGAGAGGAATAATAGAAGATAGATTGTTATTAGGTGAGACACCTCTACCCTCTCTTTTATATTCCTTGGTCTTGACAAATAAGAAAAGTTTTAATTAAAACTTCCTAAATTTCCATACCAATGAAAAGGAAAATTTAATTAAAAATTCCTTTTATTTATTAATGTGGCCGACCCCTACAACTCTTCCAAACAAGAAAAATTTTAAACACAAAATTAAAACTTCCTAATTTATTTCCAGAAATTTTTAAAATAAAAATTTCTCTTTAAAAAATTTCCTTCATGGTTGGTTATAAAAGGAAACTTTTATAAATTAAAATCTCTCTATTAAAACATGTGGATGATTTACAAAAAGGAAATTTTTCTTTAAAATTAAAATCTTCTTTTAACTACAAATAAGGAAAGATATCAAATCTTTCTCTTAATCTTTTGTAGATCGCTATAAAAGGAAAGATTTAATTTTAAAACTCTCTTTTAAAATCATGAGGATGGTTACAAAAAAGGAAAGTTTTCTCTAAAATTAAAATCTTCCTTTTAACTACAAATAAGGAAAGATATCAAACCTTTCTCTTAATCTTTTGTAGAAAACTATAAAAGGAAAGCTTTAAATTTTAAACTCACTTTTAAAATCATGGCTTCCACATAAGGAAAGATTTTAAAAAATAAAATCTTTTAATTTATTTTGGCCGACCACCTAAGCTTGGATTCAAGCTAGGGCCGACCACCTACTTGACCCATCTAACCTTGGTTTGGCCGGCCCTAGCTTGGGCTCTAAGCTAAGCTTGGCCGACCACCCTAAGGTGGGTAAGAAGGTGGGTATAACACTTTATAATTAAGAGGCTACGATAGGGACTGAGAGGAGGAATTGATTTTGGTCTCCCGATGAACTTGAGCTTCCCGTGTTCACCCCGAACACCCAACTCGAGTTCATCAATAATATCTCATTCCACTAAAGAGTTATTATTGAACTACCACACCAATCTCATATTACTATATGGGTTCCTTCTTATCAAGAGTGTGTTAGTCTCCCTGTATTTAAGATATAGAATATCCACTAATTAAATGAGTTATTGACAACTCACTTAATTAATATCTAGCTCTAAGAGTAGTACCACTCAACCTTATCGTCATGTCAGACTAAGTCCACCTGCAGGGTTTATATGACAATCCGTATGAGCTCCTCTTGGGGACATCATCAACCTAGATTTCTAGGACATAGTTTCCTTCTATAATCAACAACACACACTATAAATAATATTATTTCCCAACTTATCGGCACTATTGATTTAACGAGCTAAATCACGTCCTTTGATAAATTAAAGAAATAAGTATTAAATATATGTGCTTGTCATTATATCATGATTAAGAGTACACACTTCTATAATAACAGAGGTTTTGTTTTTATGTAGTCAGTATAAAAAGAAACTACCTCAAATGATCATGCTCAATACACTCAGAGTGTACTAGTGTAATTTTATAGTTAAGATAAACTAATATCAAATTACACTACGACTATTCCAATAGTTTGTTCCTTTCCATCTTAGTCGTGAGCTACTTTTTATAACTTATAAGGAACTGATAACATGATCTTCTGTGTGTGACACCACACACCATGTTATCTACAATATAAATTATTTGAACAATTACACTTAGCATATAAATGTAGACATTTGACCAATGTGATTTTTTATTTCAAAATAAATGTTTACAATAAGCTAGACTTTTAGTATATATTTTAACAATCTCTCACTTATACTAAAAGACTATGCTATCATATACCCTGCCATACATCTGATTCTCAACCCCTCAACATGCCCATCAAAAGCTTTTGCCTTAAGGGCCTTAGTGAAAGGATCTTCCAGGTTATCATCTGATGCAATCTAGGCGACAACTTTTCCTCATTATACGATATCTCGTATTGGGTGGTACTTGCGCTCTATGTGTTTACTTGCCTTATGGGCTCGTGGTGCTACTGCACCAATAATTTTGGGCAAACCAGGAATCATATCTAAGTCCATCATGAAGTTACTGAGCCATTCAGCTTCTACGGTTGGCTCAAAGGCTGCCACATACGCAGCTTCTATGGTGGAGTCCGAAAAAGCATCTATGCTTAACACTCCTCCATTGTTATGGCTTTACCTCCTAAAGTAAATACAAAACCCCGAGGTTGACTTACTATTTGTCCCTATCTGATTGGAAGTCAGAATTCGTGTAACCTACAGGGAGTAGATCATCTGCTTGTTATACCAGCATATAATCTATAGTCCTTCTCAGGTACTTTAATATATGCTTTATGGCAGTCTAATGTCCTTGCCCAGAGTTACTTTGATATCTGCTAACCATGCCCAAAGTAAAACAGATATCCGGTCTCGTACACAACATAGCGTACATTAGGCTTTCGATAGTCGAAGCATAAGGAACTGCCTTCATGTCCTCTATCTCCTTTGATGTTTTCGGAGACATCTGTTTAGATAAAGCTACTCTATGCCTAAAAGGTAGAAAACCTTTCTTGGAGTCTTGCATGCTGAAACGAGCAAGAATTGTATCGATCTACGAAGCTTGGGACAAGCACAACATCCTTTTCTTGCGATCCCTTATTCCTTTGATCCCAAGAATATGTGCGCATTCTCCTCAGTCCTTCATATTGAATTGTTTGGACAACCATACCCTTACTTCCGATAACACTTTGATATTGTTTCCAACTAACAAAATGTCATTTATGTATAGTACAAGAAATACCACCACGTTTCCATCACACTTCTTATATACACAAGACTCATCTGGACACTGAATAAATCCATATGATTGGATTACTTCATTAAACCGGATGTTCCAAGATCTTGAAGCTTGCTTCAATCCATAAATCGACTGATTGAGCTTACACACTAGATGCTCTTTGCCTTTTTCAATAAATCCCTCTGGTTACTTCATTTGGATGTTTTCTCCAAGACTTCCATTAAGGAAAGCTGTCTTGACATTCATTTGCCAAACCTCATAATCCATATGAGCGGTAATGGATAAGAGCATCCGGATAGACTTAAGCATGGCCACTGGCGAAAAAATTTCCTCATAATCGATTCCCTCTTTCTGAGTGTACCCTTTCGCAACAAGCCTTGCTTTGAAGGTTTCCACCTTCCCATCTGTCCCTCTTTTCCTTTTGTAGATCCACTTACATCGAACGACTTTTACACCATTTGGTGGTTTTACAAGCTCCCAGACCTTATTAGAATACATAGATTCTATTTCAGAATTCATCGCTCTTTACCAAGATGCTGCATCTATATCTTGGAGTGTTTCGTCATATGTTCGGGGATCAGGTTCATGTTTACCTGGGACCAAGTCCGACGACTCTCTAAAAAACATGAATCTTTCAAGTTGCCTAATAACTCTCCCACTACGACGAGGCACTTTTTGTTGTTGTGTTTCATTTGTGATACGTGTTGCAGTTTCTTGTGATATTTTATCTTGCACTGTTGGTACTAAAGTAGGCGTCTCCTCTCGCATTTCTTCTAGAACAATTTCACTGATGGGCTTATGGTTCATCACATAATCTTCCTCTAAAAATCGAGCATTGGTACTAACAATGATCTTCTGATTTTTAGAATTATAAAATAAATCACCTTTCGTTCCCTTAGGATATCCTACAAACAGACAAACTTCTATACGTGATTCCAACTTGTCAGTATCTCCCTTCAGCACATGTGCTAGACTACCCCATATCCGAATATGACTCATACTAGGCTTACGCTCATTCCACAATTTCATAGAAGTAAAGGATACTGATTTAGAAGGTACCATATTCAGAATGTACACTGCTGTTTTCAGAGCATATCCCCAAAACGAATTTGGTAATTCTGAATAACTCATCATCGATCTAACCATTTATATAAGAGTCATATTCCTTCGTTCTGCCACACCATTCTGTTGGGGTGTACCAGGTGCAGATAATTGGGATTGAATCCCAGCCTCTTATAAGTAATTCCAAAACTCTCCAAAGAGGTATTCGCCACCACGATCAGACCGTAGTGTCTTGATACTTTTACCATGACGTTTCTCCACATCAGCCTTGTATTCTTTGAACTTATTAAAGCATTCAGACTTGCAGCGCATCAAGTAAATGTACTCATATCTTGAATAGTCATCAATAAAAGAGACAAAATATTTGAAACCACCTTTTGCCTGGATAAACATAGGACCACACAAATAAGAATGAACAAGTTCTAATATATCTTTGGCTCTATACCCCTTAGCCTTAAAAAGTCTCTTGGTCATTTTACCTTCCAAGCAAGATTCGCAAGTTGAAAAGTTTTCCAACACTAATGAACCCAAAAGTCCATCAGCTATTAGCGTTTGAATCCTACTCAAGTTAATATGATCAAGCCTTAGATGCCAAAGATATGTTTGATTCATTTGCGAAGTTTCCTTTCTCTTATTAGAATTAGAAGATGTGCTATTAATTTCCATTTGTTGCTTTATGAGAGTTATTGGATTTAGAGTATACAAATTGCCTACTAAAGTATCATAACAGATAATAACCCTATTCTTCTTGATAACTACTTTGTCATCAAAAGAAACAGAATATCCATCCACAAACAGTTTAGAAACTAAAATTAAATTCTTTCTAAAAGTTGGTATATAAAGACAATTTTCTCAAAACCAAACTTCTATTCCTATCAAATGATAAGTAGTCGTCTCCCACTGCAATAGCCGCCACTTTCGTAGCATTGCCCATGTAAACAGTTATCTCTCTCTCAAATAGTCGTCGGGTTTCCTAGAACCCCTACAATGTATTGCATACATGATTAGTGGCTCCTATATCTACATACCAATACTAGTAGATAACACCGTTAAATATGTTTCAACTACTAGAGAATAAGATATACCTTTATTGCTCTCTCTCCTATAAGGACAGTCCACCTTCCAATGTCCCAACTGCTTGCAGATGAAGCACTTGCCCTTTGGCTTCTTCACTCCAGCTTTAGGTCCAGTACCTAGAGATCTTTTCACCTTCTTTGCTGAGCCAGCCTGTTTCTTCTTCTTCTTGCCTTTCGACTTTGAAGTAGAAACATTTTTAGCAAAGTGAATCTGAGAACTATGACGAAATATACCTTCTGCTGCCTGAACTTCTGTCAGAAGTTCCGCCAACGTATAAGCCCTTTTGTTTATGTTATTGTTCAGGTGGAACTACTTAAAACTTCTGGGTAGCGTTTGAAAAATAATATCGATATGGGGTTCCCCATCGATTTCATCTCCAAGGATCTGTATTTCGTTCAAATAAGTCATCATCTTTAGGATATGATCCCTTACGGATGTCCCCTCTGACATGGTGGCTATCATTAGTTTTCTCATTGCCTCTTGCCTAGCAGCCCGATTTTGGTGTCCGAATAGTTCCTTGAGATTGTTCATCATGTCATAGGCAGTTGGCAAGTCCTGATGCTGATGTTGCAGTACATTTGACATTGAAGCTAAAATGTAACACCACGTCATCTCATCTGCCTTAACTCATTTCTTATGATGCTCAATCTCCTCTTTACTAGAATCGCCATTAGGCACATTAGGGCAGACCTCTAACAGTACAAACTTATAACCTTCAGCAGTTAGGACAATGTCCAGGTTTCTTTTCCAATCTATATAGTTAGGACCAGTAAGTTTGTTCTCTTTCAGTATAATAGTCAGTGGGTTGAAAGTCATCCTAAGAATCACAAAATAAGTTTTGATAAAGACTCTAAATTTAGAATAATATTGATTTCTCAAACAATACTATTTAAATTTACCAACACCCCAAAACACCGTGAATTTTGCATGCCACGTTAGTGTGGACGTATACAAAATCAAACATTTGTAAGAGGAGAGTCTTACCCATTAATTTTATTATCTTGTCATCCTAACTTTATGATAAATAAAATTAATAGTTGGTATTCCTTTGGTCACATAAATAATAGCAGCGACTCCGTTGGGGATGATACTATTAAATGCGCCTAAGTGTATACCATTACTTGATACTTAGTCCAGTAAATAGAATTGTGCTCCTTCAGTTGGAGAAGATCACACGCTCCTAAATAATTTCCTATAACCATCCACAAAGGAAGTTTGACCTAGTGATCCACAAACAAACTCATCCGTTGTGGAGGGAGGCACTCAGAGCCAACACGCAAGTTTGTTGCATCACTTATAAACCAGTAATGGAGACCATGAAATTTATTTACTAATCCCTCTCCCACTTAGTTATTTAAGGTGAGGAATTTTAACATGCACACACACATCACAGCAAATAAAGTAATAAATATGGAAAAAATAATTTTCTAACTATTATGACCTTTTCCATCACTGGCCTCCGTGTGTTGCTAATCGTAGCTGCTGCCATCTTTAGCCACCGCAATCAGGTCTAGTCGCCGCATCTGCCTTGCTTATTTTTCCGCAACGCCTTTGATCCAAAAATAGTACCACGCCTCGCAAGGATACGATCCACGAAAAAAATAGAATTTTACATATATCGATCCTATATTCCACAAAGGAATGTACATGTAATCTAGATCGAAACAAAAATGTAAAATCCTATATCTAATACAACTCCTGCTATATTTAATACATACAATCATGCACACAAATAAAATGCCCTTGACTTGTCCAAGGGTCCAATCACACACAATCTCTATAAGCCATAATAGTTGGAGCCTGCAACTATAGAGTTAGCATATCCTACTATTATCCTACCTAAATTATATATGACATATGCATAATTAAACTGAAAACCAAATACACAGAGGCAAACCCTAGCTCTGATACTAATTGTTGGTTGCTACTCGGAATATCGTATCGATTCCCTGTATAAAAATTTTGTACAAGTCCTGAACCATTCCTAACAACCTATTGTGTTCTTTAAAAATTAAATTTGGAATCGCAAACAGAACTTAACATTATTGATTCCAAATTCAATTTATCTGTTCTTAGTGGTAAAGACTTGGATCGCAAACGATGCTTAACATTATTGATGCAAATCCACCCATGTTACAAATTCAATTAAATATTAATTTCAGAGATCGGTTTCCAGGTTAAACATGGCGAGGCACTAGACCTTCTTGGGTATGGGAGCATCCACCACTTCCTAAACAAAGCCTTTCAACGAAATTCAATATTTAATTTCCATATAGTAACCCTAGGTTTAACAAAAAAGAACAATCGAAACACAAGTTCAAAAAACAAAAGAAACACAAAATCGAAAATAAAAATTCGATAACCTAGATTCATTAGCCTCTTGTGTTTGGTATTTCAAGATCTAAATAAAAGGATGAACTAGTTATGATGCGGAAACTAATAACTAGTTATACCTTTGATAGCTTATAGACCTCACGATCTTCTGCCGTATTCCACTTCTTATCTCGGACGTCGTGTGGGAGACGATCTACCGAGATGAGAATCCACCCAAGATTCCTTCTTCTCCAAGCAAGTTTCGGCCAATCAACAAACTCCTTGAGATGAAGAACTTCGGCCACCAACCAAGCTCCAAGGGATGCTAAGAAACAAAGCCTCCTATCTCTCCTTCTTCTCCAAGCAAAATCCGGCCACCAAGATCTCTCCAAGAAGATGATGTCAATGACCACTTAAGAAGAAGAATAGGGGAAGAGGAAGAAGAGAGGGTCGGCCACCACAAGGAAGAGAGGAATAATAGAAGATAGATTGTTATTAGGTGAGGCACCTCTACCCTCTCTTTTATATTCCTTGGTCTTGGCAAATAAGGAAAGATTTAATTAAAACTTCCTTAATTTCCTTGCCAATGAAAAGGAAAATTTAATTAAAAATGTCATTTATTTATTAATGTAGTCGACCCCTACAACTCTTCCAAACAAGGAAAGTTTTAAACACAAAATTAAAACTTCCTAATTTGTTTCCAGAAATTTTTAAAATAAAAATTTATCTTTAAAAAATTTCCTTCATGGTTGGTTATAAAAGGAAACTTTTATAAATTAAAATCTCTCTATTAAAACATGCGGATGATTTACAAAAAGGAAAGTTTTCTTTAAAATTAAAATCTTCTTTTAACTACAAATAAGGAAAGATATCAAATCTTTCTCTTAATCTTTTGTAGAACGCTATAAAAGGAAAGATTTAATTTTAAAACTCTCTTTTAAAATCATGAGGATGGTTAAAAAAAGGAAAGTTTTCTCTAAAATTAAAATATTCCTTTTAACTACAAATAAGGAAAGATATCAAACCTTTCTCTTAATCTTTTGTAAAAAACTATAAAAGAAAATATTTAAATTTTAAACACACTTTTAAAATCATGGCTTCCACATAAGGAATGATTTTAAAAAATAAAATTCTTTTAATTTATTGTGGGCGGCCACCTAAGCTTGGGTTCAAGCTAGGGCCGGCCACCTACTTGACCCATCTAACCTTGGTTTGGCCGGCCCTAGCTTGGGCTCCAAGCTAAGCTTGGTCGACCACCTTAAGGTGGGTAAGAAGGTGGGTATAGGTGGGTATAACACTTTACAATTAAGAGGCTACGACAGGGACTGAGAGGAGGAATTAGTTTTGGTC
The DNA here is from genome assembly GCF_018446385.1 of Zingiber officinale. Lineage (NCBI taxonomy): Eukaryota > Viridiplantae > Streptophyta > Magnoliopsida > Zingiberales > Zingiberaceae > Zingiber > Zingiber officinale. The sequence continues at coordinate 49,694,536 of NC_055993.1, forward strand.
TCCCGATGAACTTGAGCTTCCCGTGTTCGCCCCGAACACCCAACTCGAGTTCATCAATAATATCTCATTTCACTAAAGAGTTATTATTGAACTACCGCATGAATCTCATATTACTATATGAGCTCCTTCTTATCATGAGTGTGTTAGTTTCCCTATGTTTAAAATATAGAATGCCCATTAATTAAATGAGTTACTGACAAGTCACTTAATTAATATCTAGCTCCAAGAGTAGTACCACTCAACATTATCGTCATGTCGAACTAAGTCCACTTGCAAGGTTTACATAACAATCCTTATGAGCTCCTCTTGGGGGCATCATCAACCTAGATTTTTAGGACACAGTTTCTGTTGGACCCCGCGATAGTTTTGATGTGATCCACCAAGTTGGTTAGATCCTGTTTTGTGTTTGATCCCTGTGTCTATGTGTGCAGGAGCTTAGAAGCGCAGGAAGTCGAGCGGAAAACGTAGCTAGCGAGAAGGACGGCACGGGAAACGAGCCGACGGGCTCGGTGCGTCCGAAGGACGAGAGAGCTGCGGAAGAGTACACCGGTGGGCGAGAAGAACGTGTGCGGCGTTCGAAGGACGTTAAGCCGGGGAGGAAGGCTGCTCGAGGAAGGCCGGAAATTGGGTTCGGGTGAGCCCTATTTCGGTTGGCCGAAATCACCCAATCGCATGGAGCTACGGAAGTCAAAGCATGGCGAAAGGATGCTGGAAATAGAGCTTAAGGCGCTTTAAGACAGTACTGGAGGCGCCTCCACCTTGGAGGCGCCTCAATCTGCCTTGGAGGCGCCTCAAGCTTGAAGGCGCCTTCAGGCTTGATGAAGGCGCCTTCAACTAGTCAAAAGTGACCGTTTGCGCTGCGGATAAAGTTTTATCTGTCCACTCGATGGAAGCACCTTGGACCCTTGTCGGAGGCGCCTCGGACCCTCGAGATCATGTTTCTAGAGGCTATTTAAAGGCCCCTGGAAGTAGGAGTTCAACATCAATTGAGTGTTCAACTTTGTAAGCAATTCCTAGCAATAGTTCTGAGCTGTTTGAGTGTAAAAGGCTTCTCCGCCTTCAGTAAAGGAGATCTTTTCTAGTGTGCTTTTCATCGCCCTGAATTAACAACCTCCTTGGTTGTAACCAGGTTAACTGCTGAGTCTCTTTTCATTTCTATTGATTTAATTGTTATTATTTTACTATTGCATCTTTGAGTTGAAAGATCCGAGGAGGGTATAGTGTTATTTTTTCAGGCAAATCACCCCCCTCTTGCCGGCCTCCGCTGCACCTACACTTGGTATCAGAGTCAGATCGCTTCAGAAGGACTAACTGCCGACTGAAGCACAACGATCAAGACGATGGATGGAGCGAATATTCATCCCTCGAAGTTCGACGGAGACTTCGCGATGTGGAAACGCCGGATGGAGGTATTTTTTAAAATAGAATTTGACATTTGTTTAATTATGAAATATGGCTATGCAGTTCCAAAAGATAAAGAAGAAAACACGTGGAGCAATAAGGAGCAAGCCGATTTTGTCGCCAACAGAAAGGCAGAATTCCACCTGCTTAGCGTGGTGCCACCACAAGAGGTAAGTTGAATCGGAAGCTACGACTCCGCGAAAGACCTCCGGGAAAAATTCCTGGAGCTTCACGAAGGTACCTCGGAAGCCAAGCTAGCGAGGCGCGACATCCTCCGGACCCAATTAACGAACCTCCGGATGAACCAAGGCGAGAATGTAGCGCAACTCCGAGCAAGGATCAAAGAGCTGATCATGCAACTAACCAATCTTGGAAAAGAAGTAACGAACCAGGACTCGATCCAGTACGCGCTCAACGCCTTTCCCAGAACTCCAGAGTGGGCCTCCATAGTAGATGCGTACTACATCTCTAAGGACTTCGAGGTAAGTTCTTTAGAAAACTTGTTTTCTACATTTGAACTTCACGAATCTGGGATTGCAGAGCCCATTAAAGTGGAGAAAGCAAGTCAGAACATTGTCTTGAAGGCAAGAACAAACGATTCTGACTCTGAAGCCTCGATCGACGAATCTGAAGCTACATTAATGGTAAGACGATTTAATAAGTTTTTTAAATCTAACAAATTTAGATTGCAGAAGCATGAGCGAAAAAGGAGAACAGTTCGTTGCTACAACTGCAACGAAGAAGGGCGCATCAAGGATGATTGCCCGAAATTAAAGAACAAGCAGAAAGAAAAGGAAAAGTTCAAGTACAAGAAACCAGAATCCTCCAAGCACAAGAACCTGAAGGTCACTTGGTCAGATTCGTCGTCTTCCGAATCAGACATCGAAGTCTTCTCGGGGTTAGCGCTAATGACTAACCATCAAATAGAAGAAGAGTCAAGCTCAGAGATGAGCATAGATGCAGGGGGAGGAACTTCAGGCGAAGAAAGTGACGATGAAGGGGGAGCATCACCGAGTCAGGTAAGTAAGGTACGCAATCTAACCCCGACTCAGTCTTTTTGCTTTATTACGTCTCTTTCTAAAGACTTATTCAAATTAAAAAAAAATGCTGAATTGAAATTGAACCTAGCAAAAGCATGTCCACTAGAAATGTATAATAATCTAAAATTAGAAAATGAAAAATTAAAAGTTGAAATTGAGAAATAATGATGCATGCTTAAATAGATTTCCAAAATCAAAATTAAGAATTTATGAAAAATTGAACTGGTATATAAGAAAACATCAGGGCCAACTTAGAAGAATACCTAAAGGATATGTACCCCCTAAGTTTTTGACCAACTGTATAGGAAGAAACCTTTATTGAGTTCCAAAATCTTTGCTAGTTTAAATTTCTCTTTTAGTTAAAAGCTTACAGTGAGAAAATTAAACATTGAGTTTCTTTATGGAAGGGTTGTCTAAGGAAGTTGTTGTTGCTCCAATAACCAAGAAGGCATAGTACCTCGCCACGATCTGGAAGCTAAAATATCGAAATAAAAATGTTTAATTAACTTTCTGATAAAAGCATTAAAATTAGAATTAACTAATGCTTTGAAAAGTTTTAAAATATTTTCTTAGAAATTCTTTAAATTTTTTTTAATTATCTAGAAAAATGTCTCTTGAAAGTTTTACTTAGAAATTTTTTTTTGAAAAATTCTAAAAAGTAGTTTTGACTAAGAAATTATTTTGAAAATTTTAAAAATTAATTTTGACTTAGAAATTACTTTGAAAAATTCTAAAACTTCAGTTTACTTAGAAATTTTTTTTCTAAAAATTCATTTTTACTTAGATTTTTTTTTAAATTCAATTTTGCTTAGAAATCATTTTTCTCTCATTATTACCTCATTTTTGCTGTAATCAAAGGGGGAGAGAGGTACAAGTTTTGGGGGAGATAATTGAAAAATTCTGGTTATAACTCTTAATATTTTTGAAAAATTCTGGTTAACTCTTTATTAAGTAGTTACAATTTTATTTATTATAAATTTATGCTAAAATATGTTAGTTTAATAATTTTCTTTTAAAATTACTTTTTGTCTATCTTTATCCTAACTTGAACTTGGGTTAATGCACATCAAAAAGGAGGGGGGGATTGTTGAATCCCGTGGTAGTTTTGATATGATCAACCAAGTTGGTTAAGTTCTGCTTTGTGTTTGATCCTTGTGTCTGAGTGTGCAGAAGCTTAGGAGCACAGGAAGTCGAGCGGAAGATGTAGCTAGCGAGAAGGACGGCACAGGAAGGGAGCTGACGGGCTCGGTGCGTCCGAAGGACGAGAGAGCTGCGGAAGAGTACACCGGTGGGCGAGAAGAACGTGAGCGGCGTTCGAGGGACGTTAAGCCGGGGAGGAAGGCTGCTCGAGGAAGGTCGAAAATTGGGTTCGGGTGAGCCCTATTTCGGTTGGCCGAAATCACCCAATCGCATGGAGCTACGGAAGTCAAAGTAAGGCGAAAGGATGCTGGAAATAGAGCTTAAGGCGCCTCAAGCCAGTACTGGAGGCGCCTCCACCTTGGAGGCGCCTCAATCTGCCTTGGAGGCGCCTCAAGCTTGAAGGCGCTTTCAGGTTTGATGAAGGCGCCTTCAACTGGTCAAAAGTGACCGTTTGCGCTGCGGATAAAGTTTTATCCGCCCACTCGATGGAGGCGCTTTCGACCCCTGATGGAGGCACCTTGGACCCTCGAGATCAAGTTTCCAGAGGCAATTTAAAGGCCCCTGGAACTAGGAGTTCAACATCAATTGAGTATTCAACTTTGTAAGCAATTCCTAGCAATAGTTCTGAGCTGTTTGAGTGTAAAAAGCTTCTCCACCTTCAGTAAAGGAGATCTTTTCTAGTGTGCTTTTCATCGCCCTGGATTAACAACCTCCTTGGTTGTAACCAGGTTAATTGCTGAGTCTCTTTTCGTGTCTGTTGATTTAATTGTTATTATTTTACTATTGCATCTTTGAGTTGAAAGATCCGAGGAGGGTATAGTGTTATTTTTTCAGGCAATTCACCCCCCTTTTGCCAGCCTCCGCTGCACCTACTGTTTCCTTCTATAATCAACAACACACACACTATAAATAATATTATTTCCCAACTTATCGGGCATATTGATTTAACGAGCTAAATCACACCATTTGAAAAATTAAAGAAATACGTATTAAGTATATGTGCTTATTATTATATCATGATTAAGAGTACACACTTCCATAATAACAAAGGTCTTATTTTTAATACAGTCAGTATAACAAGAAACTACCTCAAATGGTCTTGCTCAATATACTCAGAGTGTACTAGTGTAATTTTATAGTTAAGATAAACTAATATCAAATTACACTATGACTATTCCAATGGTTTGTTCCTTTTCATCTTAATCGTGAGCTACTTTTTATAACTTATAAGGAACTGATAACTGTTAGTTAGAGCCCTAGAGCCAATCATTTGATGATTGTTATATGGACTCGTTGTATCATATTCTTGTATATAAATAAAGGCATTTATTTTTTGTTATTATACTTACTTGTATTGGTGTCAAATAACTAAGTATAATAACATCCTTGAGTAGAAGGTTCTTACCTATATCAATCGATTGGTTGAATCAATAGTGAGATGATATAGGGAACACTACTCTTAATCATTCCTAGTCGAGTATTAACATTCAGGGACAATGTTAATGCGACGAGACTAGCATGTAGGTCAACTCGATGACTTGATCTCACAAGTCATAGATATAGAGATATCAAGTTAACACATGGGTATGCATTGGAGAATATATACTGAAGGACCCGCCATGAGAAAGTATCATGGATCGTTATATGAGTGTCATATACTTTATCATGTGGCTATTAGTATGACTACTAGTCCTTGGACCTGAAGTCACCATGGTTTCCTACATAAGGAGTTACATACTTTGGCTTCATCAAACGTCACCCGTAACTGGGTGGACTATAAAGGCGATTACTGGGTATGTAACAAATTATGCGGAGGGATGTGAGTGATGTAGATGGGATCTATCCCTCCTATATGACGGGAGTCACATCGATATTCTTGATAGAGTGAGACCACGAAGTGCATGGTCATGCCCAAATGAGTCAATATGAGATATTGAGTTCATTTGATTGAGTGAGTCCACTTGGAGTTCAAGATTTAGATTGATTAGAGGATGACACGGTCTATGCCTCACATTGATCAATCTAGATGTCAAGGATAGAAGGACACTTGTCAGATATTGTGAAGAGTCACAATTAGTAGTCACAAGGTGATGTTGGATCTCAACATTCTTATAACTTGGGTAGTAATGATGTGTTGCTAGATACCGCTCATTACTTATACTTCAAAATGGGTTTAGTAGCATTGCCAATGTTATAAGAACCTATAGGGTCACACACAAAGGACAATTAGATGGAGATTAGGTTCATTTGATGAACCTAAAAGGATTAGGTCCATGTGATGAACCAAATTGGATTAAGAGTAATCCAAATTAAACTAATTGAGTTGGACTCGATTTGATTCATGTGTTCAATGGATCTAATTTAGATTATGTTTCATTGAATCAATGAATAGAGATTCATTATATTAAATTGGCTTGAATCAATTGTTAGATTTGATCAACCAATGGGAGAATTTAAGTCAAGTTTGACTTGACTTGAGAGGAAGATGAAGGGTCAAGTTTGACTTGACCATTTGCCTCCTTATTTGTGAGTCGGCATTAAGTGGGCTAATGATGATGTGTCACATCATCAAGATTAGCACATGTGTGTGTCACAACATGAGGGAGATCAAGAGTTGTGACTCTTGACATCCCATGGAGTATAAATCTCCTCCTTTAGTGGTCGGCCACATTCAAGGGTGTTGAATGTGTTTGTGTAACTCTCATCTTCTTCCTCCTCTCATCTTCTTCTCCCTCTCTTCCTCCTTGCTGTGACCATCAAAGGAGCTAGCACACCTTTTGTTTGATTTTCTCCATCTCTTGTTTGTGTGGATACACATAGAGGAGTATCTACTTTGATACTCTCGAGATCCGGCGAACCTTGGACGAGCGGGATTAGCGAAGGGCTTCGCTCCAAAGGTATACCTTCTGATCTTGTAGATCTAGTGTAGATCTAGGTTAGAGAAACTCGTACACGAAATTTTATTTTATAAACTTCGCACGGATCCGGTGGCATGGGGATTTTGGGGTTTCCGCAATGTAAAAAGCGACTTTTGCGGCCCGAAAAATCCAACAATAACATAATCTTCTGTGTGTGACACCACACACCATATTATCTATAATATAAATTAATTGAACAACTACACTTAGCATATAAATGAAGACATTTGACCTATGTGATTCTTTATTTCAAAATAAATATTTATAAAAAGCTAGGCTTTTAGTATACATTCCAACAGAAGTTAGGTCAAAAACTTGACCCGTGTTAGTTAGAGCCCTAGAGCTAATCATATGATGATTGTTGTATGGACTCGATATATCATATTCCTATATACTTATAAAGGCATTTCTTTATGGTTATTATACTTACTTGTATTGGTGCCAAATAACTAAGTATAATAGCGTCCTTGAGTAGAAGATTCTTATCTATATCAATCGAATGGTTGAATTGATAGTGAGATGATATAGAGAACACTACTCTTAATCATTCCTAGTCAAGTATTAATATTCAGGGACAATGTTAATGCGATGAGACTAGTATGTAGGTCAACTCGATGACTTGATCTCACAAGTCATGGATATAGAGATATCAAGTTGACACATGGGTATGCATTGGAGAATGTATACTGAATGACCCGCCATGAGAAAGTATCATGGATCGTTATATGAGTGTCATATACTTTCTCATGTGACTATTAGTATGACTATCAGTCCTTGGATCTGAAGTCACCATGGTTCCCTACATAAGGAGTTACATACTTTGGCTTCGTCAAACGTCACCCATAACTGGGTGGACTATAAAGACGATTACTGGGTGTGTAACAAATTATACGGAGGGATGTGAGTGATGTAGATGAGATCTATCTCTCCTATATGACGGGAGTGACATCATGATTCTTGATAGAGTGAGACCACTAAGTGCATGACCATGCCCAAATGAGTCAATATGATATATTGAGCTCATTTGTTTAGAGTGAGTCTACTTGGAGTTCAAAATATAAATTGATTAGAGGATGACACGGTCTATGCCTCATTTGATCAATTTAGATGTCAAGGATAGAAGGACATTGTCACATATTGTGAGAGTCACAATTAGTAGTCACAAAGGTGATGTTGGATCTCAACATTTTTGAAACTTGGGTAGTAATGATGTGTTGTTAGATACCGCTCATTACTTATGCTTCTAAATGAGTTTAGGAGCATTGCCAACGTTACAAGAACCTATAGGGTCACACACAAAGGACAATTAGATGGAAAATAGGTTCATATGATGAACCAAGAGGATTAGGTTCATATGATGAACCAAATTGGATTAAGAGTAATCCAAATTAGACTAATTGAGTTGGACTCAATTTGATTCATGTGTCAAATGAATCTAATTTAGATTATGACTCATTGAATCAATTTAATTTAATGGATAGAGATTCATTAAATCAAATTGACTTGAATCAATGGTTAGATTTGATCAACCATTGGAGATAAATGAGTCAAGTTTGACTTGACTTGAGAGGGAAGATGAAGGGTCAAGTTTGACTTGACCATTTGCCACCTCATTGGTGAGTTGACATTGAGTGGGCCAATGATGATGCTCCACATCATCATGGTTGCTTAAGTGAAGTGTCACCTCATGGGGGAGACCAAGAGTCATGACTCTTAGTATTACATGGAGGTATAAAACCTCTAGAATAGTGGCCGGCCACTTTATGGTGAATTGAAGCAATTGTGTACTCATTGAAGTCTTCTTCTTCCTCCTCTCATTCTCTTGTTCTCTCCCTCTCCTCCATTGTCGAGCCACCCAAGAGTGCTAGCTCACTCTAAGTGGTTCTTCTCCACCTTTTGTCCGTGTGGATACTTGTACAGGAGTGTTCACTTGACACTCTACGAGATTCGACAACTTTTGGACGAGCGGGATAAGCGAAGGGCTTCGCTACAAAGGTATACTCTCTTTTCATGTAGATCTAAGGTAGATCTAGTGTAGAAACATGTACATGATTTAATTTTAAATATATCTTCGCACGGATCCATGACTAGCTTTGGGGTTTCCGCAATGCAAAAAATGATTTTTGCAGCCCGAAATGCTAACAGTGGTATCAAAGCCACGTGCGAAACATGTACTTGTTTGTATTTTGTTTGCATGAAAAGATTTTAGATCTGTAAGTTTCTGTAAGTTTACTATTTTTATGGATTTTGTGAGTATTTTTCTCATAGAGGCAAAACAACAAGTGTTTGGACGCTTGTAGGCTTCAACTACCGAGAAAAACCTTCCGAAACGGCAAGGTCTCGCCCAAATTATTTTGGGACAGCGGCTTAAGGCGCTGTTAGATCAAGATGGGACACTCACAATATTCATTTCGCGAATAGGGGCGCTACCCCTAACCCCGCAAGGGGCATTGTCCCACGATCACGGCCGAAAATCGCTAATCGGGACCGCCGGGAAGTTGTAACTCATAAAATTCATAAAAACAATAGTAAAATTATAGAAATATATGTAAAATACATAATTTAGAATTATGTATGATATTGTGATGATCATGGCCCAAAAACCCCAATTTAATTGGACAAAAAATTGTGTTGTAATTCATAATATGGGTTGCGCGCCATTTTTGTGTTGTGTGTTGTATATGATTTGCGACCTGCGCGTCGTGCCTCTTTTATTTATATTTCTATTGTAATTAGATTTTAGACTTGAATGTAACTCGAGTTTCATATTTGTAATATACAAAATAAAGCGATGGAGGTACACTCAAAAAGGAGTTACGAGGAGGGTGCTGTCAACACATGGCGGGTCATTGATCTGTAACTCGAGTTTCATAGTTGCATATGATTTGCGACCTGCGGTCGAAGGAGACGCTTGAAGAAGTCGTTGATCCTAGGTTGACCGTCCGATCTTCTTATTGGCTTGAGAAGATCGTAGTAGGGTCATGACCTCATCACAATATATGTATATATCTTGATATATTTGCTTGTGTGTATGTGATGCATGCTAGTGTAGGGTAATTAGTGCCTTGATGCGTATATGATACACATTAACGATTAGATTAGATCTTAATCAAGTCAACTCGAGATGCCTACCAAGTTTTGATACCCATCACTATCTCGATCATTTGTTGTTGTTGAATCTGCCAAAGCAGAACAACGCATATTATCTTGGTAGGGTGCGGAGGGACAATCTTGGTCCCACCTATCAAAGCTTGGGTGAGTACAAACTCAATTAGATTGAGTATAACTAGTTAACTCTATTGGATTGGGTATAACTATAGGCATTTTCCAATGGTTGGAAGATATGATAAAATCACATTTATACTAAATCTTGGGGGATTTAGCCAAAGCTAACTCAAAATTTTTTATAAATGAGGATTTTGATCCTATAAACAAGAGTTGTATAGAGATGTAATTGATAATTCGTTATCTACCGATCATACTAAGTCTTGGGCGTTTTAGCCAAAGCTAAGTCAAGTCATAGTATGATGTGGATCTTGTCCCACGAGTCAGTGGGAGGATCATTTAGTTAAAGGCTTAATTAAATGATAAATGGAATATGATATTTACTTTCTGCATTATTTTTGTTGTAAATTGTCATGTCGACAAACATGAACACTTTCTCCCTGCGTTCTGTCCTTGACAAGGACAAACTCAATGGAGCTAATTTCCTGGACTGGTACAGGAATCTGAGAATTGTTCTTACACAAGAAAGAAAATTGTGCATCCTGGAGCAACACATTCCCGAGGCACCTCCTGCCACTGCCACACGAGCTGCCCGAGATACTTATAAGAAGCATCAAGATGATGCATTAGATGTGTCATGCCTCATGCTCGCGACCATGAACTCTGAGCTTCAGAACAACATGAGTTGATGTCAGCTTATGATATGGTTGAATATCTTCGCCAACTATATCAAGGACAAGCGAGGCACGAGAGATTTGAGATCTCCAAGGCACTGTTTCAGTGCAAGATGCAAGATGGGACTCCCGTAAGTCCAAATGTGCTCAAGATGATTGGGTATATTGAAAACCTATAGAGGTTGGGATTCCCACTTGGCCAAAAGCTGGCCACAGACTTGATCTTACAATCCTTGCCAGAGAGTTACAGTCAATTTGTCATGAATTACAACATGAACGAAATTAACAAGCCACTGTCTGAGCTGCTAAGCATGTTGAGAACTGCTGAGCTCAACCTTAAGAAGGTAAAGCCCAACTCCATTTTGATGGTGCAAAAGCATAAAGGCAAGGACAAGCCTAAAGGTAAGGGAAAGTCTCAAGCCAAGGGCAAAGGCAAGATAATGAAACCTAAAGGAGGGGTTGCCAAAGATGCTACCTGCTTCCACTACGGTCAGACCGGGCACTGAAAAAGGAACTACAAAGTATATCTGGAAGATCTTAAGAAGAAGATAAGTGAGACTTCTACTTCAGGTATATATGTTATAGAAGTCAATCTATCTATTTCTACATCGTGGGTATTGGATACTGGATGTGCTTCTCACATTTGTACTAATGTGTAGGCGCTGAGAAATAGTAGGGCATTGACGAAGGGCGAGGTGGACCTACGAGTTGGCAATGGAGCACGGGTTGCTGCTATTGCTGTAGGAACTTACTATCTATCTCTGCTCTCTGGGCTTGTACTAGAATTAGATGAATGTTGTTATGTGTCTGCTCTTACAAAGAACATCATTTCAGTCTCTTGTTTGGATAAGAAAGGCTTTTCTTTTGTAATAAAGAACAAATGTTGTTCTGTTTATTTAAAAGATATGTTCTACTGTAGTGCACCTCTGATGAACGGACTCTATATTCTAGACTTAGAGAACCTCATCTATAACATAAATACCAAAAGGTTCAAGTCAAATGATATGAACCAAACCTATCTCTGGCATTGTCGCTTAGGTCATATAAATGAGAATCGCTTATCCCAGCTCCATAAAGATGATTTGCTAGACTCATTTGATTTTGAATCATATGAGATATGCGAGTCATGCCTACTAGGCAAGATGACCAAGACTCCTTTTAGTGGACACAGCGAAAGAGCGATTGACTTGTTAGGACTTATATATAGTGATGTATGTGGCCCTTTCAATGTCGCTGCCAGAGGTGGTTATAGGTACTTCATTACATTTACTGATGACTTCAATAGATATGGTTATGTGTATCTGATGACACATAAGTCACAATCCTTTGAAAAGTTCAAAAAATTCAAGAATGAAGCACAAAACCAGCTAGGCAAGAGTATTAAGATACTTCGATCAGGTCGAGGTGGTGAATACCTTAGCCATGAGTTTCGTGACTATCTAGCTGAGTGTGAGATCCTATCCCAACTCACTCCTCCTGGAACACCACAGTGGAATAGTGTATCCGAAAGGAGGAATCGTACCCTACTAGATATTGTACGGTCTATGATGAGTCACTTAGATCTTCCTATATCTTTTTGGGAATATGCTCTAGACATAGCAACCTTCACACTTAACCGTATTCCATCCAAGGCAGTGATAAAGATATCATATAAGATATGGACAGGGATGTCTATTATGAGGATTTGGGGTTGTGAGGCTTACGTTCGACGTCAAGTCTCGGACAAATTCAGACTCAAATCTGATAAGTGCTATTTTATAGGATATCTCAAGGAATGAAGGGATATTACTTCTACATTCCCAGTCAACATAAAGTGTTTGTGGCTAAGACTGGGGTATTTCTAGAAAAGGACTTTGTTTCTACAAAATCTAGTGGGAGTACATTCGATCTTGAAGAAGTTCAAGATATGGACCATAGCACTGAAGCCTTGATGGAAGTTGAACTGGAACCACAAAGTGTTGTGGATGATGAGATTGTTGCTCAAGAAGTTGAGGAATAACAACCAGTTCAAGTAGACCTACCTCTTCGCAGGTCTGATAGGGTACATCGTCAGCCTGAGAGATACTCATTTCTCTTGTCTGACCATGATGACGTTGTGCTCATTGAGGATGAGCCTATCTTCTATCAGGAAGCTGTGATGAGACCAGATTCCGAGAAATGTCTAGAGGCCATGAGATCCGAGATGGAATCCATGTACACTAACCAAGTATGGACTTTGGTTGATCCACCTGAAGGGGTCAAACCCATTGGGTGTAAGTGGGTCTTTAAGAGAAAGACTGACATGAATGGACTTATTACCTATAAGAGTCGCTTGGTAGCTAAAGGTTTCAAGCAAATTCATGGTATTGACTATGATAAAAAATTTTCTCCAGTAGCGATGTTTAAGTCCATTCGGATCATGCTTTCTATTGCAACATACCACGATTATAAGATCTGGCATATGGATGTCAAAACCGTGTTTCTAAATGAAAACTTGCTCAAGGATGTGTACATAACACAACCTGAGAGTTTTGTAGATCCACAGCATACTGACAGAGTATGCAAGCTGTATAAGTCCATATATGGATTAAAGCAAGCTTCTCGGAGTTGGAATCTTCGATTCGATGATGCGATCAAACAGTTTGGTTTCATCAAGAATGAAGATGAACCCTGTGTCTACAAGAAGGTTGTTGGGAACACAGTTGTCTTCCTTGTATTGTATGACATACTACTCATTGGAAATGACATCCCTTTGCTGCAGTCTGTAAAGACTTGGCTGGGGAATTGTTTCTCAATGAAGGACTTAGGTGAAGCAGTCTGTATTCTAGGCATAAAGATCTATAGAGATAGATCTAAGAGATTGTTTGGCCTAAGTCAAAGTACATATATTGACACAGTATTACTACGGTTTGCCCTGCAGAATTCCAAGAAAGGATTTCTATCGATGTCACATGGTGTGAGTCTTTCGAAAACTCAAAGTCCCTCTTCTAGAGAGGAGAGAGACCGCATGGATAAGATCCCTTATGCCTCAGCCATAGGATCTATCATGTACGTCATGCTATATACTCGTCCTGATGTTTCGTATGCTTTGAGCATGACGAGCAGATACCAGTCAGATTATTTGGCACCATCTAAATTGATCAAATGAGGCATAGACCGTGTCATCCTCTAATCAATTTATATCTTGAACTCCAAGTAGACTCACTCTAAACAAATGAGCTCAATATCTCATATTGACTCATTTGGGCATGGTCATGCACTTAGTGGTCTCACTCTATCAAGAATCATGATGTCACTCTCGTCATATAGGAGGGGTAGATCTCATCTACATCACTCACATCCCTAGCATAGACGATCCTATAGAGCTCTATTGTGACAACAATGGAGCAATTGCACAGGCTAAGGAACCTCGCTCACACCAGCGGACCAAACACATACTACGGCGCTTCCATCTCATTCGAGAGATCATCGATAGAGGAGATGTGAAGATTTGCAGAGTACCCACAGAGGCTAACGTCGCTGATCCCTTGATCAAGGCTTTGGCACAGAGAAAGCATGATGGTCATACTAGGTCATTGGGTCTTAGAGCCTATATTGATTGACACTAGTGCTAGTGGGAGATTGTTAGTTAGAGCCCTAGAGCCAATCATATGATGATTGTTGTATGGACTCGATGCATCATATTCCTATATACTTATAAAGGCATTTCATTATGATTATTATACTTACTTGTATTGGTGTCAAATAACTAAGTATAATAGCGTCTTTGAGTAGAAGGTTTTTATCTATATCAATCGATTGGTTGAATTGATAGTGAGATGATATAGAGAACACTGCTCTTAATCATTCCTAGTAAAGTATTAACATACAGGGACAATGTTAATGAGATGAGACTAGCATGTAGGTCAACTCGATGACTTGATCTCACAAGTCATGGATATAGAGATATCAAGTTGACACATGAGTATGCATTGGAGAATGTATACTGAAGGACCCGCCATGAGAAAGTATCATGGATCGTTATATGAGTGTCATATACTTTTCTCATGTGACTATTAGTATGACTATTAGTCCTTTGACCTGAAGTCACCATGGTTCCCTACATAAGGAGTTACATACTTTGGCTTCGTCAAACGTCACTCATAACTGGGTGGACTATAAAGGCAATTACTGGGTGTGTAACAAATTATGCGGAGGGATGTGAGTGATGTAGATGGGATCTACTCTCCTATATGACGAGAGTGACATCATGATTCTTGATCGAGTGAGACCACCAAGTGCATGGTCATGCCCAAATGAGTCAATATGAGATATTGAGCTTATTTGTTTAGAGTGAGTCTACTTGAAGTTCAAGATATAAATTGATTAGAGGATGACACGGTCTATGCCTCATTTGATCAATTTAGATGGTGCCAAATAATCTGACTGGTATCTGCTCGTCATGCTCAAAGCATACGAAATATCAGGACGAGTATATAGCATGGCGTACATGATAGATCCTATGGCTGAGGCATAAGGGATCTTATCCATGCGGTCTCTCTCCTCTCTAGAAGAGGGACTTTGAGTCTTTGTAAGACTCACACCATATGACATCGACAGAAATCCTTTCTTGGAATTCTGCATGCAAACCGTAGTAATACTGTGTCAATATATGTACTTTGACTTAGGCCAAACAATCTCTGAGATCTATCTCTATAGATCTTTATGCCTAGAATACAGGCTGCTTCACCTAAGTCCTTCATTGAGAAATAATTCCCCAGCCAAGTCTTTACAGACTGCAGCAAAGGGAAGTCATTTCCAATGAGTAGTATATCATACAATACAAGGAAGACAATTGTGTTCCCAACAACCTTTTTGTAGACACAGGGTTCATCTTCATTCTTGATGAAACCAAACTGTTTGATCGCATCGATGAAGGGTCAAGTTTGACTTGACCAATTGCCACCTCATTGTGACTTGGCATAGGGCTGGCCAATGATGATGGTCCACATCATCAAGGCTACGTCAAGTATGTGCCACCTCATGAGAGAGACCAAGAGTCATGACTCTTGGTATTACATGGAGGTATAAAACCTCTAGAATAGTGGCCGACCACTTTATTGTGAATTGAAGCAATTGTGTGCTCATTGAAGTCTTCTTCTTCCTCCTCTCATTCTCTTGTTCTCTCCCTCTCCTCCATTGCCGAGCCACCCAAGAGTGCTAGCACACTCTAAGTGGTTCTTTTCCACCTTTTGTCTGTGTGGATACTTGTAGAGGAGTGTTCACTTGACACTCTACGAGATTCGACAACTTTTGGACGAGCGGGATAAGCGAAGGGCTTCGCTACAAAGGTATACTCTCTTTTCATGTAGATCTAAGGTAGATCTAGTGTAGAAACATGTACATGATTTAATTTTAAATATATCTTCGCACGGATCCATGACTAGCTTTGGGGTTTCCGCAACGCAAAAAATGATTTTTGCGGTCCGAAATGCTAGCAACCCGCAGCCCTAGAAGACCCCAACCTCATGGCCTATTCCCGTAGGGTGCTGTTTTCCCATTACAGCCCTGTAACAGCCTGGGATACGCCCATCCTAGTCACACAAGTCTGCAGAAGGGCATGGTTGGCAGCATTCTATATACAAGGTTAAAGCAACCAAAACTTAACGCTATCAGCTGCTGGGAAAACCTGTCTACCAAATCCAACATCAGATAGTTCAACACCTTGTCGGCCGCATCTTTCCAGGCCTCTACTAGCATGCCTTTTAATCGCACCTGCCCATAGATCGGTGGGGGATCTAAAATTGGGATGGGGATCATCACCTGGAGGGACAACACTTGAAAGGTAGATGTAAATAGGAAGCAGCATTTAGGGGGGAGGGACGGCGGGGAAAGAACCTTCACGAGTGCGAGACGATTAGTGAAGTAGAAGGCCCGGGAGGCATAGAGATGACAAGAGAGCCTCATTCTGGAAGCCATCTCCGCTTGCATCAGGCTAGGGGAATGGAGTGAAGCGACACACCCAAGAGATGCTGGATTACTCGCCCGAGCTGGAGTATATACACGAGCAGGCGAATAGATCAAAGATGGTCGCTCAGGGGATGACTGGACTGATGGAGTAACATGATGCCTTTTACGTTGGAGTCGCAAGGGCCACTAGGGATCCATAGTAGGAGTCTCTTCGGGAAGGACAAGGGCCTCAGCAACTGCTCTCTCCTCACTGATAGCCACCTCACTGCCACTCGTCGGGTGACGAGGGACCCCTCCGAGAGAGCCGGTTGGTTAAACCTCTCAATCGGCTAATATATCCTGACCTCACCATTTTATTATATCTTTCTTCAGTTTAGAGGAGTTAATGGTGTAGGGCCTAAACATGATATCCTCTGTGTAAAAAATAAGGGACCTTGGTCAATGAGAACTTAAGAGCTAAGTTACCCAGGCTTACCGAAAGAAGAGGGCGGGCTTGTGCGGACAAGACTCAGCCCAAATGCATAGAGGAGGCTTTCTCGCAACAAGGAGGGAAGAAGGAACTACATGTCTGTTAACTTCTTTGAAGCAGCAACACAGACAAGCTTGTGTTGATGGTCCCCTAACTCAGAGGATGAGGGGAGATCCGATCACCACTCGGTTGGCCAAAGTATGGGTTCCAGTGCTTGAATAAAGAAGAAATGAGATTTTCATTCTTTATTAGAGGAGGATATGTTCTTAAAGAACACTGCCTTAGGTTGGAACTGAACCATAAAAACCCCGGGGTCTTACTTCTTGAGATAATAAAAAAGGTGAGAGATGAGGGAATAAGGGGATATCGTATAAACGACACATGATTATCATTTCGTAGATTGCGTGAAAGGCATTAGGCGCAAACTAAGAGAGAGGAACGCGAAAATACTAGCTTAGGTCAGAAAAGAACTGAAGAATGGGAAATCAAAGACCAGCATGAAGTTGATCCTTGGAAAAAGTGATGAAGCCAAGAGGACGACGATGAGGGTGGTCTTGAGGACCAAGAATGTGAAGGAAAAAGGTTTTAGGCATCTCTAGGTCCAGCCTAGCCGATGCGAGGTCACAACTATCAAAATCAAAACGGAATGTGGAGTACCAAGAGGCTAGGGTTTCTTGAACCATCATCAAGGAACGAAGAAAAGAGTAGGGTTGAGAGTGAGTACTTACGGGGAAGATCACAGATGGTCGTAGGAGCCAAAGGTTGAAGAAGATGAAGCGCAAATAGGTCGTTCTCCGTAGCACTTAGGGCTTTTAAACTAGGATCCCAAAGATGCTCAAGAACAAGAATAGTGCGATAAAAACAATCCTATTATGGGCACTCATCGGATCAAAGAAGGTTAATCACTGTGAGAACTCATGCGAAAAGGAGTGTGTTAGCCATCATATCATAATGTAGTTGGTAGGAGACATGGCGTCCTCCCATAAAACAACATTTATGATAGAAGAGATGAGCAAATCATTACTTTGATATGCTATCACCGACGCCCTACCCTATATTTAAAACAACGGGCAAGAATCTCTAGGAAAAAGGCATCATGAGAAGTAGCTTTGAGGAGACGTCATTAGAGTTGATGCCCGATCAAATGATAGGACAATAATGAAACTCGAGTCTGGTCAGTCGATCATGAGCCTTCTTCAACTAGACTTGAGAGAAAGACTTGTGATATGATACATAATGGAGGCCTCCAGTAATATTGGGAGGTCAATAATTAAGGGGACATGACGGTCAAAAGTCAAGAAGATGTGGCAGTTGAGGCTAGGAAGTCTGTGGCCTGGTCCAAAAAGGGAAGTAACAATCAAGGCCGGGAAGTTCTTCTGGACAACCCTCCCATCTTATAAGGATGACTCTCAATATAACTCCCAACCAGTCATAGAGTCGGTCGAGCTCCCAAGGCTCAATCCCCTTATTTCTCCTGAACACCGCCCTAGTCTACTCTCAGTTGGCTTCTTAGCAGTTCGACCCCCAGAGTTCAGTCCCTTTATTTCTCTTGATCATCGTCCTAGTCTACTCCCTGTCAGCTTCTTAGTGTTTGGGCCTCCAGGACTTAGTCCTCTCATTTCTCTTGGGCACCATCCCAGTCTACTCTCCGTCGATTTCTTAGCTGGTTGGACTCCCAGAGCTCAATCCTCACTTCCCATGAGTCTGGCTCCTAGTATACTCCCGGACTGCCCAAGCGCCAGTCGGACTATGGGCAGGAGACAACTCTGTCAGGAAATTGCAACTACTTGTCAAAGAATAACGATTATGCATTAGGGAATATTTCGATACTCTGCAACGACATAACGTGAAACCTTTCTTTATCCAATGGGAGTCTACTGTACTTCATCCATCACTCGACATACTCTGACACCCGACATTCTCTGATGCTTCATGATTGCGGAGGTTATGAGAGACAGTATAAAAAAGAAGGTCCTCTCCGTTAGCTAGGTACGCGTACCTACACGTATCCACTACCATACTACTATTCATTCTCTTTCCATACTTTTACTTGGTGTCAGTCTTGACTTGAGCTTAGAAGGGCATGTACCAAAAACCTCTTTCCTAGTGTTGGGTTTTAATGTTTCTGTGTGATCTGACTACGTGTGTGCAGGCTCGTGTTATCCTCGACGACCTTCACTCTCCCCTCTCCAGCTCTGCTTTAAGATTTAGAGCCCGCAGCAGGTCCTCCAACCCTAGGTCAAAGTCTTCGCCTCGTCGAAGTGCTCACCTTCGTCACCGGCTTCCCCCCCCCCATCCAACTCAACTTTCGGATGGAATCAACCAAGATAGCTAAAGAGGCTAGAGGAGTAGGAGGAGGAGGAGGAGCCAATCACTTGTTTGCTTGCTTGTATTTACAATTTTGTTAATAGGTAGCAGAAATATAGAGACATAAAACCGAAACACATAAGAAGGCAAACACTTATATTTTACATGATTTATTTTGAATCCCTTGATTTCTACTCAACTTTTGAATCGTTGATGAGTCACTCTTAGAATCCCTTTATACTTTCTTCTTTTCGGATGTCTTTCAGAAGTGAAAAAACCCTCTTACAATCTAAGCTTACAAAATAAGAAACAATTACAAAATGGAGCCCTTTTCTAGCTTTCTTTCACTCATTGCTACTTATTTTCTATTTATTTGAATGCTTAAGGATACTGTCAAAAACTTCTCTTAGATGGTAGGCTCCTTGTTTCCAACAACTACTTGTATCTTACCTCAGTCAATTGATTGCATCAGATAACTTAGAGTAAATTTGTATCTGATTAATTTCCTAGCTCTCAACAATTACTTGAGTTGATTGATCTTCCACCCAACCGACTAATCTACTGTTAACATTTATTCATCTGACAATCGCAACCAATCCTGTTAAATCAATGACTCTTTTTAGATTTCTAATGTTCTAGCAATGAATTGATCCTGCTTATCAATTGATTCATCTTGCTTCAATTGACCCTTGAAAAAAAATATAATGTGTTCGCTAGCAATCACAGTCGACCACTTATTTGATTTAACTATTAGCGGACTATAATTTTACTTCAGTTGATTGAATCATTGACTTACCAAATTGAGTATTAACTTTGAGATGAATCCTAACCCATAATGCAGCCGATGGAATTTGTTGGATATCTTAAAGGGATAGACAGACAATAGGTTGAGACATCTTTGTGAACCTCAACTGGAGGGTTTAAGCTGTCCAATTGAGATAGCCTTATGAGAAATTCTAAAAATTAAAGACAGATTATTATAAAATAATATAATATGATAAATATAGAGATTAAATATTAGAGTAATTAAAAAAATATGATTGAGAATTAAGAGAATATGGGATACGTTAATTATCCAGCGGTAGAATAAGAGATGAGGTGAAATTGACGAGTATTTATGAGATTTTTTTTATTTAAAAAATAACTTTTATTGAGGTCAATTTAATAATTTTAGACTTAATTTGAACAAAAAAACCATCAGATGATTTGAAGGTATTCTAATTAAAATGATATGGTTTGACCATTTAAATCAGTTAGGAGTTGTACTAGACATGAATTTGTGTAATGCTCAATATCAACCAAGCCAAGATTGTGTCGAGCTTGACCCACAAGCCAAGCAACTACCACAACCCAACTCATAGGACTAGCCGAAAACCAACTAGAGTCATATTGAACAAGAGTTTGTGTCAGGCACAATATGGTGACAAAGGCGAATTACGCTCACCTCCAGCACCCCCACCAACCTGTCCCAGGACTAACACAAAGGAGGTAAATCACGAACGGCTACTAGCCGTTGAAATAGTGATTAGGACATAAGGAAAGTATTTACCTCGACTTTTGCCTAGATTCGAACCCCAGACCTCATGGTGGCAACGCCTCATGCGTTAACAACTAGACCCATCCGAGGGGACAATATGTTCCAAGCCTAGGTTTTATTAAGTTCGACGAGAGGTGTAAATGAATCAAACCGATTTATAAACTTTTAAACTAGCTTGATATATATTTAATTCATATTCAAATTTTTCGAATTCAAGCCGAACATTTTTGAACTTTTTTTTAGCTGAACTCAAACCCAAATTATTTAGTTTGATAATTCACGAATTGTTCATGAGTCTTAATATTTTATTAATATAATATAATTATATATTAAATAAATAAATTTTAAAATTTTTAAGTACTTATTTTTAAGCAATAATTCAAATAATTTATAAATATATTCAAATCTTTCGAACCAAACTCAAACTGAGCTTTGATTCGAGCTAGATCTGAGCAAGAAATTTTAAACTTTTCAAACTTCGAATCGAACTCAAATATAACTAATTCAAGTCAAATTTGAACCTTAAATTTTTCTTTATATTCAACTCAATTCGATTCATTTTCGATTCATTTGACGCATAAGGCAAGCAATATCCACACAACCCAACTTACAGGGCATGCCAAGCCTAGCATGACAATTTAATTTGTGGCAGGTTGTGCCCAACACTTTAACCCTGTCATGCCAGACCGTGTCACGATCGGCCTAGGCCGTTTGACCTCAGTCCAGTACTTGTCAATTTAATATACAAAAAGATAGAATATTAAATATTTAAAAAATATTAATAGAGATAACTCAAATTTCACAAATAATGTATTCCTCGCCAACCATTGCTCATCCGGCTTTTTAGCCGGATAAAAGGAGGCATGTTGTGTTACTCGAACCACGGGCAGATGCAAATCAGAAATGTCTATGGCAGTACAATTTTACAACTCAAGGAAATAATTTGGCAGATGCAATGGAAAGCAAGAGAACCACACAAAACGCGATCATTTAACAGGTCGATCGACATGCAACACCAATGGCTACTTACCTACATTACAAACAATGAAGCACAACAAAAGCCACCTCTAGAATCACACTATAAGATTTAAATTTTTGGTCTCATTACTTGGATCGACGTTAGAAAGGTTACAATTATGCAAAATTATAAGATTTCATTATTTATGAATATCTTTTAATCGTTTTTCTTTTACTCTCTTATATTTTTTATCCAAGTAGTCAGACGAAAAGGTTACCTTATTGTTGGTTCCTAAATGTTCGTAAGATGCTTTCAGTCATCATTTTTGTTGGGTTTTCTGTATATTTCCTCCATGTCCTTTGCCCTTGACAGCCACTTACTTGTAAGTTGCTTCATGTTGGGGACCTCATAGTTCTGGGTAATATAAACACCACAACCAAGACCCAGTAAAAATGAGAAACTGCTCCTAATTAGCCCCATTTCGATCCTCCTGCATTCACGAAACAAACAGATGTTGTAAACGCATGCAGAGCAAAACTATAGAATTGAAGGCATACACAGTTGACTGTAGATACTGGACTGTAATTATACCACGGTAACATCTGTGAAATGGAAGAGATAAGAACATGGTGTTGTCAGAGTATCAGTATCAGCAAAAATTTAAGTATCTACTTCTCGGAGCATTAGAATCGATTGAATCATAATCAACAGTATATAATTTCAAAAAAGAAAAAAAAAAAACAATAGAGAAAGTCAACAAAAGATAGTTAAATTCAAGAAAGATAAATCTTAAATTTTATTGAACTTAAGAATCTTAGATTTCCTTTATAAAATAATCTTATTTGTCAATTTGATCAAGTAAATAAAATCAATAGGCTTTTATGAATATTAGCAATGACATTTGTCATTACTTTTCGAAAATAAATCAAATATTAATTATATTATTATAATACTTAGTTTTGGGATCATCAAATTGAAGAACTATGTATAACCCGCTCCTAAATTTACATTTTGCGAGACAAATATGTAATCCTAATTAGATATACTTTTCTCACACTCTAAGGCTATTGTGCAAGATTCATCAATTAAGCAAATCCCAAATACAATTGGTGTTAAACTTTGAATTGTTGAACCTTTAAACATGACTTTGTATTCTTTGTCAACTTGACTAACAATAAGTTTCATAATTTAATGATAGCAATTCATTCATTTATCAACCCTAATCTTAACATACAATCAAGACGCCAACATGTGTCACTTTGAGTATTTTTCAATAATGGGGCTGGATCTATGTGCTTTTGTATAGTGAATTCAGAGAAGTTATTGTCCAATCAAGCTGGCCAAATAGTTGACGCAACCAAACAAACAAACTAGATCAATCAAGCTGCCTCACAAACAAACTAGATCAACCTAGGCACCTCAGCCACATAGAACTCTACCATTATGTGAGAACTCACTTAGATACTTATAATAGGAGGATTGCACATTGAGGAGATATTAGTCTCATGACTGGCTACAGTAATTCCAAGGCTCATGGTGATTCCTAAGTAAGAACTTATCACACATCTCCTTTTTTTTTATTCACAAGTGATTCCTTTCCATTCATTCCACCTCAGAAAATCAACCCTTTCCACACTCAGCCCTTTCCAAAAATCCATACTCATACCGAATGCCACACCCAACGTGATCAAGACATCCAACTCAAAGCCAAGAACACATGAACCCGGACCCCTCATCTCGGCTAACTCAATTCAACATTAGTCAAGCTCCTTGCAATTCAGCTTGAACAAGCTTGATCCTCAAACCTTCATCAACTCCAGCCAACTTCCTTAAATTGAGTTCTATGGTAGCTCCAGTTGCTGGAGGAGTTTTCTATATGCTTTAATTTACCCAATACAGATTGAATTGAGTGAAGAATATAAATTAGGATGAGGAAAAACAAAATCCTTGGTATTGTTTTGAGGAACATGTCAAGGACATATGACACAGACAATAATGGCAAATAAAATCTTAAAAAACCAAAAATGTGAGCGAACTCTTTTCCGTTAACGATATGAATATAACAATTTCATGATCTGCCTTTGAGATTTCAGCAAACGGTGCCATCCCTGATGGAAAACTATCAATAAAATACATTTAATAGCACATAACTAAGAGAGAAGATATTGAGTCAGGAAAACCACACATCAAATCAGCAATTGGATCAGTAATTTTTCGAATTATGGAAGTAGACGCCCGATCAAAGAGAAACTATAGTCAAGACAGCTCTGAATGAAGAGAAAAGAGGAAAAGGATGTGTACCTAATCTTCGCCTGCTGAAGCGAAGGCACGAGAACAAGCGACAAATTTCGACCGACGAGAAGAGATCGCAGCGATCCGGGGAGCGATGGACGAGGTGGGGGAATTCATCACGCTCACAGCAGTTGAATAAAAAAAAAAGGTTTCTTGATGAATAAGAAAACAAAAATAAGAGAGAATAATATTTTAATATTATTCTTGATGAACAAGTTTAGAGAGGAGAATTTTCCTTTAGTGGAAGAATAGAAATTAATTGAAAAAAAAAAAGAATGAAGCACAAAAATCAGGATGAGAAATATGTTAACGTGTTATTTTAATATTTTAAAAAAATACTTTTGATTTTTGTCTAAATCAGAAAGAATAAATAAAATTTGTCAATTTCCTAATTCACGTCACATAGGTGCTTTTTAGGATTATCAATTACGAGAGACCTAATTAGTCTTATTGATTAGTTATCAAATAATTAATTTGATCATATAAAATATTTCTATCAATCATCAAAGTAAATCGAGAAATACTCGTGGTGAGTGACCAAAAAATCTAGTATCATTTGGTTACACGTCTCATTTGAAAAAATTTCTACAAATTCGTCATAGTTGACATCGAACCATGAGTGCCTAAGTGATAACCAAGTACATGAGCTCTTAGGATCGAAACTCGACGCGCCCGAGCATGTCTTCCCTCATGCCTTGACTACCTGCACTAATAGCTAGTAGTCATCCGTGATTTTCCTTCTCTGTGTTGGCCTAAGGACGAGTTGGTGGGGGTACTGGAGACGAACAAATTATCTTTTGCCATATTTTTGGGATTATCAAGCCATTAAAGTAACATATCCACCTTTTTTAAGGATTATTAGGACTAGGGGATAGCGGACTTGCTTTTTTTTTATTATCCAAATAACGTAGTTTCGCTTGGTTCATTTCACATTTTATCCTTCCAAAAAATAGCATGCGTGGTTGCGTGATCATCCAAAGCAACGATGATTTAAATAGTAGTCCGAGACATGTTTCTCGTAAAAAAAATCTCAACATTATCTCACTCATGCTTCATTGGCGAAACCGAAAACTCTAATTCCCACCGGCAAAATCAACCTAAATCTCTACTTTTACTTCACTAACCCTCCTTCATTTAGTATTATTCACCAGCGCTTTCACTAGCTGATGTGTGTGTTTTATGTGTCTTTTAACATTGTTTTTTAGCATACCTTATGTGACATTTCATTAGCATATTTCATATTCTCGTATCTACCTTGTACTTATTTTATTCTTTTAGTTTGGAGAATTACTTTTTTCTAATTTTTTTTCATTGATAGGATGATTTTTGGAGTAAAAACAAAACATTTAAGCCTTGAACGAGAAGCTATAACAAGGAACATACTTTGACCATATCCCATGACATAGATGTGTTCCTCCAGTCAAAATTAATTGAAAAAGGAGCAAAGTTGACATCTCCAACATTTGACACAATCATGCCTCCTTGGTATGGTCATGGCTTCCACCACAGAAGGAATAGCCCATAAGTAGTCGTCAAACATAGTTGTACCTTTCTCCATCTCAAATAATAGCTGATAAGACACGGTCATACTTCTCAGGCACGATAGGGTCTTTCTCCACCAAGAAGAAATGCACCCTATACATGGTCGTGCCTCTCAGGCACGACTGTGCTTTGTGGCAAAACCAAGGCCAGACACGGTAGTGAGTGCCTTTTACCATCAAAGACAGCTAGGGCATAAGACATAGTGGTGCCTTAAAGGCACAGTAGTGTCTCGGTAATCCACCCCGATGGTTGGGTATTCTCCAACCATTTGTAATAGTTGGAAGGGCTATAAAAGGTCCAAGAAGCCTCATAACATGGGAGGAGGGTTTTCCCTTTCCTAGGGATACCCTAGATTAGTCGTCCAAGAGCCACCAGACGAGCCATCCACTGATTGGAGCTTGGAGTCCCTTCTGAAGACTAGTAACCATCTTGATAAGCTTCCTTTTCTCCCCTTTCACTATTTGGGATTGTAAGATGCTTTCTTTCATGTCTTGAATTGTAACTCTATTTCCATGAAGTAGTTCCCTTTATTCTATGATTAGGGAGTAGCCGGATATAATTGTTGACATCTAATTTCATTTCAAGTATTTGTTTACCTTTCTTTATTGAATGACATGTTTATTCTATGGTCCGACTTTATTGTATTTATACAATTGTGATACTAATATGCCCTTTCATAATCTCACAAGATGTGGGAAATGACCGAAAGGTGAACCCAAATGCCTGAGATGTAGAGAGTTGACTCACAAAGGGAGCTAACCTAGGAGACTATAGGGCTTTGTGGTGGGAGCTCCCTTTTGGAAAGCGGTCATACTAGAAGTGTTGCCTCGAAAGTAAGATGATTTGCCATAAGGGGATGCTTCCCAACGGGAGTACCATTGGCTATCATAGAGTGTAATAGGTTTATTATGATTTGGTGTATCAAAGTAAAGGAGGGCAACTAAGGAACCATGTGGTTCAAGTGATAGAGGCATATTGGAGCAATCCCAATGGTCTGTGCGAGGTGTTTGGACAAAGGGTTTAAGTTAGATTCACCCTTGTATTTGATATGTGTATGTAAGTGTGTAAGTCTGCAGGATACACATGTGACTCAGGTTGACGACTTCGGATCTGGTGAAGGATGGAGCATCCGAGGGACTGTGGACAAGGCAGCAATAACAAGGGCTGAGGGAAGCGACTTCGAGGCATACTCGAAGGATGACATTGGGGACGAGACGCAGGCTTGAATGCATCCGAGGGACGAGAGCCAAAGGAAGTAGGCTTGAAGGCAAGAGGTCGAGGCTACGAAGGAAGCGTCAAATGAGTCGTAAGGGTGAGGGTCCAAGTGCTGAGAGATTGTACTCAGGTACCAGTCGACTGCTAGTTTCACTATTCGACTAGGGCAGTCGATTAGGAGCAAACAGAATACTTCTGTTCGCGCAAACCAGTGTGGAGCAGTCAACTGATACTTTTAGCAGTCGACTGGTATTAAGCCGTTGGGATGTAACAGTCGAATTTCCACAAGAGGGCAGTCAACTAATGGTTTGGGCAGTCGACTGGTATGCGGGGTTTTCAACCCCCGACCTATATAACCAAAGCTTGGGAGCTTAGTTATAGTTGATAAAATTAATGGTGGTAAACCCTAATTAGTAGTCTACTAGTCTCAAGAGTCTTGGTTGGTGTTGTGGTGAGGTTTCTCCACCCACAAGAAACGACTTGAGATAGCCAAAGTTTGTTGGGGGCTAATCCATCGACGGATAGGGATCGTCCACCTCAAGGATACGCCATGGAGTAGAAGCAAGCAATCTCCGAACCACATTAAATGATCGTGTAGCTTGGTTTGATTTCTTTCTTGTCTTTAGCTTTCTTTGTATTCATATTAGTTTGTATTTCTGCTACGCAAACTAACAAGTGTAGGAAGCGAGTATTTGAGGGTGTCGTCTATCCAACCCCCCTTCAAGCCGGTCACTGATCTCTTAGAAGTGGTATCAGAGCCGAGGTGGCGCTTCACAGGACTAATCATCGAGAAGAGCAAATTCAAGAAGATGACCAGCTTGATTGAACTGCCAAAGTTTGAAGACGGAGGCTTTTGGGACATCACCTATTAGATGATGAAGATGGAGGTCTTCTTCGATACGGATTGCGATACCATGATGGTGATCAAGGAACCGTTTGAAGTCCTGAAAGACAAGAAAGGGAAGAAGCTCCGACCACGATATTGGACGGAGGAGCAAACCTCAAGATCGGAGGCAAACAATAAGGTAATATCAATTTTAATTGATATGTTTCCTTCTAATGTGATGAGGTGTGTAGGTGAGTACGAGAATGCTCACGATTTGTGGAGCAAGATAAAAAAGATTCAATGGGAAGAACGCATGCCTACACACAAAGAGGACAAATTTGAAGAAAAGGATGAAGTGGCTCAAGTTAAGGGGAAGCAAATGGAAGATGAGCCATCCTCAACATCAGAAGAGGAGAAGGATGAAGAAATGTCATCTACTAGTGTGGATGAGGAGACATCCTCAAAGGTTGAAGAAGAATCCAAGATAAGTAAAGAAGAAGAAGAAGAAGAAGTCTTGGAAGTCAACCTAGCGAGCATCTCCACCGAAGTGAAGTCAAAGGATCATATCACTTGCTTCGGGTGCAATAAGAATGAACACTACAAGAGTAGGTGTCCAATCGGTAAGAAGAAGGTATATCTTAAACCCATTCAAGTTAATTTAAAAACTAACAAGGGGTGTAGGAATGAAGAAACCCAATGAAAAAAGGATGTGCATCATATGCTTCACGTGTGGAGAGAAGGGGCACTACCACACCAAATGTCCCAAGAAGGGAGAGATCAAGAAGATAGTGCATCTAAAGAAATGGGAGAAGAAGAGAAGCAAGAGTCAAGGGGGAGCTTCAAAGGTAAAGGGTAAGGTAAACCCTAATTTAAATTTGAAGTCAACTTTAAATTCCTCCATGCATGCTAGAAATAATTCTTATTATTTGGCCATGCATAATTTTGGATTTAAATATCATGATAGGAGTAGGGTAAATATGGATCATAACCCTAGGAAATCCATTCATGATAATTCTAGAAATGGTAGACCTAAGGAGACCCAAGGCATTAATCTCAAGAAGGGGAGACATATGCCTAGAAAAATGGGTAGGTCTAGGAATGTCCAATGTGGACAAGTCAATTCTAGGGTTAGGAACTTAGAAAGGAAAAAATCAAGCTTTGAAGGTAGAGCTTGATAAATTGGAGAAAATCCTAGAAAGATTCAATGTTGGATCTAAGGGTTTAAGTATGATGTTGGGTAGCCAAAGACCCAACAATAATAGATCAGGTTTGGGATACCGATCTAATGTCTTCAAGGTTAAGCGAAAGTCGTATGCTAGGGTTGCATATGACTATAGCAAGGAGAAGCCAATAAATAGCAAGAGAAAGTCATTTAAAGGTAAGGAGAAATTAACCAAGGACAAGGTGTCTAAGGTTAAGAAAGTTAGGTTTGTAGGTCAAGTGTCGCCGGAGGTGCACCGATGTGGCCTAGCTATTGTGGATGAGTCATCTAAGGAGGTGGCTAAGGCTAAGAGCTCTAGGGAGAGCTCAAAGAGTCAATTTGGGACCCATGGTCAATGGATCTCAAATGGGTTTTACTTGGAGTTTAGGTTGGGTCATGGAATGTGCCAAGTAGTTTGGAGACGGACTCGAGTCTCAAACCTAGGGATTTGGCACACATGGCTTGTGTTTCATGCAAGGAAACATGACATTGGGGGCATATTGCATGATAATTGATTTTGGATGTATAGATGTCATATAAAGCAATGCTAGGGATACATTGTGAGTTAGTATGGGCAAATACATCAAGAGGAAGCCAAAACTAGGACTTTAGGTCAAGGTTCAATTGAACCATTTAGCTAGTTTTGGATTTTATGTCAATCTTGGGATTGGTGATAGATACATTTTGTAATGTATTTTTGCTAAGTATACATGGGTAAAACAGACCTCTCCATAAAATTTAAGAATTTTTGGATGTATGTGAAATTATTGGCACATTTCTGAAATTGGATTCAAAATGCTGAAAAGGGATGAAACAGTGTGCCTGTCGACTGGTACAGTTACCAGTCGACTGGTAACGATGAAAATTAGACACAGAATGGTTCTGTGTGTTGTTTCAATAAGGGCAGTCGACTGGGGCAGTCGACTGATACCAGTCTGAAACTATTTCCAGCATTAATTTTTGACCGAGTCAGCTCATAAATGTGTATGAGATCCATGGGGGATGAATACACGAGTTTAGGGTCAATTTGGTGACAAGTTTTCAACAATTGGGATATTGTTGGAGAACTTTTTGGATGTTAGGCAAAGGGGGAGAAGTAAAGTTTAGTTGGAAAAACCAGAAAATACCTTTACGGTAATAAAAATCCTAGCTCATTGGGGAGCTTAGGTGTAAGGGGAGCCTTGCAATAGGTTCTTGAAAAGCCCTGTAGTAAAATCCTATCTCAATGGAGAGCATAGGTATAGGGGGAGTCTTGGGATAGGTTCCAATACATGTTGCATTGTTTTTCCATTCGACAGTGTAAGTCCAAGTGTGTAGCCTTGACAACATAAGTCCATTCGGCGGTGTAAGTTCAAGTGTGTAGCCTTGGCATCATAAATCCATTTGTTTTAGCATATTGTTTTGCTATTATGTTTTCCCTAACTTGAATGTATTGCCAAACATCAAAAAGGAAGAGATTGTTGGAGCAATCCCAATGGTCCGTGCGACCATATATTTTAGTGTTTGGGCAAAGGGTTTAAATTAGGTTCACCAATGTATTTGATATGTGTATGTGAGTGTGCAGGTCTATAGGATACACATGTGACTCAGGTTGATGGCTTTGAGTCTGGTGAAGGATGGAGCATCCGAGGGACTGTGGACAAGGCAGCAAGGACAAGGGCCGAGGGAAGCGACTTCGAGGCATACGCGAAGGATGACATTGGGGATGAGCCGCGGGCTTGAATGCATCCGAGGGATGAGAGCCAAAGGAAGTAGGCTTGAAGGCAAGAGGTCAAGGCTGCGAAGGAAGCGTCAAATGAGTCGTAAGGGCGAGAGTCCGAGTGCTGAGAGATTGTACTCGGGTACCAGTCGACTGCTAGTTTCACCAATCGACTGGGACAGTCGACTGGGAGCGAACAGAATACTTTTGTTCGTTCGACCAGTGTGGAGCAGTTGACTGATACTTTTAGCAGTCGACTGGTATCGAGCCGTTGGGATGTAATGGTCAAATTTCCACAGGAGGGCAGTCGGCTGATGATTTTAGCAGTCGACTGGTAGGCAGGGTTTTCAACCCGCGACCTATATAACCAAAGCTTGGGAGCTTGGTTATAGTTGACGAAATTAATGGTAGTAAACCCTAATTAGTAGTCTACTAGGCTCAAGAGTCTTGGTTGGTGTTGTGGTGAGGTTTCTCCACCCACAAGGAGCGATTTGAGATAGCCGGTGGTGTTGTGGTGGTAAAGATTTCATAGGTTTCATCTTTAGATTTTAGAAATTTTACCCAAGTAAATCTTGAGTAATCATCAATTATTACTAAGCAATATTGATTTTTGCTTAGTGACTTAGCCCCATGTGAATCAAATAGGTCTAAGTGTAGGAGCTCAAGTATTGAGTTAGTTCTACTTTAGTTGGTTGACTTATGGGTTGACTTGGTTTGTTTACCCTATTGACATGCACTACAAATTGAATTTTCAATAAATTTTAATTTGGGCAAGCCTCTAACTAAGCTATTTTGACTCATTTTTGAAATGAGCCTAGTATGAGTGTGACCAGTCTTCTGTATCACAACTTAGTTTCCTCTTGTTGTGTCAATAGACACTTAAGTGAGGAGGTTGGTAGATCAATTGAATAGATATTCTTTTTCCTAATTCCTTTAAGTGTGATTTTAGGATTTTCAACATTTTTAATTAAGCACTCAGATTTTGAAAATGTGACTAAGTATCCTGAGTCACATAATTGGCTAATACTTAGTAAGTTAAAATTCAACCTATCAACCAATAAAACTTTTCCAATATAGAAATCGAAACTCAGTTGGATATTACCTGTTCCGATTACCTTGAGTGTTCCGTCATTGTCGAATACAACGAACCCTAGGTTCTTGAATTTCAGCTTCGTGAATTTCAATCTATCTCCAGTCATATGCCTGGAGCATCCACTATCTAGCATCCATTGAACCAAATTTTTATGTTCCTACACATAAAGTATTTGATTTGGTTCAAGTTGATGGATAAAAAGATAGTTTGATTGAAATTAACTTCTAATGTTCCATCTCACCCAGTCTAGGTTATCAAACATGGTATCCCTATGGATGATTGTGAGATGGTTTTATTGAGTTAACCAGTTTTAAGTTCTGAATTGGTTAGATTAAGTTTTGAATTTGTGTAGGCTATTATACTTTCCCATTTCTCGCACTTATACTTGATTCTCTCATCTAATGATTTTGGAAGAGGCTTATAATGGATTACCCATCAATACGGTCTGAGAGATCATGGGTCTTAGAGTAGGAGTCGCCAAAGACTCCGAACCAAGTAACTTACTGAATCACGTGTTTTGCTTCTTGTGTTTTTATTTCCTTCTTTCCGTTGCACTTTCTTTTAAATTATTAAAAGATTATGTTTTTAAAAACACACGAGATTCACCTCCCCCCCCCTTCTCATATATGCATCGATCCTACAGGTATAATCCTCCCAAATCTATATTGGTAATTTGGGATAGGACACCCTACTTGTGAGTAAACATAGAGGTAGGAAAGTAAACAATACTTAGGGTGTTAACAAACATCATAGTGAAACTAAGGTCCTAGAATCATTCCCCCAATTCAGATTTCCCTCTCAACCATTCAATCTCTCTCTCTCTCTCTCTCAACCAACTTTGATTTTCTAGATAACTAGCTTTGTGAAATCAATTAATATTTAATCAATAGTTTTTGTGGGATTGATATTTTATTATTTGACGATAAATGTGTACTTACGAAAATCACATGTCAATTATATGGGTGCACTTGCTAAGTAATGATACCTGAGATTGTTCCTTTGATCTTCATACACTTTAGTATCATGCACTATCTTTTTATATGCCGACAGAGTATTTTGTACTATATATATATATATATATATATATATCCGTGCATAATTCATGCGCACGTTCAAGTGCTCGGATCACTTCCGAGTGTCCCACGTGGGCTAACACTCTCACTCGGACATGGGAGGTGAGCATCTTATCACACACATACAGATGGTAGTATTTCCTTATTGTCACCTGTCACTTGTGTGTTAGTAATGTTTTTAGTAATGTTTAGCTCCGTATTCTGGTATTTGAGTTTCATGAAGGGGTACCCCCATCATTGGATGATGATTTATACCTTGGGCATAATATACCTCTAGTCAACAAGTGATAGTAGTCATCAATGAATCAGATTGTTGCAACTCTATTAACAAATTTTGACGATTTAGATCCTATAACAGTAATAAATTGGAAATTTTTCTAGTGGTTCACTAATTCTTGATAAATCAATTCACCAATTGACTTAGTCATGAATAAAAGAATTCTATTCATGGTTGATCGACTGCACCAATTGATTGTGTTCTCATTGGTTGACTAGGAATACCATATCCAACCTTAACCTCTAAATCTCCTCATGGGTTTAAGATTTTACAGTCGGTTGATTAAGTCCCATTAGTTGATTAAATAGATAACAACAAATATAAACTTGTTCTATTTGGTCATTCAGTACCCATTGGTCATTGAGTACCCAACTAATCTTATAGTGGAAAGGTCTCTAGGCACTTTATAGACATTCACCATGGATGACCATAAAGTTGTGTGAGGGAATGCTTTTAATGGATACTTTATTAGATCTCAGTTGTCTATGCTCTCTCTTATGACATGAAGTACACTTAAGGTCTCCTAAAATTGTCCATGGAGTTAACTCATGGTTTCTCCCTCCTTCGTTCTTCAATACTACAATTAACTCAACAACAAATCACATTTATCTATTCTTGAATCACACATAAATTCATGAAGCTTGATGAGCTCTGTTAGTATCTCAAATGTCAAAGGGAGAGATCAAAAGGAGAGTCG
This sequence comes from Zingiber officinale, assembly GCF_018446385.1. Lineage (NCBI taxonomy): Eukaryota > Viridiplantae > Streptophyta > Magnoliopsida > Zingiberales > Zingiberaceae > Zingiber > Zingiber officinale. The sequence continues at coordinate 49,728,048 of NC_055993.1, forward strand.
TTGGAACCCTAACTAGTGTAGATTATAGTTTTAATGTTTGATTAAATAAGTTAATTTATGCCTTATTGTGTTTCTTACATGTGTGTCGAAGCGAGTAGGGACATAGATAAACACACAGGACAACCCAATGACTTAGGGTCCGATGGAGTATAGTGAAGGGTGGTACGAGACACCAGAGGTACCAGAAGGATAATGAGTATTAGAGACAACAAAACTTGGGGTAGAAGACACAAGCAAACGAGAAGGATGACATAGGAAGAGAACCGATGAGCTTGGTGCATCCGAGATACAAAGAGCAAAGCAGAAGAGCACTCTGGTGGAGCAAGAAGGATGAATGAGAAGTGAGCCAGAAGGCCTTAATGCATTCAAGACATGAAAAGTTGAGAGGAAGTCTGCGTAAGATAAGCCGGTGAGCTCAGTTGAGTGACCTATATTTAGGATGAAGGTAGAAACTCAACTTAGGTGGACTCGGTCCTAATCGACTGGAGTTAGTTGGTTTTGGCTACTTAAAAAGGTTTTTGATCTATCAAAACTTCCAATCAATTAAAAATAGGGATTGACTGACTAATGCATAATGCTTTGAATATGTGAGTAAAGAGGAGGATTGAGCGATTGTTGGATTCGAGTGATCAAAAAATGGGATCAAACGATAAAAAATTACATGGTGGCAGATCTGGAGACAAGATCCTGGTTGATTGAGGATCAAGTAATCTAAAATAGTGGATCAGGTGGTTAGAAAGTCATGTGTACCATTCAACTTGGAGGTACAATTTGATGGGATTAGGTGACCAAAAAGGGATCTCGTCAACCAAAAATAAGCCACCCAATCAACAAAATCAATAAATAATGACTTGTTAGTGATGAGGCTGATTTCTAACATTAGAATTTTTCTATCGATCGGATAGGTTTTTTTAGTCAATGAAATGAGCCATATTAGTAAAAGATCAATTTGACTAGAAGCGCTATAAAAGAAGGCTTGGGGCTCAAAGGCCTGAGACAACTCTACTTATTTCTCTTTATTATTTAATATAGGATGAACTTGATGCTAGGGGTGAATAGTATTACAAATTTTAAAAATGAGAAGATAGTAAATAAAGCAGTTGAATCAATCAGAATTAGCACAATAGAAATGAAATTGACTTAGACTGATTTAATCAAATAAGACAAAGGTAATAAGAGCATGTAATACATTTAGCTAACAGTTTAAATATACAAGTTGATCAATCAAGATAGAAGTATAGACACACAATAGTAATAAAATATAATTCTTCTTTCTAAATTTTTTCTAGGTGGAGAAAATCTTACAAAAATTATAAACATTAAAGCACAATAAAATAATTAAGGCAACGCTAAAAATAAATGAAAATGTTACTTTAGGTGTTGCTGATAAAAAATAAAATGTGTGTTGCAACGTATCACATCACAGAAGGTGAAAGAGCACTTAGAGCACGACAATAAGAGTAAATTTTGTATAGATGAGTGATTTTTAAGATTTTCCTTGAAGCTTCTTAGCTTCTTATATAGGACTTCTCTGGTTGCCTGTATCAGTGCTAATGTGGCCACATCTTCTATCCGTACAATAATGTTAACGAATCTCTCTGGTTGCCCGTACACCCTTTGATAGCTTGGGTAGGGGTTAAAGTTCATCTTGATCGCCTTGTTCGGGATTGTTGATAACACCATCTCCCAGTTACTTTTATCCTCTGGTCACTTGGACCCTTGAAAATCCTTTCATCGAGAGTTAACACTAGCCATTCACCCCTGACTCCCTTTCGGTTGCCTGGAACCATTGAACATGTTTTCCTATGCACGTAATGAGTATGATATAGAATTTAAAGTTACTCTCATTTATGTTGAGTCTAGATGTTCAGCCTCCAATTAACTCATCTATGTTGGATCAAGAAGCGCTTGAGGGGGGGGTAAATAACGCTCGTGGCTATTTCGCTTTTCGAATTCGTAAATCATATGAAAAACTAACAGCGTAATAAGCAGTGGAAAATTAACACAAGCACACAGACATGAAGGAATTTACTTCGTTCGGAGCCTGTGACAACTCCTACTCGAAGGCCCGCGATCCTTGATCACTTTCCGTGGGAAACAACTATAAGCTCGAATAGAGTACAAGTATTACAATTAAGTACAATTGAAAAAGACAGTTATACCGACAACAGTATAGTAATCTGAAGATTCGGAGCTCTGGGTCGTCGGTGTCAAGTCGCAGCACTTTCGGGTCATCTTGTTAGCAGCTAGTTGCAAAGGGATCGTTTGGAATTCGTTTTCTGAAGGTGCTGCTCGAAACCCCTTTTTAAACAGTGCTCAAGGCGCCCTAAAGCTCATCCAAGGTGCCTTAAACAAGCCGAGTCACCCGCGTGGATCAAGCCTGAACTGGTCGTGACTTATCCCTTCAAGGCGCCTTCTGTGCTCTCCAAGGCGCCTTCATCCACCAGTCTAAGGCGCCTTGAGTTCCCTTCAAGGCACCTCCAAGCTTGCTTCGTGGACAGCTCAGCTTTTGCATCTGAGGTGCCTCCAAGCCCCATAGAGGCACCTCGGACACTGTTCATCCGAGGCTAAGTTGTGCTCCTTTGGTCCTGCACAAAGTGTTAGTCCCAAATACATACCCTGCAAAACAAAGTTAGCACAAAATAATATAGATATGAAAGTAGAATATGATGACAGTCTCTGGACTGTCCGGGTCTGACTTCGAATTTCTGACCGGAAACCCTAGGTCGACCCGACGCCTACTGTTCCCTCTACGGGGAACGCGTCCTCACCTACTCCACTCAGGAGATTTACCTATTGCCAGTGCGATCCTCCAGATCGACTAGACTTTTGCTCGGTACTCGATGTCTCCGGACTTTCTGCTGGACTCCGCTTCCCGACTGGTCCAGTTTTTCACCTAGTTCGCGACACCAGGACTTTCCACCTAAGGTTACCCCCTAGGACTTTTGCCTGAAGCACTCGACCCACCAAGACTTTCCGCATAGGGTTACCACCCCCTATGACCTAGGGTTACCACCCCCTAGGGTTTTCACCTTGCCTAACCACAGTTAGGGATTTTGCCTAAGTACACTTAGGACTTTCCTGCAATCTTATTCAGACTGTCATATCACCACACACCTTAACTTTGAATCCTTTGCCATTATCAAAACTCAGGTTCGATAGTCGGATGCTTCTCGCACTAACAATCTCCCCTTTTTTGATTATGATAACTGAAATTCAAAGTTAAGTAAAACAAATGCATCAATAAAAAAAATTTTAAGTGAGAAAGCTTAAGTATATAGATTTCAAAATACAAGCACAACTTAAGCTAACACTTAAACTTTGTGAAGCTCCCCTAACATTTAAATTTTGTGAAGCTCCCCCTTAATACAGGGTTTTCTTCTTGAATCAGATTTTTACTTTTGAATTTACCTACTCTCCCCCTTTGCCATTTATCAAAAAAATAAGCCAGTTGAAAGCAAGTTTTAAGTTAAAAAAAAATAGATTTAAGCTATGAAAAAAAAGGTAAAAATGCTTGTTAGCTAAGGGAGAAAGAGGACTTAAAAAGGAATATTTTTCATCTAAGTTTAAAAGGCTAATGTATGGATGACTTTAGCTACTTTTGAAACTTAGTTTTAAAGAAAAAAATACTTAACTAAATTTTGAAAAAAAACCTTAGCTAAAGAAAGAATTGAAGTCTATTAAATTTTGCAAGTAAAGAAATATGCTTTTTATACTTTTAGCTAAGTATAGGATGAATCTAAGAGGTAACTTAGAAAAGTATTTTAGGAAAAATTTATAAAGGTGGCTAAGTTTGAGAAAGTTAGAAAGTTGATATATGAATCACTTAGCTAAGCCTTTTGCAAACATTGAATTTTGAAAATGTAGATTCAGTTTTAAAAAGGTACTTAGCTTAAAAACTTAATTTTGAAAAAAATAAGAATTTTGTTAAATTTTAGGACGAAGAGGGAGTAACTAAATGTTTAGATTATTTATCCAAATTTAGTTGGTCCTTAAGTCCAAGCATGAATCAAGTTAAATATTTATTCAAATGTTTTGATCAGGTATCAGAGCCCTAAAGTACAAGTATGCTCAATCTTAAAATCTCCATTTCCTTCACCAACTGTCTAACCTTTAGCTACTTGCTGATTGCCTAGAGGGCAGCAACTTTCACTTGGTTAGTCAAGTTTAGTCATTTGGTCCAGTTAGATTTGACTAAGACTGGATGACTTAAACTGATTGCTGTTAATAAAGTATTTAACGCCCAGACTCATAATGATGCACAGATATAAGCATACTGGAGTCCAGGCTGTACCCTATGCATCTTACGCCGTTCTATGTTTTTCAAACACAAGCAAGGTATACCTAGGTGTTTGTGAGATGCTCTGGTTTAAATCTAAGGGAACATGATTTCTAGGGTAGAGCCTAAACTAAGTCCAAGTTTTGAAAATTCTAAGAAAAGGGGATTTTAAAATCATTATTTTCCCTATAATTTTCAAAACAGTTTTTTGAAAAGAGCAGGATGATTAAGTAAGACAATAAGTTTGAAAATCAACATCTATTCTACCTAGCACATTCCTATTTGTCTTCTAAGTGTACTGAACTCAAGTTCAGGTAAGGGTTTTGTGAAAATGTCAGCTAGGTTTGATTTGGACTCAACATAGTTGAGTGCAAGTTCACCTTTAGCTACATGATCCCTTACAAAGTGGTGTTTTACCTCTATGTGTTTAGTCCTAGAGTGGTGAATTGGATTTTTAGTTAGATTAATTGATCTTATATTATCAATTAATATTTTTATATTTTTGTATTCTAATTGATAGTCTTTTAAGGTATGCATCATCCACAAAAGTTGAGAGGCACACTCTCCTAGGGCTATGTATTCAGCTTTAGTGGTGGACAGAGCAACACAATGTTGCTTTCTGCTTGACCAACTTACTAGGCACTGACCTAGGATTTGGCAGCTTCCACTTGTACTTTTTCTATCTAACTTGCACCCAGCATAGTCTGAGTCAGAATAGCCAAAAAGGTCAAAGGTGCTAGTTCTAGGGTACCAAAGTCCTATATTTAGGGTACCCTTAATATACCTAAGTATTCTTTTAACATATGTTAGATGTGATTCTTTTGCACAAGATTCGTATCTTGCGCACATACCAACTGCAAATATTATATCTGGTTGACTTGTAGTTAGGTAGAGTAGGCTTCCTATTATACTTCTATAGTATTTTGGGTCTATTGTTTTTCCTTCTGGGTCAGAGTCAATGTTGATGTTAGTAGCCATTGGGGTATTTATGATTTTTGAGTTTTCCATGCCAAATTTTTTAATTAGTTCTTTAGCATATTTAGTTTGGTAGATATAGATTCCATCTTTCGTTTGTTTAATTTGTAAACCTAAGAAAAAATTTAGTTCCCCAACCATACTCATTTAAAATTCATTTTCCATTAATTTAACGAATTCTTTTAGAAATTTAGAGGTAGTTGAGCCAAAAATTATATCATCAACATAGATTTGTGCTATGAAGATGTCTTTTTTTATAGTTTTTACAAATAGGGTCGGATCTATGTGACCTTGGTTAAAGCCTTTGGATGTTAAGTAATTAGATAACCGTTCATACCATGCTCTAGGAGC